>NC_064027.1:3125000-3750000 GCF_917208135.1 Athalia rosae | reverse complement strand
GCTCTTTCGAGATTGGCAAGGCACGAAATCGCGAATAAACGATTTCACCAAGTTTTCGGAGCAAATACATCTCTCCCTTCCGAGTGCGGGTTAATTACGCGTTTGAAGAAAAAAAGGAAGGAACGGAAAACGAGCCTACTCTCTTTGCATCGTATTCCGTTATGCTAATTCGATGTAGTTTGTAAAAAAAAAAGTGGTTCTTGTTCGGAGTTTAGACGACCTACTTGTTGATATTCATGTTTCGTTGTTAAAATGCAAAACGGGATAAGAAAAAGGAGCAAAAAAAAAAACAAGTTTCTTTCTTAATTTTAGTTAGAAAAAAGCAACCGAGTGGCCGGCATTTCTTCCACCCTCTTCCGATTCTATGGAAGCATTGAAATCCGCACTGCGAGTAACAGGCGATGAACGTTTTATGGACTATTTTTTCGCCAACTACACGAGACAAGGGACACGGAGGTCGGAATGCAGGGGTTGTGTTTTTGTTCGGAGGTGAAACGTTTTCAATACGTGTAAGTGTACTTTTTGGGAAAAACAAAATGGAAATAAAGTAGGTGGTGGATATGTATATAGTTTGTGAAAGAAAAAGCGGATGTAACAGCGGCGCATTCCGCGACTTCAGACTTGAGGTTGGCTCCGAACAATCTCCCATCTTACTTCTCGTTTCTCGCTTATATTTTAGACTTGTTAATGTAATTCCCCTAAAAGGTGATACTTCGTCATGCCTCGGTGATATAGAGGGTGGGGGGGTGGAGTAAAAGCTGCTGGAAAAGAAAAAGTATAGGGGATGGATAAGCAGAACGAACGAAGGGATGAAGTTTAAAACTTTCCTGTATAGTCTAATACGCCACGTATACGTGTACATCGGTATACCTATACACACGTATAGACGTGTATCTCTATACAGGTATACAAGCGGGGCGCAGCGAAGCTAACAGATGCCGTGCATAGCGGGCGCGAAAAACGAAACGACGAAAAAATTAGGGGCGGGAAAAAACGAAGGGAAAATAAAAAGGAAAAAGGATACGGTGGAATAAGGAGACTTTGTAAGCATCGGGAAAACGTGGAAACGGAGGAAAGCAACGCGGTATGAAAACTAGCGGCGATAAATAAAAACCGAGTGCTCCGGGTTATAATAATGCCTCGTACATGCGCCTTATGTACTACCCCCGAATGCGCTACGTATATAATAGAAACGAATATAAATATACGTACATATATACAAACATACGTTATATAACATTCGGACATGGTTACATATATCTGTACGGCGGGCAGTATAAGGGTCGCTGCACGCAAATTGGTGCCGGTACTAAATTTTGCGCTCACGTATTTTGCGGCCGCCTGCGCGAGCGTAGATGGGATATGTATCTATATATTATATCAAATATGGATAGTCGCCCGTTTCCGGGCTGCTCTACAAAGAAAGCTATAATGACGAACAGCGTTCTCCTTGTCTTTTTTTTTCCATCACATCGGACGGGCGCATTTTTATTTTATCTTTCGATAGAATTTCGGATCTATACGTCTTCTGAAATTTGATGATTTAATATTTTATTGAAGTCGTTCTCCGACTGACTTTCTTATTTGTCATATTTGAAGGCAGGGATGTCGGTCACGGAACGGGCCACGGTAGGTACGTGGAAAACAGTCCGAGAAAACGCTTGAGGATTTTTCCTCCTTTTTTTCAACCCGCAGGGATTGAAGTCCGCGTGGATGGAAAACTGGAGTACCTATATAGTTCATCAAGAAGTCGCCGAACTAAACAAGGAGGTCGAGTTTTGCTCGTGAATAAATTATCTTGACAAACGACTGTTCTTGCTAAGCAAAGTTCGACGATAGACACTCTACGACGTTACTTCGTCTCTCAAGACGAAAAGGAAGAAGAAGAAGAAGAAGAAGAAAAAGAGAAAGAAAACTTTTCGGAATTCATCGGATTCGTAAAAGAATTATACGTGCCTTCTGCACCAGTTTCCCAGTAAGGCGGTTACCTAGCACCAAATCTTGGGAAACTGTGGATTATATGAAGTCCGTTGTTTCTACCGACCTGTCTATCTTCAGTTTTCTCTTCCCTTCGCTACGCCACGTAATTAGGCTTCGATGGATAGAAATTTTTGATATCGTAAGACGTGATTGTCGTTGCGAGACAAAACCGCGATATTGTAAACGACGCTTTTACTCGATGTTTTCGCGGATTATCCGATTGGATCGTCAATTTACATTCATTCCTTTGCTCTGTCGCGGGATCCCGATACTCCGAATTGAATCAAATCTCGGTAGGGAGTAAATTTCTCTGATTAAAATCCGTTTGAAATTATTATTCACTGTTTCAATCTCGCGGTTTCAATCTTCCACCGTGCACACGTATACTTATAGCTTGCACGAACACTTTGACGAGGAACAATTCACAATTATCTCGGTAATTATTGTGCGTGAATGAGGAGAAAGACTGAAATTCAGAGTTACTACTTTATCCAATTAATTAATTAATTGTAATAGATGTGACACGTGCGAATCTGCACGGTGTATATTATGCAGTGTACAATTTTTCGTACAAATTCGACAGAGCGAAATTCACTAATTAAAATCACCTATAATTGTGACGATTGAATACCCTATCCAATTACGCAGCTCTCCGTTGATATATTACATAATATTCATCGTTTTATGTCCAGCATATTGTACGAAAGAATATTTCACCGATACCGCCAAACTTCCAAATTATATCGAACGATATTTATCGCGTCGTTACACGAGGACACATATACATAAAACGTCCAGATTTCAGGGGGCATGCTTTTACGGTAACTTTGTACGTCGGTTCGACGTCGATATCATCCCCTCAATTCGCATATAAAACGTTGTACAGCCCCCCGTTTTCATTTTGAAGGAAAATTTGCGGAGGTCCGTGAAAAAAGCCTCTCGAAAAAAACGCGAACAAAAAAAAAATGCAGATAAAAAGGAGTCGGGTCGACTACCGACGAAGATCCACAATTATCGATAATTAAGTATCAAATTTATCCGTCGCCCAGCCCCCGCAATATACGCGACGTTATAGTCGCGTACCTCAGAAGCAGCAGCTACAGCGCGGAACGATTCACGGCGATCGCCGTGTCGTTATTTATTAATATTTTTATGAATCGCCCCCACGGGCAACTTTCGGGCAGCTGTTTACTTTATCGATCTCATTTTCTCGGACCCCTCGAGCCTGGGGGACAACTTTCCTCTTTTTCCCCCGATAAAAAAAAAAACAAAAAAAAAAAACGGAAAATCAGAAACCGAGTGTCACTTCGGCGGAGCGTTAAGCAACGCGAAGACATAACTTCCGCCCTGCACCGGGATTCAAATTATCCGCGCAATTGGAGGATTTTCACTCTATAGATAACCCGATAATTATCGAAACGTGGCCGACCACCTCATCCGGGATCATCGTTAATTTGTATTAACAATCGTTTCGTTATACTTCGGTTAATCTTGCCAAAAGTTATATCTGTACGCCGATCGAGGTTGCAGGTTAAATTCTCCAACGTTCAGGATATTAATGGTGGCTTAAATCCGGCGAACGACCGTGCAGATTCTACTGGATTTATGTTAATTAATTGTACCATTTCCTATCGATCTCCGTCCACGTGTATCTGTGTAGGGATACTCCTGTACAACACACGTTCACCCTCCGCATAAAGCCGTACGATCATTTCTGGACTTCGTCGGCGCGCACTCGCTTCGGAAAAAAAAAAGAACAATGAACAGGAAAAAGAACAAAAAAAAAAAACAAAAAGGAAAAGTTCGATCTCCGGGGGATCTACCGAAATCCTTCCAAAATAGCCGGAGGCGAAGCAACCCAACTACTCCCTACGATATAGTCACGTGCTCCGGACGAGCTTCCCCATTGTAGTTCCAGCATCCGGACCAAACCAACATCCCCGAGCCTAAAGCAGGTATTTACATACGTCTACCCGTATACACGTAATACGGTTACCGTGCAGGTACAGGGTATTCCGTTCCAGACGAAGGGTTCGATTATTTGGCGAAAAAAAAAAAAATATAGTTCGGACCAAAGACTTTGGATTTTGAACGAGACGCCAAACGATGCGATGGCAGAGAATTCGACACGTCGATCGTAATGCCGCCGTCTCAGTTGTCGCGGTTTTGAACTCGTCAGATGCGTCTACATAGAACGCGCGTAGTAACGGCGGCATCGAATGCGAATTTTATAGCGATATCGATCGTACGATTCGCGGAGATTACAATCCTGTAAATTCGAAAAAGTTTCGAAGCCCGTTTAATCCCGTTATTCCCAGGGAGCAAATAAACCGACGGTTCCATTTGTATTCATAATTTCACGTCGCGGAGGCAGTGCGCGGGCGTTACGGGTGAATCCCGGGCGTCGGCCGAGTCGGGCGTGTCGGAGGCGTCGGTTCCTCGTTGTTGTCGGGGTGAGTTTTTCCTCCCGAGAACACCCCGTGCGACTTTCTGCGTTTCCTTCTCTTTTTTCCTTCATCTTTTTTTTTTTTTTTTTCTCTTTCTTTCTTTGGATTTTTTATCATTCATTTATCTATTTTGCCAAAGTTCTGCTTTTTCTTTTTTACTGCATTATTACAGAGTTCGTTTGTTCGCTCACTTTCCGCGTATATCCACACTCTTTTTCACCGCTCGTTTTCTATCTACGTTTCAGGCAGTCACTCAATCCGATCCATCGCCTCTCGTGACCGACCCGTGACCCACCCGTTACGAAGCTCCGTTAAACTAGCACAACGAAAAATACGCCGCTTCAAATTGCTTTGGATCTCGTTTAAATATCGAATATCGATGTTTGGTCAATTTTTAACACTTCGCATCCCTTGATTCAACACGGGTAAACCGCTGGACCGGACCACCTCGCGCTCTACATTCCGTTGAAAAAAGAAACACGACAACGTCAGCTTCTAATCAAGTCATCTAATTATTGACTCCGTTCGCGGGTATCATGTATTTGTGACATACCTAGTACGTCCGCAGTTTCGTCGAATCGAAAACTAGGTACGTACGTAGGGAAAAAGTTTTCCACAAAGTTCAACGAAATACGATGGCGCGGTGAAAAAAAAAAAAAAAATAAAATAATACTCGAACTAAAACACGCGGCGGATACACCCTCGGTTCGAAGATATCCGCTGACATCTGTATATATATACAGTTATATTTTGTAAAAAAAAGTTTTTGAACTACTGGAAAACACATTAATCAAGGAAAACCGGTAGCAGGTGGTGGTGCTCGTGTCTCTGAAAAGGTTGGCTCGTCCCTCGCAGTGACGTGGATACTTTTGGTATATAACTGGCGTACGATCGGTACGTTTTGTAATTTGAGTAGGTGATATTTTTCTAAAAAATAGTTGGGAGAAAAAACACGGCTCGCATCGGCATGCGATATTTACGAGTGAACGCACTCGGTGAATTTTTTCGCGATATATATACAATGCCGAAGAGATAGGCAGGTATGCCGTACGTTCGACGTCACTGGATATATTTCACATGATTGACTTCATCGATGCAATGCGCGCAATGTAGGTACATACCTTTACAACGAATTTTTCGTTCTGCAGGTATTACACCCGTCTCGTATAATACGCGGCAAATTTTCCACTCGAAATGTCACGCACAGTGATAACGGACGGATGACGAGGACATCCTTCGCTAGGCACGTTGTACAAAAATCGTCCGCGAATATCCGATCTGAATTAAACGAGGTAATCGATAAATGTAGATTATAATTCTCGATTGACTCGGCGCGGTGGTTTCGCTCCGGTGGAATGTAGGTAGCTCGACGAAGGACTATTTCGACGATGTAACGGGGATGTGGAAGGAGAGCTGGAGATAGACGAAGGAAGTCTGCGTCTGTCGAAGACGAGCTATAGGTGTAACAAAGCGAGGGACGAGGATCGCGGCGGTAGCTATAGGGCAGCGAAAACCTTGCGAACTTTGTGCGTACATAAGATATCTCCCTCCTGGATGAGGCATGTCTATTCAAAGTATTTTCATATTAAGCTTCTCCCGGTATGCTGCAGTCTCCAAAGGAGGAATACCTCGCTCCCCGCATCTCCCTTCTACCCACCTACGACCCCTTTTTCACTTTCGCGGAGTAATATGTACGTACCGCGTTCCTCAAAGTACGTAACACGTGTATCCGTAAAAACACGTCTTGTTTCGTCCCGACTACGATGTCATTTCGCGGAGCGAAAAAAATTTCGATGCAAATCGCACGGATCCCAGCATCTACAGCCTGCAATTTCCTCCGTGCGTTTGATGATTTAATCTTTCCCATGTCTCCGATGACGAACATTTCCGCGAACGAAAAAAAAAGGTTTTCAATATCCTGTATCGGGTAAGAGGAACTTGAAAAATCAGTCTCGTAATCGAGCAGCTGCGATTCGCGGAAGGTCGCGTAGAGAAACAATTACGTATTTATGGCGGAATCGTGTAATTATCCATGTATGCGGAAAAAGTTGTCTACTCGCACGTCGTAAAAAGTGGTCCGCCGTAATCTTCTTTGATGTCATTCGTTCGTACGATATGCGGGGGACGCGACGCATTCCTCTCCCTTATTCCTCTCGACGTCAGAGGTGTCGGGTATCTGAGAGCGGAAATTATACACGCCGTTTCGTTCCGTTTTCACGTTTATCTGTCATTTCGTGTTTCGCGTCATTAGGCTCGTTCTCGCGCGGCGTTAAAATTTTCAGCTCGGCGGCTCTCAGTTTTTTTTTCTCCCGCAATATCCTCGTACAGTCCATTTTGAGAAAGTCCCGGCTGGATCCCGTGGGAGAAGTGTTTTTCAACTACGAATTATGGAATAAGAAAGTGAGAATTTTTATTTCTGCTCCCATCACTCGGACCGGAAATCGTCATCTGTCATCAGCGGTGTCATTAGTATTCGGACTTTCGGTACGTTTATACGATATTAGAAATATTTCGTTCCGTTCTCCGGACACCCGGCGTGACGCGGTGGGCGCGACGAGCGACTGGAATCGCGTGTGTGAATTTTATTGAAAAAATATTCCGCGGCTTTGTTCGATTCCGTGACGATTGCGGTGCGGATAATGGGGTGAGACATTGGGTATAGGTAATACATAGGTATATGTATATCGTGCCGTTGACGGAGACGCTTTCGTAGAAGATTCATTATTTTGCAATTCGATTTTCCAACTGGAAACTCGGGAGTTATGGATGGGGCGCGGATAACAGCCCTGGCGTAAATAGTTTAAAATGAGTTTCGAACTTTTGGGAGCTAGGAGCGGTAGGGAGAGGTTGACTTTTGTCGCAATGCTAATGTTCGCGAATTTGACGAAGGGATCCCTTTTTTATTCGGCTCTTTATTTTTCCCGCATTTTGATACCGTAAAAATTCGACGGCACCGCCGCACCGCTAAGCCCCCCGTGGATACAACGTTATGTACTCGCAATTATACATTTGCAAATATTCAAACTACTTTCAACACGTAGATCGTTATACGCGACAAATCAAATTAGATTCGAGCAATTATATATATATATATATATATGTATACCGCGATTGTACGTACGCAATTTCAGTTGACAATTTTATACGTCGTATAATCCCGCAACGATCGAGTAAATTACAAGTAATTTGTGAAGGGCGTCACACGACGTGGATAAAAATTATCCAATACCCGATAAAAGTCTCGTAAAACGATTTTCTCCCTCTCGCCGTGTCCGTATCAAGGAGCGAGTTAATCAAGTAAAAGTCAAAACTGAGTATCCGTTTTTGACGTGTACGTACATACGTGTTTAGGGATGGCGCACGACGATACATTTTTATTTTTTTTTTTGTTTTTTGTTTTTTTTTTGAATCTCTGGTTCGCTAGTACGCGTCGCGTCGTCCTGATAACTGATCTGTGACGCGTGACACCCGTAAAAATGTTCCGTGCATGCCTCATAAAATATTACTTCCCTCATAAATACTTGGGAAGGTGGAAGAATATTTTTCAGTCGTTGCGGGAAACTCTGAATTCTCAAATGTATACGTGTATAGACGCACTGAAATATAACTTCGTACGTGTTCGTGACACGTACACTCTTCGAAATCAAAAAAAAAAAGCTGCGTCTTCGAGCCCAAAAAAAAGATTCTGTTATTTTTTGTCTACATTCGAAACAAGATCAGAAAACTTTCGAACGATTAAGTTATTACATTGGATAGTAAATTGTGAAAAATAACTACACCTCTACTTGATTGCAAAGAAAAAGAATGCGGGGTTGATGTTTCATTCGGATGGCTACAAACTTAAATAACCGCGGCGACTTGGTAATCCTGAGGGAATCTGTGCGGAGACGAATTTATAGAAGCTAGATTTCCAACTGGAGTATCCGCGGCGCAACGCTGCAAGCAGCTCGACTTCTAACGAGAAACTTGGATTGGAAAGCTCGGTATCCTGCGGAACTCTTGGAGTGTAAAATAAGAACAAATGAATGAAAAAAGAAAAAAAAAGAGAAAAAAATGCAAATACACGACACGTCCGACTACCGCGTTCTTGGATTAAGCGAGAACCAGAATATCAAGAGCTGGCAACCCGCGGAAAGGGCTCAATTTGATCCACACTGATCCTTTAACATTTTACAATTTTGAAAATCCAAAAAAGAGGCCCTGCACTTTTAGGATTTTCAAAACGGAGGTACCACGAGACATGCCTCGGAATTTTGATGTAGAAGGTGGGTCGCCTTTTGTAATTATAAGAAACGCGTTCGGTCGAAATCGGGTTGCAGTTTCGGTATATAGGTACATACCGACCATTTGTTAAATTAGGCGTTTACATATGTATGTATCATGTATAATAAAGAGGTACGTTGAAACAATATGTTAACGAGCCGTTATACGGAGAGACAAAGAGCCTCACCAAACTTTAACCCTGATGGGGTGTCCCTTCTAAAATTAGAAACTTTTGATGTGAAACTATTCTGCGGTCACCTGGGCTACACAGGTATATTACGCACATGCTCGAGCTGGAATCTCCTGCCAAACCGCGTTCGCGGTATTCAAAAAGGAAAAAGAAATTCGCCTACGTTTATAGTTGAAATATATTATCCGATAATCAATAAGTCATGTAAAAAACGCCCTTGTTTCCAACAATCGAAAAATTCACATAAATCTCCTCCGAGACAAATATAATCCAAGATTTCAAGACTTAAAAGGTACATAGATGCAGGGATTCCGGTTTTTGTGTGATTTTTCAGAATGATTTAAATATTCAAATTTTCCATCCCAATCGCGAAAAGTGCTCGGGCTTTCGCACACATTTCTTGTTCGGGGTAATTTTTTTACGTAAACAAGATAGGCGTCGACTCTGCAGCCTGCAGAAATATTTTTCATCCGATCGAACCGCGAACTACTACATTTATACGTGTACCGATTGGATTCACTTTGTTTCACGCAATGTATACACGTACATATCGCGATCAACGGAAATCGGAGAATTAGGTCGTGATCGTTTGGAAAACTTTAGCTAGTTATATACTAAAAAGTTTAATTACACAGTTCGACCGCGGAGCGAGTTTAAATCATGCGATTCGTCCTGATTTCGTGCTCGGTCGTTCGTAAACGTGAGACACGAACCGCGCGTTGAAAAATTTCAGTCGAACTTCATGCACCGCTGATATTTCACCAGAAATTGATTTCTCCGAACTCATCAATTGACCCTCGTATTTTCACTTCGAAGTGGGTGGAAAACAGCCCGGTTTCGCGGGGGTTCAGGTCTGACGCTATGCGGCAAAAGTGACGTTGGCTCGAATGTGAAAACACTTCCGTAACCGCCGCATGGAACGTTGGTCGACGGCCGAAGAGCTAAATTGTAAAATAACATCTGGAAAGTGTTACCGCGTAAGGCGCGGCTTTGCGTTTCAACATATTGCATTAAATTTTCGTTTCGTACGCGGGAATATGAGCCGGTTTTTCGCGCACGCAACCATAAGTTCCCTTCGTTGCAGCAGCGACACGGCATAAGGCAGAACATAACGTTGGCAGCAACGCGGAGGTATACGTACCGGATTATTGGTTTCGACCGACGCGTTTCTCCATCCGGCAGTTTTCCTGCCTGCTTTCCGGTCAACGCGTGTACGTTTTATTGGAATTTCTCGTTTCAATAATGGACCAGATACCAGATATTTCAAATATTTATTTTTATCATATCTTTTTTTTTTATTTCGCATACACCGTGCGTGCACGAAAATACATTGCAGCCGACCCTGTTTCCTCTCATTCGTGATACCGCGTCTGGATAACATTTTATAGAAAATACCTCGTTTCTAAATGTAGGTGTATCGATGTTTACACAAATTAATTTGCGGAAGTAACAATTTTAGCGCTTCTGAAAGCTCAATAACGCCGAATTCGTCGAATCGGCGCCACGCTGAAATTGTTCGTGTTGTCGTTTTTATTTATTTATTTTTATTTTTATTTTTTCAAACATCCAACATGTTCATCAAAAACAATTTTTATCACTCATTTGTACGGTTGCGCTAACTAACCGGTTGTCCGAAATCAACTGAAAAAAAAAACATTTTTTAGGGGTTGCTCAAAATTAAAAAAAATTTCCAACATCGTCAAAACTTGATTTCTTTTTTTCGTCATTCTATCATATTCCAGATAAAAAATGATGAAGATTCCGAAAATTTCAAGTCGTTATTTTAATTTCTAAAAGTCACTCCAAATTTTTTATTTATAGCGACTCCTAAACAATTTTTTTTTGAGCTGATGTTCGGAGGGGGCCTTTTGAAACATGTTGAACTGAAATATTTTCGTAGTAGACGTAATAAAAAAAAAAAAAATAATAGTTGTTTTTTGGGCCACTTTAGAGTACATACGGTTCCATAGAATTTCGTGCAACTGGCAACGGATCAAAATTTTCTCTCATTCAGAAAAATTCAAACTTTCATTCTTTCGGTTTTTTCAGATCAAAAACTGTACATTCATATTTTTTACGAATGTAGATATGCAGAGAATGTTTTCGAGCGAGAAATATTTCGAATAAAAGTAAACATCATATGAGAGGTATAATATTTTGGAGCGAAACATGGAATTGTGATTTTGATTTGTCACAACCGCAGTGATTGCTTTTGTCGCACTATAAAATTTTTAGTGTCGCTCGCTGGTCGGAAATATTCGCTTCGTATATCTAGGCGAAATTTGTTCGATTGTCGCACGACGAGTTGTCGTTCGAACAACAGAGTGAAGATTTTCAGATCATACATAGAAACTGTACACTCGTTGTATTCGAAAAAATGCGCTCCTAAAAATCACGATAACCGCGTTGTTTTCGATGCAACGTGATCGAGTACAACGACGATCTCGCGACGATACCATCGCATCTTCCCCGACGATGTGAGAAATTTTACCTTCGATTATCATGCAAATTACGGAAATGGAAATACTTCCTTGGAATTTTGCTGTTTCAATCACAATCAGCGTAACACGGATAAATCGCACAACGCGGGAGTATGAAAATCAGGAGGAAGAGGAGAAAATTTTTTTCATTCAGACCACGGTCTTCGTCGAGCGAAATATTTTGCACAAATCGGCGTAACAATCTGTACCAGACGCTCCGGGAAATGGGAATAATACGAAGTTCTCAGAAAATAAAAGCTCGCGATCCGAATGCATAGATTTTACGGTTCAAGCGTCCTGCTTCGGAAATAACGGAAAGCTCGCCCGCCTCGGTGTTGAAACTGTCGCGGTCGTCGGAGCATCCGGGGGCGAGAGATGTAATGCGATTTTTCTCTCTGTTTTTTTTTTTATTTTATTTTATTTTTTTTGCATGTAAGTCGTTTTGTTTTCCTCTTTCGTTTTTTTTTTTTTTTTTCCTTTTCATATTTTTACGCGTTATGAGATGACAAAGTTGCCGGGTACCCCGGAGAGCGTGAGACGGGTAGGTGTGCGGGTATGCGATATACATACGGACGCGAACGTATAAATATATAAAAGTTGCCGCCGAGCTAGCGGGAGGGGAGAAGAAATCCTCAGCTGATCCTCCAACAGCTCTTTCCCCGAATCATTGCGGGCGACAGGAATGGCGGTAAAGACGGCTGAGGAGGTCGGCGGAAATGGGAGGCACTCTGGCAGATTGTCTCAAATGAATTGACTATTCCAACGTAGTCCTTGGCTTTCGTTTCGCTTATCCCCGCACAGCTATATCCGAATATAAAAGTATCGAGCTAAAGAGAAAAATCTTAAAACAAATCTGCTCCGCGGATCTTTACCGTATAGAGCCGATGCAGCTGCACGGTGAACCGCGGATAAATATTATATCTGCGTTCGCTTCGAGTAAGATGTAAAACTTCTTTGTTTTTTTCTTTTTTTTTTCTTCTCCTCCGAGTCTCGCGAGTCGACGCGAACGTTGATCAGATTTTTTTTGGAGATTTTCAAAAAGTCTTCGATCTCGTGTGGCAAAAGTAACTTTGAAAATATCACCTCGTACGTGGCTTTGCAATATCTTTACACGCACACGTGTAGAATATATCTTTTTACACGTATACATAGTTTCCGCAATTCACGGTGTTCAACCCCCTGTCGCTGTAACCCACACGTGAAACGTCATACGTATATTAGAAACATGGAGATCATGTCCCCGGTGAGATGTCCGTTGAAATTGCGCGCATGTTTTCAACGTCTGTTCAAAAGTGCAGCGGAATATCACGACGTTACAGATAGTTCTGGAACGTGGTTCCAACACGACGTAAAATTTGTTATTACAAATCTGCATTTTTGCTTTAGCTTTTTTTTTTCCCAGAATCGCAAAATTATTCAGTATACACGGATATCGATAAGAATGGATTCCTCCATTCATTTTCTTTCGCATCCGACCCGCCGAATTTCCTGAGATTATTTAACCAAATAATACGAAGATAAAATTATACAAGGGTCGAACGTTGCTCGAAGTGACGTCAAACGAACGACACAGAAATCTTGTGAATTCGCGCGGGTTTATTTTCGCGGGCGGTTGAATATATGCGAACCGTGCCGGTTGCGTGCATATTCTGGTTTCTTTTTCTCGTTTGTTTTTTTTTTTTTCATCATATTTTTTTTTTTTCAAGACTCGAAAGTGCGGTGCGAAGACGAGAGTAAAAGTTGGTCGTCTCATTTCGGAGATCGACATAAAAACAACCCTCGCGCAAGGGTTGCTAGCCGGTCAACTACTCTGCCGTACACGTGTCACCGGGCTATAAAAATACCGATAAAAAACTGTACCTTTCAAACGAAAGGCGCGGAGGGGAGAAAAAAACTGAATTTCGTGCTGACGAAACACTTTTTTTTTCTTCTATTTATACATTATGCGTACACATCTATTTCTGTATACGTGTGTGACTGTACGTATAAAATTATAGGAAAAATCTGCAGGGGCTCCGCGAAAAATAAGAAAAAAAATTCGAGTTGATTCCGAGCTCGGTAATTTCTTTCTTGATGAGCTTCTTCGCCGTGATCGTTTGCTCAAATATCGATTAGCCCGGGAAAATAAAGAGGGAAAAAAGTTGAGCTTTCATTATCACGGAGGCGTTAGGGAAAAGAGTATACTGCAGGTATATAACCATTCCAACGGCATGACGAAGGCAAATATTTTCTTATATTTTCGACGATTAATTCAAATGTAAGGAAAGTGAACATAAATCGAGAATCCATGTTCCGGGAGCCGGAAAAATGTTAATTTTATATTATCGTATGTACTTTTGCTCCACAGCGAGCGACAATTATCGGAGAATACTGTTCGGATCCAATTGTACGTGTAATTTCGTCGCGTCCAATGAAAGCCTCTCGACATTCGATCAAGCTTTGCGTGAAAAATGAGCCAAAATTTTCAGATCGATCAATTCGGTCAGCAGATTCGGATACCCGAACTAAAGATGCGTCGGAATTCACAAAAAAAAAACATTATTTCGATCTTCGATCTTAAAATTAAAAAAAAAAAACAACGACTATATGATCTTACAGCATTTTTGTATTCTCGGAGCTTTACGAATGAATTAAAGTCCGCGTTCCATGCCTACCGAAAATCAACGGAATGGATTTATATCATTTTCTCGAAATTTTTTTTTCTCTCGTCCGAGTCGAGGCAGCTTTTCGCGAACATGTTGTATAAGGTCCGAAATTCGATAAAGAAAATCCAACACGTAGGAAAAAAGTACGGTTAAAAGTTGAGCCTAAGGTATACAGAGGGTACGAGGGTAACAGTAGCCAGCCTCGCCTCTCTGAAAGCCACTTTCCATAAACTCTTTTTGGTGATCGACCCCGTGTCATACAGAAGCCCATATTCATTCATTCCTCTCCAGCTACTCCGGCAGCCCTTTGACCGCTCCTGACCAGAATGGAAGTCATGGAAACTGGGTAGGTACTTGTTCTCATTCAGAACACATATCTGCCTCACCCCATTCCGTTCCTCCTCCTCCCACTACCGCCTCTTTCGTGCAGCTCCACCTTGCCCTCTTGTTCTTCCGAACTCACTTCTTCAGTTTTCCTCTTCTCTTCAATTTCGCCGTCTCCGTCGCTACCCCCGTTACCCTCGACCCTCTCCGTTTCGCCGACTCACTCTCGTTTCCATGTCCATTTGCTGTTTCATTTTATTTTATTTTAGTTTTTTTTTTTTTCTTTGTTTATTTTCATTCTTTTTCCATCGTTTCAACTTCACCCGCAACCCCCAGCTCGTGTACTCATATCCAGCTACTCCGTCTCCCTAGCTCCGCCACCGACTTGAGCACCGTCGCAGCTTTTCTCCGCGGCATTTCCAATAATCAGCTCGCGGAAATGAAAAGTTTTACGCGTAACACCGGCTCCTCCTCCTCGACGGCGTAGAGGGACGGTCGGCAACCCCGGTATTGTGCGGGGGCGACGACGGCGACAATGGAAATAGGTGGCGGTATAAAATGTACCGCCGTGGGATCACGGCGGTAGACCTGGAAAGTTGACGAGCCTGCAAACTCCCGTTTTATACCATCCACGTCCGCGGGCATTTTGCCTCGCGAAAACTCGACACCCGGAAATTCGAAGATGAATCAATTTCTTCGTCTTTTTTTTTTTTTTCTTTTTCATAATCCTCGCCCCGAGCAAAAACGGGCTTTTTTCGCACATCTCTGTACCGGTTGTAAATTACCAACGTCGTCTTCTCAGCAATCAAGGAAACTAATGTATTATACAGCAGTGCGCTCTCGACGCGACTTTGCAGTGGCACGGAATTCCGTCGCTAGTGAAATCTCGTCTAATTAATTAACTCGTTGAATAATCGTGAGGAATTCACGATAATTTCTATAAGAGGATTTTAATCAAGTTAGTTCGCCGAATCGAAATTATCAACCGTCGAGAATTCCGGTAGGAGATCCATCGGTGTCGAGGTATCCGATCGCAACGACCATCGGTAGAGATCGTCGAAACAAAGAAATTATCGAAGGGGGTGAAAGAGTACGCGGGAGAAAAAGAATAATAGGAGATAGATAAACATAAACGAAATCATCGGGTCGGCGTCGTTGGGGGCAACGAAGCGAAAAGATGACAAGAATAAAGGAGAGTGGGGGGAACGAGGGAAAGGGCTCTCTGCAGCAAGGACGCGTTTTCCGGTGTGCACCAGAGAGAGAGAGTCGAAGGAAAGGTTGTAACGGCTGGTGGTTCAGAATGGAATGGGATCCGATGGGATCCATTAAGATTGGAATCGGTGAGCTTGAGCGGTGATCGACTGGCTTCTACCGGTTCGTTGGCAGTCGTGTGCCGGGCGTGCCACCTTTACATCTGTCTAGCTCCTCCGCTCTCCTAAGCTCACGTGCTCACGTCTCACTTTTATCTCTCCGACTGCCGCGCGTCTCTCGCGTTTCCTCTTCCTCACATTTTCCGGCTCTCCGGTCGCCCTCGTTCCTTATACTCGCTTTCCTCCTCATCTCCTCATCTCGGTCTTCTCATTCCCCGCACGACGACGCTACGGCCTCGCGGCACAGCAGCTATCGTACTCCTTGTTAACGTACACCGTAATACAAGACGAGACGCAAACCCGCCGCCGAGAAGAAACCACCCGGCTTGTTCTACATCCTCTTTCGTCTTTCAATTCCAACCGGGGATTACCGTAATACTGTACCCACCGCTTTTCGGAGAGCTTCACCCGAGCACTCCTCCCCGACTGTACATTAGTTTTCCTACACGTTTCATCCCCCCCCCCCCCCCCCCCCAACGTGGTTCGAGAGAATTCTCAATTCTCAGAGTGGTCAAGGTCGTTGATTGATCCGTTGTTCATTTCGGTCGCGATTCGACGTGATTCGTTGATGCGGACCTCCCATTCGGAGGCTCGATTCCTTGCCCACCTCTTTCCATACAGTTATACTCCGGTGGATACGTACTATACCTATAGGCGAAGTTCGGTCGTCCTCTCGGTGCAGCAGGTTCGACGAGGAACCTCATCGCCATTAACGGATAATCACACCGTTACTGCAAAGACGCTGAGTGGGTAAATCGGGATCGTGGTTTTCGCTCGTTTGTCTGTTTCTCTGCCGACTCTGGTTCACCTCGGTAAGAGGGACGCGTTATGATCGGGTATTTTTAGCGGGTAACGAATTATCGCGAATAGACGACGTCTTTGCTCGTACAGAGACCGATCAGAATTCGAAGTACATATTAGATACCGGTGAGTGATCGATCTACTGAAAATTAACCCCGACGTTGCGGCTGCCGTATTATTATCATCGATCAAAGGACACGGAGCGTGAAGTTTGACTGGCGACGTGATCGATATGCGTTCCGGGATAAGAGAAACAATGTTTTCGAAGACTCGGCGGTTTCTCGTTTGAAAATTTTTTACACTACGCGACGATCGCGTCGCATCGAACTTTATTCGATCTTCGCCGGGTGTCCCTTGTAATTCCGCGTCGTTGGGGTTCGAGACGAATTTCAAATAAGTGAACGAGGTGCTTCCAGACTTCGCGTGCACGGATTTGTTTTTCTTCCATTTTAACCCTCTCCGTATAGTCCATGATTCCGTTGCGTAGCTGGTTAAGGTTTTCTTTTTTTTTTTTTTTTTTTTATCTCTTTTAGGAAGACAGAACCGACGCGCCAAGGATTTCGTTACACGCTGTACTTTGGAGCGCGAGGACGTTTTGCGAGCAGAAATTATTTTCGGTCGCGGTGAAGATTAATTGCGAGAATCAGTGTAAATACCCAAGCGTTGAGTTTGTGTACAACGGGTAAATTGAATAAGTTTTATATTCATGAATTTTGCAGAATTTACTTTCTCAATTTCAAAGTGGCTGTTTGCAAAACTGTTGCATAAATTACGCAACGTCGAACAAACCGCGGGTGACAAAACCAACGAAACAACCCACGAACAATTACAATAAATTATCAATTTCCCGAATGCATCCCCCCCCCCCCCCCCCCCTCCACGTTCATATTTCCGGAATATTTCGACGTCTGTCTCTCCCTACGACCTACGTAACATGTACAGCCGTGAAATTTTCGTCGACGAAAAATAACGCGTCTTTTTTTTCTTTTTTTCGTTTTTTTTTTTCCCTCTTCCCTTTCCACATCCGCGAGTTTCTATACACGCCACCTGTTCACTACGCATGTTTCTGATTGAAAAGTCCGAAATTCAATACATATATATTCCATACATAACTCCATATTCACATCTACGAATACCTACGTATATATATATACATATATGCTATGTATAAATACGTACGAGTTGTCCTTTCAACCAAATCTGGAACCCCCTGACCGGAATATATGTTCCACGGAGTTCCTCTTTGTTGACTGCACGAACACATCTCGAGGTTTTTCTATTTCCGTTTTTCGCTTTTTCCTTTTTTTTTTTTTTTTTCTCTTTACTCTCCCACGTCATACCTCAACAGTTATCCGCAGCGACTGCAGGGGTTGCGAGGATCCCGATACCGGCGAACCGGAATATTTTTCGCCACCCATTTCATCGTGCTTAGTTTAACAATCGAGTATAACGCTATCCCGTCATTCAACATTTTACCGCATCTGGTTATAGTACAATAATTGCCGAATCGGTGGAATCGGTGGCGAGGTTACTAATTGACAAATAAATTACCCTCGTGTTTGAGTTGATGTAATCGTGCTACACGCTGTGTAGAAACAGATTTTTCTTTTTGGGTAGAAATATTTGATGACCAATTTTTTGAATTTGTATTTAAAAAAAAAAAGCAACTTCCCGATTTCCGATTTTCTTCGGTACACGTAAATGGCCGCGCTAAATACGAGCTCGTGTATCGTTGAATTTATTACACGACTCTATGAACTACTAAAATTACATAAGGTGGTTGTTAGGATTCTATTGTTCGTCGGCCACTTAATCTTTCAGAAATTTACTCAACACCGGTATCTAGTAAACCGGCGACTGAGGAAGTTTCTCGCAGTACAAGGGAGCCAGGATACGTACACACAAAGCTTATGCAACATAATTTTGAAACATGTTTGCCGAGCTGGTTTTGCGAAACGTGTGTTCAAGATTTATCGCGACCGTATAACACGTATGTATGTACATACGTATAACGCGTATAGCTCGCGCGAATCACCGAGACGTCTCGTCGTTCGGAACGTTTTTCTATTTCGATATGTTTTCCCTTCTTACTTTCTTTTTATTTTTATTTTTTTATTTTTTTTTTCATCCGAAACGGGAAAAAGGTTTTAAGGCCAACCTAATCTTAATGGAAAACAGACCCCGGCAATCTCCTTTCGCTATTTACTGGTCCATTTCGATTTCAACCTCATTCTACCGTTACCTATTCTTATACCCAAACAGTTTTTCTAGGGTTTCCTGGATCGGCAGCGTTGTTGTATATTTTTCGTGGCACACGAGACACGTCCGGGCTTACCGTACTTTATCTGGGATTGTTTCGGATCGAAAGATCTTATCGTTGCGTAACCTGCACTCCGTGTGTACGAACTCCGTGTCGAGCTCAGCTGTTCCGAACGGTTGAACGTACATATTTTAGGTCCGTTTCGAACTGTTTAGCCGTCTAATTGAAACGTGCGAAGACTTCCAATTCGCGAAAACGTAATACGATCGTGGGATAAATGCACTTTTTCGAACACCCGATCGAATTTGATTTTCGTTCGTCGACCGATTCGCCACTCCAACGGTCATACGAATGGTACCTGATTCGCGTGCGTTGCGGTTGGTTTATAAGGAGAAATCCGGGACATCCGAAACTAAAAATCGACGGTGGAATCCTTCGCAGTGACGCAACCTTGCGTACGTATACGTACAGTTGCAGGTAATACTGGCAATCAACTGTTTAGACCGTGTGTAATATTCTTGGTTCGAATCGCCTCGCCATTACATCTACCTATTTAGTTCAATTGAATCCGATTTCGCTTACAGTTTCCAGCTATTTCAGACTTCCAGCTAAAGCAATCTCAGTTCAATTGCGCCAATTAGCGGAAATTCGTTCGATCGAAAGTTATACCGCCTCGCGTTATCGCGCTATACGTTTATACCCGGCTCGCAGTTCGACCGACGCGGACGGTCCGCCCGAAATTCGAAGTAGATTTTTTCACTTTTTCATCGCCGATCGTTTTTTTTTTTCACTTTTCTCTTTTACTCGTCGTCGGTTATAGCGACGAATTTTTACGCCAGTATCTCAACTTAATATATTACGTGGCGAGTAGGTGGGTAATCGAGTAAAATTCGATCGATCGGTGTTCGCATATCGGTAAACGAGGGGGAAACGCGAAATTTTCCAGAGTGAAAAAACGATAACCCGTAACGAGGGGTGTATTCAACGCTTGTCATTTATTTCGTGAATTTTTCAATCATCTTCGCAAACGTGTACAGGGTGATGCGAAGAGACCCATCAATTTCAAAATGCGAAGACAAGCCGAACCTTTATTTCGTCTCTATATAGAAAGACTAATGAAACGAGAAAAGAAAAAAAACGAAACTTTATCCGATCCGCGAAAAACAGGGGGGGGGGGGCTCGAGGAAAAAAATTTTTGCAAATTCAATAACGAGATAAAAATTTTATTCTTTCAATTTCCATTAACGAAAATTCCTTGATAGGGCTCTCTTTGAGTGTTCAGTTTTCGTTTTGTAAATTCTATTATTATAGATTGAATTAGTTTTCTCTTTCAGACAATTTTTTGTTCATCGGCCACTCGTCCCGCGTTATAAATATCTGCAACAACCGCAGTTCGCGGTGAGAGGAAAACGCTTCCGAGCAATCATCAATTTGTACTGAAATCACCGGCAAGTTTATACAACAGGCATTGTCACGTGTGGAGGTTCTCTAACGTCGGACGTGTATCGATTTACTGCAGGATGTTTAATTGTTCGTCACGTTACTACGTACGTAACGCTTTGACAAGTGTTTACGGATTGTCGGGTTTCACGTACATACGTATATATATAAGGGTGCCAATATCGGATTTCGATTGTCCGAACAGAATCTGACGATTGGAGAATGTAAAAAAAAAATAATAAGAATTGGCGAAACAATCGTTGCTTATCGTTTGCAAAGGTGATCAAAATGATAAACGACGATATATTTTTGACTTTATCTTGGTTCAGGATTTTTGGAAAATTCCGAAAATCACGAATTACGAAAATTCTTGCTTTTACTCTTTACGTAAAGTTGCGGTTATGCGGTATTCAGTTACATTGCAATCGGGCGAGCTGTTCATAAATCTTAAAAATTGCTCAATTTTTCGATTTCTGATAAAGTCGCAAACGCAAAATCTGGACTTTTCCGCCTTTCCGTACGAGATATTTAGCGTCCACGAGAACGATAACCGGGTACCCCGCACTATCGCACGTACGAGCAACATTTTTCTCAGATATACATATACGGTGTATGATAATTTTTCTTCCTTTTTCGCGGGTTGCACGCGACTACACGGTTATCGACTATTCGCGTAGTAGTTTTCCATCCATATACGATGTTTAGAAAACGAAATCAGAATTTTATTGCTGGATGAGGTGGAAGCGCTTTCAGCTACAGCATGCGCATACCTCCAGAATAGCTTGATGTATAGCGGTAATGCTGCGGTGGCAAGATTTATTCCGTTAAGTTAGTCGAAAGGCGAGAAAATTGTTTTCGTCCTCGAGAGTTCGCGATCGCCGCACGATCTGACCGACGAAATGACGAGGAAGAAATAAAAAATACGTCAGTTTGATCCGATCGTTAATTTAGTGCGAAACAAAAAAATTAGAATAAATTGTTCGAGCCGTAGGTCGATAGGTATACCTACCGGCATTGCATCGCCCTCGGAAACATCGTCGAGGAAATGCAACGTAGATATATCAAGGTATGCCGCCGACGCTCCTTACAAAGGGTAAAAATATTTTTCGAGACTTTCCATAGCTGATATTATTCTCCTTATATTTCTCAACGGTGATGTTTACCGTGGCTTTATATGCTAAGCTTCTTTCGATTCAAGGATTCGAAAAACTCGAGAATACGTTCGTCTCGCGAAGCGTTATATACATGCGCTGCAGCAGCACAGACTATTTGAATACGTTACGTACCTACAGCATATTATATACAGACGGATCTAAAAGTATATCGAATAGAAAAGTTCGCTATACATACCTACACTATAACCGATCGCCGATGCTTTTGGAAGATTTGCGCGTGGGTTTTTAATTAGTGGAAATTGAATGGTTCCGCGAAACGGATGTCTGCAACTGATTATGCAGTAATTGAAAACTTCGTTCCGATCAATGCAGACCGTGAAATAAAATATCCACCGGATTTTGCAGTATTCACCGAAAATGTTATCGGCGAACGGAACGAACGCTTCGTACACGCGGGGTCTGAAAAATGAATTAGCTGCTGCAGTAACTGGTACGAAGTTACAACTTAATTTGCTCCCCTCGAGATCGTGGGGGGGGGGGGGGGGGGGAGCGCGGTGAATTTTCGTAGCCCTCGCTTCCGAAAGGAGATTAAAACCTGTGCGAAACTAACGGCAAACTTTAGTGGATATCATTTCCCCTCTCTTACTTCTTAAACGTGAAACGGTCTCCTCCCGTCGTCTCGCGAGAGGGGCGCGAGCGAGCGCGGGGTTGGTCCTCTTCCAAGCAGAAGGAATAAATTCAAAACACGTTCGTAACTGTCGTCGGGGTCTTGGCTGAGAGTTCGGTCATTACCGCGAATTAAAACCTCTTCATTAGAGTTTACAGCGGGACTCAACTGAGGAGTTCGTTCGATAGAGATATCCCTACTTTTTCGCCGTTCGCCCTACGCCGTAAATACGGCTACACGCGCGTATAAACATACCCGTACCTTTTCTAGCCGAAGCCCGCCCGACTGCACAGCTCCTGATTTACGATTTCGTAATCTCGCCATCGCAGATCTTACTCTTTACCGCTTCTCCGTCAGCCAATCTCCGGCGAAAAGTGTTAAAGGAACAAGAGGCAAAGAGGATTCCTTCGGAAGCTCGACGCAGTTTTATCTTAACCTCTTTTTGTTTATCCCAACGAAAACACTTTCGACTAAGGCGGATCCGTATAACTGTATACACGCGACTCGGATAGCCCTGACAATAAAAGAGGCGCCCCGAAATCGCCGGATCCCGAGGCTCGCGTCCTTTTCTCCTCCTACGCCCGCGCCGCCGCCGCCTTCCGCTCAAGGTTCACGCCACCGTTGCAAAGTCTCGCCGACGAATAAACCGCGAAAAACACGAAGGACCGACTACCGTGGAGCGTCTTTTTACGATCCGGCCGCTATATATGGAAGATATCGTAATAAAAGCGCCGTCAACGTCGATACCGGCATATTGTATGATAATTACCTACGCGCACCGCTGCCGAAGAAAGAACAAAAAAAATAAAAAAATAAAAAAACAAAAAAACAATCAAGTAAGAAAGTAAAAGGAAAATTTCAAGAGTCGAAAACACGGCGGAGGAAACGCTGGAAATTTCGCCGCAGTCAGGCATAAAAATGTCGTCGAAATTTCAGTGAAAATTTGGATCAGCCGGTCGTGGACAATATCGTTTACCGCGTTCCTGTATCACCCATTCGAGGGGACGAAGAGGATAACGACGTTAATTGAATCCGCCAGAGGGTCACTCGGTCCCTTCTCTTTGTATCTACGCAAATATAAAGCAACGCGAGTTGATATTGCCGTTACTATTAACAGCTTTCATACGGTGAGAATGTATTTGGGCAATATTCGTTATAATTCGTTAAGCGCGAACGGGGCCCGAAAATAACTAGGATATATTACGAGCGGTATACGCCAGGGACTGTATATCAGGAGATTTACCGGGATAAAGTTAGGAGTGCGGTCCAGGGGGGATTGAAAAAAAAAAAAAAAAAAAAAAAAAGAAAATAAATAGAAAATAAAAAAAAGAAAATAGTGGGGGAGGAAGAGAGCGAAATTCTGGGTCGATTTATTTTCATGAGAAAAGTTAATATACTTTTCAATAATGATGTTTCAACGATCTCATTTTATTCCCCCTAGTCGGGGCGGGTTCAAGGTTCATATTTCATAAGTCGACCCAATTATTCTTTTTTCTACTTAACTAATTTTGTAGGCAACGCGAATTTATTTTTATCTTTTATCGAATCCGATGATAAAGAACGCCGTAATTTATCGCTTGATCGACCAATCGAGACCAAGTAGTCTTAACTGCGTCATTGCATAAACTCGTTTCCAACGAACACCGTGAACGGAGGAAAATTTTTCTATTTCTGGAGACCTACGTCTACGTTTTGAAAAAAATTCCTAAAAGATGCGCCTTGAGAAAAATATAGAAAAAAGAGAATAACCGGCACACAAATTTCGACCCCATCATGTTCGAAAGGAATAAGAAGAGACACCGTGCCAAGATATATTGAGTTTTGCGGTAGAGAAAACTCTTGTAGATTTCGACCAATCGAAAATCCATATCGAAGATAATCCGGATATTTCTCTCTCCGTATGACAAACTTACACGCATTCGATGTTGGATGGCACAGGTCTCGAGTTACACGCGTTTCTAGGTGCAATCGATAAACACGATGTACACGAAAAGTTGCAGCCTTTTCGGCTATTCGATACAATTCCTCGCGGTTGATGGTTGCCGCTTATTGTACCGTAACGGGAGAACAGAGAATTTCTCCAATAAGTATATATTTTTGCATTCGCAACCATTTTCCATGAACGGGATTTTAATCAGGTGTCCGGTGATGGAATGTAATCGCGTAACGTTGCGTCAGCTATTTTGAAAACGGGTCTGAAAAAAGAGAGATAGAGATATCGGGGTAAGTGAATTCGAATACGATATCGAAATCCGAAAAATTCAAAATGGCAGACGAGAGTCGCCCGATCGAAATTCGACGTCATTCGTTTCACACTTTACTTCCGTTACGCTGAATATAACACGCTGATTAAAGTGCATAAAAATGCGACTGAATAAATAACTCTTCGGCCACGACACGTCCGATACCGAAGGCTGGACCTACATGACTTGTGTCAGTCGCTTGAGATTTCACGATTCAATGGCCACTGTCCACTGACTCGGCCTCATAATTGCGCACCGCGTGTGCCGGAGTCCGCGACAGAACGGATCGCGCGATCGTTGACTGTAGGTGGCACATCGAATCCGGAAAACATGCATCTGTGATCGTTCGTTCGTACCTGACTTCGCTCGTTTTCATGAGATGAAACGAAAGCTGGACGAGTTAAAGCGAATCCTGCTGGGATCGAGGCTGAAACTTACCTGAAACATAAAGGAAAGAAATAGTCGTTAATTCATGCGTTCGGGTTGAGAACGGACAATTGAACATTTGCATGATGAAGGTAAATTGCGCGATTCTTTGTACGAATTATAAAATTAGTCCAGCGGTGGAACTGAATCAGACATCGTTAGCGACGGTCGAAGATTAGCCACGGTGACTCGCGATAATTGCACATTCGCTGTCCGCGGATTACACAATCGTACGCGCGGATTATTAATTGGGTCGGCGAATTGAAAGATTGCGAAATTATGGTTATCGATCGGGGTTCGGGAGGAATCCTCGCCACTTTGCATAAAGATTTTCGGTGAGTAAAGGAACGTACGCACGACGCGCACGATGGATCGGATAACAGTTAAGAACGGGTGTGAACGCTACTAACAATGAAATAACTCCGAGAGAAAAGAAGCAGTGTTTCTCTAGGACAGGTAAACAAGTCTATTGAATTTACGACGTTTCTACCAATAGGATAATTCCCAGTCTGTTTGCAAGAATTGCCATGTTGACAACTATACGCCGGACGAGAATGCAGTACCTATAGATACGTTACTTCCTGGTTACTTGGCTCCGCGTTTCCTCCTCTCAGCTCTTTCGGTTGACATAACAGTGGAGGAAAACGATCCCGTCCGAAGCTTATTTAAGGGAAAATTTCTACCTACGGACTACCGGCAAATCTCACTGCTCGCCGTACAAATTTACCTTGTGATATCGAGGCGATGCTTTGAATAACAAAAAGTGACGTTATGACGGAACCGAAAAATGAAAAATCGCCAGTCTTTTCTTTGGCTCGATCACTCTCTGTCGTTTCTTTTTAACTGCCGTTGGAGATAATGGAAGAATGAAGAAATTAAAAAATCGCAGGATGTATGAGCAGCCCGTTTTGGTTTTTTTTTTGCGATATTCCTCGAATACTTGAATTACGGTGAGAACGTGAACGAAATTGAAATTTTTTCATCGTGTAATTTGGTAATATCAAGTTTCTTTCTTCCACTTGTATTACAGGTTCTAATTTTCTTTCGTTGTTTTCTCATCTTTCGGCGAAGATGATGAATTTTTGAGATACGACGTTAAATTATTATCACGGCTAATTAAATGCAATATAACTGTAGATGTTGATGGATTCGCTTCGCGGAACAAGAAATATAATAATTTCGCGTACAGCTGATTGTGCTTGTTTAATATCGCATTCAATACAGGTGTAGAATTGTTTGCCGGTTGAAAATATTCTGAAATGAAATTTTGTCGGGTGCTCACTCGAGAAGAGAATTATCTTTTGAAAGTCTGCGAGCGCAGCGAGATTGTCGGACGGTCCATATCGATGACGATGAACTTCGTGACATAAAATATCTCCAGAGAGAGAGAGCACCGAACGCGGTTTGGATCCCCGTCGTGAACCTGGCGCATCGGTAGCTAGCAAATCGTTCGCTCGGGTCGTTGCCTAGAAATGCTGAAGGATGTTAACTGGCTCTTAATCGTTGGTTAATTAATATACAACATAACATGTGCCGGCGAAGCGCGTGTATTTCGTGAGGCATTACCATTAGCTTCTGTCTACCGCTGACTGTGCAATATGCTGAAGTCGACAACGCGCTCGTGTCGTTCTATGAATTAATTAAGTTGCCATTAAATTTTGAGAAATTTGGTTCGTCGAGAAATTGCTATATATTGGATCCATTGTTACCTGTGAAATATATCCATCGTTAGCGAAATTGACTGTTTTAATTAAAGCTCAGTATCGCGTAAAATTGCGACACTGCTCTAACGCGACATTGTCATTTATGAAGTTATCGAAATTACTTCAAATTTCTGCATCGTGAATCTGCAGGTTTTTTTTTTTAAGTTTTCAGAATTCCCGCTGAATCGATCCGGTTTATTTAATGCATCTACTGTTCCGGCACTTTGACTATTTCAATCAGTTATATCTATTCTCTCTCGAATCCGCTTTGGTTCATATACGCCATATATATATATATATATATATATATATATCTACATGCCTATACGCGTAGGTATAGCTTTACTTAATTAATTGTGTCGTCGAGTTTCTGTCTGTGGGAAGATATATGGGCACAAGGTATATATATTATACATATGTACATGACCATGGAAAAAGGCAATGAAACCAATGACATTCGATCGCATAACTCATTAATACCGATACCTGATCGATGGGACTCTTAATTAAAAAGGAATCCATGTACACATATATATTAGCATTCAATTTCATTCATTGTTTGAATTTTTTTTTGTTTGTTTTTTTCGATATTTGGGCCAAAAATGAAGTATTTTAAAAATCGATCGATTGACACTTTTCCAACGTATTTTGACCTCAGGAACACGAATCTGAAAGAAAAATTGATCTATCTCTCAAATTGACCGAGTTATCGCCAATTTTCAGCTTTTTGGGCTCAAAAATAAAAAATTGATTTTTTGATGTATATCTATGTAATTTGAGCTCAGGAATCCGAATCCGAACGAAAAATTGATCTATCTGCAAAAATGACCGAGTTATCCCCATTTTTTCGCGATTTTTGGCATAAATTTGAGGATATCTCGAAGGGAAAAAATCGTAGCTCAATTTGGACAACGGATTCGTGTTCCTGAGGTCAAAATACTTTAGAAAAGTGCCATACGATCAATTTTAAAAAATAAAAATTTTTGGCCAAAATTTGAAAAAATCGTAAGGGGTACCCCTTGGAAAAATCTCAAATTTTGGCCAAAAATTTTTATTTTTTAAAATTGATCGTATGGCACTTTTCTTATGTATTTTGACCTCAGGAACACGAATCCGTCGTCCAAATTGAGCTACGAATTTTTCCCATCGAGATATCTCCATTTTTATGCTAAAAAAAGTGAAAAATTGACGATAACTCGATCAATTTCATAGATAGACCAATTTGGCTTTCAGATTCGGATTTCTGAGATCGAAATACATCATAATAGCATATAAAATAAAATACGTTTTTTTGACCCAAAATCGCCAAAATTCCAAGGGGTACCTCTTTGGATTTTCTCGATTTTTGGGTCAAAAATAAACTTTTTCTAAAATTAATTGCAGGACGCTTTTCCGACACGACGACGTTCTCATCGATTCCAGATATAGTTTACAGGAAAATGAATCTCAAACAAAAATGTAACTCGCAGCTTAATTTACAACTATAATCGTACCCGGTTTCAAACTTACTGAGAAGCTATAAGGATCAAAATTAGTGGCTATACCGGCAAGTTGTAAGCACCAATATCGTCAGTTTCCAGATTATACGTACAGTACGTAGCCATGTACATACCCATATACCACACATGTAATACCTTCACGAGCGGATGGGAATAGAAGGTCATACATAAGGGTCAGTAATAATCATTACATTGAATCGCCTCGGAGCGAACTACCTCAATGGAACTGGTATACCCGTTATACATATCTGCTGACCTATGCTCACATCCGAACGTTAGAGCCAGGTGCTAAAACTGGTCAAAAGAGTGCTGAACAAATTATTGCAGACATACCGTGGAAAAAAAAAAAAAAAAAAAAAAACTAAAAAAACTAAAAATAAACGCGTATAAATACAGGTTGCGCAAATATGCGGTGAAACCTCACCGTAAAATAATAGGAATTGAGGCACTGTACAAATATTGATGGCATGGAAGAACGTCGGTACACCTCGAACGGTTTGGTTCGAAAAAAGGTGCTGCCCCGAAACGCGGCTATGTGTATGGAAAACGTATGCGATTTTCAAACGAAACGGAAGGTGAAACGTAAATATTCGTACCGATATGACCGGTAACGATACCGATCGAGCTATGGAAATATACTCTCAAAGGTCTAAAAACTAGAAATAACACGATTTTGACGAAGCATAAATTTGAGAAAAAATTAATACCTGCCGAATATATTCGGCTTTCAATTTATCCTTCGACGAACGCTATTTCCCAACCGATGGGGTCTTTTTTTAGTTCGGTACATCGGTAGGCTCGTCAATTCAAAGATCTCTATACATTTCTTCCGTAAATCTTGGATCGGCTCATCTCTGGAATAGAAATGCAGACTACAACGTAGACGCATATTTTTTTCTTTTCCCAACTCCTAAGTACGCCGCCGCTTATCGCTGCAGAGCCGAGTACGTGCGTCTTGTTCTAAAAGCGACTCCAAGGTAGACGTGAACGCGCTTAAAGTAAGCTTCAAAATAGCGAGAGTGTCGAAAAAGTTGTACATATAATGTACGGTGAAAACGCGGCTTGAATCGAGATAGTATATTGGTCTCACGAAGGACTCGATCCGTTTCTCGTTGGAATCTCGAACGTTGAGAAAAGCCCCCAAAAATTTACGCGCCTCTCCGCGGCACTCCGCGTCCGCGTCGCGCACTCGATTCTCCATTCCGTTGTTGTTCCCAAATGGATGAATTTGTACTTCGGCTAAAACTGTATACCTATACGCTTTAATCAGTACTAAAAGGATTCGAGAAAATCGCGTCGATTCATTTCGATCTCCGATTATCGGATTTCTTCGAGAGCTTGCGGCTGAGGGGGAAAAATGGTCCGGTGGATAAATTTTATCCAAACTAAAAACTAGCCGAGAGCAGGTACCGATACGTCCACCCGCCAGGACCAACGTTGGGCGACTAATTTATTTAGCCCGGTGTAAAAAAAAGTAATAAAAAACGATTGAATTTTCTCATATCCAGGAACGTCGGATCCTCCGATTCGTGTGAGCGGCGCACGCCGTCCAAAAATATAACATACCTACGGGTATGCGGTAGGTGCAGCGTTGTACCACATGATATATGTATCTCGTGAATATGTTACACGAACGTTTCAGCGTTGCACAGACTTCGATTACCTGTGATCTATTATACAGCGACATCGGCACACTGCGAGACAGACGTCGACGTGGTGCATCATTACGGAGCGTCGAAAACATCGATCGTTACGTCAAATCGGCTCTGGTACGCGGCAAGCACTTCTGACGTATCGTCAACGATCCGTAGACACGAGATCGCGTCAGGCGACTCGATTTCGTCGAATCGGAACTCGGACAAAGATCGAAAAATTTCTACAAACGGAAAACTGAATTTTTCTCCCGACCACTTCATCTCAGATCGAGGGGTTCGAATTCGTCTTTTATTTTTTCAATTTTTTCGATCGTCCGATGTAAAAATGCGAGTATGATTAACGCCGTTGTACCCCGTGCAATGGTCGGGCAGCGTGTAATGGATAATGTAATATTAATGTATTGTATGAATATTTGATCCGGGGAAAACAGATGGTATGGGTACAATTGCTACCGACCGCAGCTGCACCAGCGAAGGATAATTGTTGTATCATTATTGCAGATCGCGCCGCCGGCGAATATTTACTCATGGTTCTTGTATCATCACGGTAACATCCGAACGTACCCACCGATATTGTGATTTGCTAGGTATACACGTACATATGGCCGTACACTATACCGGAAACGTTGCGGATATTATTTCGGTTTGGGAAACATTTGCGAATCCGACAATTGCATGGGCGGTAAATGAATATCCTAAATTACGGAACGCCAGTGAAAACAGAAGAAAGAAACGGAATAACCTTCGTACACCGATAACCGTTTTCTACGAACTACGTTATACGCGCGTAACGATCGTCGTAAAATTTTCAGTTCGGTAAATGTCCAGGTTTAGTACAGTTCGCGATACAGATATTCCCGTTTTCACTCTCGGATCATCGGGAAACTAGTTATACACGGCGTCAAGAGACCGGATCTCACGGAGGGAATATATGCATTATGTAAAATTATGTTTGCATACGGTGCACTCCCGCTTTGGCTCAACGGCACGGCCCAGACTAGTCTAGCAGGGTGAGCGGGTGAAGATCAATTTCGGTACTCGAAGCCATCGATCTTCCCTCGGGGGCCGCAGGTCGTGTAACTTGCCATTCTCTCTCTCTCTCCATCTCTCTCTATGTACCAACCGAACACCGTTCCCGTCTATGGAACCTGGACACTATCTGTCTGGTACAAGCCACCCTCCAGGTTTCTCCGGTTATCCGTATTATCCGAAATACTCGAGGAGACAGATTCGGTAACGGTATAGGGCGTCCTGTACCTGCACCTCCCACGTATTCCAGCTACAGACCATAGCACCGACGTACGACACGTTATACTAACGCGTTGCGTTACCCCTAATTGCAACAGATACTTCAACCCCTACCGACCGGTTATTGTTGCTGCATCGAATTAACGCCAACTTGACAAATTCGGAGCGGCTCGGTCGCGACGAGAGACTCAGCTGCTGGCCGCGATTCCCTAAAAGTGACCGATTTCCGCACGGCCAGTCCTCTCTCTTCTCAAGAAAGGAGATATTTTTCGGCGACGCCCTATACGAAATCACATCGGTAAAAATCATAACTTTACGCTCGAATCCCTGCGCGTGAAAAAATTCTGTAACACAGGTGAATTACGTATGCTATTAGGAATTGGACCGATTCGAAACGACGCACGGCGCCAGGGTCACACGAGATGAGAAGGGCGAAACGAAACCCCGCGCGATTATCATTCGTCCTCCGCACCCCAATCGGACTTTACTTCGCACGAGTATCGCGCTTGAATTATTAACGATCGGGACGGTCGTGGATATTCACGTGACGTTACACGCGAGCGTGTAACGCGATTACCCGGGCCCTCGGTTCGCCCTGAATTTTCACGTGGAATCCAGAAAGTTTCGAGACGCGGAGCGAAGCGATAAAAAACAAGACGGGGCACCGCGGTGGCTCTCCTTCAAAACATATAATGTATATCGAGCGAATATTCGCCAGGTTATCGAAATTCGGGGGATTCCTTTCGGTGGACATTAACAACTCGCTACGATTCGACGCAGCTTAGTTCGGTTTCTCGGTTTCTTCCATTTTACGCGGCCTGTTTCTCATCTCTCTTACCATTTTGTGGGTATTGTGCTGTCGTGGAAGAAAAACTACAGAGAGAACATAGCCCGACTTGGTTTTATATCTTCCGGCACCATCAGCGTCATTTGTTAGCAGCGTCGGGTTGTCTTCGCGGTGACGGTGTAACGTGCACTACCGCCTTACGTGTTTCCCTTTACTTGCTCTTGCTTGCCCTGTTGTTTTTTCTTTTTCTTTTTTTTTTATTTAGCTCGCCAGAAATTTATACGTCAGAAGCCATTCTTCCGTTTGCTTTTTATCCTTTGATACTTTATTCTCCGCGTACTATTTCTTTTATTTATACTCATCGCGGAAGAGCGATTAAGAGAGTCCGAGTTCCCGAAGACGAGAACTGAACCCACGAACGATCCCTTAATCTCTTCGTTCGATCCTCTTCATATCCTGCAAAGATAGGAAAAATGCGGCATCGATCGTCGATGCGAGAGGAGCCGCCTTTTTTCCGTCGAGCAATAATCGGGGTGAACAACGTTCGTTATTTTTTACGTTGGAAAATCACACCACCGTGAAATCAACTACATTTCTACCGAGTCGACGTTTTTTGCCCGACTCCTGAATACGGTGAATCAAACTTGTTGCTCGATGAAAATGATCCCTATCGAGTGTGATTACGTATGTACACAGGCTGCAATAAGAGCAGAAATTGCGGTAGTAAAACGGTCGTTACAAACACAAAGGCATTTGTTTTGCCATAGATATGCACGGTATGCACATTACGTAGGCACACACGGTACGATTCGTGTCGGAAGCTGCGGCACACGTGGAGTTCCACGATACGTGTACAAAAGTTTGCCGGTTAATTTTCGTATAGCGCAGTTTCCGCACGCGTCGTGAAAATAAAGCTATACGGGATGTAACGAGGTGCGGGTTGAACGAAACGCTAGGGCGAAGTAGGTCTGGATAGAGTGGCGTATCAATTAGGATACCAACTGTGTAATTGTATAACTCTTCGTTGTCGCGAAATTAACGGTAGAAAATTTTCAACGCTTCGCGCGAATTCGAACTGGAAATATCGCCGATGAACGTTCCTTCACCTCTCAGAGGTATTAGCTGCACGGGGTACGATAGGCTAAATGACCTGTCATTTGTAGGAACGGGGTGTTTAGTCGTACGTGTAACGTCTGTACAACAACAGGCTGCTATTGCTCGTAGATTTTCGCAAACAAGAAACGAGGAAATAGCAAAGTTTCAACACCTTGCGGTATCTGAGAATGCAGGGTCGTGTAGTCGGTGTTCTATAGTCGGCGATGCGTGGTATTTAATAACACGTTGTGAAGAGGCATACCTAACTACCGGGCGAACGCCGCGTTCGTGATTCTTACTTCGGATATATGCCGAGAGTGGGCCGAAAATAATGATCTACCGTCAGCGTCGTAGAAAAGCACGACTAAAGAAAATACCATTTTTCATTATTCGAATCAACAAAAAAAAAAAACCATGATTTTAGGGATCGGTAAACGGGATTTTTTTCTATTTTCTGTGTAAGACTTTCTAGAAAACTTCTTTCTTTTTTTCGTAAGAAATCGTTGATCTGGATACCCCCGAGGTGATTTTATCTGTTTCAAGTACGACCACAAGATGAGGATTTTTGTAATTCTACACAAAAACGTAGTCGAAATGTGTGTGAAACGTAGACGATTTAGCGTGAAGTATATAGTCTGGTTTCTCACGGGCGACGGAATCCGCCGCTGTCATCGGAAAAGCAGAAGGCGTGTTCAGAATTAAGAAGCATCGCGCGTACTATACACATATGGAGAGGTAAAGTATCCGATGGAACCGAAAACTTTTAGGCAGAGAAATTTTTTACTCTCAATTCAGTGAAATTCGATAGCGAGCTGGTCTACGACGCGTTAAAACGTTCTCAGAATTTTTCTTCAAGTCCAAGGGCACTTTATTTTGGTATATCGTTCCAAGATCGTTTTTTCTCTTTTTTTTTTTTCTTTTTTATTCGCAATACGAAAGACAGCCGAAGAACTAATTAAGATTACGGAGAATTCGATACGTTATTTTCTTCGGAACGACGAGCTGAGGTTTCGTCCATTCTAGAAATCAGATCGATCGCTGGACGAACTTGCTGACCGTCAATCTACACCGATCAAAGTAATCGAAGCATTTTCCTGATAATCGAAGTCATCGAAAAGGATGAAAGGGAAGACCTCGCGTATTTGGCGTAACACCGACGTGAGTGAGGCGAAATTGATACCGATCATCTCGTCATCTCGTCATCTTATTTTACACGATGGTTGCGCGACGTTAGCTCGTACAATCCTGTAAAGCTGACGTCGCTGCGACTGGCGAATAAGAAAAATATTCCCGCTTCCGAAATGGTAACCCGTGACCGAGTGTTGGGTGTACGAGGCTGCTCCAAATTTGCCCGTTTCTATAGCGACGTCTCCGTCCCTCACGTCCCGCGATACGTGGAAACGTTCAACAAGCAGAACAAGCTAACGTATAACGACTGGATCGTGTCCACGAAATATCCCATGGCAGGTTCTCCTAATAACGTAAAATCCGAAAAGCATTACAAAGGGTCTCTCTTTATACATACGTTACGTACGAATACGTCACAGCTGCTGCGAAAACACAAATGGACGAAAGGGGAGCGGCGAAACGGACCTGTAATAATCGGAGTCGAAAGAGGTGGGGTAAAAGCGGAGATAATTTTTCAGACGATTCTCTGGCGATCGATGCCGCGGCTGATGAGAAAACTATTTCGTTCCTATAGATCTTGCGAAAAAGCTGGGACTAATGAACTCGGAATGAAATATTTATACGATGAAAACTTTCCGGAAGTTTATTTCAGGGGTCTGCCCCGTAGCCCGTAGAGAGTTTACCGGTGTTTAATTCTCACGCTCGAATTACTAGAATTCTTATTAGCGACGCTCGCCATTTGCAGTGGAAAGCTTTCAACGAGTTGGCGATCTATTGTCAAAATATTAAGTAAATTAACGACGAATTGCGGCAACGTACGAATAATTAACCGTAACTACCGACGCTATTTCCCCTGTATATTTGACGTGCAGGAATCGATATGAACCAGGAGATTTTTTAAAAAGTATAGATTATCGAGGAAATGGATGGGAGAAAAAAAAAATACCCGAAAAGCGAACATCGATGCGTTTGAAACGAGAAGAGTCCAAATCTTCGTCGAAGCAGCCGGAAAAAGAAGAGGGAAACTGTATAAGCGTTTTCAATTTGTTGCTACCCTAACAGGCTGAGCCGTATATTCGGTATAAGTCCTTTTGAAACAATTAGAACTTGTGTGTCACCTCAAGGATCCCATTCAGAGTCATACTATTACGGAACAAAAGACCCCCCCCCCCCCCCCCCCCCACACCACGTTCGCCTGGATCCAAATGGGTTCGAGAACCAGCGAGGTGGTTAAAATCATGGCCAAATGGCCGGTTAGCGCTCAAATGCGACTTAAATCCCCGTTTACCCTGCAGGAGTGGGTATTAGATTTAGCCGAAGTACCTACGAATGAAAAATTCTTCGCGTGGAAATGAGGAGAGAAAAAAAATAAAAGAATTCGCTAAACTCCGAACCGTTGACGGATTTATCGGTACACCGTGAAATACATGGGTAGTCGTTGAGTGAGTATCGAAAAATGAAATGATGTATATAGATTTGAGGCGAACCGATGAAACGATTCGATACTGTTTTGCCTTTCCAATTGGGACTTTATTGAAAATTTTCAAACACTTTCCAAAAGAACTCGATGTCACTCAACCCCTGCGTCTGAATTTTGCGCGTTCGCACGAGGTAGTAGATGGGAGGTATAACAAATATAGGATATAGTATATAGACAGAAACTGTAAAACACAATTGAAATCTCTGGGATTGTCTGGCGGTCGGAATTGACGTGGCAAATAGAGCTTGGTGGCTCTTTTCCAATACCCATCGAGTGTAATTTAACTGCGAAGTAACTATTTTCTGGTTAAATACTTTTTGGCCTTTTGCGGGAGCGCCCGACGCCAATAAGCCGCGGACGTCGCGGTTGTTCAGACGGTTGCATCCGGAGCCGGGCGCTGTTTTCGCTTGCAAAATCAATTCGCGTTCGTTTCGTTTGTACGCGGTGCAGTTTGTGCGTTCGCTTCGTAATAAAAACTAAGAATTCCGCGGTCGCGAATTTTCCGTATCGGTATCTCCTTACACCGCTACGGAAGCATCGAAAAGAAAAACGGGGCGTCGATACTCTAGAAAAATTCACCCGATGCACACGAAGCGGTCGTGTACCGAAAAAAGATCAGGAGCAATCACGCGAATCCATGACCTGTATAATTCCGTCCACCGATTGTCTCGAGGCTAAATGCCAATATAAATTGTGGCAACAACGGCGGAAATGTACCCTGCAGATGCAAAAGCAAAACAGTTCGACGTAATTGTCAGGTTGAATCAGGATAGAAATTTAACCCCCTCAGAATTCCAATTATACAAGTTCAGCGTTCCCTCGTCCGTTGAACGGGGAGGACAATGGCGATGGTACACAGCAGCAGTCGTATAACATCCGGTCGGAGCAAAATGCGTACGGATGATCGATGACGTTGATGACGTTTGTACGCGGCGACGTTGACGGAGCCCCGATCGGACGTACGTGTGATTATTTTTAACGAGGATATATCGCCGGAGGTACGAAAAACTTACGGTACTATCGATCCACCCGGTGTATCTAAAAATCGTTCGAAAGTCTTCCAACGTGAGCGAAAAAAGCACTTTTATCCGGTGAACGTTCTTCTCACTTTTTCCCCTACACGGTCTCCGTTTCGATTCAAATTTATATCGCGTTATCGTCGAAATCGTGAAACCTGACTACGGAAAATCAGCTGGTTACACGATATCTGGACTTTGTCTGATCAGCTTTGCCGCATTTCACGGTAAACCATTGTCGGATTTCCGATGGTACACGCAATTCTCAAATTTCAAATATTGTAAAACATTTTTCGCTTCTAGTCGATTTTGTACGTTTTATTGTTCACGTTATTCACCGTTACGAAAGCTTACGCGGTTGATGTAAAAGTCCTTTGATTAAATTTTCAACGTATAGCCTATCGTAAAATCGGAATAATACCTGAGTGTAATACCCGTTAATTCTTCGCCGGTATTGCGGCACGCTCGATTTTTTTGAAAATATAATTGCTCTGTAGTTCGAACATGTTCTAATTGCCGCAACAATTTCGATCGATCCGTCGTCATCGAGGGCTCTAAAGCGCGTACGTCACGCACCAACTATGCGGCGCGGTGCGCGCGTATATAGCGACATCGGGAGAAACTTGGCCTTCTAATCAATTTTGGTATTAAGTTGTCACTAAACCCGAAAACTCTCCGGCGAATCGACTCGTCCCGAGGGACGCGTCCCCAATTTCTATAGCGGACGGGAACGACCGCGCTACGATGTTGTAAATATATAACAGAAGTGGCGCGCTTTTATATACGCGACGAAATATATGAAATAATATGAACGCTGATATGTAAATTCCTCGCTGTACGATATCACTTGAATCTCCATTAAACTCTGTTATCTATGGGTCGCGCGACTATAATTTTTAATATAAAATTCATCTCCGCAACTCGACTTTCAGTTGAGTTTCGAGGGGGTGATAGATTTTCCATTCAATGTTCGACGAGTGGCGATCGTAAAATAAAAATGTACCGAATTTATGGATCGGACGATCGGATGTTTTGGATGAATTGTTCAATGGAATCGAGGAATAATTCAATGATATTCGCTAACGGCAACGAGGGGGTGTAAAAGTAGTATAGGTACGTATGAGTTTGAAAATCCAATGGGTATAAAAATGGGCGTTTCTCAACCTGCGAATAGAGTCTTACAGTTGCAAGGGTATTGGGATAATCCCCCCGGCGGGGCGCGGTAAAATTTATCGTCATCCTGGGGTTTTAATAATTAAGAGTTTCTTCCGTAATTGAAAACACTCACGTATATATACATATACCTTGATCCGGATGGGTGAATATATGGCACACGTATTTACACCCTTGTACAGGTATGTGTGTATAACGTATATATGTATCGAGTGTACGCTGCACCCACCCACCTACCGGATTAAAAGAAAAATGTTGGGGCGTCGCGAGATTCGTAGCCGATTTACGAGGAACGGATATTTAGTATAGTGTTGCAGATGGAGAAACGAAGCAGTAGGTGGTGCCGTTGGATGGCCGGATTTTCTTGTAAGTTGGTCGAGATTAAATTTAGCGAGTTCGATTGATCGCCGGTCGAGTGAGATACGAAATACTATAAATTAAAAGAAAAAAAAAAACTAAAAAAAAAAAAAAAAAAACACAGATCCTGTAACTATTCCAGGCGAGGTTACTTCGTCGCTTCGAAATACCGAATGACGTGAGTTACGAGTGTTAATCTGGCTCCCAAATCAGATTGCTCGGCGTCGCGACGCGTAGATACGTATAGCGGTTGACGCGAAGGTCTCGCGTTCGCTAAGATCATGAACCAAATAGCCGCGATATATTTCGTTGAAGGGGAGATAAATGAAAATCGGAGCAGCCGGAAAATGGTGGTAATGATTTGGTGAAAAAGAAAAATCATCGCGAATCGCAGGAAAATAAGAGCAAAGGAAGATCGGTTAATCCCGGGATATCGGCAAACGGGAATTCGGGCGAATCAATTATTTATCATTTCAACGAATGCTTTACAGTCCGCACGTGAAACTCGACGGGCACTTAACCACGTGGTGTACGAAGCGTCCGGTTCGGGTAAGCTCAGCCCGAAATCCACGGAAATGCAAGGGCGACGGTGAAAGCTCTGTTCGGAGTGGATAGATACTCCGGCACCGGTCGGTAGGTATATAATTCTGCTTGGTACACACACACGTATCTAACAGATTCCGTCGATCCTCGTAGGGGCCACTCGATTCTGGACATTCGGGGAATCGATACCTCCTATATATATATACCAAATTCGATTTACCTGCGCTAATTGTCTACTCGATAAATCAAGGTGGTTGCAGCAGGGTAAGATAATTCGTCCCTCGCGTTTCCTAGACGATCCCACTTGCGGAGTATATACATACATGCTATCTACGCGACATAGCTTACTTACATATACTGTACATATGTGCACACCCACATTAGCAAATAGAAAGGAATTGTAATTGGAAAGGATTCATATATATATATATATATACAGCGATCGCGATCGAGCCAATTGGGAAGGTTATGAGGCATCCACGGCAAGCGATCGCTCTCATTACCTACATGATCCTCTTCGGAATACCGCGCTTCCCAAACTCTCTTCTCCATTCGTCTAGGAATTCGACCGGTGGGTCAAATTTTCAAACTTTTATATTCCACCTACATACGTACACGTCGCGCACTCGTTCCAACTCATTGTGTTCGACGCATCCGAAAATTTCAACTAACGAAGTTCGAACAAACAATCTCACGGAAATATGTATTCGACGTAACACACAAGTCGATAAATCGGATCACGGATCGAGCGTAAACGAAGTCAAAATACATGGAAATCATATTGAGCCAGTTTGACTGGAAACTTCATATGTGATTGCCAATTTTACATTTTTTTTTCTTCTTTCAATTTCGTTCAGTTTTTTTATTCACGGATGCTTCTATGGTCTTTGTCTCTCGATATAATTTTCATAATTCTCTCTGTACCCGGTAGACATCTATTGTACCATTTTTTGTCAGATATATTCAAACCTGCCAGAGGAGCTTTATCAGCTGTCGATGTGCCCCGCGGTCATGGTTACACGCAAGTTCGCAACCCTCCCGAACAGAAGGGTGATTTAGCCCCGTACAACGCGTTGTAGAAAGGGAAATTGTGAAATGATGCGTGGTAGGTATAGGTAGAGCACGGTAACGACGAGGTGTTGCCATAGGCGTGATTGAAACGGAGGGCCTGCAACGAGACAGCGCGACACAACTGAGATTGCTCGACAACGTACGCAGAGTACTGTCAACGAGCGACGGTTACGAATCAATCAAAAGTACGAACCAGTGTATCGACTTCCGCGAGTTCAGAACGTTTCGTTATTTCTTTCCTCCTGGCTCCCTTTCTTCCGCATTTTAAACCGTCCGGGATTGATGTACTCCCGGCGATTCGCGGATTCGAACGATATTCTCGTTGAACTCGCGAGCGGAAATATCGAGAATTTCGTCGATACGCCGTCGTCTACGCGTACGCGAAACAATGGAGCTGCTTCGAGACTTCGCTTCCACTTATATCAGGTGAAAGGACATCCGCGCAGAGCCGGGCGCAAATTACTTGGGGGTTTCCGTCGGCTTGTGATAATTGAATTTCCCTACCGCCCAACGAAATTCCGAATGCATTCAATTGAAATATTGACGATTACGAGGTGCTAAATCGTCGAGTTATCGGACACGATGTTCAAAATCCCTTCAGAAATTCGGGATACACGGACCGTAGGACGGGCATACGCTCCGTTCCCTTCTTCGGTATAATTAATGACGCCAATCAACCGGCAACCCCATATCAGATATCACCGATAGCCTCGAACGGTTCACGAGGTACGACGTTGGGAAAAATGAAAAAGATGAACTTTTTTTTTTTTTATCCTCAAAACGCTCACCCCTGAAATCCCTACGCGCGGGAGAATAACCCGAAAATTAACGTGTACACCCGAATGAAATAATCAAGGGTTTGTAGCCGATGAATTTTAATTCGAAACTTTACACTCGCACGTATAGGTATACGCGGCATAGAGTCGGCTTGCGAAATTCTCAACCTGATTTCGGCCCGTCGAGAATTTGAAGATCATTGTTGCCGCGATGTAGTCGCGAAGCGGCCCTAATGAGAATATTTTTATGGGAAAATATTTACGGAGAAAAATTCCTCAGTTGTTATACCGGGAGAGGTTCGAAATTCAGGTGAACTGCGGAGCCCCGTAGGGTTTCCATGCAGCTACAGTATTTATCAACGAAAGTCAGTCGTCGCGACTGATTTGAGAAAGTTTTCAGTAACTCCCATGGCCCCTTTGAAGCTCTGCATAATTGACTACTCATTGGACGGTAACCAGAAGTTTGTTTTAAGGTTTCGCGAACCTCTCTAACCTGCGTACACTTTGCGACATCAACTTTTCACGCCAATCGGTACTTTTTCACGCGGTGCTCTTCTTTAGGTACTTTGACCCGAGTCACGAATCCGTCAATGCCGCGGCTGCAATTAAATATGCGCCTAGTAGTGAAACCAATCGGACCGATTCCACTCAACTCTCTACGATCGCCCAAAAGTTTACGCCATTCCCTGTTCCAAAACCGTCGATCTACTTTCCCGCCTTCAGAATTTCTCCCCCGCGGTGAATTTGTTATACCTCGCAGCTAGGCTAGGCGACGCGAGGCGACGCTCGGCTTCAAATCCTCGTGAGCTGTCCCCTAATTTTGGGATCATAGGTAACACACTTGACATTGGCGAACCGCACACGCTTAGGGGTACGGCACAGTTCGGTGCACAGGGTGCCGAGAATTCAACCGAACTAACTACATTTGCTCGGGTCTACTCCGCACAACCATCTAACAATAAGCTCCCCTGCACATTGCCTCGCCAAACGGATTCCAACAAATACGTACAACAATGGCCGTGTTTACCCCGAAAGCTAATTCGGCCGAACATTTGATGTTCATTAAGCCGACCCTTTCAGCCCGACATTTTTACTCCAACATCGAAACTTATCGGGGGTTTTTTTGTTTTTTTGGTTCTTTATTCTCAACACCCGTTACGAATTTTAAAGCCCCGGAATCCTCAAGAGTCATCCGTACCGACGAAACCAGGAGATTCTTAAGACCGATTGAAAATTGAATGAAAGAAAAAAGCGGGCCGCTGAAAGCTGCGAGTTGGACATGTTCGTGAATTCGGAGTTAAATCTGCAGATACTTTTTAAGGGTGTGAAGAAAAAATCAAAAAAAAAACCGTAAAATCGTGAATTTTGTTCCAAAGTTTGAAGAAATAGACGTGAGCGTTCGCCGGTATAAGCTTCGGATTTGGAAATAGGTAAAGCTACGGCGCATAGATAATATGTACGTAATACGGGTGATTTGCGCCTTATTGCTGTACGGAGAAGGAAATATCGAGAACGTTGCTGGAGTTGAAACAACTTTGTTCATAATTTATGCACGACATGTTTCCGAGTCCACTTCGCTCACATTTACCGTACCTCCTCCTAGAGCATGTATATAATACGTACACCCACCTATACGTGTACACAGTTTAGTGAATATCGCATGCTAAATTTCTGAAACAATAGCGATAAAGCGTTCCGTTCTCCGAAAGTTTCCAACATATTTCCCCATCGTCATGACTAACACGGATTATGCCAATTGTTATGTACGTATTTCACTGCACATCACATAACGATTCGCATTAGTTCAGACGTATTTTCGAAAATCCATAGACAAAGCGGAGAGCCCTGCTGCAGGTGGTACCCATTTATGAATATAGCGCACACACACACACACACACACGTGTATGCATCCACCTAATGTAGAGATATATATGGTATACATTACATCGGCCATTCGGTGGCGCGCCGCGCTGGGTTGCTCTCGGTGCAGGACTAACGAACCAAACGGAATAGGATCAACCTGTACAGTATACAGTATATATATCCTTCTACCATATACCGATAGCGACGTGGAAATGGAACAGACTATACTGGAAATTCGAATTTGTTACAGGTCTAGCAGGCACCGGAAATCGGCCAACACCGGAAATTGGTGGCGCCATGCCAGCCGAGAGTCAAGAGAAACGGTTGGGATGGATGCTGGATCGACAGCGAGAGATCGTGGTCTGCAGGGCGGATGCGAAACGGATGACGACGGGGCTATAGAATCTGCGACGTGTATTATACGCTTCGATTTTTCGATTTTTCTTTCTTTCTTTTTTTTTTTTTTTATTTTTCATCACCCTTTCCCCTCCTTTTCTCTTCGATGATGCGAGCAAGGTTCAATTTAACGCCCGAAATGATAAATCATTCGAAAAATTATGGCGAACTACCATGGGATGTATTTTTTTTTTTTTTTTTACAAAAGAGCAAAAAAATTTAAGTAAATGAACGAATAACGCGGTATCGGCGATTTATGGGAGACCGAGTGGAGTAGGCGCGCGTGTAGGCGAATATATCTCAATCTCGCAGGCGCAGCAGGACCTGAGAAAATCTTTCGGTAGCTGCGGTGAGCCTGAAAATAAAAGTGAACGATCTCCCAAAACTACTATACAGCAACAAAACTACCTAATAAAACTGAATTGCTTTTAGAGGTAGGCGCGTATACACAAGTCGCTACCGTGGTACAGGTCCGTATACTGAACTTTTATAGTCGGAATGAAGAAAGAGGCGAAAAGGCGTAACATATAATATTGCGTAGAAAACGGAATTGCCGTAGCATACAGTAGGTACAGTGGAAATAAGTTTCCGAATAGTTTCATCATCTCGAGCTGATTTAAAAATTGAACGAACGAGAACGCGGAACCTTGAGATCGATCGAAAATTCGTCCAAAGAAATATCCAAGTAATATGCAGCGCGCGAACGATATCTATATGTAGCGTGCAGTTATATTTTCCGGACACGTTACACGGTCGAGATTCTTGGCTGTGGAGTGCTCGGACCGAGAGAGTCACGAGATACGTGTAGTCGTTCGGTAATTCAGTTGGTAGTCGTTGATGGCTAGCTTTGAGTACTCAACTTTCAAAGAGCTTTGACGAGAGAGGAGAGAGGAGAGCGAGCGAGCGAGCAAAAGACTCCGTAGTCTCGCGCCAAGTACATAAAAACGGGGCGGGGGAGGACACCGAGCTCTTTTGCCACCGCGGAAGCTCGAAAAAGCGGAACCGGGACGACGAGCGCGGACCGTTGAAATTTTACTCTTTCATTGACATTTTTGGAAATTTATGAATTCACCTTGGTACTCATATCGTAGGGTATTTTTCCGCACTGCCTTTGCGCCGCCACGCGAATTTACCTCGGTACGTGTATACGTATATGTACGTAATAACTGCGGGGTAATAAAGTTTTATCTGATGCGGAGAGCTCTACTCGCAGGACATCGCGAGACTTGTATATATCTGCGGACTCGATATTAACGCAAACGAGCAGGGCGAATCGCTCGAATTCGAAAACCGAACTAAACGACAATTAACCGGTTCGCATATTTCACCGCGTCTGCAGGGAATGTCGTTGAAGCAAAAAGGTCGACGTGCAAAAATTTACCGCCCATTAAGTTGGCGCGAAAAATTTTTGCACCAAAATTGCATCCGTAAGCTGTGCGAGCGTATAAATCATTCGAAGAAATATACATAATAGCTAGCTAGCCGCCGCGGCAATTTATATCAAGGAATATCTGTGAGGGAGGAAAGAAAATCGCGAATTAAGAAATGCTTTCGGCATCGCGAATAGCTGAGGGCCTTACAAAAACCGCTCTATTTGTCATAACTCCGAGGCGCAAACCTTTGGAAAGCATTGGAAAAGATTTCAATGGGATTCAATTCCAATTCGCGAGCAGGTCGGCAAATTATAAAGCCCAAGTTGGAATATGTCCCGATCGATTGTGAAAGCAATCTGTAAAGCTTCGACTTCGGTATATTGCCAAGTAAAGAACACGAAAATTCACTTTAGCGGTCTTACGTCGCGTGGTGTACCATTTTTACCCCCCCCCCCCAGCTGTATTTCCTTGCGCATCAACTTTTTTCTTACGATGCGAGGTACGTATAAATTTTCATATACGATACTTTCTATGAAAAAAAAAAAAAAAAAAAAAAAAAAAAAAAAAAAAATTCGTTGCCAAACTCGAGTCGTTCGAAACAACCGATCCGACTAGCGAAACCGAACTCGATGAAATTATCCGGGTCGACTTCGGGGAATGAAACCCGTGAAATTAACGAAAATAGAAGAGAAGAGGAGCGGCACTTATTATCGGCACCCCGCGACGCCGGAATAAATAAATTTTACAAGTCCCGGAAAAGGTTCTACCACTTTGCTATTCTCGTTTAGCGCGCTCAAGGTCCTTTGATCTTATACGCTTCTGCTGTAACGAGTTCAAGCTATACCGAATAAGAGTTAAATTCTGCAGTAGCCATAGCGGGGGGATGGATTCTACCCCGGGGCAAACTATTTGCTCTCCGCTATCATCAAAGTAGGTACTCGTATAAAGTTAAACTCTCCCAGCAGCTCATCCGACGAAGTGGACGGACTCCCGCAGAAGACGATCACGATGTCATTTCGATACCCCCGTAGGTGCGCGCGTTCCGGGCTACCCGACGCACTCTCCCGCCTTGTATTCTCGATCCCGATATCTCTCCGCTGCCGAAAATCGTCCGGCCTCGGACAGTTTTCGCTCGCAAATTTTTTTACCCCTCGTCTCTCCCCCGCGTTTCGCCCGGGCATTCGTAGTATCCGTACACGAGTAAATAGAGTTCTTGCAAAACGATTTTAACGTCCCTTTTTCTTCTTCGGAGCAATTTCAGTTCATTCGACCTTTTTCAATTTACGTACGGAGGCATGGAGCAATTTTCCAGCATATTGATATCCACAATCTGACGGGAATTACGGATACATATTCCTGTTTCTACGTACCCTGCGAACCCGACCCTTTTTTTCTTTGAGTAACGTATCCCCGGTACGTTACGTACATAAATAACGTAGGTAAGAATTGCGCAAACGCAGCGCATATAATAAATACATACGGAGTGACCCGGAAGAAATACCAGCCAATTTTCAAACGTGAATACAAATGCGAAACAGGATAACGAATCCTGTCAAACCTTTTCTCCTTGAAAATCAGACAAACTAAGTTTGACGGAATTTATGCAAATTTTCAACGTTTTATTCACGTTTTAAAATTAGCCTTTTTCCGAGCCGCTCCCCTAAGTATGGCGAAGTAGGTATACAAGGTACGCGAGGTGTGCGTAAACCTATTCGCCGAGCATACATTCCTCATAATATACCCGAAGGTCGCTCTGCCCGATAAAATATTCCAAGGAACGCCGACACAAACTGCAGGTTTTGAGATTCGTTCGCGGCACATTTTCCTCTATACTACGGGTTCCGTGGCGGTCTACGTAACCGCGGAGGTGGTGCGGTAAGGTAGGTGCAGGTTTCATTTTTGGGGGGTGAAAAATATTTTACATTTATTCTCGTCAGCGAGCGCGCTGTACATCATACACAAGCGCGAGCGTACGCCCCGTGTACACCGGAGTCGTAGCGTAATGAAGAACGAAGCCGGTTTTTTCGTCTTCGTCGTTTTTTCTCTTTAACGTTTGTTTTTTTTTTTTTTTTCGTTTTTTTTTTTTTTTCGTTTCAATGATGCGACGTCACTCGGGTGACCGACGACGCCGAGTAATTAGAAGATATTAATTAGTTGATCCAGTTACCGAGGCTGACGTTGGATTGATCGGAGAGACGCGTCGTCCTGGAAAAGACTCTTAATCTTTTCAACCCGGTCGTCCGTCAGACAGCGCTCTTGTTGTTACCTCCGCATGATTTCGCCGATTCCTTATAAGCGAAACGACGGGAACAAAGCCGGAAAGCGGATTTGATAAATCAGCGTGTCCGTCTCGGGGAAAAAGTAAGGGAGGTTCCGCGAGCTCCCGCGTCATCAGCCCTTGCGTCCTTCCCGGTAAAAACAATCTTCCCTTCGTCAGACGTCAGTTGCGTGAAAAAGGCGATTCTTTACTACGCGGCTTTGCAGGGAACGGAAAAAAAAAAAAAAAACGGAACAATACGAATCCGAGATCGGCAGAAATGGTACGAAATGAGCTCCGGATCATGCGCGTGTGACGCGAGTCCTTTAATTTTCTCGAATTTTTAGGTGGAAAATTCATTTCAACAGATTCGTTGATCTCGATGTCGACCGTCGGTCGTTCGAACCCCGGGTGGATTCGAGTTTCCAATTTTCTTTCGACCGGGAAGAGATCGCAAATTTTCGGCCGATTCGGCGGATTCTGAATCGGAAACCATTTCGGATTCGACGAGTGACAATGCGAGCCTGTCGAGAAGTATTGACGGGAAAATTTTTCATCCGCTCGAACCGTCACGTCACCATCGGTACCGCCGCCGCGTGTCTCGCAAGAAAATCCGATTACCGGTATACAAGATTCGAAAATAGTGTACGGGTATAGAGAAAGAAACATGGACAATCCAATTTCTCGTTCGTCCATCACGCGTCTTCTGATTTGGTGAATGAGAGCGGCTTATCGAACGTCACTCACATCGTACGTACGTACAATATGTGATATCGCGTATATGTATAGGCCGTTCCTTGCCAACTCGACGAGCAATTTTGCTGACCATTTTTTCATTTTACTTTTTTCTCTTTCAGATATTGTCAAATATCGATCTGACTCGTAGATTTGCAGAGAAAAAAAAATTTTACCCAACTTTTCCTAGGTAGATGAAATATTCGATAAAAAAGAAAAAAAGAATAGAGCAAACAAATTGGTCGACAAAAATGACTAGGGTCAGCCGTTTCTCGAGTTGATACGGAACGCCCTGTACGTAGATCTGTATCGAGTGAAAAAAAAAAAAAAAAAAAAAAAGGAAGGAAAATTGCGGTCGCCTGTGTAGCGTCGAGAATTATATATGATTACTTCCCTGCTACCGGATTCGACGGGTTATATTTAACGAGGATGTCAGCTTCGCGTTTCGTTGCTTCGTTTTCTATTCCGTCTCTACAAATAACGCGTCCTTCTTTCTATTCGAAGGGTAACGCGGAGTGAAACAAGTCGGAAGTATCTCTGCGAAGGGAGCGATTGCCAATGATATCGACATACGACAGCCGTCAACGTGATGGTTTTTCGCTACAAATTTAATTCGGATCGTCCGTTTGTCGTCGAGGATTTTTTTTTTTTTGGTTTCAATTTGCATTCTATTTTCGAACCTCGCAACGAGATTGTGTCGCCCAATTGCACGGATACACTCTGAACTGAATTTTGCAATTTTTCGAAGGGTTGAAACCGAATACAAACCGTGCAATAGGATATAATTGTAACGCGGTATAAATTAGTCGGGCGCAGGTGTGAAAAATCGCGAAATCGTTGGTACCGTACAGAGTAAATCCGAAGACAAAAGCGAAGATTCGAAGTTGGGATAACCAGCGGCTGAACATTTCTCTCGATTTGCAGACTCCTCCGCACGTGAAAAGTTTCTTTTCTTCTTCAAAGTTCTGTTTTTTTTTTTTGTTTTCCGGCTCAAAGTCAAGTTTTCTAGATGTCCTGTATTACGTATACATATGCGCCGGCATGTACACGTGCACACGAACTGCTCATATATATATACAACGTACGCGGAGTCGCCAAACTTATTACGACCTCTCTTTTCGCGTTGAACCCAACTTCTGCATTGAGGTTGAGTGTGGTCTCTACTCTTATTTTCCTTTACTTCGTTTCTTCCGCAAACCACATAATCTTCCCTCTCGTAGACTCCAATGTGCTCTTGGCTTTTGCTTTTGCCATTATTGCCACCGCTGCTTCCGTTTCATCCTCTCTGTATACGGGTGAGACCCAAAAAAAAAAAAAAAGTCCGTACAGTACGTGTGATGCTTCGCAGGTAAATATTTGTTCGCGGTAGCGCAAAAGATTCGAAAATGTTTTCTACCCCGAAATATAGAGACGTCGAGCGCAGAGCCCGGGCCGGGCCGGGCCGGGGGTTGAACGTTGCAGTCTGGCGAGTCGCTCAAGTATCGCTCGCCTCAAGTGCTTTCGGTATATCCGCTACCTATACACGTACGCGTATCGAACAAAAGTGAAAAGTCACGCCTAGTAGGAAAACTTGTACGGTATGCCCGGCCCTCCTTTTCTCTTCTTCTTTTCATCCTTCTTCGTCCTAGCGAGAAAATCCCCGAGTTCCTCTCACAGCTGCGAAAGCTCGCGTGAGAATTCAACGCATGAATAGGTTGTCCCGCGGTACGGTGAAAGGAGATGTTCCCCGACTATACCTCAACGTAGGAAAAGTCCATGACGCGAGCGTAGGATACGAATGAGATGAAGTTTGAAGGAGGTAAGGAGAAGAGTCGAAACGAGGACAATAGGCGGCGAGTACGTGAGGGAGAGAATGATGCGCCAAAATGTGAGAAGGGTGGAAACTGCGAACGGTGTTCCAAAATGCTCTCGGACAAGGACCCGAAAAATAGAGGGGACTTTCTTCCACCCCCGTCCCCACCCCCCCCCCCCCCCCCCCCCCCCTCGTCATTCCCAGCTCCCGACTCCAATACCCCGAATTCCTCGCATTTTCTCAACCGCGAACCGACGGGGTCCAATAAAGACTTTTAGCCGATAATGAAAACCTTTCAATCTCTAAATGAAAAATACTTCTTCAAGAATCAAGAAGAGCGCGAATCTTCGCTGCGTTTGGGTACACGGATGGACTGGATGAAATAAAAATAACTGGCGCGATCAAAACTATACCCGCTGCAATAATGAGATGAGTGAAATTAAAGAATTACAATAACGTACGGTACGTTGCGCGCGGGGAAATTAAAATTCCGTAAGCATCAGGCAGGGTAAAAAAATTTCGAACACGAATAATTTTCCGCCGTATTCCACCTCGAGAAAATTGCATCGGGCAAAGTACTTTTTCGGTAACAATTTTTTCATTTCTAAGCTCGGTTATTTTCGAATCTTTGATATCGACATTTTTTTCCTTCGGTCTTCGATATCGGATGCGATATTCTACTTCGAGGGAACGTGACGGAACGGGCGGTTCTCCATGTCGAAGAAAACATGTAATCGTAGCTCGACGTATTTTTTCCCACTTCGCAATTATACCGACATCGGTTTTGCATCACGCACCGGTGATTAAATTCTATTCGAAAGAGGAAAATTTTCCAACGCAATTGGATAATGACTTGCTCATCTGTAATATTTCCCCTGCAAACTCCTAATTCCGCTATGGCTTAATACGGTTGATGTCACATGAAAGCTTCAACATCAAAGCATCGAGGTATACTTTTCGACGAGTTCTTCCTTCTCACTTAGTAGTAGTTTGACCGCTAAGTCTTCCGCCCGACGTCAAAGTGTAAAAGCAGCCAATGGTAATTCGGTCTTTGGGGTGACACGCGGAACCTACTTCAAGGCGCGCTCGAGATATACGGCTCCGGGGAGGGGGTCCGGGTCAAAGGTGATTGTGAGTGACTATAGCGTAACGTATACCGCCAGGTGAAATTTATTCCATCTACAAGTCAAACGCATCGTATCGCCCGTGAGAATAAAAAAAAATCGGATAAAGATGTACGCGGTGGTCCCCGAGAACGCAAAAAATGGACGCGCGGAGTAGGTAGGACACCGATCGTTAATCGGTGAAACCCCATCGATAACCAGGCTGGGTGCTTCCAATATGATCTAAATTGTTGATAACGTTCGTTCGAAGTTTCTGCTTTTAAATAAATATAATAATGTAGTGGAATTCCAGTTTCTGTGGTAAAAAAAAAAAAAAAAAATTGGCAGAATATAACTCTCTGTTCGCGCGTTGATCTTTTATTCCTATTTAAAAATTGGCCGTTTTTTAGGGGGCACTCTGTACAGCGGGGTACAACCTCGGGAAAAGTTTAAAGAATTTAAAGAGCAAGTCGTTACACAGTTTATAAAGTAGTAGGAAAGTATCTGAAATCTATATATAATACCTAATATAAAGGCAAAAGTTTTTTTTTTTTTTTGTTTTTTTTTTCCAAACTCCCGGTTCTTCCTTCGAAACTTTTCGCCGGGGAATATCTCATTTGTTTTTCTCTCTAATCTCAGTTTCACACCGGAATAAAAGATTTCGTTTTCGCGACCCCCCCTACAGATATGTTACACTTCTCGAATCAATGAGACAGTCGAGTTGCGCGTAATAAAAAAAAATAAGCAGACAGATGAGAGGAAAAAAGCGAAAATAATTCACACCCGCTTATTTCGTACAGTTACATCTACGTCTACCCGTTTGACAAATCACTCCCAAGAGTTTGGGAAACAGGGAGAAAAAATACCGAGGGACGGAGAGAAAATCCGCCTTCTGTCTTTTTTCATTTTTAAGATGACATCGAAATCAAATAATGAATTATCGAAACGCGAATACCTCACGGGGGTGAAAAAATTCTATTATAAGGGGTAGTATTCGGGGGATACTTTCAAATATTGCGTCGAGTCGGGCCGAAGATATTTTTTGGTCAACTTCTAAGAGTAAACGCAGATTTTCGAATTCGATTAGCAACAGGTGTTCACGCGAAGAATGATGACCGCGGTTACATACGGTCAGTATGACGTCGTCAGTGCCGTGAGTTTTTTCCATTTTGGTTATTCAATAATTCAAAAAAACATTTTTACGCAAACGTAATTGTCGATGTAATAAATATACGAGCGTGAATATCGGTCGAGTCCGTTTGAGGTACACACAGTTACGACACCGTCGAAAAATTTTTCCTTCAACCATTCCGTCAAGCTACAAATTATCGAAATTAACTTCTCGATCAGACGATATTTCCTTACGCGGTAGAAGAGCATGAAAAAAGATCGAATAGGAATAGTACGTCGAATCCCAATAATTCTCAGACGACGTTAAATATTGACGTTACATTTTCATTATCGGAAATATGTAGCTACCAGGTAATCCATTTTCCATTAGGGTACCTACGTACCTATATGCATGTACGACGACCGCATATACGTCAAATATATTTATATCAATAACGCGACGCAGTCATAGAATTCTTATGTATACACACACGTATATCGTACAAGTATATTTTCCGGCGACATAAGTCGTATGAGAAATAAAAAAAAAAAAAAAACGATGAGAAAAAAAAGTAATAATAAAAAAAAAAAAGAAAAGAAAAGATGATGAAAGCCCCGATAGCCGAAGATACGACCCACACACAATAAATTGCGGTGTAGAAATTCTCCGGGTATCAACGATTCCAACCACTATGGGGATATAACACTTCGGGGTCGGCTACACCTATATATATATATATGTATCAAGGTATCTGATATATGTGTATATATGAAGGGAGAAGAAATAAGGGAAAAGAAAAGAAATAAGACCGAGTCGAATCGTTATTTGAGATAGATCCGGTCAATTGAGAAAATGTGTTTACATTTGCATGAAAAAATGCATCGTACACATACGTAACGGAATAACGTTACCGAACCGAGGAGATATTTTTTGGGGATCAAAAACCACTCGCGCAGCCATACATTTCCGGAAAGTTGTACGTTACGTACGGGTGCGAGAGGAAAATGAGAAAATAAAATAAACGAATACCGTCAAAAGGGAAAGCTTTGCGGGCATTTTGCAAATGAACGAATATATGGTTCAAGGTGTCGGTGAAAATAAGAGACAGAAAAAAAAAAAAAAAACAACTAAAACGTCAAACGTCAAATCCACAGAATGACAAATTTTTTCGAAAACTTTGCGGCGAGAGAAAAATTCTTAAACAACAATAACGAAGGTAATTAGATCGCGTCGATTCTGGAAGCGGATCGATAAATACAAATAGAAGGTAATGAGTGCACCGGGTGTTCGGTGTAAAAGGAAACAAAAGTAAGTTGGAAGGCTCGCCATTTTTATTGGAAAATTAACATCTATTGTTCCGCACCGCAGGGTTGTAAAACAGTGAATTATCGACGCGACGTTTCTACGACGATGCCGCGCGACAAAAGCCGCCGATAAATATCTTACGATCGGCCGTCCGGAGACGTTGATTCGATAGTTTGACCGATAACTATTAATCGAGAAGAAAACAAAGGCGAAACTATAAAAATCCGATCGGAATTGATGGCGGGCGACGCGTATAGATATTGTATATGTGTAGGCGTGCGACGATTACGAGTCGGCGTTTCCGCGGGTTGTTGAGTTATGGATTATCCTGACCGTCTCGTACGTGACATCGGCGCGGTTCCGAGCTTTCCTCTCCTCCATATCTGTACGTACATGTAATTACACACGCTGCACACGGATAGCCGTCTAGAAAGGTTCGAGGTACGGACGCATTGTGGATTACGAAGATAAGATGATCGGTAGATAAATCTCGACGAGATACGGAAGAGGTCCGCGCGCACGTTATCCGTAAAAATTTTGCCGCTTATCCTCGTAGTAGTCGAGAGCAAAAAGCGACATCGCTAATACATACGTACGTATACATCGTACAAGTAGTTTGATGTCTGAAGTATGCCGTTACTCGGAAGGCCGAAAGGGCTGAGAATTGGGTTCGAGTAGAGAGAGGACCCGCGGTACGAGGGGTTCCGGGACTCCCCACGTGCCGAAATCACCTGAGCGCTTTCGCGCAACCAACGAGATGAGGGGATGGGGAATCGCCGGGTGTGAGACGCACGGAAATTCACAGCGTTTCGGTCTGCACGCTTCTGTCGAGGTGATGCAAATCGATACATTTCACGTACAGCCATTATCGTCATTATACGACGCGTATCGACGCCATCGTCGAGGAGATATGAACGAGATCAGGTGTCTAAATACGGTAAATTTCACTCGAATTTTAATAGACCGCAACAACCAGCCGACGGATAATTCGAGAGAGAGTCATCGAATTCGGCAGGGCATCCCGGAAATTAATCGAACAATTTTCGTCATACTGCTGTCATCGTAACGAGAATACACGCGTTGTTCGTTCGAATTCCGAAGGTTCCGAACTGTGACGATATTCTTTATTTTTCTATTCACAAAATCGTTGTCAGAGATACCGAGTCGACGGCTGCAGCGGGAGACATCGATCAAACCGAAACGAATTCATTTCGAGTCACGGTAAATTTAATCGACGATATAAAGTTAAAAATCACCGCACGCACACTACGAGCTCTTTCGCGTTGGTACGCGAACTTTCCTCCCCTCCTGTCAATCTCGACGTCCGCATTTTCTTCTCTTTATTTTTTTTCTCCTCTCTTCCTTTTTTATTCATCGAAACGCCGATGGCCGGACATATTTCCACGTTATGTTTTTCACGTCCGACGTAGAATCGTCGATTTATTCCGACGGATGAAAAGGTAACAAAAGTCGCGCACGTCGAAGTCTTGTACATTTATATTATAGGGTGGAAAAAAAAAAAAAAAATGACGCCGTGGCAATGATCGGTCTGAAAGGGGTAAATCCTTGCCGATGCGACGAGGTTATCCGAGAAAATTGTCACGACTGGGCGTAATTTACGTCCCGCGTAAATTTTATAGTCAATGGAAATTTCTACGTACCGGTAGAGACGGAGATCAGTAAGACGACGATGATGTTCGATGTCGTCAACCTGAAACAACGAAGAGAGATTTGAAATTATAAATGCGTCGATATGGAACTGCGTGCATATCGAGGAAGCAAAAATTCCGCATCTACTTTTCGCCGAATGAATCTGGGCGATATTAATCGATACGATGATACGGTACAGGTGCGCGCAATACAGATATGCAGGGTACGGGTGTTTGTACTGGAAAATTGAATATCGCAATTGCAGTAATTTGCCTTTTTATAGGTACAGCCGAAACGATAACATTATTCGTCATTTATCTATTTCGTCGAATGGATCGCGTTCGTATTGTGCACGCGAATGCAAATTGGTACACGTACGTACGTACGTACGTAATACGTATATCAAGCGGCATGGTACATTTGTATAGGTACTTACAATTCACATGATGTTATCGTTTGAGAAATTAGCATGTTTAATTATATGTATGCGAGAAAGAAAAAAAATAAAAAAAAATAATCATCGCATGTTATTCTAATAGCTCTCGTTTCGTTACGAGCTCCATTGATAATAAAAATCGTACCGCTGCAGTTGGATAAAATCAAATTTCAACCGTAATGCAAAAAAAAAAAAAAAAATAATGAAAAAAGAAGCGCACCACGATCCGCATGAAAAGTGTGCGCGCACGTATAGGTAGCAGATATTACCCGGTATAATATCAGTTTCACCCTGTGCTGTGCACCGCGGTAAAATACATGATATCATGAACATTCGCAATAATGGTATACTTATAATATAGAGTACGCCGGTAAAATTATTTTTTGCAAACTGCTTCAATAAAATGCACGATATGCGTATTTTTTTTTCTTCGTCATTTTAATCACGAAAATGGTAAAAACGACACTCGTTTTTTTTTTAATCTATTGAAAAGTGCGATTAGCGTTAAGCCTGGCTGGATATTTGCGAATGTAATTACCGATAGCTGTATTTATAGTATTTATATTTCGTATTATATGCCTATTACGCGACGACAGAATTATTCGTAATATAATGAATAATGATTATGATAATAACGATAATAATTATTATATCACCATTTCGTACCGATATCTTTAATTAAATTTTCATCTCTTGTAATTCCATTAAATTCGTTCATGCTTTTCTTATCCAAACGTTAAAGCGATTCGCCATATTTCATTCCAAGTTATTGTACAACATTCGGGTATAATTCTGATAATGTGTACAATACATAGAAATGTCTTTACTCGATTCGATTTCCATTACATTATTTCGAGTTCATCCGAACGAATCGTAATAATAATCAGCATCGCACGTTTCGATAAAATATACAATTCGTAATGATACGTGATGTCGGTAAATTGTTGAAAACTTTTAATTGGTTTAAGCCCGAGGATTATAATATATATTGAAAATAATTCACCGACTTCAGAGGTATCGCTATACGGCCGGTAGAAAATGCACTCCCTTCGATTCTTCAACCTTAAGCCCGCCGAGTATTCGATCGGATTTTTATTCATCTCTTTTTTCAGTTGGAAAACTACAGTACCGACTCGATGGGGTGGAGGTCGAGTCCGGCCCCGGTAAAACTGGACGTAATTCGGGGTCTAATGAGAACGCGAAACCTGTGGCGTCGAACTATTCGTTGATTAGAACCTTCGATTAGAACTGATTAATGTCTTCGGTCAACTGACGCGGTCGTTCCGCGAGCGGCCAATAGGTCGTTTCAACGGGATCGTAATTTATCGTAGGTACGTACGTACATGTACCGTGAATGCACAACGAGAACATAGACAAACTGTATCGACCGTTCGTATATCCCGCGCCTTGATCTCTACCCAGTTTGAAAGTTACGTCCGCCGTACCTCCAACTTTATCTAAACAAGTATAATCTTGAACTAAGAGGGAATCCTGCTTTATCGTTTCAAGTTGAATAAAATTTCAAAGTAAACGGGTCAGAGGTCAAGTACCCTCGTCGAGACGAGTCGAGTCGAGTCGAGCCACGCCGCGCGGAACAACCGAGTACTTTCGCGTTTAGCGATTCTACTCTCGCGGGTAATTCGCATACTTCATCACGTATTAAGCGAGGAATTGTTTCGTTCTTTTCATTTCGTTACGCTGGAAAATGAATTTTTCAATTTTTCATCTACGGCGCGATGATGAATTTCGTTGGGCGTGCGCTGATTTCGTGGCTAATTTTGCCTTGGCCTTGCGTTATTCGTTGTAGGATAAATAAAGGGATTGGTAACGATTTTGGTAGCTGTGTACGAGATAATGGTAACCTTATCCCGTATGAATTTTTTTCTGTCGCTCTCGAACTCGATGTGAAATCGAATCGCGAGAATACGGACGATGGAATAAATCGGATTCGCGGATGAATATTAAACCCCTCACCGCTGGATATCCGCCCTGACGTATTGGTTTTTCAAACGCATCGCGATATCGACTGACGATGAGCTCGTCCCCGCGACGAGCTGGCTTCGACGTCGTGACGTGTTACCGCGAGTAACGGGAGCTGCGAAAATACGTCGAACGTGCGATGGAAAATTAAGAAATCAGATGCGAAGAAAACCCGAGTTCGGAATGTTCGGTACGATGTTCAAAAGCCTTGCGTTGAAAATCCGATTGACGAATTCACCTGATTTCGGTTCAATAAATCTATCGGGGTTTTGTATTCCATGTGAACCGCACATGCATCAATTGGTAAGCGGAAGCGATATAATTGTCGCCGACGATTCGGGTCAACGTAATACGTCCCCGTTCGGGGGAAGGGTATTCAGCTATTGTTCGAACCGGGAAGACATGAACCGCCTCGACAGAAATTCGGTTAGAATGATTCGATACCGTCTGCAGACGTAACAAGTTGAATTCGAAGTGAAAAATATCGCACTCGGCTTATTTCGCGCACGTATTTCGCGCCGCTACCTAATTCAAATATACACCACCAACCCGCACAATGGAATCCTCGAACAAAAGTAACCAAATGCAGGTGTACACACACACACACACACACACACACCTACCTCAATCCGGTAGATTAGACGTAAATTATTCCCTAACCGACCAGGTATGACGTGGCCAGAGGCATCGCCGCCCCCGACAATGAGTCTGTTTGTATTTCGAACTGAATTATGAAGTTCGCCCCTCGTCCCAACGATCGGGCCATTTTCGTACTGGATATACACTCTACCCCTATCGGCCCTTGTATGATCGATGATGGGAAGGTTATTTTGCGAATAATGCGAAACTATTACGATAGGAGGTTGTTCGCGTTATCGAAGAAGGAGTTGCGATAATCCGTTTTCGGTAAAGACCGAAGATAACTCGCCTCCTGAAAAATACTATTCGCCTTCTAGCCTTCGGCGTTAATTCGCTGGGACAACACGACCGAGTCATATGGACGTTGTTGTACGGTCAATTATGCGGCGAAGAACGATGTTTCCGTCCGGAGAGGAAGTGTCTTAATACCGGCGCTCTACGGGCGTACTTTTCCTTCTCATCCTCCTGGACCGCGGTTCGCGAATTCAAGGGCCGTTTGAGGGTGTAATTAAAGCTCAGAGGGTTCATTGAGTTTTCAAATAAGCGCCGTTCGTCTCACGGAATAAACGATTCGGATTCGGCGGAGGCCTTTTAGAGATTGAAGGGGAGTATGAGGGCCACACGGAAGTAAGGGGGGGAAGAGGCGGAGGAGGAAAAGCTTGAAATGCCGACTCAGTCACCCCTTATCTCCTGGCACTAAATCTACAGTTGCTGGCCCACCAGGGCCGGCTTTAAACTGTAATTAATACGTCATGGCTATCAGCTCTTTGAGGGTAATTTAGGATTGAACGTAGACTGTAAAGCGCGCGCCCTGAAAGTTAATGGTCTGTTTTCGACCTCGGTGCGAAATTTCAAGGACCTCAAAATGACCAGAACGTCCTACACCCGGCTCATTAGCCTCGTCCCACCTCCGGGTACCGGGTATCGCGTAGGATGTAGTTACCGGGGTATAGCGTGCGCGAGCGGTAAAGGTTCGTTCGAAATCAGTTCGTCGCCAAGGGTGACGACGAACAATTTCTTCGTAAGGCTGTGACGTACCGAATAACAGCTGACCAATTAGACCCTGACCGCGAGGTAATTCGGAGCCAACCTCGCGTCGGCGGACGAATACTCGGGGTAAAAAATTGTCAATGATTCGAAACTCGCAAATGTGATTTTACCAGAGATGATAGTGTAGGAAAAATTGAATACACGCCCGAATCTGCTTTCGGTCGTTTTACACGATGTCTGGTCGTAAACGAGCTCGTAGTTACGCGTGGCTAAATTACGTGGTATGTTGAAGATTCTCCTTAATGCTTTTTAAACTACGAAAAGAACAATGAATCGTCGGAGATATAAAATTTCACTGAAAGATAAATCGGGATTGTCGCATCCAATATCACCGCTTCTTGTACCCCGTGGAACTGTTTTACGTTTGGGTTTCGTTTTACCTCGACCTATCTCGATCTAAAGTCATTATCAACATAAAGATCGCTTACTCTTGGAAACGGAGGACCCACTTTAGTCGTGATTACATCTTTCCTTAAGAGTGGATCATCCTACAGCTAGCCAGAACTTATCTGACGAAGGAAGCCGGAGAAACTGTGGGTAAAAGAAACGAGCGAAAAAAGGTAAAACAGAAGTTCAAAGAGAAAGACAAAGAACAAAAAAAATAAAAAAAAGTCAAAGGGATGAAGAGATGGAGATTTAAAAGAAGGATAGCAGGATACTCTCCTGCCCACTCGAGTACTTCGCCAGAATGGTTGCCCAATGACCCGATTCAAAGCATTCATTAGAAGAGTTGCGGAGCTGCCCCAGCCCCGCTGCGGACATCGACTTCTTTCAAGACACGGCGCTCTAAATTTTAAATCACTAGAAATTACGGAAAACCCTAGCGAATGGTCACTCGTTTATTTTCAAAGGAAACAATCGTTTTTTTGTTTTTCTTTCTTTTCAGTTTTTGGTGCACGGCAAAGTTTCAGAACTCAAAATTCTAGATGAGCTCATCAACTGACCTGATCTCCAGCCACTGTTCAAAGTTGATGGATGATGCTTTAATCACATCAGATTCCAATGGGGATTTTCCCGGTACTCTATATGGTTCGGATTCGCCTTTATCACGGGAATATTTTGTTCCTTTGTACGTGCGTACGTTTTCCCATTATTCCAAAGTTCAAGGAACCGGATCAGCGAAACGGTTGCAGTGACGCGGAGAAAACGGAACAGAGAGTGTCGGGTATTAATTAACCGATAAGGGTTCGACTCAGTGATCAATTCAGACCCTACCGCCAAGATCGGATAATGGATATACCGTACTTACGCATGCGGCTGTACATCTTCATCCTCCTAAAAAGGCGAAACAATATCTGATTGTCGGGATACCGCGGCCACGAATAACTGGGTGGGTTATAGTCCAAAACCGATGCAACGGTGGTCGAACGAACAGAGCCGAGTTTAGCTAAGCTGATCCGAGCGTGAAAGCTGGAATGTTTACAACTATATACCGTGCAGTATTTATCTACCGAGTTGACTTAACCAAAATTTGTTAATTGAATTGGTGTGGACCGCAGAGAAGGTGGAATTCGCCCCACACGGTTTGCGTCACATTCCGCGGTAACGTTCACGTGCTGTGTAGCAGTCGGGCGGACACGACGACGAGGGGGGTACGCGAAGAGGCAGGGAAGCGGGAGGAAGGTAAATTTTAATTTAGGTAAAAGTTCGCCTGGAAATTTCTTCGTTAAAAATACAGTGCCGGCGGAGTGCGGTGAAGTGTGGCCAAAGAAAAATGAAGACGGTAAAAAGCTGTGCAAAGAATGTGCGCCGAGTAGAGAATTGGGGGGGGGACTTAAACATCAATCAGACTCCTATTTCACGCGAAACGATGCTCTATTCGAACGAAAATCACGTAGGAGAAACGGAGAGACAAAAAAAAAAAAAGAGCATAAAAACCGTATTCCATCATCGCGGAGTTGATGGGCCGCTCGCGAACTGGAAAAATTTTATTGAGGGAAACAGAAATTTTCGCTGATCCCAGGGACTCCGACCGGTCAGATTCCTTGGCCCTGCAGTAATTTTATCGCCGTGCACGCACGCTACCATCCGCGCTTTTCCCGAAGGATAAGCTTTTTCCAAAGAAAATATCACGAACGGTGTTTTTTCTTTTTCTTTTTCTTTGTTTTTTTGCTTGTCTCCTCTTTTATTCCCCATCTGAAAAAAATTGCTCGAGTTTTTTCATCCCTTTTCTCTCCCCGCCAGCATCGGACGTAGGTCGTGTAAATTTAATATCTGCTCGATGAAGAGAAACAAAAAAGTTCCCGGCGAGTTTTTCACGGACGCCAGAAATGAATGAAAGTTATATAGCGTTTCTTTCATTTTTCTTTTCATCGGTTCCCGGCGAAATAATCGTCCCCGGGCGAGCCGAAGACCCGCTTCGTCCGTTTATTATCAATAATAATCCTTTTCATTCGAGATTCTACCGTGTGCAGTAGCAACGGGAGACCCGCGGATGGAGGGAGGGAGGAGGAGGAGGTACTCGACTCGAATTTGAAAGACACGGGACGACGCTCGCCTGGCTGTCCATAAATCCCGGCCGTATATAACATACCGAACATCTCCATGCTTCATTAATAACATCCCCGTGACGCACCGACCGCCAAGGGGTACTACCTAGAAGGTATTCCCCGGTTCCGCTATTCTCTGACGTCATTCCATTTCGCGGTTACCGCAATTTGTCCTGGTCATTGGTCACAAGTGGCTACGGCGGACCCCGCGACTCCTCCCCGAAATCATACCATCCACCTCGTCTAGGTCGATATCACCTCCGTCTGTACACACGCGTAAATATCACGTCGTACATATATCTCGAACCGATAACACACTTGACAAACGAACAAATGAAATGAAGGCGAAACGAAGGCAAAAACAAACGAGATTTCCAAGTCGAGAAATCTAAAGATTAGGAGATAGACAATATTCTTCGATCGGATGAAAATTCGTCTAATTTGTACGAAGTCTACGCTTCCAAATGACGTTCAGCTACCGTTATTTCTAAGGTCGGCGTTACGAGTCAGATGAGCCGACCTTAGCGCAATGTATTAGACATTGTTAGATCAATTTATCCCTGATTCGAATCAAGCCGTGCGGGCCGGGTACTCGAGTAGAACGAAGAGTAGAAACGGCGTCTCGCTCGGTTCGCTATACTCATATTGGATCTTGAACGACACATCGCTACAAGAGGACCGATAGCCCCCGTTCGCCTCTTCGGATAGCCGGAACGAGATCGACGAAAGAACGACGGTCTCGTTGCCTTGGATACGGTTAGCATTGGCCGCCGTTTTACGGCTTTCAACGCGAGGGTGACAGCGAGTGTCCACTGTCAATCAGGCACATTGAGTTCACCCAATGACGCGAACAGGGCGAGAGTAGTAGATTCGGTTCGTCCACTTTTCTGTACGGTCGGGTATCGTCACGCTCCAAAATTTCCGAGGTATTCGCGATGGGTTCGCTCGTCGAACGTACCCCCCCCCCCCCCGAAAATCGAGGAAAGAATCCGTATCGGGATCGATACGGATATTTTCTCCGGCAACGCGAGACGTTCGAAACACCGGGTATATATATTTGTATTCCGATAATAACAATGGATCAGGAATCCGCGGCACCCTCGCTAGATGCAAAGTGAAAGTAAATTCCACCTTGCCGATTCCTAAGGTTCAAAGATCCGAAGATGAAACGAAACTGATAACGAATACCGAAGGCTAACGGTGATTGAAACCGCGGTAATTTTCATCTCAAACGTTTCCTTTAAAATCCTGCAATCTAAGGGCTGATTTTACATATACCTTATAAATATCCGATGTCGCGTCGACCGATAGATAACCGTAGCTTTCGACGCTCGAAGAGCTCGGAATTATTGAAAGTAACGGGAAAGCTCATTAGTTTTTTTTTTTACCGGGGATATACATATACCGGCAACGTTCCACGCATCACCGTCACGTCAATACCATGTTAACACAGTTTTACTACACGACCGTAAAGCATCCGAAAGAGTATCGGCCGTCTCTCCGAGCTTTTTTTCAATTTTACGTAGTTACGGAACCATAAAAGCTCGCCGTTTTATGCTCCTACAATAAAACAGAGTTATTATTTTGCTGCAGACTTTGGTACCGGCTACGCGGCAGCTCTTCGATAAATAATCAATCGCGCGATCGCTTCATTCAAATGACAAGCTTCTAACGAGAGCGTCTTCTTTTCTATTTTGTTTTTTTTTTTTTTTTGTTTTTCAACTACGCCTTCCCGGGACAAAGCCTCCGACGTCGGTATACGTGTGTACAGTTATTACGGTAATTTTTTCTTCGTAGAAATTCACGGGGCGAACGATGATGTGCATCTTGGCGGATGGGTGTGGGTTGACATTTTCGTACGGAGAGACGGTTAAAGGGTTTGTTAAAGCCGCGTTGGGACAGTTCGGAGGAGCGCTAGAAACGTACGAGGCGAAAGGGTTGGAAAGGGGTTTATACCTCGGTGTAGTAGGGTATCTTGACCGCGAGTCAAGGGGTCTGCGCTGACCCGTGAATAACCGTCGACGGTGGCAGAGCCACACCGCGTTGTTACGTTATTATTTTCATCGGGTAGGAGAGCGCGGGGTATGGAATACCGTGCGGTTTCCTTTTCTCTTATCCTGGAACGGAAACGTGGGGAAGAAAGGCCAGAGGAGGCTCTCAGGCTTATGGGATCCTTGGCCCAGATGTAAGTAGTGCCTACACTCGACTTTATGAAAGCATCGAGGAAAAAGAAGGAGAAGAAGAAGAAGAAGAAGAAGAGGAGGAGGAAGAAGAAGCGCTGCTACCATGATCGTTATGAAAATGGTTTTATTTTTCCTCTTTTAACTATTACAGTTTTTCAACCCTGCAGCTGAGGGTAATCACGTCGAAAGCAGAATTTTATGGATTAAACTTTGCCCTCTATACACAACTTATTTATTAAACCAACTCGCGAGCTGTGACTATAGAGCGTCTTTACTTTGATCTTGAAATTTTCATTCTCTCCTTTTTTTTTTTTTCTTCATCGTGCTACCCACGCTCGATAACTTCCACGTAACGCGAATGGGAATTATCTTTCCATCGCACGCATGCGATCCTCGCGGTGCGTCGCGACGCACGAATATAGACGACCGATTTACAAGTATGTATAACCGCTCGCCGTGTTACGCGAAATTCTCTCCGGTCTAATAAAAACGATACACGAATACCACCTATTTGTAACGCTGTTATATACGTTCCACGGTTGGAAGGCCAATAAAGTGACGTGAAATAACATAAGAAAAAAAAAAAAGGAGTTAGCGCTCTCGCCAAGGATACGCCCGGAGATATCCGGTTATCCCGTTGTCTTTTCGGAGGGCTACGAAAATGGAACACAATCCCGAAGGTTCTTCTTCCGGTAGGTTTTCGGTAATCGCACCGCTCGGGCGCGATGTAACGGTGACTCCGGAGTGGCGAAACACCCGTTGACGTGGCTTATGGTACAACGGGCGAACCTTGGCGAAAATTCCTTCCCATATCCCGGCGTCGATGTGTTGGAATATATGATCAACATCGTCGTCGTCGTCGTCGTCGTCGTCACCTCCTTTTTGTTTTCATTGAAATATTTCAGACGATGCGAAGAAGTGTATGCGGGGAGTAAAGTTTCCCGCGTCACTTCTAATGTCAACTCAAGTCGTCGAGTTAATTTGTCGATATTCAAAACTGTAAAGTCGTTCTTCCACGGCGACTAACAACAAGGATGAAGTGAGCGAAGCGAGTTTGTAAGACTAATCGAGGTGAGGGAGTGTAGGTCGCGCGTACGTACGCGTAGGTTGGGGGTGTACGCCACGCGTACGTATGTAGGTGTTATATAAAATGGGCGTTGCGAAGGTATGAGTGTGATCTCCGCAGGGTTGAAGGTATATTTGCTCCAAAATGGCGTCTCGAGTTCTAGTCCCATCGTCTGTTATTACAAAACTTTTCCTTGTAGCCAAGACTCGACCTCTTCATATATACCAGTGCAAGAGTTATTAACTTTTTGCAATTTCGTACCCTGGCGTCGAGTTACCTGCCTTCGAGTCCTTCCCTTCGAAGGTTTCTAGCCTACACATCCTCTTCTTTTTCTCAACTTTATCGAAGCGAGTAGCTAAAATTGTAAAATTGTGTTTCAAAGCGGAGAGACGACGACGAACTAGATGAAACGTTACGTCTTTGCCAATTTCATAGATAATATTCACCGGTCCGAGAATTTTCTCGCGTAATATACGATCTAAAAAAAAACTGTTGCTGGTATCTCGTGACATTCGTTGGGTACGAAAATCCGATTGCGTGAGACCGACTAGCGATAAAAGTAAAATTGTAACGAAGTCGATGTATCGAAAAAGTTGGTCACACGTTTGACATGCAAAAGAACTTTCCGTTTGCGCGCGGAAAGCATGAAAAGATCGTTATTGCGATTATTATCACGTGTCACCTCCTGCGGCAGTCGGTAATTTTTCGTAACATATGTCCGCACGCACTATAATTTTAACCGGAGACTTATACGATCGCCCGCAATCGCCGCTTTGAAAATTTCAGTTTTTACTCCTTATCGATTAACCGAATAAGTATTATAATTTTCTACGTTATACCGTCATCCGTTCGCGGAGATTCGCTAATGAAATACGCGTAACGCCAAAGTTATTCGATCCGCATCGCACGGGTATGCACCTTGATTATTTTCACCCGCTTCCACTCTCGCGGGGATTTGAAAAAATTGAATCGTCGCACGCCACCGCAATTTTTCCCGCGAAAAAGTTTTTCAACGAAACGCTTTCGTCCCGTCGACGAACGACGGCGTCGGAGTTTCCTCGCGAGGAAAAAAGAAGAAGCTCCCAATAAAATTGAAGGTAATTGGTTTTTTTTTCTGATAATCAGGGAACGATCGACAACTCGATAGAATTTAAGGATTATAAGCGTCACCGTAGGATGTGAGAAGACGGTAACGCACCTATCTGTGTACGTGTCGCTAATGGAGAATTGAATGATTCTCGAATGTCACGTGCTACTGTCGTAGAGTGCATTGCCACGTGACTACGCTATACAGTTATAGGTGTACATCAGACAACCCGTTTTTCTCACACCGAGCACGTACCAAGTAACACCCTTCCCTTCTATATTGCCCCCCCCCCCCCTGTGCCCCCCTCTGCCGCCCCCGCGATTCGCACGCCCTTCCTGCGGTGCCGCCGCTCCCGCCTCCGCGTATGGTGTTTCTATAGTCAATGTGCCGGAAGTGTCTGCTTATTTCCGAGCAACACGAATCGTACCTGAGAGGATTCACTCATTTATTCGACTTCGACCTTAGCTGTACGTACGGCGTACAATTTAGGGCAACCCGAATTCATATAATGTGGCAATTTTTTCCGGCAAGGTTCGAGCGGTCGGAAAACGAGAGTTCGTCAATGGAGAACTCCAGAGCTCGCGTAGGTTCGAAATCGTTGCGATCGCTGCATTTTGTTCGAGTCGAAAGCCCTCAGGAGTATTTTTGTCCCCTCCCATTTTATCGTCGGTGAAAGAGTCACGGTTATCGGTGAACGGTGCAGGTGAAAAGCAGAGGAGTTTCGGATGAACCGAGGGTATCAGGCGACGGAAGCGTTACCCGATACGAGAAGGGGGCTTTCCGGCTCGAAGGATACTACCCAGAGGCCTAGAGGTCGAACACCCTCCTCGACGCCAAGGAACAACGAACTAACTATTCTGCTTCCAATTAAACCTTAATTAGAGCGTTCGAACGGGATGGTAAGTTACAACTCTTGCCGCATCACGGGTACGTATACAGGTATACCTCGTCATTATTTGATACCTACGCCACCGCTTGTAACAGAATTCCCTTTCCCTTATATTCCGTCGTTTGTTGTTTTTTTTTTTTTTTTTTTTAATTCATTTTTCAAAAAAATACACAACCAAAACCAACGCAGTTACGGTACGAGAAACCCCTTTTCTCACTCGCTCCAGATTTCAGAATACCGTTAAATTTCGGATTCGGGAAAACTTTGAACAGGAAATTTCGACGAACGAAGTAAGCATAAAGAATCGCCGAACGGCGAGCGGAGACGGGACAATGCTTCGATACCGCAAGATTATTCAATTACGTAAACCAATTATAAAACCATTGCGGTTGTAGCTACAATACGCCCCCCCGTGGGACTCGAGATGCTCGCGGCTCGCAGAGACCGGGCGGCGCGGAAATCAAGGCTCATCAACCGTGAACTCTGAAATACGGAGAGGAAAATTCGAGGGCTCCCGAGATCTTTGGTAAGGATTGCTAATTTTCAGACGACATCTGGCGCCGATATCAGCGGAGCTTATATACCTCCTCGAGGGAAACGGTGCGGTCTCCGAATCCTCGTGCCTAAAAGTAGCGGCGGCAGCAGCAGCAACAGCAGCTCCTTTCGAGACCCGCATCCTCGATTCTTGGCGTACAACTTCAACCCTCTACCACTATACCGTACCCGGACGGTATACGTGTGTTTATGAACACTAACTGTCATCGGCAGACGTGCACGTGCGATAGCGGCTCGTGATTAACTCGCAGACGCAGATGGTCGAGACGTATAAAGCGCATGGTGTGCCGAGTCGAGACTCCTCCTCGAGCTTTTTCAACTTCATTTGAAATCAACTGTCATAATCAAAGAGCGTTTATTACCGTCTGTTGATCGATCGATTTTCGGAGGTCATACCGTTGGAAGCAAGAATCGCGAAATCCGACTACGTTGACCGACATTAATTATTTATTTATTTATTTTTTTTTGGGCAGGACTCGGAGTTCGAAAAATAGTTCTCTCGATAGGTTTGTGTGGAAACGTGTGTATCGGAAAAGGTTTTGAAATCGGAAAAATTTTATCTTGAAATGTAAACGATAAGAAACTAAGTAACAAACGAACGCTGGTACATTCGCCGGAAGGGCGCAGGTCGGGTGACGCCCTTAGGTAATTAGGTCATAACATCGAATCTTCCAAAAGCAGGTATAACGACTGAGACCCCCGATGAAAAAAAGAAGAACGTACATTGTTCGAGGAAGTTTAATGATAAAGCTATTTTAACGGAATTGGGTAACGTAGCTTTCGAAGCGAGCTATCGGGTATGAAATTATTGCGATATTCGAGCCTTTGATTAATATCGCATTGCGCATTTTACAAACCGTCGTCTCGTGCTTCGAATTACGACTTTTACCCAATAACGATCATCGAAGGTGGTTGGGACGGGGTTCTTCTTTATTCTAATCGGATACCCGAGCGCACGTTAATGTCACTTCTTCGCGAAATCCGACGGTGTCTACTTGTCGCAAAGAGGATATTTTTCAAATTTTTCCATCGCGCGTAGTCGCGTGGGTCGTACCTATTGAGACGTAACTGAAATCGAACGAACCACTTCGCTTGCAGGCTAGGCGGACGCTCGCGTATCTTCACGTGAAATTTTTTTTATTGGAATATAGGTATAACGCATGTACGACAATGGCTGCGCGGGACGTCAAGAATGACAAATTCGTAAGACCCTCCCGCATGGAAGGGAAAGGTTCGATGGAATTTTTATTGATAACATGCGATACGACAATGTACGCTGTCCCTTGGACATGATCTTTGTTTGTCATTTATTTCCTCCTACCCCCCGCCGCGAGTCAAATTTTTTTCAAGAATATATGAAATTTTCTAAGGTTACGTAGAGGTACCCACCCTATCCGGTTGTAAGTACGACGTACGATATGCAAGTTGTACGTGTATTTATTATAGTCGGGTCGAGACGTTGATATATTGAGTAAAAATTTTCAAGTTTGTAAAAGTTTGTTGTAGAAAGTAGTTCTGCAGGTTGGAGAGCCTGTTAGAATTAAACTTTCATCTAATTAAGCTACCTGCAGCACGTTACTTAGTTTAAGTTACTGCACACTATGAAACTAACAAACACCGATATAACAACATCAACATTAACAGTTTGTTTGCTTTCCTGCAGCTGCGGGTGCTGCCGCAGTTTGTACGTATAGTTTATGTAATGCATCATTCAAATTATCAGGATTGATGCGAGCCGTAATTTTTTTTTTTTTTTTTTTTCATGATATGCGATGAATTTTACAACGAATGTTTCACGATCCAAAAAATTGATCAGGTCTATTTCGTTCGTTTGGAATATGCAATTGTTGGAGTGCGAAATTTTCCGATAAATGTGCAATTCTTGAATATGCCGATCGTTATAATTGTCAGTTTCGCAACATCATTACGTGAATTTCCATAGGTGCGGGGTATCGCAGGATATATATTCGGTGGACGGAAATCGGGGAGGATGGAGGCCGATGTGCGCGGAGATCATGCCCTGGCGCTGGTTATGTAACGGAAGACTTATACTGGGATTAATGAGAGCGTGGAAAGAGAATGGGATGAGAAAAAGGAGAGACGAAACAATTCCGTGCAGCAGGTCGTAGCCCGACGCAAAATTAAAAATTTTTTGAAAAAAACAAAATCGAGAGAAAGCCAAGTTGAAAAAAATACTGAAGTGAGATCAAAACATGACGGAGAATGCGAGGAATTGAAAAGATGGAAAATAAAGGTGAGAAAAAATGTAATGAAAAGAAAAACCAAAATTAAATAGCAAAGTTTAATTTAAATTGCCCTCCTCACGGTTGGAATTTGTCTCTATACTGAATCTGCCCCGTGCATTCTTTTAGTTGAACGAAGATGAATAGTCCTTCGTCAGTTCAACATCAACGAGAAAACGGAATTCCTTGATGTGAATGGAAAATTTAATCACTTCATTGCGACAATCGTTGTAATTCGCTTTATAGAAATAACTGGCACTGCACGAGCGAACTCCGTACACGCGGCACTTTGTGATGCTGTTACTTCGGTTTTATTTCTGTCGATGTGAGTGCAATTTTGCGTCTAGTCCCCGTCTTTGAATGACCGAATTTTTTAGATAAATTGATTTATATATCAAATTGATCAAGTTGTCGCCAATCTGTCGATCCAAAAAGTGAAAAATCAGGGATATCTCGATGGAAAAAATTCGTAGCTCAATTTGACCAACGGATTGGTGTTCGTGAGGTCAAATTACGTTAGTCAAGTGTCATTTGATCAATTTTGAAAATACATTTTTGACCCAAAAATCGAAAAAATCCAAAGGGGTACCCCTTGGAATTTTGGTGATTTTAGGTCAAAAAAACGTATTTTATTTTATATGCTATTCTTATGTATTTCGATCTCAGGAATCCGAATCTGAAAGCCAAATTGGTCTATCTATGAAATTGATCGAGTTATCGTCAATTTTTCACTTTTTTTAGCGTAAAAATGAAGATATTTTAAAGGGAAAAATTCGTAGCTCAATTTGGACAACGGATTCGTGTTCCTGAGGTCAAAATACATAAGAAAAGTGCCATACGATCGATTTTGAAAAATAAAAATTTTTGGCCAAAATTTGAGATTTTTCCAAGGGGTACCCCTTACGATTTTTTCAAATTTTGACCAAAAATTTTTATTTTTCAAAATTGATCGTATGGCGCTTTTCTCATGTATTTTGACCTCAGGAACACGAATCCGTTGTCCAAATTGAGCTACGAGTTTTTCCCTTCGAGATATCCTCAAATTTATGCCAAAAATCGCGATGAAATGGGCATAACTCGGTCATTTTTGCAGATAGATCAATTTTTCTTTTAGATTTGGATTCTTGAGCTCAAATTACATTAAAATAGACTAAAAAATCAATTTTTTATTTTTGACCCCAAAAAGCTGAAAATTGGCGATAACTCGGCCAATTTTAGAGATAGATCAATTTTTCTTTCAGATTTGGATTCATGGGGTCAAAATACGTAAGAAAAGTGTCTTTCGATCGATTTTAAAAATACTTCAGTTTTGGCCCAAAAATCAACATTTTTTTTAATAGGGTTTATATGTTATTTTCATGTATTTTGATCGGAGGAATCCATTTATACAATTAATCGAGTTATCGCCAATTTTTCGCTTCTTGGAGTAGACAAATTGAGATATCTGGATGGGAAAAATTGGTAGATTGACGAAAAAAAACTCTGATTATGCGTGTGAAATTACACCGACCGACCGTTTCGTTACAAATCTATCAGCCTACCTTATATAATGCATTACAACGCGATGCAAAGGAAGAAAAATTTATTTGAAATTTTTTTTTTTTTTTTTTTGATGTACACTCGGTGCCTCTGTTTCTGTTCTGAAGCTCTTAAGCTTCAGTATGGCCATATGGACAGAAATGAACTCGTTGGGTATACCCCGACCATTTAAACACTGAATTTTTATATATTTACTTCCTTAATCTGTTATATAGAATTCGCAGAAATGCCGCAAAGGGATGCCGCCGATCAGGTGGATGAAAGGGGTAATTTATGAGGTGTGAACAAGATCTTAATCAGGTGATGACAGCTCGTCCGACACCTGCTAACAATAGGATCAAGAAAAAAAATAAGGACTGTGATTTCACACCTCGTGAACTATTAAAAAGCCATAAATTTTGTTTATAATCTGGCACGTGCCGTCGGTCAAAATACCCGAAGCACGTGTGAAAAATAGGAGGTCGCATCATGTGATGCGAGCTTCTTTTTGATTGGGTGAGCCGAAGCTTGACACCGAACTCCGCGCGGACTGCATTTGCCCAATGTTTTTTACATGTGGATTTTGGTGCGAGAAAGCTCAGCGTGGTGGGAGCGTGAGACACGAGGCGGTACGCCGCTGAGCGGTAGAAAGACGAACGAGGTAGAGAGCGCTCAAGTCTAGCCCGCTGGAATATGAAACCTCGAGCTGCCTAACCCGCCATCACATTTTTCACTATATCTCGGAAACGAATGATCGGAATTTGATGATGCATTGAAATTTTGAATACGTGATTTCCTGGCCATGGATTTTATTCATAAATTAGGTTCGTAGCTGAATTTGATCAACGGATTCGTGTTCCTGAGACCGAAATGCGTTACAAGGTGTCATACGATCGATTTTTAAAATACCTAATTTTTTACCTAAAATCAATATTTTTTCCAGTTATTCTAAAAATATCTAATTTTTGGCCCAAAAATCCCTTTGAAGTTTTTTCGATTTTAGGGTAAAAAATCAACATTTCTTTCAATTAGGTTTCATATGATATTCTATCGTGATTCCATAATTATTACCCAGCTATTTCTTCATTTAAATTCTAAGACTTTCAATTAGGATAATATCGTCGAAGATAATTGGCTTATCATATTTTTGACGCACTTAGGTAAATTTGGTCCCATGGTGAGTGTGTATCGCGAGTAATTAATCAGGTTGTAATATTAACCCGCGAGGATGTTGTAACTCGAGGATTGAATTCTTTAAATCCTACGCAATTTTCGAAAGGATCTTACGTAACATAAAATGCGTGAAGGGTGGATTAAGGTTTACGAGTTATGAATATAAAAACTCCTGTCTTCATTACGTTAAAACGAACTGCAACTTTACTGATTAAAATAATCTGCCGCCGAAGGACCTCCTGCAGTTTTTTTTTTTTTTTCTTTTTTCTTTTCTCATCTCAAGTTGCGCATTTCCCCGTTATGTGAAATCTCCGCTGATTATTTTCATTACCGCATTCAAGGCAGTTCTCCGATCTCCCGATCGCAAAATACATCTCTCTTCCTCAAGGTCCACCGTAGGGAGGAGTATAGATAAGCGGTGGTGAATGGTCTCTCGACGATCGTCCCTGATTTCAATTGACAAGATAAGTGACCCATCGCATTGGTTCGGATAAAAACGGTTTTCACGACAAGTTTCTCCAATTCTTTCACCTATTAATCATCGTCGCCTATCCCATCAATTTTTTTTTTCCAACGATATTATCTCCTCAATGTAAATAATCCATTCAACACGCGCGATTGTCTTATCAAATTTAATACACAATTCAAACTGTTTATCGAGTAAATCTTTACTCTTTCCAGGTAAATCTACAATAATACACGTTATTGTTTACCCTACTATCTTTTAATATCCTGGCGCTCCGAGGAGACTCTCGGGAAAATTTTCTCCTCCACGTAGACATTGACATAATAATTGGTCCTCCAGTTGATCACTGACGTAAAAAAAAAAAAGCGTCCAGAGCACCGAAAAAAAGTGAAATAGTTACAAAAGATGAGAAAAAATTCAAAATATTAGATTGCCTAACAGATTTAAAGAAAAAATGAAGGAAAAAAGAAAATGAATTGCCAGCGTGAAGACTCCTCACCCTCGGCATTATATATAAAATCCAAATGAAAATAATTCCTTCTTTTCTTTGCTGAAATAGGGAAAATCTGTACCGATTAGCGCAGAGAATAGATTTCGTAGGAAATTTATCGGGAAATTCATTCTCCTCGGAGTCGATGTACGTACGTAATACCCGAGGTAGAGGAGGTAGAATTTGCTTAGCTAATCAGCGGCTGCAGGAGCGTCGCGTTTGACCGTAATAAATCAAAAATTCTCGCACCACCCGGCAAAGTACGCAAGTATATATAAACGGGGAGTTCGCGCGGTAGGAGGTATAGGTATGCCGGCTTGACGATATATAACCAGTTCCAGCGGCAGTTCTGTCCAATCTCTCTTGAGGGAAGAAATCCCGCAATTTGCTATTTCAAATAAAATTAAGATTATTTTTACCCGTGGGTACGGCGTTAGCGGAGGGGTCATTATGTACAGCGAGATATACGGCGGGGTCCTTTCGGATCTATTCGTATTTTTTAAAAACGGCTCGCCCTCCCCTTCGGTTACGCGTACGTGACACTGTAGGACACGCGAAACACGTGGCAATATGTACGTACGGAGTGACCCTGCGAAGAGAACTGGAGAAAAATTGTTGAAATAATTCCAGATTTTCTTTGTCACGAAAATTGAAGAAAAGAGGCTTCTGTTTCGTTCAAAAAATGTTCGAAAAATCTCGATACGTTGCCGAGCGACGAACGCACTTGGGAAAAAGGTTTCCAAAAAGTCATCCGTTTCATTCTTTTCCGCCACCCTGTATCTAGAAACGTGAAACGAGAACCGCCCACACTTTCGGAGGCAAGGGAATATCCGTGTCTTAACCGGAGGACTAAAAAATTGTCCCTTCGCAAAGGGCAGGTGGATATATATATACTTGCATACATAGGTAGGTAAATACTTGGTACATATGTATCAGAAGTACACCGCACGAGGCCCAAGATTTAAAATTTATTTTATTTTTTCTTTCATTTCAACAACCCCAGGAAGCCGATTCTCCTCGTTTCTCTTCTGTTTTCGTTTAATATTTCGACTTACCGAGTCGCTGAAATTCCCAGGTTCAGGGAGATACGTATACATACATACAGATACACCGAAACCGGGCAGACATATATACAGGTGGATGTGCAAGGTTAGAAGAATTTCGCGTACGTGACGACTTTTTCATAAATCTCAGCTCTAATCGATCCCGGGATAAAAAAATGGAACATTTATCGGAAGGGGTGAAAAAATGATCGCAACGTCAAACCTCGTTACAAACGCACGCGAATGCACGGTATTTTTTTCCTACAACCCAATTATTTCAAAAGATCGAAACGCCTCGATTAAATCGGGACACCCAGTGTACACGTACGTACGTAACAGAGGCGGTTAATACGCAGCTATATACGCTAAAATGCGTTGGTCGAGTTCGGATTTAGATAGGGGTAGATTGACGAGGCGTGAGTTGTTGGAATGGCGCGTACCTACGCGGGTGAATTCGCTATTTCGTTCGTTATCAGATTCGCAACGGAGGCTACTGCCGAACTGTCACATGTTCGAAAGAGTGCCCGCGGTGGTCGGTACAGGTATAACGGCTCTGATGGATGGAGCCGTTAACGCCGAATGCAGGTTATAAACCGTTCTTTAAAATTGAACGTACGTACGTACGTACGCACACCTACGTATACATACGTACGTTCGTATACCTCTACGCGCGCACACCTTACCGTGTACCGTGAATTGCGAATTAATTCATAAATCGTACACCCTGTGACGAACACGTCCGTGATCCTCCTCGGCAATGGAAAGCGTTATTACCTTTAAAAATGATGCATAGATACGAATATCCGCGAATATTTATAATTCCATCAAACATTTTCGCACTTTTTCTATTTATGTAAAAAAAAATAAAAAATTTCGCGGATCGACAATCCATCACGATAAAATCTTCACTTCATCGGCAGAGGTATGTACGTACGATAACGTATGAAAATCCGAGAGGTTGAGGAGCCGCACCGAATGGTAAAGAAAAATGTATTTTTATTATTAAAGAAATGTAGTAGAGGGGGGACACACGGCTAATTAAAAGCTCCCCATGATTCGAATTCGCTGGACGATATATACCTGCGAAATTAATTGCAGCAGCATCATCCCCCTCCCCCCCCCCCCCCCCCCCCGTAGATATTCGTGTGATCGCGACGGCCCCCGTGGATTGGTTACCCTTATACGCATCTACTTGTAACAAATTCGCGAAACGCCCTTTCGGGGTCGGCTAAAAAATTCTCCCCATCCGCGTCCCTCTTCACATCTCTTTTTCCCCCGGACTTTTTTTTTTTCTCTCTCTTCTCTATTTTCGGTCAACCCTTTCGGCGAACGCCACAAACAAATGAAAATCGTACAGCGAGAGGGAGAGAGAGAGAGGGAGAGAGAGAGTCACGGCTGTCGTCGGGGTCGCGGGTTGAAAACTGACAATGAGAGGAAAGGGGCCGGGGAGGTCGATGCAAATAGCAATTGGCTCCGTTCGATCCACGCGGACAACTCAACGCGCGCCGTTCGTTCGTTAGAGGGAAGGGAGGAGGGACGAAAAGAGACGGCGGATCGGCGAACCGACGGGACGCGTGTGTCCCTAACGACCCTGCAGGTTCCGAACGAACGAACGAACGAACGAGAATTCCAACACGTGTACAGTTATAGGTGTACCGATACATACCGCAGCGTTCGAAGTTTCGACGCGGAACGCGAGTCTCCCGAGGGGCCGAAGAGATAACCGATTAAAAAACCTCACAGTCCTCTACGTTTCTCGCCCAAACGCTCCGGCGTTATCCTCGGGACCCGACGCAAAATTTTCCCAAAGGATCCGAGGGGACCGAACCAACAAATACTTTCCGCAGCCAATCTCCCGAAATCTACGTACGTGTGTATTCCGATCGTAAAACGCGCCCGATACCGTTCGAAAGCGTGAACAACTGTACGGGAGGGAGGTAATTCACCCACGGTTTCTTTCACTTTTCATCCGACCGAATCATTTCCCCCCTCCTCCCCCCCCCCCCCCCGTTCGGCACGACGCGGTGAAAAACAAATATCGAAAACGAATGAAACGAGATAAAGTGAGGGAAAAGAAGATGGGAGAGACGAGAAGAAGACTTCCAACTTAATTATTTCGTCCCGCAGCGAGACTCCGACACTCGTACGGTTTCATACCACGGAGTTATTCACCGCTTGAAAAAAGATCGCGTACGTCATAAAATGTTATTACAAGCGTAATCTGATATGTCTGTACCGCATTTCTGCTCTCGTTCTTTTTACTCTTTTTTTTTCTTCCCCGTTCTCTCGTTCTCCTGACAATGAGAAGTAACCGCGCATACGGGGGCGTGCGGTCTCGTATCTGCTAACTGCAGTGCAGAAAATTTCACCGAATATTATACCGACGCATAATGCACGTACAACGTAAGTATATATATATATCCGTGTATACACGTATACACGTATATATATATGTATGTACGTACCTGGGAGACGCGTACACGTGTACGTCGGAGATAAGCGATGGTCAGGAAGCTCCGGTTATCCCGAGCAAAGTAAAGAGGGATTGTATTAGTTATCAAATGGGGTGGAACGAGTCCCGCTGAGTCCGCGCGATGATTATAATCCCGGAAACTCTTGTGTGAAATGTTTCCTACCGAGGTAGCCTGCACGACAGGGCAAAAGGGCGGCGGAGCTTATCAGCAACGAGCAGCAGCAGCAGCGATACACGCGCGTACCTCTGCCAACCCTCGCAACGAAACCTACCCCCCCCCCCCCCCCCCCCCCCTCCCCTCGTTATATATGTACGTACTTTATCCGAAATCGTTCCTTGCTGCACTCGCCAGACAACGGAAATATTCCCATCGAGCGAGCGAGCGATCACCGACACCTACGTCGGTTTTGGAACGTGGAGAACATGGAAAATGAATGTCAAATAACATCGGCTACGTCGTTCGAAGCACGTGGATGAAATACCGTGTTATTCGCACATCCGAATAACTGCACCTACGATCCGAGGGTCCAACGATTCGAAGGTCGATCGGCACCCGTTGAAATACAAAAATCAAACTCGAGGCACGGGGTGCGCTGATATTCCGCGGTGAGGTTCGAACGAGGGCGTTAAAAACGCCGTGTTATTGCAACGCCCTAAATATATATAGGCTCCCGTAGAAAGAGCAGAGACGAGGTGACGTAACCGCGGGACGAAGATGATCCCTCGGGGGGGGGGGGGGGGGGGGGGGGGGGGGGCTGTCGCCACCTGGGGATAAGCTTCGTGGTGGCTGTGGATCATTACCACTCCGTGATCCTTCAGCGATCGCTAGTACGTACCAACCTACCGCAAAGAGTCCAAAGTGGCTTCATGCCTGTAAAACTCAACGGCGAATACCGGAAAGTTCGACACATACACACCACTGATATTCTCACACGTATCGCAAGGTTTACGTTGTCCCGCGAATGAACTCGGCGCTACAGACGAGGTTGCAGCGACGCCGGGCAACCGGACATACCGCGTCGTAAACTACGGGACACACGGTATGCGTTCCTCGCATGTAACGTATAGTTACGGTTTTTATAAATGTTTATACCATTTCGCTGCAAGAAAGCTTAATTGGTAGTGTGAAAAGTTTGGCGACTAACTGTCGCGTCGTGCGACCATCTGTTACAGGGAACTAGTAATCGGAGGGAGTGATTGAAAAACGGAGGAACCGTCGACGAATTGACGTACGTCGATGATCGGGCATGCCGTAAAAATCGCAGCTGGCCGTAGAAAAAAAAAAAAATATACATCACGCCGCGAATTGTCGAGGACGCTTCGTTGCGTGAATGAAAAATTAACGGAACGTATATCTGCAGTAACGAGTACGTTCTGCACTGAAACAAGAATTAACAGACACACGTTATTCTCTTCACCTTAGAATTCAACGCGGATTGAATAATTTTCATAGCGAGTGCCGCTGAAAAATTACGAAATGAGGCACTGCGAAATACGAGCGATAAAAAAAAAAAAATTAGACGCCATTTGGATTTTTTCGGGCTACAAATCGTTGCGAGCCTCTCGATGAACATACCCCTTCGAGTTATCAAAGGGCCGCGAAGCCATCTGATGAACCAAATCATACATTATATTAGGTCACAAGATAGATCGCGCGGAGCGCGAAACAAAATTTTGATAAATTTTTGTTCTTTGAACGCGAATGTTCGGTAGGTTGGAATTAATTGGAGGCATTTATGCGTTGGTCAGTCGATAAATTCCGATGTGTATACCGGGGCAGGAGGCAAACTTCAGCCGAAACCCGTGGGGCCGGCACAATGGTACTGGCGTACCTACCTACTCTTGATATTCGTTTGGCACGCAACGCTTTCGCGATTCGTTACGCATGAAAGATCTGAAGAACCGCAAATCAAATAATATTGTTCGGAAAACGGATGAACTGTGAGAGGAGAAATTCGGAGTCGCGGTAGCGTTTTTCGACAACACTTCATTTCGGTCTATATTTATAAGCGTTCGAAATCGTCGAGCGTTCGGTTTCGCGTCGATCGTTTGTACAACCGATAGAATTGATCGGATTTCATTAGAACTACCCCAAATGTACAGGAGGCTTCGAGTGGTAACACAGTGGAAAGAAATCGTCGGATAGAAAAAAAAAAAAAAAAAAAAATGGCAAAAGAGTTAATAGAATATAGAGAAAAGGTTTAGAACTGCAAGTATATCTCTCTAATGCTCGTTTTATGCGGGAAGCGTGCAAATAACGGCCCTAAGGTTCTACTTTGGCACAGCACTGGCATTTCGTTCGCACGTTTCAGTCGTTTTTGATTGTGAATTATGAGGAAAAGGCTCAGCTTTCGGGCTCTCTCTCCCTCTCTCTCCCTCTCTCTCCCTCTCTCTCTCTCTCTCTCGCCTTTAAGCGAATGCAAATTTATGTTGCATCACGTGACTCTAATGGCCCCTCGCCTTTTGGTCGGGACGTTTTTGGAATTCTTTTTGATTTATGGGACAACCTCGGCGACCACCCTTCACACGTTCTCTTTGTCTGCTTTACGATACGTAGTTGACTATAATAATATTGTTCTTCGTCGTTCTTTCCGTCTCTTTTCATTCATTTTTCGCACGCCGCGTATCGCAGATCTCCATTCGATTGTGACCGCTCTCAACCGATGGGATTACTCGAAAGATGAGACCCGGATTCGCGAAAGCTCAAGAAGGAGCGTTGGGAGCCGTCAAAGCGAGAATGAGAAACAAGTTTCGGTGTACAGGTTCAATTTGTCAGCTATACTGGAAAATGTATTTTGAGTACAAAAGGAGTCCGTTTTTAATGGAAGTTTTCCGTACAAGCTAACGCTTTATTTTCTCTCCCTTCCTTGTTTCGACGCAGAGTTTGAATAGGGGGGCGGGGGGAGAGAACTCTGAAAAGAGACCTGCAGTTTTAACAGATATGGATAAAATTGGCATGGATCGATCGATCGACTTAAGCTAACTTTTCTTTGAAGAGAAAAGCTTTCGTTTCGTTTATTAAAATCCAAGATATCTCTTTTACTTCCGGGGATATGAACGTTTGAAGATTGAGTTCTCCGTAACTCGGGAGTACGATGAAACGAAAACAGCGTTCAAAAACTGACTAAAAAGTATCGCAATCAAGGGAACTCATATTGAAATTTATACACAACCCCGGAACGGATAATATCGAACGCGAACTACGTGCAGCTTTTTTTACCAAACTCTTCATCGACAACACGGCGCGGGTGCGTCTCCGCATTTCCACGTCGACCCCAAACGAAATGACGATTGTCCAGTGGCGGAGTCGAGACGCGACAAATTTACCCCCGCGCACTCGGACAAAAGTATCCGCAGAAACTGAGGCGACTATTTTCACACGGTTATACCTGATTGTTTATCACCATTTGATCGGCGTATAGCTGTATACCTATATGTACGAATGATATACATACCTAATATATGTACACCGTGAGAGAATGGAATTTTACGCCGAGTTGCGCCTGGGCGCTATCCTCGTTTGAGCGAGCGTCAAGTCAAGCAGAATATAACTGGAATCGATGGAAAAATATGTCGAGGTACACGTGAACTAACAATAAGGCGGGTACGTACGCGATGGCGTAGGAGACGTCATAAAAATATTATACCGCGTACGCGTGTAAAATTTTATACATATTTATATATAATACGGACGTATAAGTACGTTACACCGTACACCCTTTTGCAGTGTTCCGATGATTTTGAACTCGCTGACCTAGCGCCGGGTAGAAATCCACAGAGAATAGGTGTGCGAAACTGGAGTTTAAATTTTCCTCTCTGTACGTCAATCACGTTTCTATATAGGTATGTACATACGAGATAGAGAGAATCGTAGAGGTGCCGCGTTACATGCACGCAAAAACTGACGATGAAACAGGAATTGAAAACCGTAACACCTCAGCGAAAAATATAACGAGCAACAAAATGCCATTCTTCGATTCGTACGAACGCCTGCAGACGGGACTATTATCCCGTGAAACCTACGAAAGTGTCCGACCACCTTGTACGCGGGCACGCGAATTTCGTCGTTCGCCGAACACGGTAGCCGCGACTCGGTAGGCCCCGAGGGAAAATGAGAGCGTCGCAATTTTCGTCGCTGCGTGCATTAGACATCCGGAGACGCGTTCCAAGGGCGTTTGGTAAGCCCACCCCGCCGACACGCGTATACGACAAATGGTGTACATGTGCGGTTTTCAAATTCACGCCTGCGCACCAGAAACAGTCGTACAGTTTCGCCGGATTCTCACCGTGTACGATATGCCCCGTGGGTACGATAATAATTGCCGAAACACGTGAAACTAACTCAACAGGGAATGATTTATTTTAATACGTCTCGTTCGCCCTCTTTGTACCCCGAGATTAGCTGCCATTTATTTTAATGGAGCGACAGAAAATTTGTCGTACCGATCTATGTATGGGTTTTATCTCGTACCTGCTTCGGATCACGGAATTACTTCAGAGAAATACTTCACGTTATATTCAACAAGGGAGCAACATGTGCGATACAAATCGATGACATGAATTAAAGTACATTGGGATATAAGTACCTCGAAACGACCCGGGCGCGGCTGCCGCTGAAATTTCAGGACGTCCTCCGTGTTACGAAGGTTCCGCGGGTTCGCGAAGGTCATGGAATTTTCGGATCACTCGCTATCTTATCTACGCTCCGTCTTTCTCCACTACGTTCATATCGTCCGTCGAAAAAGTTACGCGGGATTCGGAAGAATTCGTGTCAACGGCAGCCGTCGCGCGTTCATCGAGAATAACGCGTCACATAGCGACGTATTTATATATACACGGATAGATGTGTGTATCGCATGTAATATGTGATATAATATACAATACATATACGATATATTATATACGACCGGGTACCGCGACGACCTACGTCGTATTCGCGGATGGGCCGTTGAGCTATAGAAGGCCTGACCGCTGTCAACTGCAGGAAACAGTGTCCCTGGCGAACCCAATTTCATCGACATACCTTTTGCCGCCTTTCTCATAGGTACGGACGCGAGCGTACACGGGTATTGTATGAGAGAATAAAATTTCCTCGCAACCCGTTGACGGATCTCCGACGAGTTTCGCCATCTGTGTCGCGATCGTATCTCACATCGATTTTGCAAACCCGAGAGATAATCAGGAGCTACGTAATATCGCACTGTCTTCCCTTCTTTGTTACAATTGAATAACGTTGTTAGACACGCGGACGGAGAAGAAAAATTTCTTGCTCAGGTATGGAAAGAAAAAAAAAAAGAAAAAAAAAAAGAAAAGTACGAAGGAATTGTGTGTTTGAGAATACAAAAGATCTCCGTGATAAAAATATCCTTGTACGAAACATATATATATATGATACATATGGTCGGGTAATGTCATGAAGACGAAAATTTATGAAAAAAAGCTCTTGGAAGTTGCCTATTTCATTCACATGAATTCTGTTATTTTTAGCAATCACAATCGAGCTAAAATGAGAAAAAGAGAAGAGTGTGTAGAGTAAGTGGATTGATTTCACTCTGAGAAATGTAAATTACCCGTATGTGAAGTTTTTGAAAGGTTACGCGGGAGTGCAGAAACTGCAGGAGTAAGATAAAGGTATCTCTGCTATATACAACCTATGGATGTGCATTATATATACATCCGCTACTGCCATCTGCTCGATTATTTGTAGAGAACTTGGGAAAACTTCTATTATGTATAATATTGTCGCATGTATGACCCGAAACTTTCCGATCCCGTCGCTGCACATAATATACGTATCTCTGAGAACGACATATATACGACGAATATGCATTTATAATACTTCGAGTACCACCACCTGTATGTATACCCATACGTATACGGTATCGCGTCGCTTGTTGCCGTTCGAATTCAACGTGAACGATGTCGATTTTTTGACGTTCGAAAAATTGTGACTTCTGAACATCCAAGTTCAGCGATCGCGTGTGTTCCACTCCATATTTTTGCGGAGCGCGTTCGACGCGTCGTACGAGGTGTACCGATGTTATATGTAAACTCGTGTAGGTTTTCAAGGGATTTCCAGAGGGTGCAGCTGTGAGTCAACGATCCGGGAATTGCCGGGTGTCAAGAGAGCAGTTTGCCGTAAAAGATTATATCCTCTATGCAGCTGCACCGTTAAGCACACCGAGTAATCTCGAATCACTTTACCAATAAATCGTCTTACGGAACCAACAATGGCGACCATCTACTTTTTCTCTCCACTCTCCCATTTTTTTTTTTTCATCCAACGCGATTTACCGCCGCACGATCAACTGGTTACTTCTTGCGTGTTATCTCTGATCGGTTTCGCGGAAGAAAAAAAAAACGAAAGTAATTAAAAATTTAAAGATAAAGCGATGCGAAAAGAAAATCTTGTCATCCGAACGGTTACCTTGTATAGTTACGGGAATCGTTTTGCGGTGAAAAAAAAAAAAACACGCGAAATCGTTTACACGGACGGGGGTAGTTTGAAAGAAGTTTTTTCTTCGTAAAACTAAATTAAATGGGGATTATTGAAATGTGTTGTATTACCCGTAGGTTATTAAAGGTCGATTCGTCTTAGAAGCGGGTCGCATCTGCGTCTCTGCAGATGTTCGCCGTTAAACTTGAGGCGCTCTTATAAGCGAAACAAAAGGTATGATATTATGATGAAAGCTACGTGCTCCTATTGTCCATCACGATAAGAGAATGATATTTGAGCCTATTATATTGTAATCTTTTTTTTTTGCAGCAGCAGCAGCAACTTTGAATTGAAAATAAAAAAAAAAAAAAGAAAAAAATTGGAGATAAAGAAAACGGGAACCCAAGAAAAGAGAATGAAAGGAAAAATTTTCTTATTACGAGGAGCGGCGCGGGTGAGTGGAAACTACGTTTAAAATTAAACGAAGGGATACCTATACACAGGATTAAACCGCTGAACATAAATTTAAGGGAGAAATATTTGAAGTATCTCCTGCGAGAAAATATGGCAACGCGTTTCCAAGAAAACGTACAAGGTAATTGTCGACGGCCATTTTAAAAGCTCGCCTTCACATTGACGGGGAGGAAGTGTGGCGTACGTCGGGTACAGGGAGGGCTGGATTCTTGATAAATTCTAAGCTTTTCAGTTCGCTATGGAAGCTCGCAAGAACCCCAAGCGCAGGACTTAGCGCGTCCTACATTCTTTGATGACGGGATCACCGTCCGTAGAAGCTTATAGAAAACCCTCGACCAATACACGTTGGATGTAGGAGCAACCGCGTACAACAAATACTCGTCGATCTTATACCGAGTCGCGTGAGTATTTCAACCTCGTCACGCTCTACGATATCGATCTCGATAAACTTTGATCGTTGGATAAATTTCTATCAATGGCGCGTCGTAACGCCCCGTTACGTTATTTGCCGTTTTCATTTTTTGGTGAATTTTATTATCCGTGAACGGCTTTTCGTTTTCGAATCGATACTCCGATCGGGAGATGAGCCCGATGAAAACTGTTCCCTGTTAAAAAAAAAAAAAGCTCACGCTTCGGGCTTTTGCAGCGCGCGTTCCGCGTTCGCGTATCGCGAAATTTAAGTTGCACGAGATACCGAGCTCGGAAACCCCGAACGGACGGAGCGGTATTAGGTGCACACCGAGATCGTGGATATGAAAATTCGACGCCATTTAAATTCAATGCGGACTAAAATGAACCCTAATTTGGATTTCCAACTGTGAAAACGTTATTCTCACTACCGTTGCAAGAGGTCGAAATTATATTTGACTGCATTTGCGCTGCAAGACATGAAATTCCAAGTACTACTGCAGGCACCAGATGCCGTCTACGACGTCTGCGTGCCAAAGTTTCTCCGTTTCAAACCACGAATACACCCAACCTCGATAGCGAAGGCAAGAAGCCTAACGCCCTATTCGGTTGCTACTGTATGAGTGGAATATAGGCGCCACTATTACTGTACGTGTATACGTATATATTATACACATAGGTAGTAGAGATCCAGCGGAAACTACGCCAGAAGCAAGAGGGCGTCTTATTGCTTGACAAGTTGGCACAAAATGTTATGTACTGTTGCTAGTAGAATATTGGATCTAACGGGTGGTACGTAAGGCGCTCTCTGATAACCGAGAACCCTCTCGAGCTCCACATGAAATAATAACTCATCATCGCAATTTGTCCCACCTGCTACTACTTCTTGCGAATAAAAATTAAAGATCACTCGGCACCGAGGCTCGATCGATACGAACGATCAAATTTCTTAGTTAAACTACATCGGGGGCTAGATATGACCGACGATGATGCGAAAAAAAGAGGAAGCTCGGTACCTCTCAAATGAGCTTTGTTTGAAAAATCAACTTTTCCGGATGATTTTTTCACCCCTCTCCTAAAATTGGTCCTTCAAAGGTCAAACGATGCACAACCAGAGAAATATTGGTTGCGAAAAAACCGATTCGATAGAATAACAAAATATAAAAATCTCGAGCTTCGGCAACAGCTGCGCTCCGAGTTACAAAATTTCGTACGACTTCGTGGGTCTGGTGTAAATTCTAAATGAATTACAGCGTTAATTAAACTAATTTTAAACTTTCGTGCGTTTAATTTCTAGTGTACGTCGGTTCATAAATGTGGAAATAGTCTACCGACCAACAACTCGGGGAATGGGGTGCGGCGGGTTTCGCGACTCGGTCGTACGATGTCCGTGCGGTGGAAAACACAAGAAAGGAAAGATAAGGAATATGGGCAGCACCCTCCCGAGGTTAGGGAGAACAAAACTTGACGTTATATTTACACAGCTAATGCCTGTAACTTTCTGCTATAGTTCGGAGCAGATACTCGAGCATCCTCGTTTACGGACGTGTATAAATAATGTACGCAGCTTTGGGGACGGCGAAGGTTTGGGCACACGATGCCCGAACACAGCGGAAGAAGAAAACGTACGAGGGAACGCGTACCGCAGGACTTTTGCAGAAGAGGCGAAGCTCAGGCGAGGCCCGAATTTCGGGTCGGAATACCAGACGGTAATCATCGCCACGGCAAACGTCGCCGTTTTCTACTCTTGTCACCAGTTATGACAACCGACCCTCTCCCTCTATTCACTAACTTTGCCTCTGAATCAAGTGTAATTGCTTTGATACCTGCTGCTTCTGCTCGACGACAGTCGTACACATACCCACGCGTCGTCCGAATCACGCGAAGGAAGGAAGAACGGGAGGAAGGAAGGACGGAAAAGGACGACATCGGCTCCCATTTGATGCCGGAAATTGAATCAATGGGCATTCAATATTCACTTGACAAAGGTTGGTTAATTATCTAATGGTTTCTCCTCTCGAAACATTCGACTATACTTCCGAGCATGCGAGCTAGTTACTTATCCCCGATTGTTTTACTTTCTAGATTTACGAGCGGAATTACCCCTACGTATATACCACGTAATTATAACGAGCGTCTAATTATCAAATTGCACGACGCTCGGATCCGCTAGCGTCATTAAATATTATCAATCACGTTTCCCGGTATTCTTGATATCGCATAGTTCTTTGATATCACATAGTTACACATACTTATACGTTCCACCTACTTGTAGCCACGTCAAACTCGATTTGTATTCATGAGTAGCTGAAGGTCTTCCGACTCCTCTGCCCACATTATTCCCATGCATGAATTTTTCATCCGAATAAAAAACAATCAGAATAAGAAAATAAAAAAATAAAACAAACAAACAAACTATCACAGCGGCGCAATGTTAATCCAAATCTCTCGGACACGGTAGACGCGAGCATATATCTACCTGAATAAACGTGTAACCGTGATACGTATACGGGCGATTCCTCCGCGCTATAGGTCTCCTGCAGGTACATCAACATTGCCGTGCGCCCATTATGCAACGTACATTTTCACACCAGTACAAACGTGGAAATTTATCCGCGAGAAATTCATCTTTCCCCCGGATAATTGTCCGATCCGTTGAAACGAAGGCGAATCGCAACTACCGCCGAGAAGTCACGCGGCCCTGTACCCGCTCGTATCGAGGGATGGGACCCGTTACATTATAAAGAACATTCGTCCGCGTCGTTTCCAGCGTATCAATCGATGAGCCGGTTGAGGTGGAGGAGTTTTTTTTTTTGTTTTTTTTCTTTGTCGTAGGACACACGGGGTGGACGGTCGGAAGTTGGTCGGATACTGGGATGAAACGCGGTCGCCGTCGCGTAACACGTCCGAGACAATAAGACGGTTAATAGATGCAATTAAAACGTATAATGGGTGACGCCATTGACGACGCTGAATACCCTTAATATTATAAATAACGCGGACGCCTGCTACCTACCGCCTGTTAGTGAAGTTATAATGGAAAATTAAGTAACCAATGTTCAAGTTCATACCACCAACGTGCACAGTGATAAATGACATCGTAAGTTGCGCCCTAGACACTACCTTAGTCTATTCATTTTGAATTAAATTCTAATTACTTTATATATGAGGCTATTTCAACTTTTGCTATTTTCCAATTCCCGGCTATATCCGGTTATAAGGTAGCTTGTGTATATCTATGTACGGTCGGATGCGGTATACTGTACGGTGCACATGCACCACGAACTTGTAAATTCCAACGTCTTCCACACTCCGTAGAATTTTTTATCTTGATGCGAATTTTAACGAACCAATTCCGTCCGCTAATATACGTGATTCGCGAAAGCGAAAGTATATCTCTGTGTTTAGGACTGTAAAAAGAAAGAAGAGAAAAAAAAATGGTAATCGCAATTAAAACGGATTAACGTAAACTATGGTAATTTAACATCGTAACTCCAACGAACGGAATAAAATTCGTTCGTTCACTTTCTAATTTTCTTCAGATTTGCGGTATGATATTTTTTACAATAATCATTCACCACACGTTGCAACGGTGAAACATTTGTATATTGTTTTTTCAGTATTTCCTTTATTCCAAATGAAGCCATGCAAATTTTCGTTAGAACCCAAGCCCATAAAGCTCAAAGTGTTGAGTGGGTCACGAGAAAGGTATAATAATAAGGGCACTCCACGCTGTGCCTAATGAATAAAATTACGAATGTTACCGAGGCATGCATGTTCACGACCGAAATGACGAGTACATGCGTACGTATATACGTATACCTCTACTACACATATACCCACGTATGTACGTACGTAGAGGAGGAACAACGAAACGCAAGCGACGATAATGAATCGTAAAGGTAATTTATGAGTATAACTGGCCCACGTATTACTGCACGATATATATGAACGGGATCGGCGCGTATTAGGGTAGGTAGAAAAGGAATTTAAAAAAAATAAAAATAAAAATGAAAAAAAGAGAGCAAGAGTTACACGAGGAGTAAGGTTGAATTCACTCGATGTTGCTATTTCTATATCGGGTCAAAAAGCTAAAAAGTATTCGCACAGCAGAATGCGAAAATAAGGTAATGGCTGTGTACGCAAAATGTATTGTTAACGTTCGGTAGGAGTAGACGAATTTCTAACGGCGAACGGTCAAAGTTTTACCTGAATTTCGTCCGGAGCAAGGAATTATTAATACAACTACCTAACGGCTGCAATGTTTGTCGGAGCTTAAGCCCTACGGAAAAAGCATCGAGATTGTTGGAAATCAACAACCGTATATATATATATATACGCGCGTAGGAGCGGCACAACGAATTTTCAGCTTTTCCGAACCATATACGACGACATAGGGATGTTGGAATAATCCGACGAAGAGTTAATCCTAGATTATACCAGAATTTTCGTCTCTTACACCGACGTGTACGTTACCCGACGTGCACCGAACATTTTCGACGTCCGACGAATTCGAAATTATTTTTTTTTCGTGCAGTTTCTGCGGCAACTGCTGCACGAAAAAACATCGGCTCCAACTGCAATTACAAATCCCCTCGAATTTTGCGCTACTTCACGTCACTTTATCATGCGAAAAAATGGCTACACGCTTGTCGTACGAAAGGACGAGCGAACGAAACAAAAATAACCGCGGTGCCACAAAGAGGAGAAGTACGCGGCAAGGTGCGGGTGCTTGACTTATCGGTGAGCCGTTGAAGACGTAATATCCACAGATATCTTCACACGTGTAAGTATATATATGTATGCGTATACCGGGGAAGGTGCTTTATGCGCCAAGGTATTTTGCACGCCGGAAGTAAGCTACTGCGACGCGAATGCCGGTTGAAACCACTTCCGGTCGTGATTGCAGTTGTTAGTCAATTTTCGGCAAAGGTCTCCGAAGGATTCTCTCTCGCCGAATAATTCGCTATCGCGTAGATTCGCTACGTTTCATAAATTTCCTAAAGATCGTCCGAATCGAGAATTATTCTTTTCGCGCTGTCGCTATTTTCTCACCATTGAACGGAGCATTCTCGAACAGGGAATAACTCGTAAACGGAAATAAAACTTTGGGTATCCGTCGGCATACCCCGTTCGCTCTCGTGTCAGATATGCGTAAGCGGACCACGTTGTGAGGATTATTATTTTTATCCTCACTAGGTGAGAAATTCCCGCCGATCGTGTCCGTGTATAACTATGCATGAATAAATTCGAGAAGTGAGCACTTACCTGAAACAGAAAAAGAAGCAGGTGTTTGAAAATATGCACACGTATACCCTTACAGATACAGATTGTAATACGCGGTGAAGAAAAAGTTTGGGTTGAGTAGTAGTACAGGTGCAGTACATATCTACTTTAAAATTCAAATTTCGGAATAGCTGGGTTGAAAAAAAAAAAGACGAACTCGACTCTTCCGGGGGAATCGACACTTTGCTCTGGGACAGTTCAATTTGGGTATACCGAAAGATAGAAGGAGGGTAGGTAGAGGGTAGGTAGAGGGGTGTCGTCGACGATATTAGAAATTTGATTAGATCGCTTGAAAGATATTTCGCTTTTCATAAAATTGCGAAACGGTTTCATCTAATTTGTTGCGTCGCTACCTCTCATTAACTTCACCCTCCCACTAAGGACCCGGTTATAATACGTACCCACCTACCTACCTACGGCTACACCAATACTTATACGCGCTTCCAAATTAGCCTAAATTCCGAGCACCCTAAATTAGACATAACAGAATCACTTAGCCGGATCTCAGGGAATTAAGGTGCCATTAGAACATCTTTTATTCCGTATCTATGAATTATTACGGAGATTTCAAGCTTCGCAGTTTTCACACCGCCGCGGTATGACGTTCACTCAATTATTTTCGAACTAGCAGCGCTCACGAGGCTCTCGATCATGAACTTTGAACCCCTGTATCGGAACAGCTTGGCCCCATACCGCAGGATTGAGGAAAAAAAAAAAAAAAAAAAAATTGTACGAGAGCGTGCAACGCAACCTCTGCCAACCATCTTTATCGTTTTCTTACTTCTGTAGCGACCGAAAAATACATCATACTTGCAGATATCTTTTCCTCAAACTATAAATCAGCTATGTATACTACTTCCATCCACATACATCGTATATCATATCATATGCGCAATGCATCTCGTTATAGAATTCGATAAGTTTTTTTTTTTTTTCATTCTTCACGTTACGTGGTACGCGTAGGTACGGTATGTTTCACGCGAAATCAAATTTATACAGCTTCTGATTTTTCATATTTTCCATTTCTTTATTTTATCGTCAAATCATTTCGTCGAAAACCACGAAACAAAAATTATGCACAAAGATATATTGAAATTTTTCCGAAGTATACAATCGACCAAAAAAGCGACCAAGACCAACAGCGACTTTGATCTGAAAATCTCGGGCGCGGAATTCTCGTGGAAAAGGTCGAAGATATTCAAAAGGTAAAATGGCGAGAAACAAGAGATACGGGGCATGTAATCGTGGCTTAAACGTGAGGCTTCTTCAGCCTGCAAGCAGTGGCTTTGCTATAATCCTTAGACCGAAGAGTTAAGCCCACTGTGCTCAACGCTCAACTCTGTCTTTAGAAACGTATAGAGATTTCAAGATCTGCAGCGTTAGGTGTAGTACGTAGCTGTAGCTGTTACCTATACTCGGAGGTATATACGTATATATATTATATATATATATATAAACCGGAGCAAATTCTACAATCTCTGTTTTAGCCGTGGAGAAAGTTGGAACTTGGATGTTGAATTTGCGTCCCGTATATTTGTTCTGCTTGACAAGATCGCCCAAAGTCAGCTTACATCCCTCTCTATATCTTTTGAACTCCAATAGGTTTCAACGCGTGGCTACACCTATACCTATATCTATCTCTAGGTATAAACTCTGCGGCCCGAGCTGCTTTCAACGTAGTCATATAACCGTGAAAATCTGCTAACGTCCAAATATTGATTCGCGTATACAAACCTTGCAATAATCTTCGCCAGTTTCCATCATTTGATACACAGATACCGTATTTCCCAAGATACCTCTCGGGGCAGGCGGTGGGGTGGGGTGGGAGGGAATTATAGTAACATGTCAATATACGCTCGACAAACTTCTCATGCACTTTAATAACCGTGTGCATGATATACATGAATTTCATTGGACCTGAAATGTGATTTACGCGGGTTATAAATTCGTGTGTAACTTCCGTACGGCGCGGGGGGGGTCACACAACGTTTATAACAATTACAAAATCTTTGAAACTGCAGGCGTTACTTTACGAGTTGACCGAATCGCGGTAAGATGGAAGTTGGAAATTCCAGCCGCTCCGTAACGTCTGCGCAAGAATTTCATGGAGAAATTCGAGAGTATTTCGGACGGTGCGAGGAGTGAACCCGTCTGGTTGAATTTGAACTTTTCACTTTCCGAGAAACAATATGGAGTAATTTTAACTTCCCTTCGACTATATCGCGCCAAGAGAGTTCGCCAAAACTAACGACGTATTGTTAAACAAATGGAAAGATGGGTTGTTTTCGAGTTGGCGAGTTATACCCTAAAACTTATATCGTAGTATACAGGTAATTTCTCAACGTGCACGCACGATTGTTGCCCAAATTCGACGATGAGATTTTGATGAATTTTTTTACGGGCGAATAGCATTTGGAAACGACGCGTGGCGTTATCGGAATTTCAAAATGTTCGTATCACCTATACGAGTCGAATAGAGAAACACGTGTGTAATAAGAAGATAGTGGTGAAAATATGAAAGAATGGGGGTACAAAGGGGTAGCGGTGGTTATCCGTTGCTATCCGAGTAATATCCAAATGCATGAATCCGAGTCATAAATCTTGAGCTCTTCCTCTAATATAATCCGGAAATCCTGAAATCCTTCGCTGCGGTAAATCACAAGATTCACAGACTAAATCCAATCAATAATTCCAACAAACCGGGAAGGTGCAGTGCAAAACTATGGTTTAACGGTCTGGTGTTATAACTAGCAACCGCGTAGTCCCGACACCCTCCTCATCAGGGCACCGAGCTACCGCTATACATACCATGTATATGTACAACGTCACCTCAAAGTTAAACATGCCTGCCAATTCAACCGTAGGAACGACATCAAAGCCATCCGAAGATGATTTTCTATAAATATGTATGAGCTGTTTCCATTACACTTTGACATGGGTCTGACCCTAGATATCGCGGATTGGGCCCGGACATTTATTTTTTACTATTTCGATTGGCCTCGTACTATCGGAGCTGGTTTTTCATTTCACGCATTGTTTTTCGAAGCGGTTTCAATCATCGGAAATTGGAAATTTTTGCTCCTTCGAGTGTACTGCGACGGAGGAAGAAAAAAAAATTGTTCATATTTTGCAAAATCATGTACCTTCATCGGGAATGATTGAAGAAAACTGCGGATTCGATCGTCACGAATACGACCCCGATGGAATGAAAAACCGAATGGAAAGAACAAAGTAATAAAATTTTCTCACACGCACTATTTCCCTTTATGTTTTCGAAAGAGCAAAAAAAACTTTATAAATAAATAGATAAAATATCATGTGGTATACGCGTACGTACAGATATACAATTTCTCAAACTATTATAATGAAATAGGGGTTTAAAAAATGGTGAAATGGAGTCGAAATCTGCACCCCCGTGTATAATAAACGTGAAAAATACGTGTTTTTATTGCGCATAAAATAAGTTATATAACTTCCAGTTGTATCAGAACATATCAAATTCGTATGCTGCGGTTACATTGTGTACGATACATCGTTGTACCTGTGTGAGAAAAAGCGGGGAAAACGTGAAAAAAAAGCAAATTTTATTTTTCCCTCAATTTTTTTTGCGTAGCTTTCTTCACTCGTCGAAAATCCGACGGGGATCATCGATTCCGCAACGAAAATAAGAAAGAAAAATTTCGCGTTCATCACGTCCACTCTCGTAAACACGTAATCAATATAAACGAGATATGGAAAAAGTGGATCAAATGATAAATCACGAACAATATCTACCCTCGATAATTCGATAACGCACATTACAAGGGAGTGAAAAAAAATATCGACGTCCTGACGGACGGATGGAAACCTCTGGATAATCATCTTTGATTAAATTGGATCTCTATGGTCTCGCATAATTTTGGAAGATGAAATTCAGAAATGAGAAAAAAAAAAGTGACCATGTGAAATTGTTCATCAGGTCGGTGACCAATGAATTAAAAAATGTTATCGAGCGGTATTGTGGTTGGAAAAATTCGCGCGATCTGAGTGATGTTTTTTGACGACACCCCGTGTCACCGGACGATGAAATGATTACAGCGTATTGATCAAGTACAAAACATTCGATTTAACAGAGCGTCTAATCCACCAAGGGGTGTCTATTAGCCTGTACGCTTTTGTGATTGATCAATCAACGGATTGATTGACCGTAAGCCTCGTTAGTAGCTGTAACTCGGCGAGTGATGGATGATACGGTTCATTTCAATTAGTCATCCTCAGTGCACTCTTCGCTTTTGATCGTTGAAATCGATAACATTCGTTCGGTTAATTTGTCGAGTATTATAAAATTCGCCGCATGCGGTTACCGATATGGATGGAAAAAAGAAACAAGTGCACGAACATATTCATACGGTATATACATGTGTATAATACGTACATAATGGAAGGCGGAGAGATCGTCCGGTATTGATCTGAACCTTTACGATCTGTCCTTGCGGAAGGACCATACGTATATATATATATATATATATACGCGGACTGACCCGCATGAATGTGGTTAATTCTAGAATAGCCTACCGTTTTGCGGTTGCTCTGAATTCGGTGTTCAATAATTTGGGTTCCTAACAACCCCGGATGTATTTCCAAGGCGGGTATACGCATCCGCCGTATACTATGTATTCCGAACCCGCCAACTCATGATTTCAAAGACCATTCGAAATTAATCAGATCACAGATCCGTACTGGGATATAATTACGTGTATATTCAGCTACAATTACGTGGGGTAAGAATGAATCTATTTATCGCGTCACCGTTCCGCGTGACATCGGTGTATACATTTCGCATTCCGCAAACGAGAAGTCGAACATCCTTGACGTACATCGATTCAATTTCGGGTTGATTACACTTTCGACGGTTTTTGCCAGCCCACTTATGGATTTAATTAGCCACCTATCTAAACTTCGGCGTACGTACGCCACGAGAGTTTTTAGCACTCGCGCTCCACGTCACATGGGGATATACCCAGGTTTATGTGAGTGACGTGCAGACACACAATAATTATCCCGGAGCGTCATCCGTCTCCTTTAACCTCCCCCTCGCCGTATACCACGTTTCTTGGTCCTGGCCCTTTGGCGAATTTCCCACGAGAAAGGAACCCTCTCTTCCCTTCCCAACAAACTACCGCCCCAACCTACACGTAGAAGCACCGCAGGAGAAACAGCGGCAAAAGCGGCCCCACTATCGCCATCGCCATCGCCTCATCCTCATCCTCCCCATCCCCGTCCCCGTTCCCGTTCCCGTTCCCGTTCCCGTTCCCGTTCCCATCCCCGTTCCCGGCAGAGGCAGCAGCGGCAGCAGCACAGCGCTACCGCGAGAACAGAAATTAAATGTTTGCCTACAAGCTTCACGCGCGCGCTTCAATCCCCACTAAAAGGAGCAAACAGCAATTTTGAGTGGCTTGGTTCTCCTCTGTCATGGTGTTAAGGTGCGGTTATCACCCCCGCCGTTCGTCGGCCACGCTTCGAATATTCCTCGCTTCAAAAATACCCTCGCCTCACGTTTATCGCGGTATCGTTCGATTGCCCCGATTCATGCACTCGTTCGCGACGAATAAAATTCATCATTTTCCGATTCCCCGAGTACGTCCGCACAGGTGGCTTATATATGTATATGTTTGAATGTCAAACGATCGTGAATATTCAACGCGCACAACGCTGGCAGCAACAGAGATTATCAGACGACGTAATTGGGAGATGGAGAAAAAAATGAATCGAAGGGTTTGCGGGATAGACGACAAAAAAACCATAAATACACGATCGAATCCCACGTACCTTGTCACGTTTGAAGAATATTATTACAACGCGATCTGGATCCCTAATTCCATCACGTCACTCGCCCGCCATAATTTGCTTACTAAAATCGTTAATGTCGGAAATTCAAATTCTGTTCCATGAAATTATGTCCGCGTCAATCCTATTTTATTTAATCCTGATTCATACGTCGTCTGCATTTATCTTTTTTTTTTTTCCTGCTGTGAACAACTGTACACAGAAAGAACAGTGCGAGATATAAATTATCCGATTTAGGAATTACAAAATTCTCGGAGCAGTGCTTCTCCCGCAAAACTCCCGTTTTCGTGAACGCCTACTCCCGCACCATTAGGGAGCGAGAGGCGCGTAAGCAGGGAAACTCTAAACGCCGAGCCGGATAAAAAATGCATTCCTGAAACAAACAAACGAGTGCGAACGAGACCCTTTAGCACCGTGCGTTCGTCGCCTGTCGAAGCATCGATTTGTTAACGTGCTTTTTCACGGCACCGTTTGAATCCGCGTCGCGCTTTTTCTCAATCCCCGATATAAAAAAAGGAAGAGTCGAAACAAAGAAAAAAAAAAAAAAGATGGACAAAAAACCGGTACAACTATTCCACCCTTGCCCGTATTGCTCATCCCGTCAAAATTAAATTCTCGCACGTTTTCCATGGAAGAATGGAGAACGTACATGGAAGAATTCCCAGACGCGGTGGTCCATACCTATGACGTGCGATTCGAATCCATATTCAAATCCGCGATGCGGACATATGTGGTTTTGCGAGGGGTGAAAAAAAAAAAAAAAAGAAAGAGAGGAAATAAAAAACAAATAAAGAAACGAAGACCAAAAAAATAACCGCGACGATTTGCCAGACTCACTCGCACCTTATTTGTCTTAAAAAGAAGAGAAAAAAAAAAAACAAAACAAAACAAAGAAAGAAATATTACGAGGGCATAAAGGAATGTCAAAATGAATAACGCATAAAAGAAAGTCTCGCGGAGTAGGTGGAAAAGAAACACAGCGACGTCAGAGGTATACGTATAACAGTACAGACGTAAATATCTACTACACAACGCCGAGGATGAAGTTGTGACTTTCCCTCGGTACCGGGGAACCGCCGCAACCCCTGTAATTTAGTTACGTTAGTCGACGGGCGAAACACGCCCAGATTTCATAATCCGTTTTGTCTAGTGATTGTCCCCGGTACAGTGGAGAGAACGACCGAACAACCAACATCCCTACGTAGGTGGATTAAGAATAAGAACGCTACCGGAGTGGGGGAAATTTTCACTCAATTCAACGGGGTTGTGCGACACATTTTACGTACGTACGTACATACACGCATACCCTGTGTCACTGCGATGATGTTTCGAGCTTTGTGTTATATATTATTAAATTGCGAATCTCGTTGCTCAAAATCATCGAAATTTACCCACCGCAATCGTACTACTTTTCCGACGGTCGATACGATTGAAGGAAAATTTTCGCCTCGTTTGGAAGATAAAAAACGACACGAAAAAACCGAGATGGAAGCCAAATTCCGCGATCAGGGGGAGAGGGAAAGGAGGCACATTTCAAAAACTTACACACACACACACACACACACATAGTTATTCGACACAATTGAAATTGAAAAGTATACGGCGGTCGATATACCGTATCGCCAACCTAATGTATAATACGATACATTACAAATATCCAAACAATTCAAAACTAACAAAAGAATAAGCTGACTGAGAGTTTTGCAATAAACCGAAACTACATTCCGCTATATATGGTTATAAGGGATGGGCCGAGGGATCCAGCGATATTTCTTTTTGAAGCTACGTACGAAAATAAAACGAGAGAAAAAGGGTTAAAAAACGAATCCCTCCGGCATCGCCGTACGTATATATACATATATATATATATACCGATGATGTGCACATGAATGTTGTGTATGTGTAAATTCAGAACGACTTCCGGTAATGGAACGGAGTTATCGACAAGATTCTAGCTGCTGGTCTCGATTTCACCCAGGCGGGTTGTATAATCGGAACATCAGTCAGGGTATCGCGACGCCTCCAGATCGAACTATTTCACCCCAAGATGCAAGCTTACATCGGTATACACACGTGTAGTTGAAACGTACCGTGCGATACAGCGCTACTAAATGGACGGCGACGAGATAATGGATAACAAAAAATAGACGGACAATTCGCAACGAGGTAAACACAACAAATTTTGGATAGCAATGATAACGTATACGTTATTAATTAGCGCGAAAAGTTAATCGAGTTTCTCCGTCTCGTCCATTACGTGAATTCATCCATTAGCCGAATAGATTTTCGAACGGCACGGCAAACATATCTATCTTGTACCACGTAAGGGGAGATGTAGCGAGATTAATCCTGGAAACCCGAATCTACTCGCTTTATTGGAGAGCGTTTCGTCCCAACCGATTCGTTAACTGATTCCACTAAAACTGAGGAGTGTATATACACGTGTCGGAGAAAGTGGTCCGGGTCGAAAGTGGCGCTCTTCAAATTTTCAAAACAAAAATAATTCAACGTTCGTTCGATAAAATTAAACTGTTTTCAAGGTTGGACCGTACGTAGCTACTAATTTATTCGAGAACGCTAACGGCCGGTACTCTTCCCTCGCGACAAAGTGGCCTCCGTTACCAGTTTTCATTGGATCGGTCCTGAGTAATGTCTTTAGGCAAGAAAAGTGTTCATAAATTTGTAAGGCAAATTTAAGCTGCCACAGGGTGCCGCAGCGGTCTGCGGAGGGGTGGTGCTTAGGTGTTGAATCCATAAGTAGAACCGCTATTCCTCACCACCGCGATAACCGTGCTGTACAAGCTCGCTATAAACATCGTATACCCGCCGTGTTACCGAATAGATGAATTCAATCAATGTCTGACTAAACTCTGACGGTCCGCGCTGTAAAATTCATCAACGAAACTGTCGTAAAGATGATGAGCTGCAACGTGACGCGCGTTAGGTATACATATACATGTATACGCGATGTACTCGATCGCTCTGTTACAGGAACGAATAGTCCGAGACCGCCACTTTTACACACGCACCTTTTTGATCCAGCGTCGGCCTTTGTCGACGGAAAAATGAAATAAAAAAAAAAAAAACACAGCAAGACTCTGAAATTTCGAAAAATCGTTGGAATTCCTGCATTTTAATATCGCCGAAGCGTTGCCGATATTTCATCTTGCACGCGTGAAACATTCGTTGGAATTTCACGATTACGTCGCATTTCGAGTAAATGATATTACATTACAACGGTGGCGATCGGAGCGAAGCTTGATACGCCAAAGACCATCGGCGGTATCACGATATATTTTCGAAGGAACCCCCGGCCGTCCGCGGGTTGGTTTTACCGCTGCGAGAGAGGACTCACAATTTCCACTCTACCTTCTATACTTGTCACGGAGTTTTTGGTGACTCGGCTGAGATCAAAACCTTGTCTTTCGCGATAATGGATACGGCCAAGTACGTCAAAGAAGCTAGACGGTAAAACTCTTCGGAAAACATTGTAAAGGAATTTTCACGACTCCGCGCACTCGCTGACCTGCAGGGTTTGCATCGGTGTGGAACAAAAAACGAACGAGAAAAAAAAAATCAAACAAAAAACAAAAAAATAAAAAAAAAATCAAACAAAAAGAGAAGGAGAAAAATCGCGAGTGAAGATACAGACATGGCTGGCCGTCCCAACGTTCAAAGAATTTCTTCGCCCTCCGCAGTATCCGTGGCCCGCTTATACGTGGCGTCGACGCCTACGTTTTTGTTTCAACAACAGAATTTTATTCCAAGCAGGAAAGTCCACCTCTCGATATACACGTCGTAGCACGTATCAAGCCGACACATGCGAATAACGTGTAGTGTACATATACCATAACCACCCATACGCGACATCCCATGTATGTACATATATATGCCACTCCGTACACATATGTACAGTCGCCGAGAGAGGACAACTGTACGTACGATATGTATATAGGTATATATAAATACATATATCCATCGATGTATAAAGATATAATACATATATGGATGAGTATCATGTGATGGGAGTGTACGGTGTATGCTGCAAGCATGTTATCGGAAGTCTCGGGCTTGTTCGTCCTCCGATAGAGATCTTCCTAGTTCACAGCATCCCTGTGTCTGTTTCACCGTGTGCGCAGCTTATGGGTAGGGCTAACGGGTGGGTCTGCAACGGATAGACAGGACGCTGCGCGAGTTGTGCCTCGCGAGACATTCGCTGACTGTCGTCGCATTTTCGTCGATACTTTTTTTTTATTTCGGTAAACGGGCGTTTACATGTACACGTATACAACGATCGAGCGAGACGTGCAAAAAGAAAGATGGAAAAAATGGAGAAGAGAGACAAAAAAACAAAAAAAAAAACTTTTGGGAAAGTGTTCCAGGGTAGAGACCCTTTGTCATTGCGAAAAATTGTTACCACCGCAGCGCGAGCTGTTCGTTGTTTGTTAATTGATCGACCTCGGCCGGTCATTAAAATTCTCTTAATGAGTCTAGACTCTTTTGCGCGAACCGTATAGAAAGCGATATACGAATGTGCAATTAGTTCAACTTTCGATTTCTCAAGTTCCGTATAGAGCAAACTGCATTTTTCCTGTTTTTAAACGGTATGGGAGTTGAATGCGATCAACCACCGTTGTACGTATCACTCGTTTCATTCGCACGTGAGTAATTCAATGCACATTTCAACCATACCCCGATAAGCTAGCGTTTCATTGACGTAGTAATCTTGGAATTTTGGGCAACCGATTTTATCAATCAGTCAAATCCATACGAATATATGAGAACCCCATAATTCAACCCCAACCGATTTTGTTTTAACCATCGGTCATTGTTTGCTGTAGGTGACAAATCCCCCGTTGAGGTTCATTCTATCTTTCCACGGCACGTATCTTTCCGTAAGATATCGCCTCTGCTGGTCCGGATAGATCGAATTTTAAAAAATGGCAAAGCCGTACGGCTCGAATAGCTAGACGACTCGGTGTGAACGTGACGAAGTGAAATCCCCGAACCACAAACGAGTGTCACCTGTACGCTCTTGGCTGGTATACGGGGGAGTGGTGGTGGTTCGAATGGGAAGACGGTGAGCTACGGGGGGGGGCATACAAGCAGCGTCACATACCTACCTACTTACCCCCGGATCAATGCTGGAAAGTAGCGTCTAGCGAGGTGTGCGCTAAGTGGACACGGAGCTACTATCAACGATGGATGGCTACCGGGATCGGGTCGGTGATTTCCCACCGAATTATTGACTTTGCGCGTTTTGTTCGACGAACGAAGAAACGGTAGGAGAAAACCGCGCGAGGATTCCCCTCGTACGTAATGCGGGAGACTACCGCGAAAGATTTACGATGTAAGTAAACTAACTAATCAACCTACTCCGCACATGTCGCGCATGCGAATGTCTCGACGTTTAGGGGGAGGAAGGGAACGGCCAGGGTATCAGACACTAATGTAAACGTCTACGTAACATCGCGTTGCGACGACCACGACGACGACGACGACGATGATGATGATGATGATGATGATGCTGCTGGTTATACGGAGGACGGGGTGGAATCGCGGGATCCGCATGCAACGCAGTATGGCGACCACTTTGTACATTGAAATGTAAAATCCCGAGGGGCATGTGGAGTTGCGGAGAGTAAGTTCGCGAAATGGTGCAGTTTCTCGTTGAAGGATATTTTTTGAAAAAAATGTAAAACCATTATACGGTGGTGCAGCAGATGCGAATTGAAGAATAAAGTAGAGAGAGAAAAGAAAGAAAGAGTTTCACTGCTTGGTTTCCTCCAAGTTATCGCTGCAGCCTATTCTTGGTCCATTATTCTTGGGGTTTTAGCAAAGAGGAGAGTATAAACCCTGCGCAGGTAACAACACGCAGCCCGCCCGATTCGTACACTCGACCGTTTTCCCCTTCCTTTTGCTCTCGTTTCTCCTTCTGTTATTTTCTTTTCCACCCTTCCGTTCCTCTCGGTTTTTCCTCGCGGTTTTATTTTTCAGTCCTGCTGCTCACCTGGCGCCATGTCTCGCCTGCAACGTTGAGCTGCTTTCTTTGATCACCCCATTCTCATTCTCATTCTCATTCTCATTTACCATCCTTGAAACCCTCACGCAATTCGTGAAAAAGAAGTCTGCACTCTGTTTCGCCACGGCGTAAAGTCTTACTGCGGAGGTCTTCCCGCGGTGAGGTAACTATACGTACGTATAAGGTAACCTCGGAAAACTGCGAGGTCGATGCTTCCAGTTGTTCAATGATACGTGAACGAGTGACTGCCGCTGCAGCGGCGGCACCGGAGTCAATCCAGAATCCCGCGGTAGAAAGCGAGCATTCGATCCGGTAGGAGAACATCCGCGAAACCCAATCGCCCGAACCTTCTCAACCTTTGATCCAATTTCGCCGTTCCATTAGAATTCAGACCGCATGTAAATCCATAACGTCGGCGTACATTCGGATACCACGTTATTCGGATTTGGCGATAATTCCTCGAAGGGAAACCGAAAGCAAAAAATGCACTCGATGACCTACCACATCTTCATAGATCACGTTCGAACACTTTGCACGTTATATAGTTACCAATGGTTTGATAAATTTTTTGAAATTATTCACGCAACTATTATGTTAGTTCAACCTCGAGGATGGAGTGTTCCGAAAACTGAGATAAATAAGGGAAAGAAAATAACTAGCAATAACGAAAAGTAAGCGAAGTTTGCTACGAGTAACTGTAGATATTACCATCATATTTGAATATGAAATGAACCTCTCGGATCAATATATCCTGACCTTTAAGAAAAACTTTTTCAGGTATTATACTGCCCTGGGGGCAGTTTAATATCGGTATAGAACTACGTGGCTTTCTACCGTCAGCGGCGTTCGTCTTTTGGAGAACATTGTTCACAGTTAAAGCTCACGGTTGAACCAACTCTGAGGGAATCGGCTTTCATAGCCACCGGAATATCCGAAGCCCCTTTACACGGATCAGTCGGTTTTAGGCGCCAATGCATTTAAATGCCTGATCCAGCGTAAACGGCGATTGTCTTTTCCAAGTCGAATAAAAGCTACGCTTTACTCATACGTGTGCGTGAAATATCTATAATATAAAACACAAAGAGCGTACGTACGTACATATTATAGAGAGAGAAAGACACGAGTCGAGAAATCAATAAAATCCAATCGCGATCATTCACGGATTCATGTCGCCGTATACTACAAACATAGGTGTGTACGCGTAAAATCGAGGATGACAAAACTACAAAGGTAGAAGAGAAAAGGTCTCCGGTACAAAGGCGTAATTTGATTACGTTCAAGCGCAGTCGTATCTTCCTCGGCGAAGAAAGTCAAAGGAGCGCCGAGGCAGAAGTGCAAATTTACGGAAATAATCATAGCGGGAAAACAATCGATGTAATAAATATTGCAGGGACTCGTGACACGACGCGATCCAAGGAAGGATAACGAGAGCGAATGAAGTCTCTCGCACCTCCAGCCATAGGGCGAATTCTATACCGAGTCGTAAATTTCGTAGGATTTTCAGACGGATGGAAACCCGGTGGCGTTTTCATGTCGCTGCACCGAGTAGTAGTTCGACTCGCTGTTCGTTACGCAACGCAGGTACCACGATGAACACACATAATGCATATACATATATGCATTCGCACATCTCTTTCTACACACGTATATACATATGTATATATACATATATGTATACGAGCTATTCAACAACAAACTTGCGGAGCTTCAGAACTCATTCGAGCCGAAGATTGATGGCTTCGTAATGGTTTTCTCGCCACTTTTCGTTTCCCCTTTTCCCTCTTTCTCTTCGCTACACCTCATACTCCGACTTTTCATTAATAAATACACTATCGCCTATGGCCAAACTGATACTCGCGTTTCGCCGGTTCAAGTTTCCCATCAAAATGCAGTTACGAATTTAATGACCGATGGTGAAAAAACACTTTTTTTTTTTTCTCGCACTTGAAAAATTCAAATTGCGTGGCTTTTCCATCTATATAATAACCCGACTCGACGGATCTTGCGATACGTAGGCTACACGTGTCGTAATGCGTGTGCAATTATACGCGACGATATATATACAATAAAGTTATGAGTAGTATACACACGGTGTAATTGAGAAAAAAATACACGCGTTTTCGTCCTTCTTTCCATTTTTTTTTTTCTCTCCTCCCCTCTTTTTCCTAAATAATTGGTGTACGCAACTAGAGCCGGAATGAGTTTCAGAAATACGGTCCGCGCGAGAGTAATATATAGAGATTATTCCCAGGTATGTGTGCAGTGGTTGGATTTGCGAGCATATTGTCTGCGTGGAGTGGGGGGCGCACAGCTCGAATTCTGGGCGAAATGGGAAACACGCTAATTAGGAGTAATTTCTGGGCATATAATAATACGCGAAGTAATTGCGTAACGCTGAAACCGGGTCGACTGCAGCAGAACTTCAGGAGTGCGGTGGGTTGGTTCCTTCCACTTCTTATTTCTTGGCACCGGCCACGGCTCAACTTTACGCGTTGCAGTGATCGTCCTGATGGCGCGACGCGACGAATGGGTAAACTCGGCAAACTAGTGCAGACCGTGCCTCGGAATCTACACACGCGTCAACAAAAATACCGAACAACGGCCATCTTGGAACATGGCACATGTAAGAGCTGAAAGTTTCTTCGAAAGAAACTTGACGCCTTCGCATCTTTGAGTTGCTAGTTTATCTTCAGCCAACCCTCTGTGGTGTTATAACGAAGGCAAATAAAGTTGAGATGTTTTTACATCCAAATATTTCGAACGATCGTTATTTTTGGTAAAAATCGACCGTGTTTGATCTCCGGCTTATTGTCCGTCTTCGACGCGCGCCTACCCTGATTGAATTTCGTGAGACCGACACGTGGAAAAAAAAGTAAAGAAATTCATGAAGTAGAGAAAAATTACGGCTAATTCGGAAGGCGGTAGAACGGGGGGTTTGCCGGTTGATTATAAAAATTCGTTGTACCTCCCCAATAACCATTCGGCACGGACGAATCGTTAGTTCAAGAGTGCTCCGCATCGACTCATAGATTAACCGATCGATTTTGCTTTCTCTCGAACACGATTCGTTAGCATCGTTCAAAAAATTGACGCAGTATATATGACCGGCGCCAGCTAATTGATTGCTTCGCTCTTTGTCCATCTCGTTTTATTTGTTTACTCATTTTTTGTTTCTATTTCATGCACCAATTAGAGAATTGGAATACCGTGTACGCTGTTCCACTGTTCTCACTCGACGTTCGAAATAACGACGAATCGCGAACACGGTTACGTTCGTGCAATTTCGAATTCGAGGTACACACAGTCAAACGAATTTTTAACTTTTCTTTAGTTTTTCTTCTACTTTCGAATCGTCCCGTGCGGGTGTCTACGATGGCCCCGTGTACATCGGTCACCGAGGCCAACTTTACGAGCCGTAAAGCGTCGCGGAGTGGAGTTCAAGTTAAATTAGGGTGTCGGTACCGCAAGCAGTTTGTAAGCTCGTAGACATCCACGAGGTTCCGCACTGGCTTAGCCCGGAAAGGTTTTGGCCTTCTATATATCCTAGGTGGATACCGCCTCCAATTAAGACCCACTCAGCCTCGCCGAATTTCTATTCTACGTGTAGGTTTAATGCACGTGAACGTGTACATGTGCGTTACAGATGGTACCTATATATATACACGTATTCCGCACAGTTCAAATGACACGAACCACCCTTCAGGCGGGATGCATTGAGCGTGTTGGGGATGTGAGGCGAGTTCTTGACGGCCCTTAAAGAACTAATGCGTATAACAGCTACTACTTCCTGGAATGGAAATCGGCTCAACGTATCTGGTCCGATATACCGAAGAGGATCGATACATTTGTCCAAGTTGCCCCGTTCGGCGAATAACTTGCTCGAGAATTTCGCCTCGTATACGAAGTCGGGAGACGGAGATTTCCGATGTTTCCGGTTTGTACGATACTTCCAAGAACTTTGCTTTCCAACGGTCAAAAGTAAAGTACTCAAGCCGATTCGGGAAGAGGACTTATACATTATCCGATAAAATTATTTACTCATGAGTTTCCATGTAGGTACGGGGTTGACTATTTCGAACGAGGGTTTTCCTTGTCTTTGATAGAATTTATACGTCCTTTCGAAAAATCATACAGACGAAAGATTGGGATCGCACGCGCATTTGGCTTTTATCAGTTTTCAAATTGGTTTTTTTTTTCTACTTTTTTTTTTCTACTTTTGAGACACGTGCATAAAAATGGTTGGGCGAAGAGTATGGTGAGTAAGTTTAGCGAACGAGTCTTCCGTGAAAGTTTCAACCCGAGAGTTCGTCATCACTTGAAATTAGTACGTTTATAACAGTTAATAAAGTCGACACCGTCTTTCGGAGCAGAACGAGGAGAGCGAGAGGATTACTAACGAGTAAAGAATCACTCGACAGAGTCGTCAGACTCACCCCTGCGCAACGTTGCTAATTATCCTCCCCTCTCAATATGAAAAAATAATTAACTCGTGACGCTTTACGAACAACTAAAATCTTCGATTCTTGAAAAATTATTCGGGCGTTATTCCGTCCTCGTTTTTTCTCCTCCTCGCCGAATTTCCTGCCTCGATCAAAGCTGCGCGCAAGTATTGTATACTCTCTCTGAAATTTTCATCATCCGACAAATTAGAATTTAATTTCGGTATACGTGCAGGAGAGATTCGGTCCGTAGTCTCTGTACACGTGCACAAATTAAGCTATGAACAATTGCCTGCGTGGCATCTAAAATGTCGCATGTAGTTTACGCCGTGATGTATCATGAACCGCGGTATAACGCGGGGGCTCATAAAACCGTACGTGCTCCGAGTATGCAATCGATATCTTGTTGCGTACCTGCTTCCTGTATAAGATGACCCAAGATCTACCTATACACGTACACGTGTATTTACATATCTATATACGCGTGCAGGGCAGACGGCTGCTCGCCCTACCTCAGTTTCGCAAACAGCTACGCCGACGAGTAAATCCTCTCAGAGCAAAGCCGAGCAAAGACCAAGATCCGGATATTACAGTCTCGTATTACTCTTTAGGACCAACTCGGGCATGTACGCACAAAGCGTGTATACGTAAACATGTTTGTATACCCATGTAAAGGGCGGTCCACGCCTATGATTGGAAAGAAAAATAAATTATCGATATCCAAACTGTAATTTCTCCATTTTTTCTCACTTTTCTCACAAAACTCTCCATGATTGGAATTTTTTTTTCAAATTTCCAGAAAATTAGTTCACTTCCTCTACTCTGATCCTTGTAAATTTCGAAACGGGCTAAAAATCCGTACCATGTAAAAATCTATTCGTTATTCCGAATTGTGATGAAAATACCGAACTTGAGGGACGTTTTTTTTTGGCCAAATTTTTATTATTGAAACGATCAATATTGGACTAGTTTTGGGGCAAACTTGTGAAGTTGTTGGAAAGTTAACTTCGGGACGCTTTTTCAATACATTTCTTCGGAAGAAACACGAATACTACGTCGATTAAATTATGTTAGGAATGAATCCTTGGAGAAATTCTTGATTTTTTACATTTCAGTGCGATAAATTACCGATAACTCGATCAAATTTGTAGGTGAATCAATTTTGACTCCAGATTCGGATTCCTGAGCTAGGATTACATAGGAATATCCTAGCAAGTCCAATGAAAAAAATGTTGATTTTCGGCCAAATTTTTTTATTTTTTAAAATCGATTGTTTTGCACTTTTCTTACGTATTTTGACCTCAGGAATCCAAATCTGAAAGAAAAATTGATCTATCTCCAAAATTGACCGAGTTATCGTCAATTTTCAGCTTTTTGGGGTCAAAGATAAAAAATTGATTTTTTGATGTATATCTATGTAATTTGAGCTCAGGAATCCGGATCCGAACGAAAAAATGATCTATCTGCAAAAATGACCGAGTTATCCCCATTTTTTCGCGATTTTTGGCATAAATTTGAGGATATCTCGAAGGGAAAAAATCGTAGCTCAATTTGAACAACGGATTCGTGTTCCTGAGGTCAAAATACATAAGAAAAGTGCCATACGATCAATTTTAAAAAATAAAAATTTTTGGTCAAAATTTGAAAAAATCGTAAGGGGTACCCCTTGGAAAAATCTCAAATTTTGACCAAAAATTTTTATTTTTAAAAATTGATCGTATGGCACTTTTCTTATGTATTTTGACCTCAGGAACACGAATCCGTTGTCCAAATTGAGCTACGAATTTTTCCCTTCAAGATATCTTCATTTTTACGCTAAAAAAAGCGAAAAATTGACGATAACTCGATCAATTTCATAGATAGACCAATTTGGCTTTCAGATTCGGATTCCTGAGATCGAAATACATAAGAATAGCATATAAAATAAAATACGTTTTTTTGACTCAAAATCGCCAAAATTTCAAGGGGTACCTCTTTGGATTTTTTCGATTTTTGGGTTAAAAACGTATTTTCAAAGTTGATCAAATGACACTTAACTAACGTAATTTGACCTCAGGAACCCGAATCCGTTGGTGAAATTGAGCTACGAATTTTTCCCATCGAGATATCCTTGATTTTTCACTTTTTACAGCGAATGAATAGGACTGAGCGAAATAGGTGACCGTAGGAGGATACCAAGAAAGAGCTTACGATGCGTACAATTGACCCTGGTGCAGCACTTTTACTTCTATAAAAAGGATGGAGTTTATCGTGTTCGAGGCGCTGCGGGCCGAACCACGGTCAAGTATCACGAGCGATTATGCTGAGGCATATAATAATATGAAACTGTAATTGAAGGTCCGGAAAATTTCGCGACGGTCAATATTACCTGAGCGGTGAATATATATTTTCACGCTTCGGTAGAGGAAAAAGAAGAAGAAAGTCTAGCAAAATTACTACTCCACGTCACGCAACTGTAGCATATGGGTACCGTATATAGGATCATGCTATCTGGGTATAATAATCTGCGGTTTGCGTAATCGAATTTGATTTATATATCATATGACGTCTCTTTGCTTCCCGTGGGATTCACGGACCAGTTCTCAAGACGTACGGTATACGTCTTACAGCTCTACTTATAAAGGTATATACCTTACATATCTTTATATGATATGTGCGCGAAGTGAACGTTGAATAAATATACCTATGTATATAATACTACATAGCTAGGATGACGAGAGAATATGGAGACTTTCAGCTATTGTATTTAAGTTCGGTCTCACATCTCGTACATACACTATACATACAGGTATACCATCTTACGTACATTCGACATTGCTACTTCATCTTTTCCTAGCGAATTCTCGCTTTCTCTTTTTTCACTTCCATTGTCTTATCTCTCGTAATTATTTCTGCCGTATAATGAAGTGTACTATATCTATATCTGCGTACCTTATACCTACGTTCCTACTCAACGCTCGAGGCTTTCGGTCATCTCAAGATCTTCAACTTACATGCAGACTTACGGTTGCAAAAATTTGATTGTCTCGGAGAGGGAAATGTGAAAAAAGACACCGGAATGAAAAATGAAATACATCAATGAGCATAATAATTCAAATTCAAATAAAAAGCGAAGCAACTTTGGCAAAAAAAAAAAAATTGAGAATTTTTTACACCAATTATACGATCAAATATGCCACTCCAGCAATTTTTTTCTCCGACTCCTTCATCTGGAATTCGTTCATTCCTAATGAATGAGTCGCTCGCTTAATACGTTGATTCGAATACCCATATAACGGGCAAATTGTACTTGTCGATAAGTCAGACACTTTATAAGGTCTTTTCAATAGCTAATAACCGATCTATATAGGTACAGCGAACCGAATACCAGAGTAAAGAACTCGAATTACTTCGATTCCGTCGGAATTTCAACGCTACTCGTCTCCGAACCCCGATTTTTCCTCGCGTTCAGCTCGACTCTATTCGTACGCCGAGCAAAACGCAAAGTATAGTCGACCGTCTATCGTAAAGATCGCCTAGCTCTACCCGACCCAACTGGTTTCCACTCACCGCGAACCCATAAAACCTGTTGGCTGACGAGAATCGGCGGTATCGACGATTTCTTAGGAAAATTTACCATGCGTCGGTACCCCGGTGATGAAATTCATATTTTCCCGTAATTTTCAGCTACGTCACAACGCGAGTTATCCGTCTCTTTTGGACCACCCTGTACGCAGTACACGTTAGCACGAATCGCTGCACGGTGCTGATCACTTTGAGCTGTGCTCTGTACGAGTTTAATCAGTTAATTTGACATTCTACCCGGTTCGGTATCAACTCCGATTACATTCAACGCAAATTACATGTGTAATCTGGACAAAGAGTCTACTAATTACATATACCTTTATACCGTCGGAATTTCTATGAAGATACAATGTTCAACGTCGTATGTTACAGCTGTCACCGCAAACTATTCCGATCAAATTTTTTCCACTCCTAGAATTAATTAATACCTAGAATTTCGAAGTATATTGTAATTATACCAACGAGACTAGGGAAACGAGATATGATTATGAAATGCGTTCGACGCGTTCGATTTTCTCCATTAATGCTCTGATGATAAAGTGGAAAATCTTGAGGCTAATGTCTTACGCCCGATAACATGTTATAATAAAAGCGCGGGCATTTCTGAGGGGGGGTGGGGGGAAAAAAAAAAAATCCATGTTCCTCGAGAAACCCTCGCGTCGTTTGCATGTTTTACTGCCGTTGTATACATATACAGCTACATCCATTGTGAGTATATATTTTTCTTATCATCTCATGCAAATCCCAAACTGAATTTTCTTATTCATTGGATTAATTTCACTTCGTCATTTTCTACAGCCCACAAAACAAGGCGACGGATTCCACGGGCTCGAAATTTACGGCTTGTATTACGGCACGTTGCCTTACACCAACGTCATGCGATATTACAACCCGGTATGGCAACAAGTGCCGTTACATAGTTCTCGGTTTATAGTATAGTACAAGAGACCGCTGCAGCAGGTACGATCATTTTCAACCATTCGATGTACAGTTTGCCCCGAGGATTAATTTCCGCTAAAACAGATCGTGTAGCGTAAGAATGTATAAATTCGTAGTAGACACGTCGCGCTATCGAATTTCATAAAAGGTGATTGGAATTCGCCAATCAATTTTTCGATGTTATGAATCAATTAGCGCATCTTGAACGAATCGTACGGTCCTCCGTACCGATGATTCGAATCGAAATTTTGAAAGATCGAGTAATCCGATAAAACTAAACAATAAAATCGATCGTCGCGCTCCGGAAATCTTAAACCGTGTGATCGTTAATGTTATTTCCAAAATACTTGAATGGATCGAACGAGTCAACGAAATTTCCGTTTTTTTTTTTATATACATCGTAATTCCTAGCTGGAGAGGTGACACACGACTAATATCGAAGCGTATAATAGTAACGGGTTATTTTTAAGTACGGCATAGGAGCACATGTATAAAATTCTTCCTACACTCTCACTTCGGGCAAACGCATACCTGGTTACCGCCGCGGTCGGTTGAATGAACAGTTTACCCAACAATTCCGGTTAAAGTTACAGTATTGTAAATCGTTACACCCCCCACTCGGTTTCACATGCGTGTAATTGAACCCCATATCGTCGTTAGACGTGAGAAAGTGGCGGTAAACAAAATAAAAGGAACAGTTCTCGAGAAAAGTATAAGTTCGATGAGATGAAATCTCCTGAAATCGGATAGACTGTACGATTGCGAGTATTTCTTGGAAGGTTCGAGTGGCGGGGAATTATAAATTCGCCATACGGTTCCTATTAATACCAACTACTAATTCCGACGCTACACAATTAATTCCTGATCCACGCGTAATGAACCGCCGCGATTAAATCACATGAAAGTAGAGGTAGCGGTGCGTACGTTACGCGAGCGTAATGCCGAATTAACAATAAGTTTTAATCGTATGCCAAGCATATGAATAATAAATCCGGTGAAGCGATGGTTGTACATAATTATGTATAATTAACTGCAGATACTTTGCATATATATATTTACGTGGATGAGCTTTATTATATGTACACAAATACGAACGTCAAAATAACGACTATACGTGTGCAGGATGATATACCTATGTATACAAACACGCGTATACATGCATACGTGTAGGCAGAAATATGACGCGATCAAAGGTATTCGCGATTAATAATTTTCCGTGAATTTTCATTCCCAACTCGGAGAAGTCGTTCGTTAGCTCGGAGATAGACTTGAAGTTTCCCTCGAGATTTTCTAGTCGGTTCATTATGGTAATACGCGTATATTACACCACCTACGTTAATTATTTGATATACGATATCGATCGTTGACGTATACCTACGTTTCGTTATAATCTGCTGCGGCTGCTGCGCCGTCGGAATATGTATAAGAATGACCCCGATTCTCAAGGCACTCTGTTCGATTGCATAATTAGTGAGTTTTTCGCGTATCCGAGGGATAAGAAGCGGAGAGGCCTAAACCACAAAAAAAGTGAGAATTTCTCGCCGGTATATCATCACAGTGCATGTCCGTGAGAATTCATCAGTCCTTCAGATCGTTGACTCTGTTTTTTCAGGGATACGTTAGGAAAAGGGTTGGTTACAACGGCGCTTTTGATTCCTCGTCCTGGGAATAGGTGCACCTCAGACGGCTACGGTTGCAGTCGAGTTTAGAGATTTGAAAAGTTGAATTGAATCGAACGTGGAGAAGGTTATACGGTAGATACGTACCTAGATGTATACGACATTTATTATGGGTAGGTAGATGCATGCAAGTACATATTAGGGCGGATATATCGAAGAGGAGAACGGAAATGGGAAAATGCAAAGTCGAAGGAAAGACGTAGTGCCTCGTGGTTCACCGGTAGGTACGTACGTACGTACCTACGTATACGGATACTTGTAATATATAATTATGTGCAATGCGCTCGAGGACTGCGTGTATAATATCAAAGTATATATGTACCAAGTAATAAAGAATAAGTTCGGAGCGGATATCGTTGATGATTCCTCGCGAGCGTGATATACATATAATATACGTCTATGTGTAAGTGAAGACTCGGCGATATAAAGACACGTTCTTACCGTACGGTTAAGAACTGTTGGTATGACCAAGTGCGAGTGGTCGATGACCCAGGTAACGGACCGACAGGTGAGTTAGCCGCCATTTTGAATCGCGTTGGCGAATGAACCGACGCGACCTACGTTTCTAACGATGAACATAAACGCGGAGACTTCGTATTTCCAGTCATATCGTATGATATTATTTCAGATGTATGTCGTACTACGCCCTGTGAGAAAACCTCCGACGTACGTACATAACGCTATACACGCGCGATTATATCGGCTGGAACGTGGAGTCGTCGATCAGCCCACGTGAGGAACTAATTACGCCAATCTAATTAACGCGATCAATTAAACGCCTTCGGTGAGCGATTTTTTTTTTTTTTGTTCTTGTTTGTGAGTATAACAGCTCCCTTGTGTATAATATAAGGTTGTAAAATAACTCTGCATATTTTACTGTGCATGCACATGTTATACGTGCATATATATATATTTTGTTATACATTCTCATAACTTTAGGACAACATGCCCGCGGACGTAGGTATATATACATACGATTATACTTTACAGGTATACCGTGACCCATATATTTTGTACCGGTACATCACCGGTATGCAGGAATTATGTAGTACATACGTGTATAAACATCCGAACGAAGATCACTCTTCGGCATATATGTCAGGATTATCGGAACGATATAGATACGTCATTTCTAGAGCCAACGATTTAACATCAAGAAACAAAGACGAAGAATTATCATCGGGATGACATTTCATGGACAATATCTCACAATCGAAGCATGCAACGTCGAACTGCATGTGATATCAGCATTACAAGACGGAGCTGCAGTAGAACATTATTTCAATCGGATGTGTCGTTATCAAATGTGAACTTCCGCGCCTTTTTACATACGTCGCGATGTTCTCGATCTCTGATATAACTATATGCATTCAATCGTACAATTAACTCGGAATTTTTGGATATACTTAGCATGAACCACTGCGTATTGTTTCCTCGTTCAATCAAGGCCTAGGAAAACGACCATACTTTAGAAACCTGCATCGAGCATCAATTTTTGGGATGATACTTGAGATCGGAGAATACGGACACCGGAATGTCGACATGGCCGCCCTGATGATACCCACCGTCGTGCAACAACCCCTCGGCCAACATCATCCGTTATATCAAATTCCCAGACCTACACGGAATATAGCCACGATATCTTATCTGTACAGCGTATCCACCCTTCTCTGATTCCGCGTAAATATCGTTAGTTAACGGTATGGCGTTGGATTCGGGAGCCCGCGCTACCAATCGTCAGAGCCAAATCTCCGTTTAGCTCATTGAGCACGTACCGCTGCCCGATCACGGAATGCACGAAGAAGTATTACAGACACAGGCATCTATAAGGTACTCGCCTACACCCCGACACCCCCGTTGATCGTAAATTATTGTTCAAGAAATCGGTCCGCCCACGCGTTGCCGACATTACCGCGCGATATATTGGATATACATATACCTATACATCCAATAAGAAAAAGGTCCAATCATAATTTGCAGCGCGCGTACACCTATATCAAAAAAAAACGTACGAAACTCATCTGTACTCATTTGTGCAGCGTTCTGTAAAAAATCACCAAATGCCCAAATGCGAGTTATCGCGATAAACTTGCAATTTTTCAGCGGTTGTACCGTTGAATTTTCGATAACTTTTGTTCATTCGATGGTTCAAGGAATTACCGCACTGGATAATTTTCGTTATTATTATTCACATCATCATTATTGTTACGAGTTATCCGAGTAGGTAGAGAAATATTTCTGCCGCAAGGTCGTAACGCGTCAGCCTCCGCCGCCGGTAAAAACAGCTATAAATGCTGAGGTGAAAGTATACCTCGTTATATCTGTCCTGAAATCGACTTGGTCCGAACCCTACCTCCGTTCGATTCCATATAGACTTGCGTATTAACTACAAAAGAGAATATAAAATTCGCCATTACGTATGAAACTGCCCATTATATACACCTCGAGACTATTCAAGGATCTTTCGCTAAAATTCCTACCGCAATATCATCATTTTACATCCGATATATATTATACACCATATACCCCTAGCTGAATTTCAAATTCATAATTTAGCGAAGTGAAACTTATAGGATGTAATTATTAGCTTGCGATCGCCTATCCAGTTACTCCAAATTACTGGAGCAGGCGGACAAAGGAAAAAGGAAACTTTCGTTCTTTGTTCCACGTATACTGTCGTGAGATTTTTCACGATAAACTTTTCAACCAATATATATAATAATAACAATAATAATGATCGAGTAGAGTCCGTTCACCGCGCGCTTCATTGGCATTCAAATCTTCGGAGCGCGTTTATGTAAATTTACTTCACGCCGTTATGTTCGTATAAGAATAGCAAAATTAGAAGGATTTTCAGAGAAAAAAAAAAAAAATGAAGCAGAAAAGAATACACGGATTAAAAAAAAAAAAAAGAAGAGAAAATCCTCAAAGTGCAGCAGACGGAGGAAGAAGAAGCAGCCACATCGCGGAAGTTATACTATGTGGTGAGAACAAACTGAAACTTGGAAGCCCTGGATCATCGGCTTTCGGATGGAAATAAAGATAATATGAGTGTATATACAGGGTGTTAATAAATAATCGTGCCGAACTCGAGGGGGCGATAAAGTGCACTTATTGTTAAACAAGTAATCTGAGATGAGCAACTCTTGAATTGTAAACTTGAAAATTAACGAGTAATATCCAAAACAAATGGACCACAACTTGAATCCTTCGTCTCCTGAATTGTGTACCATTTCGAGTAGGGAACGCGGGTTGGGTTGCCGATGACCAGGCGTTGATCACGCTCTTTACCTGCGACCTTCGATGCCCTGAACGCGACGTTTCCGGACATGATTCGCTCATCTCAGATTACTTGTTCAAGTGCACTTCATCAACCCCTTGAGTTTGGCACAATTATTTATCAACACCCTATAAAATTCAACCTTGAATATCCGATTCGGGGATAACCCGATGGAGTAGAGATGACTTTTGTGGTACCAAAAGTCGCAGAATTGCATCGGAGTCTCGGTGTTCTGAATTGAGAACCACAGCGCGCGAGACGTAAGAATGATCGGACGACAGGATTTACACGCATGCTGAATGAGAAAGGAAAGTTGGGAGGCAACATTTGTGAGTAATCAAATTCCATCATAAACGAATTTCACATATTCATAACGGTGATAAATTGAGTGTTACGGTCGGAATAAAAGCTATTATCGTAATGTTATATAGTTTCAAGGACTACGAGTACTAACGGGGAATTCGCGGGTAAAGGTCAAAGTGACATCATGTGTAATTGCATCGGAAAGCCGGAATGCCGCTCGTATGCTAGAACTAGCATGGAACTGTGGTGAGCTGGGAGGCACGTTCAGCATAAACATCTCATTCTTATTTAGCACGTAACGAATGGAACCGAAGAGATATGAGAATTAAAAACCTTACCACGTTGGTTTCGGAGCTGAATCTCGTGAGGAGCGCATAGTGCCAGCCGGCGACCGGTGACGCACTTTCTCAGGTGTTTAAAGAGAATGTATGTATATTTATCAGTTTTTACGACTACCGACTATGAACTGCATGATTATCGATTTAATTTTTGAATATTTATTGAAAACCCGACACTTCAATGGAAAAATGCAGTAATAGTAATAATTAATTATTCAATTTCATGAAGCAGACACCGCACAGTAATTAATCATTCACCCTCACGTAATTTAAAATCGACGAACAATTCACATGTGTCAGAAACGAGAGTCCGAAAAAAAACTCCTCGTCACGTGATAACTTTGTAAATTTTCAAATGTATACTTCAATTGAAAATTTATCGAGTCCTGTGGATTGCTGAATATTTTTTTTTCAGTCAATATTCGATAATCTAGCATGCACGGCAGTCGGTTGTAAACAACCTGTCAAATTGCAGACGAGGCTCAAGGTGTGGAGCCTGCTTGAGGGGGAGTGTTCACGCCACCATGGGCAAATGCGAAATCAACCTTACGAAGGGACGACGAAGCGCAAAACGTAGACACTGGGGACGCCCGGGGAACGACGAACACAGCCTCGCAGCTGCGCGCACTGTTCGAGCGAGGGCTCGTACTGTGGGGTCCGTGGGATTGGAAAGGCTCCCCCGACGCCCTCTTCCTTTCCTCTCCGCGCCGACGCTCGGCCCACTCCCTCTTCTTTCCTCTGCGGCGCGACGCTCCTCTCGTTCATTGCTCACCGCTCACTCTCTTCTTCTCATTCCTCAACGATAAGACTCTCCTGCTTGGCACTGTGTGTGATATTCACCCAGCCGTAGATATGTCTCCTCTCGCAGGACTGTGCAGCAGGACCATTCCTAATGGCAGGACCCTGCTGCAATTGGTCAGTTTCTGTCTTTTCAGCTAGACTCCTAAATGTAGCGGGATTACATCGCAGTACAATGGGAATTCGGTGTACGAAATCACGAGAACGGAAAATCAGTATTTCAAAATTACAGATTTTGGATTTGAATGTCGTCGAGGGCTGAAGACCCAGAGGGTGTATTGGGGAAAAATTCGGGTCGAAATGCCTCCTGAACTTGATGGGTTTCAGTTACATCTCGCCCATAAAGAAGCCAAAATTTTTATTGGTTCACGGAAAAACAACATTTTTAGCAATGATGTCACCGATCATTTCGTTTCTTCTTTTACTCACGACGATAAATCAAGGCAAATTCTTCATACTTGATAATCGCTCTTGAACCAAGGACCCATTTAGAACGGTCTTGAGGAGAAAACATGTTAGTTTTGTAATTTTTCTATAGTTTCGCATAAGCGCGAGCAGAAAAAAAAGGATATTATCGGAATTATTCGTACACACGTTCAGTCAAACTGAATAAAATTACTACAGAACAGAACTGGGGCCAAATTATTACAGGTAACGACCCGAATCAACGAGCGGGTCAATTGAAAATTACTCGTGCCATTGAACATTGGTGCACATCTGTTGACGCGGCATGGCTATAGGACATGGGTGGGCTAGTAGTGAATTGTGTGCATACCTATATCCGCGTGCAGAACGATCGTTTCAACGAGTTTGTCAACCCGTCGAGAAACATTTCAACTTTCGACGGTTTCTTTTGCAAAATTACATAAAGATGACTCTATGAAGCCTCGCGAAGCTGTGCCATTTGTTTAAGCAAGAGATTATCGTAAAAATAATGCCTCTCGATCGAGTGAGAGTTTTTAGGTAAAGCGGAATAATTGACTGAGAAATCATATCGGCTGTGCATGCAGAAAATTCCTCGCATAAAAGATGAGCGCCAGTCCAAGAGAAGATGAAAATTTTTTTTCTAAATTTCGTCCTCGTTTGAAAAATATAAAGCTCGAGAACAGCTACGTATGTACGAATGCAAGAGAACACTCGAGAGGGAATGAAAGATGAGCCTTTTGGTGATCTATAAGTACCGAATGAAAGCATTTTTGTTTATTTGGCAATCGTTAATTAGTCCGCGAATTGGCTTCGAAACAATTCCTGATTCGGTGAATTGGTCGATTTTCACAACAGCGCTTGTGAATTATCGCGATAGACCTCGGTCTTTCGCGTTAGAAGGTAGTAGAGTCGCCCGATCGAAAACGTACGGGTTGCGATTACCGCGATGGTTTCCACCATTTTCAGCCTTATAGCGAGAGAGTCGGAATGCACTCGCTATAGACTCTCATGAAGACCGAAACTGACCACCGATTTCATAGATGATACAGGTCTCACAAATCCCTTCAGAAAATCTGAGTTTTATTTTTCGACGACTGACTAGTTGACCAGACCTACTATACTGTAGCAAGATAGTTTACATCAGCTAACTGTAATATAAATCCCTGTAGACATGCGGATCACACGCTCCGCACATTGCTCAACTATACGGTTGGCCGCCCAGACCTGCTTTGAAGCCGTATGGTCAATTATGCTGGGGTTTACACTACGAGCACACTAAATAAGGAACGAGTTTTCGCTGGTAGCGACGAATTTCCATCTTTTAAGAATGTGCACAGAGTTTAGTTCACTAGACGTAGCTAATTAGCTGTATACCATGTATGAATAAGACAAGACTGTAAACATTTTAATTATATATTGGAAATTTATCACGTAGATATTTCAGTCTTTTAGACCAGTAGTTCATAAGAATATTCCATATTGGGATAGAGTTTGTACGCCTTACGAGAGGCAACTTCTAACTCAAGCTACATTTCAAAATTATTCATGTATTTCAGTCGTAGCGCGCGGAAAAATATTATCGGGTAATCTAATCGGAAATTGATCAAATTATAAGGATCTCAGTTTTTCAGTTTCTTTTTTTCCTAAACAATTTAATTTTTAAGCTGGACCCCGAAAGTCCATTCAGACTCTTTTGAACACTAAAATCAGGAGATGGTTATCATTTGAAGAATTGGCAGCTAATGGATTTTCAGTAGTAGAATCTAATTTTCTGAACAAAAAAAAATCCCAGATTTCGCGACGGAGATTCACGTTCTCGACATAAAAAAGAAATTCTAACTCCGAAGACAAATCAAACTTTTGGCACTTACCCTGTACTGTTGAACCGACTTCAACGCAGAACATTAATTCTGAATATTCTCTGGAGGTCAAGGACAACAAGTCCGTTGGGGGAAATTCCGAATAAGTTCACTTTATCCATGCATACCACTATAGGCGATACCTTGCAGAAAGTGTAGAACATCATATAACTTATTGACAATTGTAATAGTAAAATTTATTTTTATTGTGAAAATGAATGTTTTACATATGGCTGGTGTTGTGTGTAATATTAGTGGAAATTACGCTATATAAGTTACTTACGTAACGATAATCATATACGAATAATAGAAATAAAATGATAAAAGCAAGACCAAGAATAGTGAATTACCTATTGTAAGTTCAAAAAGCTTCCAACAATCTTCACGTATGGAAATCACTATTGGCATTCTCACTGTTTTAATTGAAATTTTAAACAAAAATTTAGTGCTCGTTACAAATTTCTTATTATATCAAATTGATATCTTTATTTCACTCAATGTTGTCTGGATTAGAAGTTCACAGTAAAAATTTTATCAAGTTTCACAATATCCCGACTACTGGGTAAATAACGACATGGTTATTAACAACATGCATCATGGGTTGCATGGAAAACATGATACCTTCAGCCAGACGGAATGAAACTCTGTTTCAAAACAGGTACGAAAAACAAGAGATCAAGGCTTTATGATTTTTATCACAAAACCACCGAACAATCTCGGAAACAAATTCGGTCTTCCGAACCAGCTTATAAGTTTCGAATAATTTGTAAGTTATTTGATGACGAAAATGACCAAATTTCTCGAAATTACAGTGACATTTATCCTGATGAAGCTGGTATTTGAAAAACTGTAACATTAAACTGAAGAATATGTAAAACTACATAAACTAAATCTTATAATAGTCAATGATCTTACAATTCTTCGTATGGATTTGCATTAAATGTCGATTTACAGAAATTTGCGAGCATTTCCAAGAGATTGTAAAGCCAGACACAGTAGTCGTAATTATTTTGAGGGATCAGAACAGTAATTTAAAAATATAGTCGAAAATTAAAAATTGTCATTTTACATATTTCATAGTTTTTATCCAAAAATCTTTAGTAAGGCTCAGATTATTTAACAAGAGCGATAACGCAACTACTGAAATAGATAACAAAATTAAAAGAAGATTATTTCTAATAGAGTTAACATTTTCTTACAATGCAATAGGCTTATATCGTATAAGATAAGCACTTATTAATATTACTGAAAATGACGTTCGTGAACCAACTGTAATTAGGCGCAAAAATGCAACCGAATTCATTTTACTTAAAGAATAATCGCCCGAAAATAATCTTTTTTTTTGTACGAAAACAGAACAGTTAAACAATTAATAAGGTTTAGGCGATACGATTAATTAATACGAAAGATCAAATACTAGTTTGATTTAAAACGTAGAAAAAAAGTCAAGCTACTCTAGATTAAATATTCTGAGGTCGGAGAAACACTAAATGGCTGCAATATTAAGCGAGCCATGCTACAACACATCGCCCGCTAACCCACCACGGTTGCTGTTGCATGTAATTACTTCTTTTTCTGTTTACTCATCATACTTAGTATTTTTTTATCTTCCACCCCTGCTCATTACCTAGATTAAATTATATCAATATTTTTTATTTATATATATATCACGCCTGTCCCTCCATCAATATAGTAACGTAGGTACACTTTGTCTCAACAGTCACTGTTCTTTTTGCTGTTTGTTATTTCTTTATTTTTGTTTATTTTCAAACATGTAGGCTAGTTACTAATTTATGCTGGCTTTTGCGATCCCTTCTTCCCGATAAGCGATTTGTGGATATGTGGAATGACACCTAGAAATTAAATCATTAAGTGTAAAATAGTTGGAAGAAGACTTGTTTGCTTGTTGAGTAGTTCTCCAACATTGCCTCACATCAACAGTTCGAAAATTTTACTTAAATTTATATTCATTAACAGCCTTATGAGTGAACTTCATCTAGCTCAAATGCTCACCAACTGATGCACTATTTCACGCGCATTTTACGGATACAGGATACGATAGAACGTAATTCAATAACAACTAGGATTAAAAAAAAATAATAACACCAAAGATAACGGGTATTCTTACCTCCTCCTGCAATGGTTGCTTTAATGAGACTGTCCAACTCTTCGTCACCACGAATAGCGAGCTGTAAATGTCTTGGGGTGATACGTTTCACCTTCAGATCCTTGGACGCATTGCCCGCCAACTCTAATACCTAGATGTGAAATTGAAAGTATTAGTTTTCAAAAACGTTCATCAAATGTGGATGAGCTGACAAAAATATAAACAATTCACAGCACAAGCATTCCAATGTTTGTGAAGTATCTAGAAGAGTTCAAATGTAGTTTCGCGATTACCTCCAAATTCTTCAACTTTCTACTCAATTTTGCAAGAAAATAGTAAAGTAATGAGTCTATCATTTATTCTCTAATCCAATGAATAACGAGATATGCAAATGATGGAACAATATTTAATAGAACAAATAGCGTAGTTCATGGAGTTGTATTATCTGCCTACATACTTTTTCAAGGACATTCCTTTGAAAAGAAGCGAGAGAAAAAACAAAAACAAAACTGAAGGTCCTGACTCAGGCTATTACTTGGAAATGTTTTTTATAATGGTTATATTTTTTCAAGAACAAAAGTAATGTTGGGATGAAATTGATTTGTTGCCAGCTGAATCAATTAAGGCTGGTATGTAAGAGTTGAAGCTGTAGACTTAAGTGGAGCTGATAAACTGTTAGCAAATGTATTCATTTGAGCAAGAATGAAAACCACAAAATAAATATTCTACTCAACATGATAAAATATACTTTTGAATTAATTTATAATAAAAATCATGTGGTGGAACCACAATCACGAGCAGTAATCAAGAGCAGTTATCGCAATTAATATTAATGAGATATGGTGGAAACCAATACTCTATTGTGATGATGCACTTTCCCGCCTAAATTACGTCATGAAAAAACCGTTGCACTAAATACCGTCTGTACACATCACTGTTTGTAATAAAAGAAAATTTGTCTATATGTACATATTTTCATAACTTGAATGGAAAGCACCATGAGCATGAGGGTCAACTTTAAACTCGCGGAGTTTTAATTGAATCCTCGTTAATGCCGGTTCATTCCTGCTCAAACTTCCAACGTTCTCGTGGAAATACAGAGGTTCGATGTAAAGGCGGGAAAGGGCAGCCATGTTAGCGGCGTCACCAACGACTGTAGCTTCGTCGTATTTAACTCACCTCAGCCGTCAGGTACTCGAGGATAGCCGCACTGTAGACTGCCGCGGTAGCACCAACACGTCCATGGCTAGTAGTTCTGTTTTTCAAGTGCCTGTGGATTCTTCCTACGGGGAACTATGAGAGAACAAAAAAAAATAACCAAGCGTTACGCATCGATACCGAATAGGGTCAATGTTTTTGGATTACCCATAGCATCTGATCTGAAAATATCAAATGGTCTGGACACAAGCGAATTTTCAACTTGAAATATAGCCAACAATTACGTGATGATTGAGAGGTTTATTTATCTCTTATATCAGATGAGGATCATCCCTTGGGCTCGGTACTATTATATTTATCGTACGTCATAAGCAAGCTATATAAACTCACCTGCAAGCCAGCTCGTGCCGAACGAGAGACGGCCTTTGCCTTCGCTTTCCCTGAGTCCTTGCCCGCTTTACCACCAGCCTATTCACAGAAGAAAATCAGGGTTAATTTTTCAGATACAAGCACAAAACTTCGCCAGCACAATCACCAGACATCAAGCTTTCCGATAATGTCACTTTTATCCACGGATGGCCGAAATATCCCACGAAAACTTGCGGATACTCACCATTGTTCAACGGGAGCTTTCACAGTTCACTACTACTGTACAAGATAGCCTCACAGACCACAGACGCCGCGACCTAATCGCCGTCCCGCCAAACACGCTTGGCGCTGCCGGTGCCTCCTGTAAACCAGACCACGTGACAAAGCCGACCAATGAGACCCAAGACTTTTGATTACTCTACAGTATGCCGCGCTATCTATCGATTGACTCCAAAGCTCCGATGCCCAGGGACGCTCATTGCACGGACCCGATCCCAATATTTACGAGCGTTCCATCTGGTCCGTCTTATCATTCTGAAAACTGTCCCTATCGAGCAAAAACTACTTTTTTCATTTAATCTGTATGAATACAGGGGCAGATCGGTCTTACAAATTCACAGATTCATTGTCAGCGTTCTCGAGTAATTCCTTAGTGGAAAATTCCCATATTTCCTCTACGCTGATGGGACCTCACCATAATTCCATGCTAACTATTGTATAATTATTTTACAATCGGTAATTTTAGTCTCTCACAAGATTATTCATTTCATCGTACAGTCCGTGTTCTTTATGAATTTTTGAGGAATTATCCAATGTGCAATGTAAGCGGTTCCTCAAAATCCTACAATACGCCTGCTGCTAGTACCTTACATAGCGATTCAAATTTATTTCATTAGATCACAATATTGAGGGGAATTCTCAAAGGTCAAAGTAACGTCAACACTTGTTTGAATTTTAAACCAGAAACATATAACGTTTCGATACCGTTTCGTTCATATCTGGACGGTAATTACTTGCAACAAAATTTAAAATCTTCTAACCATGCGGTACTTCGTGAAAGGTATCTTTTTGAAAAGAACTACAGTGGTCAGCATATCAACCCTGACTCTGTAGCTGACATACAGAATAAATAGAGTATTCCTCACGATTTTACCAGATGAAACATTCTTATTTATACATCTTCCCATAATTATGTATTTAATTGCTTCAAGCTTTTACCTCTAGATTCTCAATTACCGATACAGTAATAGCCTACATACGTATCTTACCCACCGAAATTCTATTTCAGTGATCTTACCCCACACAGCCACAAACTATAGCAGCATATGTCAAAAAAAAAACAAAAGCTAAAAAAGAAAAAGAAAGAAACAGCTGTTTCTTGACAGCTGGACTGTCTTGATGAGTTTGATTATTCGGCAAATGAATCATACGTTGTGGATTTGTATCACGTCTAATCTATTTTCCAGGTAAGTTGTCAAGAAGGAGATCAGACTATCTGTTATCACGTCAAGCATAACAGCAAATTTTTGTATCAATATAAGAAGTCGGCGACACGCTGTTTTTGACAATACTACATACAAAACTTGTTGTCAAGTACTGTAAGAAATATTCGTTCATATTCACTTGACTGATGATTACAGAAAAAGAAAGACACGATCTTTAGATATTAGTTGAAGGGTATTCCCATTGATTGGCCTCAGCATGCTTTTCCAAAATGTTAGAAATTGAATCTAACCTACTTGAGCAAATGTCAAACTTACATGCAAAGTCTTGTGATACCATCATTTGCTTAAAAATTACTTTTTCACAATAGATTGTATTCTAATGAAATAGCTATCAATATCTCGTCAGAAGAGATCAATCCTCATTCACATTCTCTTGTCTTGCAGTCTTGTTAATCGATGGTGACGAGTGTTGTTGATCGATCAGCATTGTCGTCTCGTTATATTCAGGTGACAAGAGTCTATGAAGAATTGTATTATTCATATCAATATTTTATGTTCATTCTTATTTCCATCATGATTATGAATATTTGCAAAGATTAGACTAATTGTAAGACACTTGTCTCAATTAGACTATTGTATTTGAAACTAATAGAAAAGTTTCAAATATTCATTGATCGATCTTGAAAAAATACCTATTTATTATTGACAGTGTACTGTGACTGGAAATTGACCAAATCAAGATTAACAATGTTTAACGCCTTCAAAAGATTAGCTGGTAAATCAGATGGCCCTGGATATGTATCTCCTAGGCCAGCACATCAATCGATGCCTACAACACTACAAAGAAAATTTGCCAAAGGTGTACAGTACAACAGTGAGTACATTTTCAGAATTATTTTAGTAATTGCCTTACAAACGTTTTTTCAATTAGCAATCTTTTTTACACCTGGCATTCTTTAATAGTGAAAATTATCATAAAGGGAGATAGAAACGTTGGAAAAACATGCTTGTTCCATAGACTACAGGGTCAAAAGTTTGTCGAAGAATACATTCCGACTGAAGAGATCCAAGTAGCTAGTATACAGTGGAATTACAAAGCAACAGATGACATTGTTAAAGTTGAAGTTTGGGACGTGGTGGATCGTGGGAGAAGACGCAGGAAGTTGGAGGGTTTAAAAATGGACAATGTTCCATCAGAGCATGTGATTGAAGAACCAGCTCTAGATGCTGAATTTTTGGATGTGTATAAAGGGACTAATGGAGTCATAGTAATGATGGACATTACTAAAACATGGACCTTTGACTATGTCCAGAGGGAACTTCCTAAAATCCCAAGTCACATTCCAGTTATAGTTCTGGGAAATCATTGTGATATGTCGCATCACAGAACGGTCACTCCGGATCATGTTACTTATTTTATAGATTCGCTACAAGGAAGGAAAGCTCAGGTAAATTTCGCAGTTTCTTTTATCATGATAAGTTTTGGTAGGTAGACAAAGAGTGTAATTTGGTATAATATCAATAGCAATAATCATGCCACCTTGTTTTTGAAATAGATCAGATATGCTGAGTCGTCGATGAGAAATGGTTTCGGGTTGAAGTTACTGCATAAATTTTTTAATTTACCATTCCTTCAATTACAACGTGAGACGTTATTAAAACAATTAGATACAAATGAGGAAGAGACAACGCTAACCATTCAAGAACTTGATTTGTTTCAAGATGGCGATGATGCAGATTATAATAAATTCTTAGATAATCTCGTTAACAAGAGACGTGCTATTGCAGATTCTGTATCTGCAACAGTTTTGACACCGAACATTACTTCATCTTTAAGTACACATCAAATATCGCCCTCGAACAGCTCGGCTTCTCTTAATTCAGAAGTTAAGAGGTCAATGTCCATGCCTGGTCCAATTGGTCCTATAGGCGGAGGAACTCCAATACCAGTGAAAAATATTGATTTGAAGTTTCAACCAAAAAAAGAGAGTGCTGTTGCAAAGCCATCAGAACACTCAACGGGTTCACTAAAAACCTCTCAAAGCACAACAACCCTACCAAATATGCAAACTCTACCAAAAGTGGAAGTTACAAAATATGACGATTCGTCGTCCGCTAATTTAGAGAGACGGGATTCAACTCAAAAACCTCAGTCATTCATGTCTAAGATATTCGGCAAGAAAGAAGAAGAAACTGAACGACTTCCGAGCCCAAGCGTAATAAGCTCAAATGAGAAAATAACTAGCGTTGAGGACTTTATACCAGATGATGGAATGCTAGATAGATCCTTCTTAGATGACAATACCCAATCGACACCGCAGAAGACTCAACAAGAGCAAGCTGATTCTGAGAGGTGAGTGACGTATAGGGCATTTTATTTATCTTGGCTCATTTGAACTTTTCAATTGTTATTTAGCGAAACTGAAACGGGAAATCCGTTGGTTGCTGGATATGAAGATGATTTATCATCAGCAGATGAAAGTCCCCCACCCGTACAATTGATACTGACTGAAAATCCATTGATTAAACAGAAACACAAACGAGATTCCCTAGGGACAGTTGATTCGAATATGGAAAAACAAAGTCAGAATACAATAAAACGAGATTCAGTCTCGTCGATTGAGCCAGAACTTCAATTAGCAAATGATTATGAAGCTGGTGATTCACAAGAAATCAAACCGGAGTTATTTGATACTTGGTTAGGCCAGGATTCTAAGTGGCGGCAAAGCCCAGAAGGTGGAGAAGATGTCAGCAGTATAAGTACAAAAAAAGATACACTAGAATTAAGTGATAAAAGTCCAGACGTTAGTATGACCAGTTCAAACGTGCACTTAGAACTCCTAGATAATACAAGTATGCGGCAAATGAGTTCGAATAACAGTAGTCCTGTGATGAAAGAAAAGAAGAAGCTCAAGGAAAAGGTAATGAGCTTAAACGTTAACAGGAATTTTATAGCTATATATTGACTGCTGATCAGACAGCTGCGGCTTTTTTCTTCAGAAGTTGACATTCACTTTTTGAACATTGATATCATTGTCTTTTTGTCGTTCAATCGTCAGTGAAAGTAACAGTAAAATATTCCGATGTCGTGTTTCAGAGTGAAGAAAAAGAAAAGAAGAAAAAAAAGAAAACCAAAGATAAAGAAAAAGACAAGGAAAAAGCTGACAAGTTAGAGAAGAGAAAAAAGCGATCGTTCCAACGTTCGAGAGATGAAAACAGAGAGCGAGATGAGCTGGAAGAATTTTTGAATGGAACGGCAACAAGACCAGGGATAGATGCTGCATACGAGGCTATATAGCCCTACGAGATGGTTAGGAGTTTCAGATGGCCGCATCTGAAATCGACTTCGATTTCGGGCACTTAATACGTGCATTGCTTTATAAGTTTCCCACAAAAGGTTTAATCAATGCAGAATTACAAGATGATAGTAATTGCTTTCGAAAACAATAATCATAAGGCGGCTTATATATTTTAAGAGAGATAATTATCCCAAATAACAATTGCCACTCAGTCCCTTGCGATTATTCTGCATTGGAATATGTGGGATGGTGCAAAAGAGCCGGTCGAATCTTATCAACCTACAATTTTTCAAATGGTGAAAGAATGAGATTGTTGCTTCCTTGAAATACCTGATAATATGATCGTGATATCGGCCTCCGAATTCATTCAGAAAATCTCATCCACATTTTGTCAAAAAAGTCATGATTAGCTATACATGGAATCAATATGGCTTTGATTACTCAACACGATCGAGTTGTATGGATATTGGGGGATGAATCTGTTGGTTCTGAGCCATTTTATTTTCGAAAACGGGAATCCTGTAAATAATTCATATGTAATGGGTTCCCAATAATTAAACACTCGTAGATCTTAATTGATATCATGTACAAGATTCCTCTTCCAATTTGAAACAAGTTTTGACAAATAAAGCATAAGATTGTTATTCCATCGATGTATGTATGTATGTGTGAGATATTATAACGATGCTTAGAGTTCATGTCGAACGTCAATACGTGTAACATATGGCTATTTGAATATCGAAAAATATGGAAACAATTGTTTAGTACAATTTTAGTTTATTCGTTGTTAATAATATGGAGTTACGTCCGATAATCTTTCTTTTCGATTTAAATCAATGAAGAACTAAATGAACTGAGCATGAGTTGAAGAATAATTCTAATAACTATTGATCACAAAATTAATGTTTTAGATGTTTCTACTGGAGATTTTTTTTAAGATTTAAACTTGTGATTTTTGACGTTAAACCATTCTGTTGTTTACAAAGTCATTTATAATGTAACGTTGTATACTGCTATGTCATTATGAAACATAATGTTAATAAATGTATGTGGATCAAACCGTGATGAAAAATCATTTTGCAGCATGATCGAGTGGTCGCATGTAAAGGATAGCAGTAGTCTCCATTCGTGCCCCCACCACGTGAAAGACATCGAAAAATGGGTTGCCCCATGGAAGATGTATGGGCTATTCACATCCAGCTGTTGGTTCAAGTTTAGAATTTCAAAGTGAAAGGTTGAAATGGCGAAACGTGGAGCTGTGTTCAAATTAATATTAGTACGTATGCGTAGTTTTGATATCATAAATTGATTCGACCGGTATCATGTAATTTGAAGCAAAAGAATAGGAATTTGGGTGGGCATACTTCTGATTGGCATCACACGGATTCAAATCATACTGCTAAGTGCAATAAGTTTGTATGTGATTCTCGACTTTCGATATAATTTGCGAACATAACTTGTTGCATGCGCATGCTTTTACGTGTTTTTTACGTAATAAATTGAGGAAGTGGGGTGATTAGACGGATCAGTCAATCACTGGATGTACCACTGATATGGACTATTAGTGGAATATACTAGTATAAAAATTTGTAGAGCCCAAGTAAGTAGGAAGATTGGAAAAACTGTGATCCGAATGGTTGATCATCGACGACACATGTGCATAACTTTTAGTTGATCGCTATTGTTGATAGAACTTATCGTTGTAGTAATTAATTGTAATAATCGAACTAAAGCGTTTTGTGTGTGTTTAACCGGCAACTAACGTCATTTCAGCCGTTAGTCCCACCGCTGCGAGTTAATACTGATAAATTATGTAAGCTGCTTATCATTATTTGCTGCTACTCACTCCTATCATTGCAACAAGTGTCGTAGCATTCATTACTGACAAGTGTAGTAGCATACATTACTGGCTAGAGCAATGGGAATTTTAAACTTCTAATCGTAGAAGATAACCTTTGATTTAATCTCTGCCTTCACCTCTGAAGTTTGAAATAATTAGTAGAGTAATAGAATACTATAATAAAGGCAATTATATCTTTGTAATGTTTCAAGTACTCTTTGTCATATAGAGAATAACACAGTATAATCATAGATATATTGGTATAATCACGGTATAATTGTGCAGTTTTAATTGCACTCTTCTCTTCCACAGATGCTGGCAAGAGTAAGCCTTTTAAAAACAATATCTAGGTACCGACCATCAGTTTTTGCCCTTGATCAAGTCAACCATTCCCATACTCAAGTAAACATGGATAAGTTTTCGCTACCAGAACGATTCTTAGGAACCGAGAAATCTGTTTGGTAAGTGTGGAGATATACATATAAAGCAAATACAAAGCTATCGAGTTTTCCTCGATGTAATACTTGTTACAAAGGAATCTTTGATATTTTTTTCAGGGTGGAATATATTCAACTTGCACTCCAACACAAACCACTAAACCTTGGACAAGGATTTCCTGATTTTCATGCCCCAGAAAATGTTACAAAAGCATTAGCTGCAGCCGCAACTTCTGACAATCCACTATTGAATCAGTACACTAGAGGTTTTGTGAGTACTTGAATATATATTACAGGTGGAGGTTTCGAATTATACATACATTCGATTTCTTATATTCACATAATATTGGCCCTGGAAAAGCCACGCATGTGTCGCAATATTACAACAGTGTAATCAAACGTCGTTTCTTGCAGCAGCGTGTATTCATTTACTGATAGGCCATTGATAGGCTTAGCAAGAAAATTTAAATTAATATTCTCATAATTTTACCAGGGTCATCCAAGATTGGTTAATATCTTGGGCAAATTATATTCCAAAATCCTGAACCGAGATCTTAATCCCAACACGGAAATCCTGGTTACTGCTGGCGCATATGAAGCACTTTTTGCTTCCATTCAGGGGCATACAGGTCCTGGTGACGAATGGATCGTCATTGAACCTTTTTTCGATTGCTACGAACCCATGATCCGAGCAGCTGGTGGAACGCCTAGATTTATTGCCTTAAAACCTGTGAGATTATTTAAACATTTTCAAGATTAATCTCAATAATTTCAAAATACTGATACCCGAAGTTGTCATTAATCTCAATCTGTGTTGCATTCTAGAACAAAACGAGTGGTAATTTAACATCTGGAGACTGGGTCTTGGACAATAAAGAATTGGAAGGACTTTTCAATGAAAAAACTAAAGGAATCATCGTTAACACACCCCACAATCCTACTGGCAAAGTCTTCACACAGCAGGAATTGCAAATGATCGCAGACTTGGCAAAGAAGTGGAACACTCTCGTAATTTCTGATGAAGTTTACGAATGGCTCGTCTATAAACCATACCAACATATTAGAATGGGTAATCAAAATTATTGCTTAATATACTTTATACATATATTCTTGTTTATACCATTACTATATTGTCGACAGCTACTTTGCCTGGCATGTATGAACGCACCATTACCATTGGATCGGCGGGTAAAACTTTCAGTGTAACAGGCTGGAAGATTGGATGGGCTTATGGACCCGCCAACCTGCTCTATAATTTACAAGTCGTCCATCAGAACACAGTCTACACCTGTGCAACTACTCTTGAGGTACAGATTTATTGTTCTTGTCCCGGTATTTGATTTCATTTGGTTTGGATTGTGACCGCCTGAATTTGTTTAGGAAGCGATAGCTATTGGTTTTGAGCAAGAAATTGCTCGATTTGGACAGCCAGATTGTTACTTCCAGAGTCTGGCAAACGATCTTTTGCCTAAACGAGATTTCATGGCGTCATTTCTACGTGAGGTCGGCATGAACCCCACTGTACCAGAAGGAGGTTACTTTATGATTGCCAACTGGTCAGCTTTGGCAGATAAAGTTCAGCTTTCCGAAGAAAAAGATCCCTACAAAGATTACAAATTCACCAAATGGATGACAAAGAATGTCGGAATTCAAGGAATCCCACCCTCAGCTTTTTATAGTAGCGAGCATAAACACTTAGGCGAGGAAAACGTACGATATTGCTTCATCAAGGTGAGCTGATTGTGATTTTAATTTAGAATTATCGGATACGTGAGATGGATTTGGACTCAACAATTGCAATATTTCCAGAGGGATGAAAACTTACAAGAAGCAGCTGAGATATTGAGAAAATGGAAAGCACGGCAATAAAAACGTATTCCACAATATAGATCAAATTTCGATTTTCGAAATACGTCAATCAGAAATTCGGTCTGCAGATGTACATGGGATTTGGATGGTAATTTACACCAATTAAAGCGGAGGATAAATGTATAGCTGTAAATAAAATAAAAAATTTTACCACGACGACATGTAACTTTTTATTGCAAGTATCTCCTAGTATTTATTTTCAGGGTTTTCCTATTCCTCAATATACATACACATACAGAACTTGCGGCTCGTAGTAACAACGACGCTGTTTATGTTAATTTTTAAATAGTAAAGTCCCCCCGCAGCCATCTCTTTGCATCTCTAGTGTCGGCTCCAAAGGTTTTACCGAATCTGTTGGTGAAAAGTGAATGCAAATTTTATCTTGAGTCTGGATACAATGGTTTAAACTCATCGTAATATGAACTACAGAATCAACCCAAGCTTCGCGCTCAATCACTGAAAAGCTTATGAAATATTTCAAACCTAAATGACTCCCCGGGAATGTGACCTCTATAATTCGGTATCATCCCGACGTGTTTATGATAAATTTCAGTGGGTTGAATAAGGAGGGGTGGATCAGGTCTTGAAATCGTTGCGGGGGCCCATTCCGTGCTTTGTCTCCGTCTGTAATTTGAGGTGAAATCGCAGAGTGCACTGTTCGTCATCGTCGCATTTGTAGCTCCGAAATGTGCGTACCCATAGGGGATGTGTCCGGCGTAGCCTTGGTGTGAAATATCCAATAACTAATTAGCAAGGCTTTCTTACAATTAGTTATAATCTAAGTTGTGATAAGCATACATCTAGCGTTCTCCCGCACGAAAGAATATCTCATGCGATCTTCGCTGTCCGTAAGACCCATATTTGATTATGGCTTTGATTTTTCAAGTGACGGAGGTTTATTTAAAAACCAAATTAGTGGTTTTTGGAAAAGGTTTGTGGTGTAAAATCAGCAAATTTTGAATAGAAGAACCAAAATATTTGACTTTTGAAATAGTGCAGTTTACAAACGAAGGAAGAAGCGAAACGTTTAAACATTTGAGTGAAGAACCACCGAGAGTCGTCTGATTCGAAAATGAAAAAACGTAACTGAAACAGAGTAACTTCATGGAGTATTTCACCCACCGTTTACGAAATACTTCCCAGGATTGACGTTATCCATGAAATATGGAGACGGTGCATGATCTCTGGGTCTTTCGCACTGTTCGTCGACTGGTAAATTTCGCATTACTCCGACGCAATCCGGACGAACGGAGAGCATAGGCAGTTTAAACTGACTTTCGAGTAACTGAAACATTCATTCCAATACACACGATTCAAATATCCTCTTATCAAAATTCTTAAATGTATAATACCGTTGAAAACGTTGAAAATTACGTGTCATTGCTTCATTCCATTTGTTATCATTATAACTATAATATCAAAACTTCCAACGATCCATGACCATTAAAAGTCTATAGAAAAAAAATTTATTCTCGAAATTTCTTGACGACGATCGTCTAATAAATGATTTTTCTTTCTATCAGTATGAACAATTACATAATCTAGTGCAGAAGCTCAACAATTATTACACAGTACCTGTAGACTTAAAAATTATAAAAGTTATTCGTGTTACCACCGCGTGTCGTAAAATACAAGGCCACATCGCGTTGTGTGCAATAGATATAAAAAAATATGGGTAATTATCAGATTGACAATAATGTTCCACACGCAATGATACCAAAGTATTAAAAACCTATCTATGTATGAACGCACTTACAAATACTTTTTGTTCATGTTTGGCATAAACCTAAATGCAACCTATCCGTTTTGAAACACTTGCTCTCGCAAGCGACATGAAGTATCGGAATCACATTTTTCAAAATGTAATTAGATTCTACAATCCTGTTGCATCGAAAGAGATCTACTCGGATCTAATATCGGATCAGTCAATCTGACTAGATCAATTCAGATCGAACCATATGTAAATAGATCTACCCGTGCGTACCGTTTTTCAAATTTAGTGTCAGTCTGATCAGATCTACAGATCTGATAAGACGTAAAGGTTTCCGGATAGAAATACATTCGGATTTGGAAAAAAAATTCTGGGATGGTCTTGCCCCGACAATTATTTGCGACCGATCGGTATTTTGAGTAAAAAGAGATTTATGCAGATTTGCAAATCATCAATAATTACGAAGAGAGAAATTTATTCACATGTACCCACCAAACGGTCTTCAAGATTACGTGGCTCCCCGCGCTCGTTCTGAACCGCAACAACCTTTCGAAGTTGATTAAGAGCCTCCTTGTTTTGTAGCCTCTGCTTTTCGAAGTCAGCAATGCCTTCCGTTACCGTCACTGTATATCTTTGACCAAGACTTGCGTTCAAACCCGGCGTAAAACCTGCCGCGGCACAACGAAGCTGATCGATTAAACTTAAGGGGAATCAATTTCCATGGTAATTCTCTGTTTACCAGCGACGTTTCGTTCGAACATCAGTTTCATTTTGATGTATCTTAGCTGTATACGTACATGTACACTTTCTGATTTCAAGTCTTACTCCAAAAATCAATTATTGATTGACAAAAGATATTTGAATGTCGTTCAAGATGCTGAAAAATCTCTGAACCCCGTTCGTAAAGAATTGTGAAGTTTCTCATTTCAATTTTTTTTTCAATTATCGTATAAGCTGCAATGCTTTGAGCAAGACATGAAACGTCTATGATGAAAGTAATAAGAAATTAACCTTCGTATCCGGGTGTCATTGGATGGACATAAATCGGTGTGCCATTTTTAAATCTTGCGTTCACAACGTCGATATCATTCTTAGGCGGTCGGGTCACCTAGTTTTTTTTCAATTGGAAATCACCATTTCAATTTTATGATTTTGCACTTGTGACGTATAGAAATAATAGTCATTTAGGTATTGCGATTCAACCTGGTATTCGTCGGTCGTGCGGTCCGAAAGAATGAGGGTTTCGGCGTGATTGATTGTCGGATCTAATAGAAGCTTGTGCGTTTGGCTTCCGTAAGTCTCACCGCACCTGTACCGATACTGAGGGCAAAATCCCGCGTATCTAAAGAGAAACGTAAAGGACACGAGGAAATATCTGAATAAATTTACTGTACAATAATATAATACCGTACACAAGTAGGTTTGCATTTTATCTTAGAGTTTATATAAAGTTTTCTAACAACTCATTGTTATAAATCCTGTTTAAGATCAATTCCCATGTAGTTTCTACGGTTTATGGTTTGCAAGACATCGTATAAAGCATTGCCTGTATGGTGGCTCACGCAATCGACATATACATTTATGATTTCACGAGATAAACATATAAAAATATGCGGAATGCGTGAAATACCTTTTGAAGATGTTATGAATTCGCTGATTATTATAATGATGTGCATTCTGATTATATTACTTAATATTTGCAATGGTGAAATTTCGATAATTCTCACCCTGGAATGAAATGCGGATCAACGGTGGTAACAAGCGCTGCTCCGGCCATTCTCAAGATTTGTTTGTATCGAACAAATTGATAATTATTATATTTTTTCACCGATCAAGACCATGATCTGTCTACTACACGACGTATATTAATTCTCAAGATGACGGAAATTTAATTTTGTGATTTAAAAAATTCCCTTTTTTTTACTATTTTTAATGAGTATAAAAAAGTACAGATGGACCGAAAATTTCACAGCATTATGACAGATGACAGGAAGTACGTCTGTCAGATAAATGAATAAATGAACGTATGAATGAATGAATATATCGACGGGTCCTATAATGAAACAAGTGTAGGTATCTCGACAAGACGAATAACTGTAACTATGGTGTAACTTTCTTATGCATATCAGTGGTTGGGACCCAGCTGGGATCGCCTGGATCTTCAATCACTTCCGTCGAACTGACGCACGTGCGTTAGTTTCATCAATATATCTATGGTTTAACGCTCAAGCGTCAGATGCGAATGAAAATTTCTGAAACTTGCGGAATTATATGGGATGTATTGTTATCTTTTGTGTTCCGAAAAGCGCTGAGCAAACAAATGGCGATAACTCAATCAATTTGATAGATAGATCAATTTGGCTTTGAGATTCGGATTCCTGAGGTCAAATTCCATTTGAAAAACATGGAAAACTTGATTTGAAAAAATGTTGATTTTTGACCCCAAAATCACCAAAATTCCAAGGGGTACCCCTTACGATTTTTTCAAATTTTGACCAAAAATTTTTATTTTTTAAAATTGATCGTATGGCACTTTTCTTAAGTATTTCGACCTCAGGAACACGAATCCGTTGGTCAAATTGAGCTACGAATTTTTCCCATCGAGATATCTCCATTTTTCCACTCAAAAAAGTGAAAAATTGGCGATAACTCGATCAATTTCAGAGATAGACCAATTTGGCTTTCAGATTCGGATTCCTGAGATCGAAATACATAAGAATAGCATATAAAATAAAATACGTTTTTTTGACCCAAAATCGCCAAAATTCCAAGGGGTACCCCTTTGGATTTTTTCGATTTTTGGGCCAGAAATGAAGAATTTTTAAAATCGATCGAATCATACTTTTCTAACGTAATTTGACCCCAGAAACACGAATCCGTTGGCCAAATTGAGCTACGAATTGATTCCATTCAGATTTCTCTATTTTTCTGTTTCAAAAAGTGAAAAATTGGCGATAAGGCCAGAAGCATTTTTTAATCAGAGCTCTCATCTCTGATGTGATGCATTTTTCGAAATTCACAATTTTTACGAGAGCGAAAATGTTGATGTTTGTTGGCTCAATGACAGCTCATTCTAGGGAAAACATTAAGAGACGTAAGATGTCTAGTTTGATACAAACTTTACAGAAAAAATGATTGCATTTCTAACGCAACGAATTCGACGCGACATGAATAATCATTTCTCAAAGAAACTACTACTTTGATTTAGAATTTTCTCCCATTGGGTTGAAAAAGACGAAACTTGTAAGACCGGAGTAAAAAGTAGGCGCTCTATTTCACGAGCTCTTATTCACGAAAATGCGAAATTTGGTTATATTCTTTCACTTGAAATAAAATCACTATCTGGGGCTTTCCACGTCAGACGGGCTAGCTTTTCCTAATATTTTTCGAACTTGATGAAACTTTTTCGACGGCTTGAAGGGTCTCCTAAATTATGCTTGGATCACTAATTAACGCTGAAAATCAGAATTTCCAAGCTGCGATTTATGAAGAAAATCCATGACCACAAAAATACGTCTTGAAACTCTGAAATCCATCGCTGAATTCCGCTCATTCGTTTCCGAGATCTAGTTAAAAACGTGATGGCAAGTTACGTACGTAGCTCTAGATTTCATATTTTAGCGCGCTGCACTCGAGCGCCCTCGATCTTGTTCGTATTTCTACCGCTGCATAGCGTACCGCCTCACGCCACATTAACTTTTCTCGCAGTAGAATGTAACTTTGTAATTCATTAGGCAAATGCACTCCATAAGACTGTCGGTAGTAAACTCCGGCTCAATGATAAAAAAAAACTCCGTGTCGCAATCTCCGATACTCTATATTGACACGTGCTTCGGGCATGTTGACAACCTCGCACGTCAAGAGTTTTAAAATAATTTATGGTTTCATAATCGATGATGAGGTGTGAAAGTCCTCTTCCTGTTATTTTTTTGCTCTCCTATTGTTAGCAGGTGTTAGACGATCTGTCAACACTTGATAGAGATTTAGTTCGCACCTTTCAAAAAAAAAACCCTTTGATCCAGTCGCTTGGCGGCATCCCTTTGTCGTGGTATTTCTGCTAATTTCCATGCCACCGTTTAGAAAAGTAAATATGTGAAAATTCAGTAGTTATATGGATCAGAGTACACTGAGCGAGTTCAATTCTGTCCCATTTGGCCATACCATAGGTCTGTAGTTCAGAATCAGAGTCACCAAGTGTACAAAATAAAAAAAAATTAAGAAATTTTTTTTTTCGCCTATACATTATTAGAGGGGGTGAAAGACATTATTCGTCCATTTTCGAGCTCATGATAGTTAGCCACTTTTTTATTTCAAATTATTAATATTTGCATTATATCTCTGTATTAAAACGGGCAGGTCATCACCGTCAAAAAAGCGGAATTGTGGCCCCTGAATCAAGAAAAAATCCAAAGAGTATCCCTTTAGATTTTTTCGAGTTTGGGGCCAAAAATTAATGGAGTATTTTCGCAATCGATTGCAGGACACTTTTCCGATATACCGCGGTTGTACATTAGGCGAGTTGGCTTCTGACTCATTAACAGTGACCGTATCCCACGTTTTCGTTAAACCAACTCAAGGTCGGTCAATTATTACTCGTCTTTAAATTTTTATTATACCTACGCTTTCACCGAAAGGTCTTATTAACACCGTACCAATTACGATATAATTACGTAAGATTAAGTTTAGCTGATACCAGCTGCAATGAGAACGGTACGTGATGAATAAAAAAAAAACGAAAAAAACTCCAAATGTGTAAGATTTTTTACGTAATAGCCCTTATGAGCAGGCAAGTATTCGTATCTTTACTTTGAACGTAAGTGTTTAAATATTTAATCTCGTAATAATGGGTGTGCATATAATTTTTTCCCAAAGATAATATCGCACCGTGCGTTTTTTTAAAATAAGATACATATACGTTGTGCAGTTCAGGTTCACAATTAATCCGCGTATTTACGCTTGCATTGGTAAGTGAAATTTTGAGAAAGTTATAATATTCTTATTCGGTTTTATACGGATAATATATTTATATCATGCCTTTGTTTCGCGCGGTTTTATGATCAGTTGAGTTTAGCTCTGCTGCATAGGCAAAGAAAAATGTATCACTGATTCCACACGAGTTCTAGATTTTATTTTCCATATAAGTTATAGGTGCGTGGTATGTAGTTGGGTATCTAGTCAGTTTATGGGTAATATATAATCATGTTCTAACGGATTTTAAGAAGCCCAAATACAAGAGACGGTGTATTTGCATGTTTGGAAACTGGTGAGGATTCCAGTTTACGAAATGTTTAGCATAAGACGATGAGCTATCGATGAATTAAAAGTGATTTTTAATTAATGTAGAATGTCGTTGACTATAACGCCTACTACATAAATACCACAGTCGTTGAAATCAGACGTTGTACGTAACTTACATTTTGTTACGAAAAGGAGAAGTCGTAAGTTCTTTATACACGCTAATGCTATTCGAAAAAATATTTATGCGAAGATGAAACCTTCGTGTACTCATACTTTCCACATGCTACACCTTACCCCGTGTCTCACGGTAATATAGGGCGATCCTTCGGCCAATTATTTGATTCGGGAAAAAATATATTCCAATTCTGTCTTATTTCATGGACATTTGCTGTACATCGTAATAGTCCACTTTCAACCGAACGGTTTATTTCCCATCGCCACAAGAAATATTTTACGGAATTTCCTTCGATGTCTCGAAAAAACGATATAATTTACTAATTTCTGTCGATATATTGAATCAATTCAGCAAGTTTCGTCAAAATTGACCGAGTTGTTTGCCAAAATTTATACGATCTTCGTTTTCGAAATGTCGAGTTAAGAAATAATTCAGCTGGATTGGGAGAAATCTATCGATTTGTAAATTTTCTTTAATAATTAACAAAAAATATGCTTACCTAATTCGATCTGATATCAAAAAATGTGGTAAATATTTTTTTTCAGTTTGCAAATGATATTATCTTCATTTTGATTATTTTCAAAGAAAGTTTATCTGATTGTTCATATATCTACATATTCGTGTGTCGAGTATTAATTATTTGGTAAATTAATTTGTAATATATTACTCGAAGAGGTAATCACTCGCTCGATCAAATCAACCCCCTCAGAATAATCCCTGTAAAATATCATCAAGCATCTCAGTTAACGTTGTATAATCCGAATCCTGCGACGAATCGTACGTACTATGTACCGCTCGTTACCAAAAATGTCTGAGATTTGACGGGAAAATATCGTAAAAACGGGAAACAGACAAATTTCACCGCGGGGGATACATTCATCGTACGCAGAGCAGTTGCGTGAGCGTAGCGATATAGAGGGGAAAAATAAAGTGATACCTTGCAGCGTGCGTAGCGGAGTGGAACAACTGGAAGTGGGCACCATCCTGCAGCACGCGTGGCCCCGACTCTGTTTTATTTTCCAGTTTTCGAACGACGTATGAACGAAGCGGATCATCCAAGAGGATAGCGTTTTGCTTGTAGTTTCGTTTGATTTTTTTTAAATTCCAATTATCGAATATCTAACGAATTATACCACGAACCGGGTATAATGGATTCACCGAAATTTTCTGGGTGAAGTTGGAGCGATGGGAAATATATTTGCTAACGGTAAAAAAAATTTATACCGAAACGCTAGAAGTGATCGTTCGATGGACTCCAGTTGATACGTGGATCGTTTAAAAAAAATGGACGAAATATAAGGAAAAATAAATGCTGGAATTCCCAGGTGATTCTGTAGCGCACAGGTCACGTTCGTATACCTACAATATACGTAGATGTGCATACGAGGGTCGGAAGTCAATGAGGAAAATTGGGATTTTATTTTGGCAATTTTTGGTGCAGGTCATTGTGGTTCGAATAAACCGTGTGTGACATATGGTCGTTTGAAAAATTTGTGCGAAACTACGGCGATACGTCGTAACGGGGTTTTAGCGAGAAACAAAGAAAAATGTGCAGTTCGGTTTTATCGAAGTGTGTGTTGAAGAGTAACTGATCGACAGGCTTCGCCGAGAATTCAATGATCGAAGTAATTATTATTTTATTAAGGAAAACAAGGTGAACCGCTTCATTCAAGGATAAAATCTGAGGAATATTCTATATTTAAAAATGCTTGCATGGTGAAAGAAAATTTTTCAAGTGTCATCCGAGGTATTGCTGGAGTTAAAAGTTCCTGGTTCTATAGTTTCGTCGTTTTTTTTGTTGCCATCACTTCGTGCTAAATGGTGGTTAATCCGGTCCTCAAGATGTGGTTTCGTCAGGAACAAAATTCCATCTTCTACGTCGATTCGGACTACGAATCGCTCAGCATCTCCAACAACGTGGTAGGTCATCTTTTTTTTATTCAATGTATAATTTATACCGCACGGTAACGACACCTGACATGACAATTCCATGGATATCTATGGCCTTGAAAAATTCATATTCGGTTACTTGCAGCTGCGATCTGGTTCTCGAATCCAGCTCGTCGCATCTGCGAAACAGCGTTTCGTATCGTTGTCGATTCTATTTTAATTGTTTTCGTTCGCGTCCGTCCGTTGTGATAACGAAACGAATGATGTGCGACTCAGAGATTGGATGCGTGTTATAAACGGCTAGCCAATTGCCGCTTGCAGAGTTCAATGGCCTTTTTCCAACGATTTACGGAAATTCTGAATCCTGAAAGCCTCAATGAGCATCGTCGATCCTACAAAAGATTAGAATCTTATGTTCAATGAAACTTGAGATGGTCTGGGGGCACTTTTCCTCTGAGCGGGTTTAACAACGATCGAGATCTCGAATTTATTCGGGTCAGCAAACATGTCGTTGACATTTCGCGTTACGAAATACAACCGCCGTACACGGTACACCTTTGCGTACGTACCGCAGCACTTCCTCGACTTTGGAGTGCACGATTAAGTAAAACTGAAGAGAAGTTTAGGTATAACAATAACGATAGCGATGGCCTTGGAACTTTCAAGAATAATTTACCGTTAGAACATCAGCAGTAAGTACATTTCGAAAGGTATTTCCACAATACTAATTGTAAGTACACTCGTTTCCCAATTGAATTTGAATATCATTGTAACCAACGTAGCCTTCGACTTCTATAACGGAAAGGTTCTATGGACTATGCACAGAGTGACGTAAAAAAAAAAAAAACAAATGGTCCAATTTAAATAATCAAATAAAAGTTCGGCGCAGCCAACAAATCCTGGCAAACTTCTTCCTCGTGTCAAGAAATTCAGAGTGACATCGAAGCTATTGCGATTTTAATTGATTTCTAAAGATCGAAAAGGCTTCTGAACTGCATAGAACTGAAAAATGATTCCAAAAAGCCTGCACCGCCGAGACTATTTCATGCCTCCCGATTTTTCGAAATGAAAATTTAAAAAATTCTCCGTTCTTTTAATTCTCATGTGACACGAACAACAAAAATTAGCCGCAGGATCTCGCCAAGCGTTGAGCAGTAATTAACCCTTTGTTTCCCTTGTTGAGGTTTTTTTTTTCTCTTTTTTTTTTTTTTCTACAGGCCACGCGGTATATTCTAATTATCCAAGTGCATTAGCTATATTCGGGCGTTAACCAACTTTAAACAGCTCTCAGCTTCTTTGCAGCGTACACGTTAATTTCAGCGAAGTCACGACAATTTTCTATTTGAATTTCTACCGTCTCGAAGCGTTTTCCACAACGGAGCATTAAGCGTGCGAGCATGCGGGTATAGCTTAACTCAGCACTTGCAGCGACTCGATATAACGCGGGATGAATTTGAAATTAACGCGTCTAATTTTCACGTCAATTACGTTGCTCCCCGTCACAGCTGGAGGGTATTACGTATGAAAAGTGTCGGTAGCAAAGTCGATGCGACCATTAAGCGATTCCGGATTAGGTGCAAGATGTAAAGTGGAGTGGAGTGTATTTCGATTGAGCGTCGTCGATAATTTGTTACCAGATCACGTGCCTTGCTGCAGGGTTCGTGCGATTTATATAAAATAGCGTGGAGCGTGCGGAGGTAGGTAGCTTCCGAGGGAGAATACATAGGACTCTGTTGCGAGTGTAATATAATTGTGCAGGACAACGCCTGTTGCAGCGATGATTCAGTGTGTAGTCTCTTCCTATTCCTTGCTTTCGAACAATGGCTTGTACCGAACCGGAGATGCAACGACTGTCAAACTCGTTGTCAGTTGAAACTCAAACGGAATAAGATGCTTGTCATCACCAGCTCAAACTACGAGGAACATGGAAGTTATTCCCATCCCGCCGTAATTGTAGTCTCAGTCGCGTATTTTACTGAAAGCTAAAACATAAAAGGGATACTCCGTTATGCAACTCTGAATTTGATGTCAAAGAAATGTTATCATTATCGGAATCGGACGTTCTACAGGTTGACGTAGAGTCGGAGTCCGTATCCTTTTGTCGTTTCCAGTTGGGCCGGGTCACTTGCAAGAATTACTTTGTTCAGAAAGTTCGCGAACCTTACAGAAAGAAAATAATATTCTACGAAGCGTATTGATATTTTCTACCGTCGGCGAATCGCGAGCGGATTTTAATCGGTTCGCAGTGATCGTGCTCCGTATTGGTTTTACACGATTTATATAATGTTTGTATGTATATCAAGTTCCGCCGCGATATAATATACAATAGTAGGAGGCGGATGAACCCGACTCACGCATTTCGTTGAGCCGCACTTGCGGGCACACGCCAATGCCTACCTACCACTTCCTTTCGATTTGTACAACGCTGACGGGGTGCGAAGGCTAACAAAAGAAATAAAGTGAGAAAGAAAGAAAAAAAATCATTATTATTTTCCTGCATACCGTACCACCTTCCTCCCCCATACCGGATATGCTACGTGTTTGATTTGTCTGGCGAGCACCTGTTTCCCCCCCCCCCTTCGCCCCGTTGTAGCCCCATAGCAACCAACGCGTGCCCTACGAAGTTTTCGACTTACCGATTCCATCGAAATGAAGAAAATCGTAAGTTTCGAGGAAAGTTTGAAAATCGTTAGTTTTTTAATGTTACCGTCATTTACGCGGAAGCGATGAGGAGAGTCGAAGGTTTTCCGCGCCAGGGGAAAACGAAGGATCGTTCTATTATGCTAATTGATTAGTACGCGACGATCACAACTGTGAGCGACAATTGAATTCATCGATCGATCTTTTTTTACCGATCTCGCCGTCGAGGGAATTTGCAGATGTGTCCTTGTTATTCTCACTTCTGCCGGGTTACGTTGATAATTTTAACTTTTTAACATCGTTTGCATACCTATAGTTACCGGAGTTATAGACAGGAGTACGTGAGTTACGAAGACAGAGTAATCATGATTATCCGTAGTTACAATTTTCTGGGACTTTATTCCGATGTGTGGACAAAAAAAAAATATCTGCCTATGATTATTTCCGGAAGAAGGTCGAATGTTTCGAGTATCCGAGTCAAAAACGATTCATAGTTCGGAAAATATCAGCTCGACTGATTTTCAACCGTGAACAATAAAAATAAAAACCATGTAGATTCATTCGCCTCGCATTGTCTTTGTTTAATTTGTGTTCACCGATATACCGCGAAAACTGCGGGTTATTTTAAATCAACCTTGGCTCGTTATTTATTTCAGGGAATCATCGTCATGCTAATGCGACGTCTGCCGTCGCGAACCGTGTGAAGTATTCCGATATCGTGTAGCTCCCATTACTTCATTCTTTGTTCCTCGTGCAACACCACCCTCTGGCTCTCTAACAAACGATCTATACCAATTTATGTATTTTTTTATACCGATTTATACTCAGCCGCGATAAAGCATTTATACCGCACGTAACGTACAACATAATATTATACTTCAATCTGACACAATTTCCACGGTGTAATTTGACCTTCTGAGCAGATAAGATAACCATATGCCCGTGATATATCGCACATATCATTAATTACCGACCGTACGGAACACGTCGTTAATTAATTACCATTACCTGATGATCATAATACGCTTTTCAACGTAATAATTTCACACGCCCGATGACGGGTGATCGATTCTCTTTTTATGTCTGTTCTTCTTTCGCTCGTTCAAAAGTTTTCGCGATCAGCGAGTTGTTTTTTTTTTTTTCTTTTCTTTTTCTTCCGATTGTTTTACCCGTTCTACATTCGCGATATAATTTTCCTATGTTATTGCATCGTGTATAAGATCAACAGGTTGTCGCGTCTCATATCGGCAGATGCGATATAGTTTATAAATAACTCATTGTCGTTAGAAACGGTATAGCACTTCGGATACGTACACCGATCAAACGGGGAATTTACATAAAGATGTCAGATGTGTTTTCGATCGACGCGACGTTTCAAATACAGCTAAACTAACAAACGATATATTATACCGGTGAAAAATTTGTTATTCGGCCCTGATTTTGTTGTCCAAATTATCATTCGTCTGGATTGCAATTCGTATTTTTAAGCTGACATCGCCGATTGTCGTCCGTTGAGAAAATATAAGAAATACAAGTGTCGGATTATTTATAAAGTGGGAGAAGAGAAAAAAAAAATAAGTATAAAGATCGATCGAGGTTCGGCTTTTTTTCATTCACAATAAACATACGTATACGTGTATATAGTTAATCCCGTGTAAAGAGCGAAGGTTTTTCTTGACTTTTTTAAACGTCACCGCGTCTTTTCACAACGTCGCGTTAATGAGTCCTCTTCACTAATTGCATTCAAGCATCGAGCGATTCCAATTAGCTCAGTTTACGCGAGAGTGCCGAACCATTACCGAACACCAAATCTGTCGGTTTTCATTATACGGTTCACTATTAGCCTCTGATTTGTCTCTTTTTTTCTCTCTTCTCTTTTCTCTCTTTGCTTTCCTTTCCTCTACAATATAAAACCTCTCGTCCAGCGATTTGTCTTTTAACATCGAAGGATATTAAAAGCGATTCTAATCACGCACCCCACATGTAAAAAAAAAGCACGTTTTAATCTACGACATAGAATTTGTAGAGAACAAAAAAAATCGACCTTAGAATTTAGTTCGGCATTAGTAACCCGATGCAAATGGAATGCAATTCATCCAAATGTGAAGTCGTAGATTATGTTGATTATTTTTTCATCGGGTCCAATTTTTGAAGACGCGTTGTTTGTGTTCTGTTTTATTCGTCAAAATGCGATCGTATTCAAATAATACGGTGTCAAGTTGTCCGCTTTGAATAAATCTGTCGGAAACGGCGAATGGAGAGTTTTAATCTCGAGTAGGAGGATTTTCGGTGATAAAATTTACACGAGAGATTCGCGTACCTAATACCCAGAGACAATGAATTTCGTTAGGATCGGACGCCGAAACAAACAAACGTAGGCATATAGAATTACGGTTGTATAATAACACCTACTTCAGACTTTGCATAGCTCAAGTTTCAGCAAAGTGATTCGCCCCGATGTTCATCGGATTATCCGTTGAATCGATATGTCTTTTGACCCGTATAAACCCCACAGAATCCATGGGACCAAAATGTCATATTTGTATTTCTCGTGAAAATAAAAGTGATCTCTTAGAAAAATTATAATAATTGTCAAATTCTAATAGTTGTAACGAGAAAAATCCTCCCTGAAATTTTTCGATTCGAACGTTTTTGACTCTCGCGACCTCGCCTATTGGACTTACGATCGTGTGCTTCTGGAACAATGTTTAAAACCCTTCGAACAATCGATTTTCGAAGAGCGGAGAGCTAGCTTCACATAGCCAATGATACTATATTCTTTTCATTTCATTTAGCATCGAATGATTTTATTGTTATTTTATCTATTTTATCTATTTCATAGCAATGAGCCTTTGTGGAACAGTTTGCTCTGGTTTCACGCTTATCTCGCTCTGAGCGCTTTCAAAGAATTAAATACACACCTCGCTACGCAATTTTCAACTTCTCACCTGAACGTTTAAAGCCGTATAATTAGTCAAGCCGACGGTGCTGTCGACGTAGCTGTATTAGCATCTTTTCAGACTAAAAGGACATGCCGGTTTTCTACCAATTAACCGACTCGTCAACCGGCTTGAAAAATAATCAGCCCGACGGATTTATGAATTCTGAGTCTCATTCGACTAGTTTTTCGAAAACCACTTACCGCGATGCGTTCGCACCGGTCGTCGCGAGAATTACGAGGCATTAATCATTCACCTCCTCGCGGTATAGATCCCATCGCACGATACGTACGTACGTCATCTTGAAAATGACCCCTGGACGACCATAATCCAGCGTCCGAGTTGCCACACCCTACCGGAGGACATGAGCGAATAATTTCCATAACGGAAACGTTGCACCTCACATCTCGCGGGGGGTGGGGTCGGTACGCAAGGTAACATATTGGTCGAATTTTACAAGTTTGGCTATCGAGGCTGCGCGAATAACGTCGGGCAAGTTTTAAACGGCGATTAAATGGGTTCGCAAGGTGTTGCCCGGGTGCCGGGCAACGCCCACGCAAAACCATCGAGATCTTCTCTCCGCGCGTTCATACCGAAGCAACAGCGCGCCTGCAGGTCTTGGGGCCACTAGGTCACGATGCTAACGATACACGCATAGTTATGCCGAGATAACTTAACCTACTGGCAACCTAACGTAACGTAACCCAATCTCGCTCGCTGCAACCTCCTCTCGTTTCATCTCACCTCGGCTCATCTCGTCTCGTCTCGTCTCGCCTGGCGTTCCTTATATTCTAGCTGCAAGGCAACCGGCGCGGCACCGAGACTGGCCTACAGCCACCGGAGTCTTCGTGGCGTCCCGACGCCCCAGAACTTCAATTATCATCGGAAATTACGAGCGCCGTTTTGACACGAACTTTTTAATCTTCAGATTCTAGCGAATTCAGATGATTCTGCTTTTCCACTTTTTTCCTTCGTATAATTCCAAGGGAGAACGATTTTCCGTTTATCTTCGACGAACGCGCGGAACTGTGAAATATCGAAACGATCAGAATTTCGAACGTACCGGGGGAGAAAATTTTTTGTTCACCGTTATCTCGCCGGTATAGAAAAATTGATTCGACGATACACGTGGACGTTATAGATACGTATGTGGCGGTGCGTAATGAATGAAACAGCTATAAATATAGTTTGCGTCGACTCGACGTGTATATTTATTAATAATATAGTCAGACGTGGGGTATGCCTTGTATATACGTGTATATATTTTCAACAGGTACGTATATGGGTAAGTTGGAGATGCGAGAACGGGATGTGTGACTAGCTAGTTCCAGCCATCTACCTACCAACCTACCTACTCGCGTCATCGGGAACGCCGAGTAGCGTACGGGTTTTAGATCAAAGACGAGCCAAGAAAACTCCGCTATTGGCGAACGCCTGAATCTTTCGAAGCACCTCTCCAGTCACCCACATTCGGTCCAACCTGACCGCATTCCTATCGACCTCTGTATACAGCTCCGCTTTTATACATTCTGCACGACCAGACTCTCCTTCTTCTTACTCGCTAACTTATCTCTCCCTTTCTTAACTCTTTTTTATTATTTTCTTTTCTTTTCTTCTATTGCAACAAAGCATGAATGCGACGATTAAACGATCTCTTCTTTTTTTCACTCATTTTCTGAGTGAAATGGTTGTTTTTTTTTTTTTTTTTTGGTGTAAATGTGGGGCAAAGAAGGAGCTGAAAAATCAAAAATTGTCGAGGACCGCGAGCAGGCAGGCTGATTCGGCGTGCGCCGGATTTCCCCGTCAAATCACTAATAAATAGACGTTCGATGAATCTTGTAAAATATAAATGCAGGAATGCCCGGAGATCTTTGAAAGACCGGAGTCTCTCATACCTTGGAAATTAATCAAAGAAATTTTCACGCTCACAAAGTGCATAACTGCGCGAAGGAGCTCAACATTCTCTGAGATCTATCAGCACACGCGGAGCTATACTTACTTTGCAGTATATGCCACAGGTGTAGGTACGTACATTTCATACATTCAATTTCTCTTCAAAAGAACAATACGAATTATCACGTCAATGTCAAAATATACGTGAATGTCGGATTAGAAATAACGAGATAAGAGCTGTATAACTAACATCGCTCGAATCGCCGCGGAATTCCTCACGATACGTATATTCAAACGTAACAATATCGTACACGATCTGTTATACTTGAAATTACACGCAGATTTTTCAACCCATTTACGACACGTGTTAATATTTCAGTAAATAATCTAGGCGATTCCGCAGAGCTGCATGTAGCGCGTAATAACGTTGGAATCCGTGCTTTATTATCGTTTCATTTTGTGTGCCATAAATTTGTCTGCAGTACGAAAAGAAATATGCATGTGTAATAGCTGCATATACGTTACGTGTGGATGTGGATGTTTTTTAGTCACACGGCGTGGCATTAGATTTTTTTCATTTCCATATATGTGTATATATATTTATATTTTTTGTTCGTTTTTCGATTCTGAAATTCTACGAGGCGATTAATCGACGGGGGGAATTGATAAATGATAAAATACGTGGGACGCGGAATTGCGAAATTTCAATTCTACATTATACCTACCGATGCAGCGCGTGTCAAATTTTACGAATCGGATCATTCGAATGGATTGAAAATTATTCGGTGTAATGTGGATTTTCGAGGTGAATTTGTTCGTGAAAATTGTAATACTACCGCTGTTTTGATAGGAATAACGATCGGGGTTCAACATTCCGTATATTTATACGCGTTAACGCTAATGGCCCGTGTCAACCATTGCGACGAGATTATGAACTTTTACGTGCATTTTACGGTCCAATGGTTTTATACTGCAAAAAAATTTATTTTTATTCAAAACTTTGGGGATCGGAAGAGAATCGTTCGAAATGTCATCGATCGGCATCGATTTTATTATCGCATACCGAATACAAAATTTTCAAGATTGCAGTTTCTTCAGAATTGTTCAATAATTTAGGTAATTTTTTTTTTGAGTCTGCTCTCGAGTATGCTCATGAGATATATGTATAAAAAAAAGTTGCAATTTCAAAAATGGAACAGATTTTCCGAATCGGATGATCTGAAAATCGAAATCGTTCGTTGTTATTTGTACGTGAAAAAATTGTAGGCAAAAAACAGCTCACAATGGAGGGAGTCGGTAGATTTAAGGTAATGATTTTATTTGGATAATCCGCATTTCTAAGCTGGCAGACCGAATAGCAGAAAATTTAGCGCAAAAGCCAATATAGTTTAAAACACGTATAATAATTTCAAAAAAAAAAAAGTAACAATGATATTCGCCGATTTGATATCCACGTGGTTACATCGCATCGCGTCGGGTGCGGTTAAGCTGGCTGGCTTTCGACTATGAGAGTTTGCAAAATGGTGGGGAGTTAACTCGATTCTTTGCTCTCTACCAGTTTAAAACATAAGAGTAAGAGAGTTAAGAGGAGAATAAAAAAAGATAAAGAAAGACAGAACGAAGGGGTCCCCGTCGTTGCACAAACCGGAGTCAGTTTCTGCCGACGGCTTCCTTCGCACGGTGCACATGCAGCGGCGGATCCATGCACTGGAGGATTTCGTACTCGGTGCCATGTTATTCATCATCAGTTTATAGTGTATATTGTTATTTTATTGTACGGACGTCGTGACGATAATAATCGTTATCTGAACAGACTTTTGCCGAATGAGTTTATTACATTAATGTGGCTTCATTCGCACTCCGGTAGTACGAGAGGCAACGGTGTCAACTCACAGATAACAGCTGTCTTCTATTCGTGAGAAATACTCATACGGAGGTAAGAAGATCTGCAATTTACCTATGCGAAAGTAAACTTTTCTTCCATACCTCAGATATTTTCACCCCGTGATTGTTCAGAAATTAGAATATCGCCCTCAGTTTCTATACCTGGACCCATACAACAGGTTGGATGGAATCCCGCGACAAACGAAACTGGACTTCTTTTTCCGCTAACGATTTCCATGTCGCGTACCGAATGGCGTTGAAATCTCGTAACCGATGTCTCGACGGCAACGTGTACCTACGTTAATTTCGCGAAATGATAGTGTGCGAGCTCGTAATATCCGTATATCGTAACAGAGAGTGTAGGGCGAATGAAATCCGCCGAGTTTATTCGACGGGTCAACGACCTTTTCCTGACGTAAGGACGTGATGCACCTTGCGACTCGCCGAAATAAATCGAACCCGCGAACCTCTACGGTTTTATACCAACCCACACGGCCGTTATAATTTATTTATAGCAATTATGAATCACGGGAAATCACAGACTACCTGTACAGCATCAGAGTGAGAGCGTATCGCGTTATTTTAAAGCGGTTGTTTGACAAATTTATGAAACGGGTGTACGTCGTAAATCTATTATCAAGGTCAACGTAGGAGGACGATTTGAAAAAGTTACCCACATATCACAGGTATCTAATTTACGTATGAAAAATTTACACGTGCAACTCGTTCGCTACCGGGTCTCTATTCGGAACCTCGATGATTTTGATTCCGAGAAGAACTCGTTGGGAGCCTCGAAGTCTGTGCAGAGGCTACCGATGAGACGAAAATTTCGCCTCGAGGTTGGCGAACAGTTAGACGAAATGTTCGTTGAGGTAGGCGGACCATAGACGGGATGCTCGTTGTCCGTATATCTTGCGTTAAATCTGTTCGACATTTTCGATGATTTCATGATCTGAAAAAGATGTTGATGATTTCTTTTTTTTTTTTTCATCAAACGTGTTTCTCTTGATTTTTCATAGAAACGTGTCATGGATCCGCAACGTTTATTTCCCTTCCTCGTCTCAAAAGATCGCTGCGATTTTTATCCTCCCCCAGCTAATCTCCGATATATCTGTGCACAGGCTTTGATCGAGCGCACTCGGCGATTGAAAATATACCGATCGTCCGATCACTGTCCAACGTGCATTGCGAATTCGTCGAAATGCGTCTACTGGAAGTAAATGAAGTAGTTGGTATTGTTACAACCTCTCCGTACCATTCATAGGTCTTTATCGAACATGAACATAGTACAGTAATAATCCTATTATACGGTTTATTGTCGGTTAAAGTCATAGTCATAGTCGTGTAGTTATGGTAATTAGACCGCCGTCGGGCAACCGTTAAAATTTACGGAATTACACACACCTTGAATTGCGCAAAAAGCGTTAAGATATTATTCCATAATACGCACCGCTTCAGTTTCCTCGCAGCGTTGTATTTTATCCCCCCGCGCTTTTCTCATCTTTGTTTCAATTTTTTTATCTTTTTACACCGCTTCCTCCCGCGCGACGTACACTCGCTCGACTACCGTGTCGAGATAATGATCTTTTGATCGTTCACGATGGCCTGATTAAAGGGATCTCGTATAATTCCGTAGGTAGGTAAACTATGTTACATCCGGATTAAAGAGGTCCTCCGTCAGGACCAATTGGGCGTTGCCCGGTCGACCTCTTTGGCTCGTGCGTGCGGTCTCTCGATGTACGTAAGTACATACACGTACGTGTGTATGTATATATGCTACGCATGTGTAACAGCTCCGTCTCCCTCTCCGGTTTGCACAATTGAAATGGAATGAGTCAAACAGTTTAGTGTATTACGCGCTTTCTGACCTCGTTTAAAATAATTGAAACTAACGCACGAGTTGGCGAATGGTTTAATTAACGTACGGTATAACTTATGTCTTCACGGGGCCAACGGACACTTCTCTCGGCGTCGAAGATGTTTGCTGTAAATTTTGTATGAATTCAAGTTTTCAGCTTATAAGTTACGAAGATTCGTTTCAACGACTGTAGCGTCCGGTCTCGCGAGTTATATTTTACACAGGATTATTGATTACGTTCTGAAAACTGATTTTAATAATATCGATATATTTTAATTCTTCGGAATATATATTACTCTTTCTTTTTTCTCCCAATGAAGTCGCTCGTAGTAATTCTTCCGTTTTCTTTGCATCTGTCCTTTGAGAGCAAGTGATTATGGAGAATTCTTTTGATTTTCTAAAAATGGCCGAACGGTGGTAAGTTTGCGTCTCATTTGCGCAATGCGTTACGTATTACATATATAATATCCGGTATTTGTATTCTTCGCATATGCCCACGAGATAGTAGCTGAAATTTTTTAATTTTGAAAAGAAACGTTTACCTACTCGCTCATATTGTTGGTCCTTAAGAACGCTTTTAACGTACCTGGTTATACTTGCGATTTACAGAATAATCGAAAGTCTTCCTATACGTACAAAGGAAACGTCCTAATTTTGTACTTTCTGAATTCTTTTTTGTCACTTTTATTTTATTTTTTTTTTTAGCACGTTGCGAACCCGTTCTCTGTTACTACGGACGAGATAATACGCTGACTGAAAATTACTCTTAAACCGAATTATAATGACAATGGTGGTACGAAGCGTGAGAAAATAAAACTCAGAAATATGCAAAGTTACCGGAGTGCAGAAAATATAACATGAGAGCTTTTTTCGAGCTCGGAATGGGTGGCGATAATGATATCGTAACGTGTTTCGTTTTGTCGTTCGGGATTAAAAATCACCGCAAAAACGTATTCCAATAATACAACGTACGGTACAGGCGCGCGTATAGTAGAAATAAATATTTTATGAGAGCGCATATGTGGTAACGTTTAGAAAATTACGTCTGCACTCCGTGACGTATAACTAGTATAATATGCATATATATATATATATCTATAACGTTATACGATGTTGAGAAAGTTATACGAGTCGCGTGGTCAAGTCGAATGCATTATATTACCTTACGAAAAAGAAAGTGGGCATTCATCGGAACGTAACGAGCGAAATTCCAGAAATTTCAAAAAAACCAAATCACCTCGATCTCGCGCGTCGGTTTTCTCGTTCCATCTTCTTTTTTATTTATTTATTTTTTTTTTCGACTTCTTCAATTCAATTAATCGAAGCCCCGTTTTTCGCGCGATCATCTTCACTTTGCATCCAATCTTCCGATATACCGCGCATCAGCATTTGTCGGGCTCGGCCGTCTCTACGGATTTATTATCCCGTCCCGGAAGGATCGCGGACGAGGCCTTAAAAAATGCTCTTCCGTCGCCAGCTCGCATGCATATTCAAGTACGCCCGGAGCCAACCGGTCCTCCCGTAGTAGGAGTTTCAGAGAACTTCCACTGCGTAGCGAACGACTTCGCTTGGTCTTCCTCTGTGACGAAATACGCTGCTACATATTCTTATCTAAATCATCGATTGAAAATTTTCGCCGCGATAAATCTGGATGCAATCGATCGCGGTGCTCGGTGTACAATTTCTAAATTTTCGACCCTCCGCGACGTCGTGATAAAAACAACCGACCACGATGATAAAAATTATAATAATAACCGTTCGCGGCAGCGATAACTTTCCCCGCGCTGTTCTCCGACTCGTTATCACTGCGAAACCAGCCGTGAATCAGACTGTGCCGTATCTCTGTCTCCCTCGAAATTAGTCCCTCTCCGTCTCACCCTCCTTTTCTCCGACGCCTTTATAAATCCGCAGAACCGCGGCCGGAAGCTAAATTAACTCAGATTTATACGTTACCCGTAGTTTTTGCCGAGCAATATCTGGTTCTGACGGCGCGCGGCGCGAGGTAGAAGTTTCGCTACCTCAGACCACGATGTTGTACCGCGCGCGGTATATTTCTTCTGCATCTTTTCCACCCTTGGATCTCCACTAAAACCCGCAATCATCCAACTGGCGTGATAATAATCCAAATCGACGTCTTGCCGTCGTAAGCCTCTTCCCCCTTCTCCTTTCCTTCGGTTTAATATACAGAGTTTCGTCACAGACGCGGGTATCAAATGATAAGGAAATATTACGTCAGCGCTAATAATTCATCTACGCCGATCGACGCTCTCCGAGACTCCTACCCGACACACCTCGTTCTTCCTATTTTCGAAACTCGGTTGACGGCCATGTTCCACTTCTTCGTGATTCTTGAAGTGAAAAAAAATAACGAATCAGGCGCTGTCTCGACGATGATTTTTTCCTCACGATTTACACATCTGCTTACCGATCATTTTTGTATCGTTGTTACAGTTTGACGACTGGAAACGCAACGGAATCGTTGCCTTTGTCGATCGAGTCATCATCCTTTGCTTACGGTTTTTAACTCCGTGCTTGATCTCCTTTGTTACCCTCCTCGAATGATTTCGCGGGAATGACACAGTAGCGATTGGTATCGAAATTTCCTCGAGGTCCGAGAACTCGACGTCATTTTATCTCATCGTTTCCACGGACTCCGATTTAACCGATCGGAAGAAAAAATGGGAAATAGATAACGAAGCTACCCTCCGCATCGCCGTTCTCTAACCTCTGAATCGAGCAGCCACCCCTAGCCGGAGGACGCGCACCTCACCTCGCGTTTGTCCAGGGTGCGCGGTCGCGTCACCGTATAGGTATATACGAAGTTAGAAATTGGAAGAACGTCGGATGTACCGTCGACGCGACGTTTAACGACGCGAGATTCGCGCATACGTCCTACTGGTTCATCTACCAGGAAAACAGCTCGGGATAAGAGCGGTTTTTCGAAGCATACCTACCTACAGGTATAGCCCGTAGGTACGATTGCTGCTGTGGTTAGTCGTCGCGACAAACCGTGCCCCTGAACTCGATACGTATAACCCGCTCGTTGCGTTTTTTCCGTTCGTTTAAAAGTACGCGAGGCGACTCGAGATCTCGAATCTACGGGAGGTTGAATTAGTAGTTTGCGGTAAAGCTTCTCACGTCCTCCTTGGTATGCGAGAAAGTGAAATTTTATTCACAATTTTTCGGAGGATTAATTTTTTCAGGGGTTGAAAAAAAGCTCTCGGACGGGTCCTTCCACGAGCGACTCCGAGGGTAGATTGTGGGACTGACTATAATCGAATGTAAAGCGTTCTCGATCGATCCGAAAAATGGATTTTTTACAAAAGACTAATTTTTACCCGCAGGTTTTTTGCGTCGGTCCAACGGGAGGAAATCGAGGTACTCTCGATGTACACATACGACGACGGTGTATAAAATGGTTTTACCTGCAGCCGCAGACTGTTTCTATCGCAGTTTTCTTACCGCGAGATATATTTGCCGCAGCACACGTGTAATACGAACGTACGTACGTAGGTATACGTGCAACGTCCAACGAGTTTTACGCGCCGTGTTTCGCCTTTGTCAGAGAGTTTTGTTAGCAGCTTCTGACTTGTTCGCAGTTAGGGCCCCTAGAGAACATCTCCGGCTTGGGGCATGAGAGATGAATACGAAGACCAGATAATTGATGCTGGAAAGTCAGCCGGTATAAGCCCGGTATACATCGTACCGGTTATCGGGTTACCGTTTTAGTCCCTGCGACTCGGACCCGTCTTGTAGAAATTAATTGTTCAGAAAAAGGTTTTGAAAGACACCGGTTGAATGGTCCGAGTGTAGACTGCGAAGAACGATATTCAGACGCGCTATATAATCGGAGCCACTGTTATTACCGGGACGAACGTGAAAGGACAAAATTACAATATCGTAACCGCCCGCGCCAACGTCAATTGCTGGCATAAAAAAATTAAATAAAATCTAAACGCGATTCGGAGTTCGATGAAATTACTATGATGTTGGAATAGACGGTTGTCGTAGTCTTAAAAAATAAACAAGGATAATGAAACGGATAATTATATACAAGCGATCCGCGATAATTTTCGTTGGTTTTTTCTTTATACGATAATAATTGTTGCCTAAACCCACTGGCGTTACAATTTCCAAACGGCACATTTCTTTTCGTAACTAACAGGCGGTAGTGAGAATGGAGCGTGCTGTTTATTATTTATCGCTAAATTCTACGTATATTTATTTTACTTTTACCTGCTGCTTATTGTCACGTGATAACTAAACTTATATTTTATCACCAATTATAGTGGTTTATGTACCGCACGTGGTGTACGCATAGCGAAATTTTATGCGGTGTCGCAATCGTTACAATTATTGCTCAACGTTCGACTCGACTGTGTAATACGGACAATGGATTCACGATCGAACGTAAAGAGTATGAAAAAAAAATCTTCGATTTTACACGGGATGTCGGAATCGATGGTGGGTACATACACCCACGTAGGGGGCTCGTTATCCTCTTTGACCTTGACCCTGTGACTCACTTCACACGACCTTCATTTCTGTAAGAATTCCCGTGTGAATTTAGTCGACGAACAATAAGAAAATAAGGTAATAGCCTTGTATCTTCTCAACAAAAGCGGTGCGCACGCTATTCTAATTTTACGTCGGGATTCTCGCGTAACGGAAACGACATTATCCTCTAAGAACAAAAAACCTTTATATAATTCGATGCGTAATTTTGGGATTTCTGTTGGAGTAAAAAAATAATTTACATACAGAACAAAAACGACGTGTATTTTTAACAACCGCCGCGGAGTGCAGTTCTGTAACAGCGTATCATATTTTTTTCAGGTAGTTTTGACACAAACGATTACCTAATATAGAATTTGCGCTCGAGTAAATGGCACTATCATATCCGTGGATGAAAAAATTACGTAATTAGATCATTCTCTCTGCTCGTGTTCAATTAACCCGACACGTTATGCGAAAGTATCTTTCCTGGCGTTTTTATAACGATAATCGTGTACTGAGATCATTAATCTTTCATTCGAATTTCATTCATTCCATGAATCAAATTTGCACATTTTTTTTTTTTAGGAAAATTAGTTTGGTAAAGCCGATCGTTCTCGCTCCATCTAGTTTTGAGTTAACGGATAACTTGACACGTCGCTATATTTGTAAAATTTGAACGAAACCACTCGGTAGCGATATTTTCGGAAATCGTTTTTTTTCAGTTACGTTTTTGCGCGCAGCAACGAAGGGTGACAAGTAAATTACGCTCTTTTTGATTCGATCATTTTGTTGTTAACGCAACGATATAATTCCCTAGCATATTATACTCGTACAGTCCTATATACATAACTATGTAATATTATACTATGTATAAATCATTTACCGTTCTTTCTAACTGTTATTTTCTACGCTAGTAAAACTGTTGATTAAATTAAGTATTTCAAATATATAGCGCGTGCGAAATATACAGCGAAATAACATATCGCATGTGTATTCATGTTATTCATATATGTACTAAAAAAAAATATACATACCACATGAACGGCATATGGATTGTACCAGTCTAAATAGTCACCGTGTAATACGAACTCCGCCTACGATGAGATACTATTATGTTATATATCTGCAATTTCAGATCAATGTTGCATTTATAATGAGCTTTCAATACTTACGAGTTTCGTATTTTTTTTTTTCGATTTTATTATGACTGGAACCGATATCCTTTTTATTTCTTATTTTGCGACAAAAAATAATTCGATAATCGAACGGATCGTTGCAGCAGGTCCGTCCGTACAACTCTTGATCCGCATATGTGTAGGTAAATTAAATTCCGACAATGAGACTAAAATCTCGCGGCTGTCCCGTGATGGCAAAATCTTATTTTGACGTTACGGCGTCGCGCCATGGATGTAAAAAGCATATATACAAAGTACCTGTGATCATCGTTTTTATCTTTCGGGTCGACCCGCTCTCTTTTTGCTAACATAAACTCGGTGGGCGTAACTGCGTATTTTCTGAGTAATCGCACACACGCCGACGATCGGAATCTCAGTTTTTGACCGACTTCAAAACGATGCGTAATCATTCAACTGTTTTTGGTCATTGAGGAGGATTACGCGTGATTCGTTCCAGTGTAAAATTAGCGCAATCAAGACTCCGATTTTCAACATGAAAACTGAACCGTCTGAAACTCTGATTATTTCATTCCTTCCCTTTTCATCGAAGATGGAATTTTTCGATCGTCGTTCGATCGAGTCAGATAGTCGGACAGTGTATTCTAACAGAAATATACATCGAGCGAACGAACGTAATCTTCGTGATTAGCTCTCTTTTTATCTGAAAAAACATTCTTTTCATTTATCGTATACTCTATAAAAACGGGAAAAATTATATGTGCCGATCGATAACGCGCTCTCGAAGCCGGGAAATCTGAATCCGTGTAGCTTAAGGCGATCGCTGTCGCAAATTCTTTCGTTCCTTTACGATGTTCGAAGTGCAAATAAAATTAGTACATGGTATACGTAAATTGTCAGCTGATGTGAAAAATAGAACGGAAACCGATGATCCGCGAACCTTAATTTGATACCAGATGATTTTATTGATTCGCTTTTTCTCATTCCTTCGAGGTTTACCACGTTGATAAAAATCGGTGATTTTGGAGGCGGTTGCGAAATGGAAAAAAAAAATGTCACGTCGAAGCTAAAAACTGGTGTCCAGAATCGATGCATAACTAAATTTCGTTTTCACAGCGGCTGTAAAATGGTAATTGGAAGGACTGAAGCAAATTATGTCATCTTTTCGTAATAAGTTTTCGCTACTTTTTTTTTTTTTTTTCCAATAAACCGTAAACGCATAAAAAAGCCAAACTTGGTACTGAAGAACGGTCAGAACCGTTGACAAGTTTGTGCTGTATACGGTGACGATATCTTATCCTTCCAGCAAAAGAGGATACGAGCGGTCAGGATGATGCGGTTAGTACGAACGTCGAGCGATTCACGTGCCGACGTCGCTGTACGGTTGAATTCCACACGATACACACGTTACACGTATAATACTACATCCGCTCTTTATTTCACGTTCATTTTTGTCGTCCTGATAAACCCGACCGAAGTCATGGGAAAAAGTGGGTTTCACAGTATCCGGACCTTCGTTGGACTCCTCCACTTCCGTTCCTATAGAGTGGAATTAGATTCTCGAACGAGGAAGACGATAAAGAAAAAAAAAGAAAAAATGAGAAGAAACAATTTTCTTTTTTTTTGTTCGTAAAAAAATTAAATAAACTTCGTCATCTTTCGAGTCGATATTACGGTAGAGAGTATGGTGGCATTGGGCGAAAAATTCAAGAAGTAACGTTTTGATTTTGTGATAAAAAATAAAACGTCGACTGTAAAATTCATTTTACTTGCGTCGGGACAATTTTGTGAAATGGAAGAAAATCCGTTTCGATTAGGAATAGAAAGAACATCGCGTCGTCCGTGTCGCCACGATCTTTGTACCTCCGCGTAATACCGATGGATAATAAATAACAAAACATACCCTTTGCATCGTATTTATAGTATTATCGTCGGGAATCGCAAGTTTTGGGAAACGTGACCCTTGACAAGGGTCCTTATCTTTGATACGGAGACTCGTCAGTCCCAAGTTATGCAGATAGGGAAGACAAATAATGAGACTCCGAAGGCGTTTGGAAGGGGATTCCGTGATCATCTCGGAAATCGAGTTCTCGGCTACCTTCGCAGATCTTTCGGTGAATCGCGGGGACGATTCGACGGATCGTTTTGCAAAAGTTTACTTGTACCCGTCCACGTCGTCGCTTGATTAATCGTTCTCTGAATGTACCATTCAATTTATTGCGGAAAGTCTTTTTGTCCGTGGAAGTGAAAATCAGGTGTTCGCTTCCGATGGTGAAGTAATTATACCTAAAATATTCTCCCTACAATTTCGTGGAATCTCGTACGGTGCGTTTTGTACGAAAGTTGAATGTAATTCACGTAGTGTTTAACATGTCGTCTCTGGGCATAGATATCATTTCGAACGTGATAATGAGAAACGTTACCACGCTTTTGCTCCTGGCGGACGCCCGTTATCTGGAAACGATCATGAGCGAAAAGTTGGATCCCGATTCGGCGAACAATGGCCGAAGAAATAACGTGCTATTTTTCAAAAACAAGGTAAAATTTCAGCTTTCAAAGATAACTGTAATCCGCGTTGATATCGCCCTTAAATTGTCTCTCGTTTCGTTCCAACGTCCCCCGGGGTATTCCCCGGATCTCGAATCCCCGCGCCTTATTCATTTCATTCCGGATTACAATTGTTCAGCCGGACAAGGGGATTCTAATTGATCGCATCCGTTCGAAAATTCGTGTGACACGCGTACAACGCGGCGGGAAATGTACAGCGTCATATATTTATGCTCCTCCGAAGATTGAGACGGGGAATAAAATGGGCGTGGACGTTTGTCCCGAGTTTTAAGTCGCGCAAGTGCTCGTCGGAGACTGTATACGGGTAGGTGTAGGTACAGGTACATATGTATATAGGTGTACCCGTAGTATAGCCGATAATATTGTAAGTTGGTTAACGGTATAATTCGAAGGAAGCCGTCAGCACACTAACCAACATTTCGAAACAGCGTGACGATCGCTCGACCAACGGGCAGCGGGAGTAGTGCGCCGGCTGTACGTACGTATCCCAGTACGTATATTCGCCTCCGCAGACACGTACCGTATAGCCATGATTATCACTGTGCTGCTGCGGTGGACCTTTTTTTTTTTTTTTTTCTTTCTTTCTTTCTTCACTCTTTTATTTTCTTAATAAACAGCGTTACTTACTTTCGTAGCTATTTGAAAAATAAACATGTTCGAGCGTTACCCGGTTACCCCACTTAAACGAGAGGCTCCGAGAGATTTATATCTGGTGTATCGTACAAACGTGTGCATGCCTATATCCGTATGTACTTTACACACACATATGTATATAGAATACTTCGTATCTCGATCGTACTACGTAAGTTAGGTGTTATAGGTGCGAAATTTCTTGTCACTTTTATCTCACCTGGTATTTTTTTTTTTTATAACGCCGGTGATCAATTATATGATAACATTAGTAAACAATTATCGAACATTGTCTCAAGGTTTTATTTACCATTGTTTACTGCACGGGTAGACGTTAATTATCGGCATTGTCATATGTCATCGTCCGTGCCGAGTCGGGTCAAATGAAAAAAATTTCAGTTGCACCGATTGATTTTTGAAAATTTCTTTTATCCTTTCCTCGAAGTATCCGGAAGCTCTGCGGTCGGGTTACGACGACGATTCGCGATCGCTCGATAATTTTTTCCCTCTAATTTTCGCAAAGGCGCCTTTTTCTTTCGGACCTACTGCACGTGTGCGTCGCACCCGTGCTCCCCACGTGTACGAACGGAGGGATGAAATCTCTCGTGAACAACGCGGTCGTACAGGCGGACGTCTCCGAAACGGATCAAAGCCGCGCAGACGTAAGACCACGTATGTATCCGGGAAACAGAACAAACCGAACGTGGTACGCTCTAACAAGTGTCGTCGACTCTGACGTCACGTGTAATTTTTGCGACGCCGGAAATCGCGTTGTTATCGTCATTATTATTATTATCATTGGATCGCACGGCGCACGATCCGACCGCGGAGTGTTGCATTTTGGCGACGAGGCGGACTTCGACTTTTACGTTCGTATACATTTGAAAACCATTCGCGTCCGCGCGTATGATTATTGTATTTTTAATCACAATAAATTATGCACGAGCATTTAGAGTCGGACGATTCGAATCGTGGAGACCGTGGGAAAATTTTCATCTTTTCAATTTTCTCAAAGTTCGGTATCGGTGAATATGCATTCTTTTTTATTCTCTTTGCAAATATCGGGTAGTATCGAATTTATGATTTCAAACGTATGATTTCTTTTTTTTTTTTTTTTTGGCTACGATAACCGCGCGTGTCCTTGTTACACGTGGCGGGATATATGCGCGAAAATATGAGTATTTACTTGGAGCCCGAGCGCGACAAGAGAACGAAAACGGTGAAGAGGTCCTTCTCCGAGGATCGCGGATGTTATCGTTGCCGGTGCCGACGAAACCCCGAAGACTCGACGTTCGTCGCGTTACATATTGTCTTAGGGTTTTGCAACGAACTCTGGATGCACGTCCCGGACCATAAATTGCGTAGGTATAGAGATAGGAATAATATCAGAGGTTGTGTATGTGCTTTATAAATATGTGCGATACACGTCGTCTGCGGGTTCTGTACAGCGATATCGCCGGTACATAGAAAAAGCCCTCTTTCATCGTTCAACGACTTCCTGGTAGCCAGTTTACTCGCTTACGGACGAACCGTGGGGCACCGAGCAGAATGCAAAACTTCACGTCGCGAGTCCCGTCGCAGACCTAGATGCAGCTTCGGCTGTTATACACGTATCGCTGCATAATGTGCGTTTGAAAGATGGCCATCTTACTTACGTACATACACACTCGACGACTCGACGAGTCGCGCGCCTGTAGAGGAGCTTATTTAAACTGGATACCGACGTATACTTACGTCTACACTACCACGTAACATCGGTATTTTTAAAGCTTGCACAGGTATACGTATATCCGTATATACATATACCTATGTAGTATATTATCATTCGAGAGACTTTGAGGAGATTATACGAGGCCATTATTTTAATCTAGTGACCTTACTCTGCTGCACGATGATTTTCAATGAGGATCGGTATCGAGTTCTCATATATAAGTGTGTGTGTGCATACCTATACCCTATTGCGCGGAAAATCTCATTCCGCTGAGATGAGAAAAAAATTGGTGCAACTATATCAAATTATTATTGCGTTTGATGGAAATCGATTCGATCATTTAGTTTTTTTTTTTTTTTTGTTTCTTTCTATATCATCGGATGTAGGACATGAGAAGCACATCGCTGGATTCGAGCCGATCTCTGGTGTCTCGTGATTTTTTAGTCGATTGAAATGTTTTGGGCGATGATATGACATCTGACTGATATCTTGAAAAAAAATTAGGAAGAAGAAAAGTAACAGGTCGTTTGCATGGACGATTCGTTTTCGCAGGAGTGAAAATAAAATTACATTCCCGGTGTATAATAACGACAATAGTTATTCGAGTGGGTATGCATGTATACCTAATTAGGGCAACGGTGTTTGTTATAGTTATACTTGGATGTAATTTTAACTTTCGCTCCATATAGGATATCGACCACTGAATTCTTCGGGAAAGTTGGTCCATATTTATATAATTATGCGTTCCTACGCACACGTAGTTTATACTATTATTTGCATTATAATATTTATCATATACGCAACGGGGTGTGAACGCGTTACTTGAGTCGAATGGATTTTGATCTTATTTCAAGGGGAGTGAAACAGACGAGAGATCATTGACTGAAGTAGATTAGTAGATGGAAAAAATTGAAAAATCATAATCGTTTATAGTCGCCTCAACGCAGCGACTATATGACAATTATATGTAAAGGAAAAAAAAAGTCATAAAAATTTCATTTCACTCTGGTGTATAAGGGGTAATTTTTTCTCTGTAGGCATATAACACTCTAAATATGTGTATTCCATAAAATCTGAAGCTCGGGCGATGAAACTCAAGCCGCGCATCAGGATATCGACCTAAGAGGAGGTCTGATATAAATATACAGCGTGGTCCATTTATGTTGACTCGGTAAAACTTCTTAAAAATGATTTCACAGTTATTTGACAAAATTTTGAGAATAAAAATTTCATAGTTTCGAGTAAGGCAAGTTTGTCTGCCGAATACTTCGATCGCGCTTCGATTTTTCGTTTGCAAAAATTCATGCCGAAGAAAAAAACGATTTCTGAACCAGGCGTTTCTTCTCTATTTTTTTTTTTTTTTTTTTTTCAAATCACCAGGAAAACTCCCATCAAATCAAAAGTGCAACGGCACATCGTATTTTTCCATTGAAGACGCAGAGAGTTGAATTTCAGAAATTTGGCCCTTAAGTGAATTATTTCCGTGATATATTTTCGCCCCGGTTGCAATCGGCTAAACGAACTACCCTGTACATCACGCTCCGCACCGTGAAATAAAATCCAATTCGATCGACTTCCGCAGTTTTATACTCGCACATATCGAAGGGTGCGAAGATTTCTCGGAGCCGCGGCGTCGTCATTTTTATAGCACCCATCGCAACGGATAATCCGCTCTACGCACACGATATCTTTTGCACCACCATCCGGTCGGTATACCTATAGATATATTTTCGGACGTGGTATGAAATAATTATTTCACTCGACCGCGGCCCGAAAATAATTCTTTTCAAATATTCGCGGAGATTCTATTCGTGTTTCGAAAACACCTACAAGATTTCACGGGTTATCAACTTTTGACAAGTTAGATACTCCGGAAGCTATATACGGTGGTTTAAAACTTTTTCAATTTTGACCGAATTTTTTCGCGAAGTATGAGATGATTCTCGAGAATACCGGGTGGGATTTCAAAAATTTTTGAGCCCCGAACCGAATTTACACGCTTCCTGTTTCGTGGGAAAAATTGGAAAAAATTAGAGATGCTTGGTCGATAGAAAGTTTTCACGAGCGACGCAGAATTTTTGGGAACTACTTGAGATCCTACGAAATGTTTCAACTAATTTAAAAAAGTTTGAAACTACCATAACTTGCGGGGTGGGTACAGGTAATTTTCGAAACTCCAAAGCTCGTGAATCTCGATTACCTCTATCGGGTAATTGGTTTTTTTTTTGTCTTTTTTTTTGTCTTTTTCCATGTTAAATAACGAAAAAAATTCGTACCGAAACGTTGATTAAACGTTGATTCGGAATGCCCCGTGTATCTACCGTCGGTTTCATCGTCTCTTACGTTTCTTTTCCCTCGAAGCAAACAAATTCTTTGGGTTCCGTAACTCGTCGGCTTGATTTACTGCACATTATTGCGGACGCTCCCAAGCGAAAACCATTTCGTACGAAACGGCCGTTGGAACATCGTTAGTAAAGTAAAGTAACGGATCTGTGTTACTTGGCTATGCGCTAGAACATTTAAAACATCGTCCTATCATTCATCAAACATTTTATCAACGGTGTAATTATTTTTAAATTAAAAAAAATCGTCATTATTCTCCTTTCTCAAATTATGAATCATATCTCTACTTTTTGGCGCCTGCGGATCGATCGGATTACTGTTCGTTTTTCAATAAATTCATTTCCATAATTCACGAGCATCGCGTCGATTCGTCATTAATTCAAAAATTGATTGCTCATTCGGGTGTTCGAGTTCTACCTCGAATGACGACGAGCATAATTTCCGATACGAGAATAACGTTCTTAATTTATTGAAATGGTCCTTTTTTTTTCTGCATACGCGGTAAAATCGCGAACCGTGTAATTATCGTACGTACTTTATCCGCGTATGTACCATATATACAACGTGCATGTACGTACGATGTGAGGTGATACTACACGTTCCGTTTCCTGCGATATAAGCGAAGCGAAATCGCTAAAACGCAAACAAAGAAGCTGATCCCATGAAATTTACATTACGAGTTATCAAACGGAGGTTACAACCCGTTACTCGGCTCTTAAGCTTTAACATGTATTTGGCATAATCAGCGGTTACGTCCGGCCCGATTATCTACTTGTTATATTTTAGAGTTGGAACTATGGAGTGGAAAACGTATGAAAAAAAAACTAAAAAAAAATTCCGACCAGCAGCTAGTGGTTTTAATTATTTTGCGGAACCGAAAATTATTCGAGCCTCACCCCCTCCCCTCGAGTTTGCTCTACTCGGAGGTGAAAAAATTTTATGCGGAAATTGAGCCCGATTTGAAAAATTTGTCCCGCCCGCGCCCCTCAAACGCTTCGAAATTCGACGTTAGTTTTGAACACACGGCAAACAAATGAGAGTTCCTTTCCACTTTTTCCGAATCGCTGAACGGAAAAACATCGGGAAAAGCTGCGCAATGCTCCTCCTCCACGAATAAAACCATAACTCGGCCCAGTTGAATTTTCTTTGAAGTTCCGTCTGGTATTTTCCGACGCATACATCCCTTGTGTTCGAAATTCGCCAAGCTGCAGCTCTTTCCGATTTTTCCCGCTTCGGTGACACGGAAATTCTCACCGAGTCTTTTTCTTCCTCGTTCAAAAATTAACCTTTGATTTCGCAGCGTTTCCCGGAGGGTTGCCGTTCAGCGGATTCGAGTTTCGCGAAGAAATTATTTGGGTGAGAAGAAAAAGAAAAAACAAATCTTGAAAAAATTTCGATGTCTCGCGATACAGGGAACGTCTTATACTCGACGCCGGTGTTTCTATTTCTTCTGATGATTTTCGCTCTCGTTTTACCTTCCTTTAGCGAATACTGCGAATGTAGCTCGCACATACCGCTTTCCAAGAATAGCTAATGACGGTTCGTATTGCATTGAGATAAGTACAGTGACGCGTTTAAGTCTAGCGAAGTGTAAATTACACCGTGATATGATATCGAGATATATCGGTCAAACATCGATTTTTCGTATACGCAGCTTACCAGCTTCCCGTATGCCTGCCATATGTCAGACTCGGCTATACACGGGTATACACCATAGCTGACGGTGTCGTTTTACCACGTTTCTCAGGCAAAGATGGTACGGAAATTTTCTTTGCAGATTCAAAATACCTGAGAAATCTGCACTCGCACAAAGAATTCGAAGAACTTGTACCGATTTAGCGTCTGGTAGAAATTGAAGAAAGTAAAAAAAAAAAAAAAAGCGAATCGGAAGTTGCAGGGGGAAAATATTCTCCATTTAATTTGCGTCTCGTTAGAAAATATCCAAGTTTTTGTTAAAAACGAAAACGAATCACCGCCGGTTTAGTTGGGCACGGTTGCCTCGAATAGTTCTTACGTTTACGTTTCGCCGTTTCTGCCTCCGCACGCCGAGAGAATCCCTCTACCTTCTTCTTCTCGTCCCAGGAAGAGGATTTCAAAGTTATAGCGATGGGATCTCCCCGAAGAGCAACTTAACTACACTCCGTTTCGTTCGCGATCCTCGAGGTATATCGATATTCTCTTCCCTTTTTTTTTTTTTTTTTCTCTTTCTTTCTTCTATTTTCTCTCTCTTATTTCGCTCCTGACATTATCTCAGCCGTATATCTAGGCTCGTGAGTAAATGCCCGTCGAATTTTATTTGACCTCAACTCCGCGAGGATCAACATCGGATCTCGCGAGTAAAGTAATACAGCAATTTGTACGTAGGTATATATATATATGTATATATGTATGTAGGGGCAACTTCGCCGTAGATTCTATCCATTAACCGGACTTAACCCTGATGCGCTGCTCCAGGTTCACTTGAATGTATTTTTTATTTTCTTTTAATCATTTTTTTTTCCCCTCTCTTATCCGCCAACGGCTCGCTGCACGAGTTGACTTTTTTTCTCTCTCCTCTTTCAACGTATACGTACAGTTCCGTAATACGAATACGCGAAGAGGTTGACAGACTTCGTATGTACACACGTGTACGTACGTTTAAACTCATCCGTACGAAACCCGCATGTGGTAGATTCTAGCGTTGTTGAAACAAACATCTGCTCCTTGTTTTCGAGCGTTAAGTTTTCAGCTGCTTCGAATGCACGATTAATGTTAGTTCGCCCGTGATCGTCGCAATTACGTTTAAAGGAGCTCGTCGGAACGGAAAATTCTGTTTTTCCGTCACTCGGTTCTTCACTTTTACCACTCGGTTGAAAGTACATCGTCGTGTTCGAAAAATGTCGACTCGTCGAAGTTTGTTGAAAAAATTTAGCTATCGGTGATCAGAGATTTCCCCCCCCCCCCCCTGATCTTAACGAAAAATTGATTTACGTAACCGTGTGTCTGTGACACTACGTGTACACACCGGTATTAATAGGAAAACGGCTATCTTCTCGAAGATAAGCCGTATGACGTAATCGTATAGGATGCGGCGGCAACGGCGACTCCCGGTGATTCGTTTGCGGCTACGATACGCTGGAAATTGCTCGCTCGTAACGGAACGCAGTGTGACGACTAGCTTCACCTAACAAATTACTCCAGCTTCGGTTTCATTACGGTTTTGTTTGCGCGTTAACTCGCGTTACTCGCTAATATAATAACGAAGCTTGGCTATTCTTTTTTTTTTTTTTTCAACTCACCGTGGCGCGCGTCGTACCGGACAACGGAAATTTTTTTCAGCAACCGCGGAATCCCGAGTGTACCTTCGACGTGTAATTATGCATTTGAAGTTCGGGGAGACACCTCGACCGAGCAATTCGTATTTCGAAGATACGCCACACTACTCATCAAGATATACGCAAGGTGCCGACGATTGATCCCGCGTTCCGCGCAGCGGACTGGAAGAATAATTTTATAAATCGATCGGCTCACCCCTAATAAAAAATTGAGCGAAATCGAAAAGAACTAAGTGAAGAAGAAGTAACGAGCTAAATTATCGAAGTGGGTTAGTTTTTTTGTTGTTTGTTTGTTTGTTTGTTTTATTTTTTTTTTCTCTCTCAATTTTCTTTTCTTTCATCATCAATCGTTACTCGGTAATGGTCGGAAGATCGGTGTGTAAGCGTCGATGATTGGCCGCGACGAAATGCCGTTTGATTAAATTTATTTGAGAGCTCCTGGTAATGATTCACACTCCGTGTAGAAAGGCCCAGCTGGTATAAGGAAGCGAGCACTCTGAGTCGGTGTGGTCGGAATGCTCGTCTCGAAGCGTGTACCAAACGCCTTTGGTTTACAAAGACACCAAATGCCTTCGGGCCGCGGTAGTCTTCGGTGATGTTACTGGTCGCCTCGTGAACTTGCTGACTTTATTCGAATCCGTGGGTCTCAGTTTCGACGAGGAATCGCTACCGATACCGTTGGACTCGAATCGGAACAGACTTTTCGCGAGTGGTGATGATTTTCGTTTGAAAAATTCATTTTTTTACGCCGATACGCTTGCGGTTGTGATATCGAAAGGTTGTGATTTTTTTTTTCTTGCTCTTTCGTTGGAAACCCGCGGCGATACCCAACAGTGACGTTCGTTTCTTCAATTATAAATAATGAAATTGCGGAACAGTGAGTATTATTCGATATCGAGAATTTCTGCGACCGACGATGACGACATACCGTCGATGAATTCGCGGAGACGAAGCGGGTTTTTCGAAGTGTACGTTACTACGAGTGCAGTGGAGTATAAGTACGTACGTGGATGATAAGTGTACGATATAAATTAAAATAAGAGTTGGATGAAAAAATAAATAAAGCGAATAAATCGTTGGCATTGAGTGCGAATCGAAGGCTCGAAACGTTGACGCGAAATAGAGGGATAAAACGACGCCATGTCGTGCAGAAAAAAGATCGACGCCAAACAATGGTTCAGCTATAGTCAGCTGGTGAGATTTATATTTTATAAATTGAATATTAAGATTGAACTTTCTAATCGATGTATAACTACGTCCGTAGCATATCAATAAATAAAAGTATTGCAAATGAACTGGATCACCTTAATTACACCGTTAAGAATTTATTGCACACTATCTGCCAAGGAGGATGTATCCTTTTGCGTTTCATTTTTTTTCATTTTTTTTATTTTTTTTTTCACCTAATACACGCGACGATAAGCGTTACCCAATTGAAAGAGCGCCATTGGTCTACTACGTACACATTTATGCACCTATACACATCATAGACGTATCGTGAAACAAATGGAATATCATTCGTCAAACACACTGTTCAAATATCTCGAATAATGAGTTAAAACACGCACCACCTGCCGCAATTTCGTTCCACGAAATGTCACCTACGTTTCGTTACTCCGAATAAAAATTATCGAGTTATTAGCACGTCGCATATCATGAATACCTGAATCGACGTTTCGTACGTCCTGTGCTAACTACCCTGTAATCGTAGCGCGGTTATAAATTTATCACTTTTGCCGTAGATGGAATCCGATTTGCAGCTTTCATTTATGTTGTCATGCTCCGAGAATACAGATTATGCGAGCCTCCGTCGATTTGTGAAAGAAAAAAAAAAAACAAAGAAAAAAAGAAAAAGTGAAATGGATTAGCCTTATCATTTTTGCGTCGTTAAAGTTGGCCTTCGAATATAAATAAAAATCGTAAAAATTAACAAATTATTCTCGTATGGTAATACGAACGCACATTGTCGGAAGAAAACTTTTTTTTTGCGAAAAAAATGTTTTCAACATTTCGCCGATTCCGAGTTGCGAAATCGGATGCAACGAACAATGGAGCGCGCTTATCGCTGGATGCAAAATTCTTGCCTCCCCGATTCGAGAGACTTCTCGTAGAATCATACCGGAAAAGTTGGTGCATCGGTCACCCGCGATAAAATTTCGAAGACAAAAGTTCTCGTGGCTTTGTGCCCGAGGGCGGCGAATCGTAAATTAGATTTACGAGGGTTGCGCGAGCTTTCCGCGAGATCTCGAGGTCGCCCCGACCTATTTTACCGGCGGAGTCGAATCCGAAAAATTTTTCGCCAAATCGAAGATGTACGAGATCTTCGGGTACGAGATGATTTCGCATCTCCGATGAACTTCGTCCGTTCATTCCGCCTGACTACATTCGGGGTTGCACTACCTTTCTACGTGCTCCGTAGTTCTCATAAGATCATCTTCTAGGGTCCGAACATAACGAACGGCATTTTTTTTTCCCGATGGGGAAAAAGGTACGTCGTAAAAAACGGGACTCACCCTATACCGTATACGTATTATAATTAACAAAAAAAAAAAACTAGCGCCGCGCACGCGTCGCGTAACCTTTCACTTACCCCGTTGTTACGCACACAATTTATAGATATACGTAGATCGTGCGTATCCGTTACCTAATTCGATTTGGAAAATCGTTCGCGGTCCGAATGCAACCGATTTGGCGCAGGGTAGCCTCTACAAGTTGTAATCTTATCAGGCGTCGGCAATTTTTAATCGATCGGATCTCGGATCATTTCGCTGTACGTAACGTTTTGATGCAGGCCATTTACGGCTCTCATCCGGCGTGACGTCTTTCGTTTCAGGGGGATTTCCGAAGGGTTGAACTTTCGTGACAACGCATTTTACAACGTCGGTTATAGAGTTGGAACGGATCGATCGAACGATGTCAAAAATTTGTCACTTACCAATTTTATATCCGTTCAATCCGAGACGTGAACACCCCTTTCGTTAGCGCGGTGACGACGAATACGATGATTGAGATCGGAACCGAGCGATCGATTATTTCCGCAGGTATACACCGCGGTAGTCTCGGGTTCCGTAATTTATCGCTCGCGCTAACTGGTCCAGGAAAAGTTTCACCTCTCTTTGAAATAATCCGTATCGATTCTATACAGATATATACCTGTGGTTGGAGGGTGCACGTAGGATACGGATGATCTTCAACCGGTTTGAAAAATTTCAGTCAAGATTCGGTGCACACGACTACCGCCACGTGCGGTGAGAACTCTGAATTCGCAGATATCACGATTTTGCGGACGCTTTTTCGAAAAAATATACACCTGAATCGTGGAAGATAGGGTGTACGCCGCATTTCACGTCATTTTTCCCAACTCTTTTCGTTGAACAAGTTTCAGCAGCGATGGATATTCGATATCCCCATTGCGTCGGATTTTGAATTCGACGAGAAACAAATTTGGTAACTCTCTGTTAGCGGAGTTATTCGGGTGCGTACATCGTAGAATTTTCAAAGTAAGAATGCTCGGCTTATGAGATTATTAATAGCCCGCTCGCGTGTTCTCCTCCTTGAAGATTTTACCATTTTTCAAATATATTACGTATACGAATAGGCTTCCCTCGGAACCGTTTTGTTCCACAAATATATATATATATACGGTATATGTATACCTTCACAAGTGCGTTTCCCAACGTTCGTGCCACGACTTCGTTGACTTTATCTCCTTAAGGTTCCAGGTCTTGGTCCAGACGCTCTTCTATACTCGCTGCGTGTTCCGGTGAAGTTAACGTCCAATGCTCCGATCCTCTCCGCGTATCTCGAATACGTTAAACGAACGCGCGCGACGTATATTCATATTGAATTCGTCGATGAATAAATTATACGATCATTTACGAAGTTTTCAATTTTCGAAACGAACGAAACGACAAGCACCTTACGAGCGTACGCGACATACGTACCACGTGTGAAAATAACTACGTCCAATCGCATAGAAAATTCGATTCGAATCGAATTAAAAAATTGCCGCGCGCTTATCGTCAGAGAATCTCCAGTTGATTTTTGATAAAGTTTTCCGTTCCGGCTCAAGATTTGCTCGAAATTTTTTTTTCCCCGTCCAATCGGGAGATACTGAGGTAACGAGACTCGAGAAATGTTTACTTTCTCGATACAGCGAGGACCATCGCAATAGGAATCTCGTATTTTTTGATCGTTCAGAGAATTTGATCGGGGCATTCGCGTTCCGCGAACTCTCGGTATTGGTGAATTTCGATTATTCCGGTGCACCGGGGGTGCCGTAAAATTCCGTAAAGAAGGGTCGTCGGGAGGATCGAGAGAAACTCGAACGGTGCGAAGTGGTCGGCGTCGTGATGAACACATGACCGGCTGCTACCTGGCCCGCGGGGCTGCTGGACCTTTCTTTGCTCACTCCACGCCGGGCACAAGGTTCCTACCTGCTCGATCTGTTCTCTCTCTTTTTCTCTTCTTTCGATCCAAGTTTCGCCTTCTCGCTTTACCTTCGCGACGGATTGTCCCACCTATAGAGGAGGTAAGCCACAGCCGCAGCCACTTTTGCCGCTGCCACGAAGAGCCAAGGCGGGGGCCCCAACCGGACTTCAGTGTAATGCCGAACGTCGTTTAGAGAATGTCAAACCAGTCGCGTTGCGTGATGTGCGGTGCTTCAGTTTTCAACGAGGACTTATCGATATTATTTAAAAAAACTTGACTACCCAAAAGTTGAAGAAACACAAAAAATAAAAAAAAAAAAACACAACCGGAAGTTCGATCGCCGCGGATGAAAATCCCTCGAAGCTGTGAGATCGTCGCATTATTTCGGAGTACCGCGCCGGAGGGAAGGAAGCTCTCTGAAAATTAAAACTCTGAGGATTATTCCTTTCGTTGTATCGCATATATATACCTGCAGCGTAGAGCTGCAGTGATGCAGGGCGAGAGGTGAATGAATATTTATACTCGAATTACATGGTCGTGTCTTATAGCGACGCTAAGTACGTCGTAGTCTATACTAAGGACTAACTAACTAGTCATTACCCGAATCGAACTTTACTCCCGTCATCATCCCGGCGTACGACGAATAGGATAATTTTAGAACATGAGTTACAACGCGTACACAATATCGCACAGACATCGGTTATATTTTTAATGACGTGTGGCATCCGATCGGTAGTTTGTAGCGTAAATTATTCGATTGCGTCACCGTTATCGCCCGTTGCGTACGTGGATAACAAAAGGTGGAAACTAAACGCCGTGAAATGTAACGCGAAACGTAGGGTAATTGAACGGGAGTAAGCGGGATGCGGGTGCGAGTGGACGTCGCGTCGTCCAGAGTTTCGTCAGCGTTGCTGTACGTATTCGTTTCGTAAAATTAGCTGCGGGTGACGAAATTTTATCGGACAAAGGATATAACGCGACCGTGAAAACTTGCCAAGGTCGATCAACCTCGGTCACTCCTCCTCTTGTTTTTATTCCTCCGCTTGTTCGCCTTCTTTTTTTTTTTTTTTTATCGGCCTCTCGCAAGTTCACCCGTAAGTACGTTTGACGAATTGATTTTCAGTTCGACGATATGGAAGCGGGGAAGAAAAAGCAGTTTCAAAAATAAACGATAGATTTCCGTCGTAGCGCCGTAGATCGAGCACCGGTTCGCCTTATCGACGAAATCAATCTCGATCGAACGGCGATCTCGAGGGGGACGCCGTGAAAAGTTGAAAATTAAATTTACGGCTAATAAACTACTTATATCGATATCCGGTCGAACCTCCTACGAAAACGGAGGAAGAACAAACGTCAGCTGTTCACGTATGACGCGTATACCGACACTGTATGCGTAGTTCGAATAACAATGGGGGTCGGGCGATCAATTGAAATCGAGTTACGAAACCGGCTTGAATCTCGAACGTTAAAAGCCTAGATCCGACCGGCGGTGTTACCCCAGACTCTAGTAGCCGGGCGAACCTCGTCGAGTCTGGTTTGACGTGAATTTCAAATTTTCGGATCCATGAACCGAGCGGCAAAGGCTTTTCGGGACCATCGCAGGGAACGAGAGAAGACTCGACGTCGGCGTTGCTCGAAATCGAGTCGAAGCGACGGACGACAGTGACAGTGGGAGTGTCGTTTGCACAAAGGAAGTCTATTCGATTAGCGGTATTACAGATCGTGTTGCACGTCGACCCAGACTACCGTACGTATCCCCCTGGAGTTTGAATTCAGGTCAGTTCCGAACAGATCGAGCGAACGTGACTTTTTTGCATCAGATTTGCCGGAGTATGTCCTCGAAAAACGATCTTCGCCTTTATCTCATTTTGTCTAGTAATTGTTTTTCTATTTTTTTTTTTGACTACAAGTACGTTTGATTTTTTACCGCGGAACGAATATTCGATTCCGCTACACTTGAAACACATCTTCCTCTGAAATAATTAAAACGGCTTCGAAATTTGTCACGCTTTCTTGAATACGTTGCGTCCGCCATGCGTTTCGACACGACGTAAGATCTTGGAAAATTGCGTGTAGTTTTCGAACGAAATGAACAACATAAAATTCACATACCCTCACGCGTATTCAAACGAACGAATAAATCGTCTCGTACGCTTGTGAGATGATAGGTCGAGTTATTCGTATCGAAGAACGTAACCGTTAGAAAACTATCCTTTAACCGTCAAACTGTTAAAAAGAATGGAGAAAGTTGCAGGCGTATACTTTTTGACTGTCCCACTTAACGCCCGGTGTAAATTCTACCGGAGCCCCCTAGGCGTAGGCTGCATTCGCATTTGAAGGCCATTTAAACGAGAAAACTAACGTATGCCACCCGGCTGGCTTACCTTATCATAAAACGACACGTGTGCGTAACAATCGTGTAACAAATAGCGCCGAAAACTTTCTAGTTATATCTTCGCGCAGTTTGCATCGTTCGTATATTATCATGCTCGAATGATGTCATTTAATTTTACAGCCAACCGTTATTACAGCGAATCGTCACGGATGCACTCGCGAGTGATTCTTTTTCCCAGAAATTACATCGTCGGTAACGAAATGCAACCTTGACCTCTCAAGTTTCCGATGTTCTCTACCGACGAGAAGCTTGTCCGGTGTAGCGAAACGTTCGACGGTGTCTTCCAAATTGGGAAACTTTGAGGTCGATTGTATTCGCATGATGGTCGTTGTATTCTCGACTCATTAGAAGGTCTGAATCAATCACATGATACCAAAAATGCAACTCACTTATCGTTAGTTAGCTGTTTTTATTACGTAATTCATTGCACAATTTTGTACTCCGATGTTAAATATGAACGAAATCGTTGATTACAGTAAGGAGACACTTTACCGTTCGGAAATATCGACACCTGATCGAATGGTTTGTTATTTTTTATTTGGTCACGTGAATCGTGGCCAGATGTTTGCAAAAAAGAAAAAAAGAAAAAAAACAGAAAGGAAAAAATGACAAATTCGCCCGACAACAAGTCGCGATATTTTTCGCGCGTGCTGTGCGAAACAATGACTCGTGACGTACATTCTCGTTCCAGATCCAGCGGGCACATTCCTTCAGGCATTCCATCCTCGTCCATAATGATACGAAGAATGATCCGTGAGCTATTCGTCTCGATCAACCAACCGATACCATTATGAATATGTATCGAGAAAAACGATACAAACGAAAAATAAGAAAACAATCTAGAGACATTAGAAATTTTTTTTGCGTTTGGAACAAAATGGCGACTGTGAACGTCCGATTGGGTTCGGGTATCGCACGAAGATTTTCTTTTCGAACGGAGGGCTGCAGTTGGGCTGTGGGATTAAAAAATTTCGAATTCGATCGAGCATAAAGTGGACGACCTTATCGCGCGTTGCGTGTCATCTCTTGGCGAGGGGCAACCGATTTTATTATATCCGCAATATCGGGCAGCTGTTTAATTCGTAATGGCAAGCTGTGGAGCAATACGTGACATTATGTCGTTTCGCCAGAGCTAGGGTAGGATAATAACGACGGGTTGACTATAATTTAATATTACGTTACAAGAATACGGGTCGGGCACGTGTTCGGAAATCGGAGGACAGCCGATAACCGATGTGTCGATTGTGTAGCGGAATAAAAATCGTAATCTAAATCGGCGAACGATTCTCGTATAATTCTTTCGACACTCTTTCAAAGGAATAGCGTCGTTGATTGGATATCTGTAATTCACTTCAATCGGGTGACGACATCGAGAAGAGTATCGCGAACTCGATGATCCATTTCCAATAGGTGGACGTCTGACTTTTGGAATCGAACGACATAGGGAATCTTGAATATTTTTTGATCGTCGGATAACTATAGTCTTCAGAAATAATGCCATCGGTAATGCGACAATCGACGTTTGCCGCGCAGCTGAAAATCAGCTCGATTCTATTTAGAAATCGATTTCATTGGGCATATATTTACTTTTCGCTCCAGTTGGAAGCTGCGAAAAAGAAAACTTGTCGATAAAACCCATTGGAGTATAAAACTACACGTTTGAACTACAAAACGGTTGCCTTATTATATACTCGGCGCATTCCTTTGGGCTGCAAAATAGTGACTCACCGGTATATGTATAATATCAGATTCCTTCGGTGACTAATCGAGATTGCAAATTATGCGCTGCTTTAATTGCGTACAAAGTAGATGAGATAACCAAACCGAGCGAGTATCGATAGAAAACCCGATAGCCACATGTAACGTGATTTATACAAAGGGTTCGCTCGCGTAATCGTGATCCGCATAATATCCGCGTACGTCGAAGAACCGCGGAGCGTGTCGACCTCGAACTATTCCACTTGAAAGAAGAAAAAAAAAAAATAATGGGAACTGCTAAAAGATTTTCACCGCAAACTACTCCACGGTTGACCGCAAATTCGTTGAATTATTCGAAAGGACGATTTACACTAGACTCGGACGTTCCATTTATCCATCCTAGGTACGGTTTTCGTTCGGGGCGTATCGTCGCCGGGATATTCGAAACCGAAGTGTCACGGTGGTCCGTTCGCCGTCAATTACAGTCGCAATTAATTGTAATCCTAGTCCGGCGGCTCACCTCGCGTAATTTCATCGCGAACGTAGTCCTCTGCAGCGGATCAGCGGCAGTGCGTTGCGAACGCCGTTGAAATAGAAATCGTTCGCCTAGAAACTCGGGTCCCAAAGTTACACCGTCTCGTATGAAAATGGCTCCCACGCGATCGGTAACTGGTTTTTTCCCCCGAACCGTCCGAGTCTCGGGTCGTTGTTTTCGAAACCCGTCCATAAATTACTCTAGCAAAGATGACTGGCTCGCAGTCGTACGCCTCAATCTAAAAAGTTACGGTTATATTTTAATAAAGGAAAAAGCCACAGAGATCACGGTTCTTGAATATATCCGTTCGACCGCGATGTTTCGAACGAAACGTACCAGAGCGCTTTTCTTCGCGTTTTCACGTAGTAGCGATTAAACGGTGACTAAACGAAAATCGTGTACGGAGAAATCGCGTCCATTCGTCGGGCCAGGATATCCAGCTAGCGACACTTTCGCTTTTATAGTATAAAACTTCACGACACGTCTTATCTCCTATCTGGATATTTTTAGGACGATTTACCTCGAAGACACGGGGTCGTTCGCCAGACGTTGCTGCACGGATAAAATAATAAATATTCATGCTCCGGTTAGTTTTCGACACGTGCCATCCACGCGGGAGCAAGGAACCGTTCTTCTGTGGGTAATCTTTAAAGGCAGCCGTGTCTCCGTGTCCTCCGTGACGTTACGTCTTTCGAATACCAAAATCACTCACTATTGGTGTTGAACGATCGTTTCCTACCTAACTACACATCTTTGCGGATATCCGATAATGGGACGCCCTATGAGTTTAAGGATTTGAATAACCCGTAGCTCGTATCGGTACCCTCTCGGTAACAAGGTCTCGAGAATCACGTGACGTCTCCTTTGTTCTTACTCCCATTTCCATTCCCTAATTTTTTTTCGTCCACGGAAGACGCGTAGCGCGTACAGGAAAAAATTACCTCGCTCCCCTTCTTCGGGCCAAGGCTTTCTACCCTATTGTATAAACGGAACTTGGCTTAGCTGGTACCCCTGCAAGATTTCCTTGTGTACGATTTCCACCTGGACTCACAGCAGCAGACGTTATAGTTTTACAGCTGTGCCTTTTATGTACAACGAATGCTCCCCGAGTAAGCGCATGTGTCCGGAAATATACCACCCAGTGTCCGTAGATATAGCGGTAGAACGGTACGTACGTACGTATACGTACGTACCTATAAAGTTGCGGGCATTGTCACTAGCGTGCATAAGAAACACCCGGCTAGTTGCCAACATTTCACACCTCGCAATTAAGACTGTGTAATTGTGGAATGCAATTACACCGTGTATGGTGATATAACGTTGATCCGTGCAGCGGTCGTCTGCCCTGAATCTGAAGTTAAATAGAATTTCGAATAAAGTGAAATGAAGAAAAAAAAAAAGAAAAGAAAACAATTGATGGGAAAGGTAAAAAGGGATAAAATAATCGAAAGACCGCCCTTGGCGTTTCCTGTACCGCGGGTGGACATGAATCAACGCTAACTGGTCAATCAGAGTAGGATATGGAGGTAAAAATATTAATGGCCTACCTTATGGTAGTTTATGTAAGCGTGTACGTTACACGTGCGCTTATACCTGTATAGGTGTGTGACTTATACGAGCCTCGTGAGACTAGTTAATAACAGAAAGTATGCATCGTGCGGCACGGCCACGGATATCTATCTGCACAAAACCAGTACCGCGAGTCAGGAATAATTCATACCGATATACGCCGTATAACGCGAACGTATTGTATACGTAGACGTATAAATTCCTACGTGTTCGTCTCGATATTCGACGGTATTGTCTGATATACTCGGTCGCCAAGATATCCGTTCTCCCCCCCCCCCCCCTCCGCTCCATTTTACATCGAGTATTCGTATAAAACAATGGGACCCGGGGTTCGATCTCTCGTTTAATCTCGGCCACACGAAATGAAAGAGTAGCGTCGCAGTATATTCAACGTTATTTTTTCTCATCCGTTTCAGATGGAGAGCGAGGTGCGATCGTTGAAGCAGGAATTGGAGCGGACTCGCGAGGCGCTGAAACTGGCGACGAAACGGTGTCGCGATCTCGTACGAGAATTGGATCATCGTACGGCGGATCGGGACACGGAGAGATCGTTACGGGATCAACAACTGTCGCGTATACTTCGCGCCCTTCTCGTCGTAGAGGGACGCCTCAAGCAGGAGCAGAAATCGATCCGTCAACTTCTCTGCGAAAAGGACAACGTGATAAGAAATCAACAATTGGAAATAGCCAAGTTGCGTAGGTACACGAAGAATTACATAAAATGTAAACGGGACAACACGCTGTGCAAGGGTGTTCTCGACGCCGACGAATCGACGGAAATCATGTCCGACGATCTTCACGGTGTATTGTCCGGCAATAGCGACGTCGCCAGATCCGACAGTAGCCTCAGCAAAGACATTCGCACGCTCAAGTGCGAGATCATAACCAGATTGAACGAGGACTCCGACCAGGATCACGGGCTTCGTAAGGCGCACAGTTTCGCCGAGAGCGACGTTTCGAAAACAAGCATCACCTCCAGCGAGATCACCGACGCGTCGATCACCACTACGGACAGCAGTCCGTCGATGTTGAGTACGGAGGGATTTTGCGAGGGCGAAAGTACCGACGTATCGCCCGGTTCCACGCTGAACAAGTCGACCCACAGGTGTACCCCGATCGTCATTACGGACGAACTTTTGTCGAGCGACAACGAAATCGCCGGTGACGAAAGACCCGAGTTACCGAAACGAAAGGTTGTTTCCGTACGCGGCAAGTTGCTCAAAGAATCGAAAAGGTCGGAGTTCAAAGGCAACGGGGTTACGCGGACGGAGAGCAAAGACGACGGAATGGACAGTAACTTCGTCTCCGACGAGGAACCCGTTTATGAAAATACTTGCTATCTCGAGTCCAGTAAAGAAACAACGAACGGCTCGGACGACTCGGTCGAACTGACTAGGAACAACATCAATAAATCCGATCGCGCCGATCAGCCCGCTACGATGGAACAGAGTTTAGAGGAAAATAGTGGGAATTGGTACAGCGATCCGGACGAGGATAAAGCCAGTGACGAGGTATTCCGACATCGGGCTTATCAACCGAACAGCAAACACAACTCGGTTCTGGAATGCGTTAATCAGATTCTATTGCGTGACATGGAAGAAGAGGAAAATGTCCTTTCGGTACCGAGGAGATTCAAATACCGTGGAAGGACCGTTAGATTCCAGCCGGCAAGATTATCGGACATCGAGTCAGTCGGATCCGAAATGGAGAGGAGAAATTCCGAGGAGCATGTCTCCGAACCGAAAGACGGAACGCGTCTCGACGAACGTAACGAGGTTAACGATTCCGCGGGATTCATCGGTTCGCTTACGGACTCGGATTTCAGAGCGAAGTTGGTGCAATCTCCCGGTGAGTCGGGGCGTGATTCGATGACGGAAGTCCTTGGCTCTTCAAACGTGGATTTTGAAGGATCCAAAGCGATACCGCTGGTAATCATCGAGCCGAAAGTCGAACCTGAAACGGTCGGTGCGGAAACTAACGCGACGACTCCTCAGAAAATGAAAATCTGTACAGACCTGATGAAAGTGTCGTCGGTACACAGATCGAGTCCGCCGTTGAAAATGGAACGGATGGAGGAAAAAACTTGCCTTCAAATGTGCGCCAAAGGGCTGACGATCGCTAAAAATTTGGACTACGAGGAGATCGAGTCGTTGCCGGAAATAAATTCTGGTATAAAAACACCGCCGGCTTTGCCGCCGAAACCGCAGTACAAAAATAACACGTTGATACTGAAGAAGATACCGAGTCCCTCTTTTCTGATAAACGAAACGCACAAGAAACAAGGCGGAGTCGATAGTACGCCCGAGCACGACAAGAAACTGTTCAATTTTTCGGTATCGCCCAAGCTGGGAACGGTTCGCAGTTTATCGTACGAAGAGAAGATAACATCGAAATCTTCGCGAACGAACAACAACGAATCGCAGAACGACGTCCTCCTCAAGAACAAATTCGACAGTTTGAGATCGTCTTTTCAGTCACGACAGAATTTGAACAACGTTTACGAGGGTGTTGGAAGAATGCCAAAGGTCACGAATATCGTGCGACACTTCGAAGAGTTCAAAATCGGCGAGGCCGAGGACCGGACCATCGCCAAGGACAAAGATAAAAACAAGGACAGGGAGGTCGAAAAGTTACGACTGGACTACGACCAGGATGACATTCGGCAAAATTTCGAAGAATTCAATCTGGACGAATGCGATCTGTTCCACGACCCGGATCGCGCCGATGCCGACGGATCGGAGAGGCTGAACGACCTGATACTAGCGACGCAAATCGAGAACACGACCAAGGGTAAAGATTTGAATGCAAATGGCGGGTATGACCACTTCCTAGAGGCAACGGGGCTCAGTACAAAGTCTATTCTGACCCCTTCGCGACTGCTCAGCAATCACAAGAGCATGCTGAAACCGAAGGACGTGAAGTACAAGAACAAGATCAAAGCGACCGCGGTATTGGAAAGGCACGGTATCGCCGCTGTTAGCTCCACCCACACCCACGTTAAACACTGGACCGGCCCTTTCGTCTGAGCTGACTTACAGTTTGTAACTCGTGTGGCGCTTTAAAAGACTCCTCGGTTGAATATTTGAATTTTTCTCGAATCCCTTCCGTCGATAGTCGTCCGTCCGTCCGTCTGACGCGAGTAGAAATATTCCCCGCTGACGGACGATCTTGTGAGTTTACTCGATTTATCTTCAGAATTGATGAATTGTCTCCACACGCGGTCACCGCGTGTGAACGTGATTTGTAATTTTTTTTCAACGAATCTGAAGAGTTTATTACCTGAGAGTAAGGATATTATTTATTTGCGTGAGGTGTGCTTCGCTGTAAAGCTGGCGTTTAAAATTGTCCATTACCGCATCTCCGAATAATAATCTTTATGTCAAAGCTTCCGTAGCTTTTCTGTATACGAATGTAAATAAAACTATGTATGTGAAAGTATAATATGTTTTTCTAAAGAGCGATATCGACACTCGATAATTTCACATGTGATCAAAACACCGTTAATTTCGTTATCACGACCATTATATTCTCATGAAGTTCAAAAGTGCATGTACCGAATAGTGAATCGGTTGATTTTCTTGGATAAAATTTTTCTGTATCTCTACGTGTAATTAGCCGTATGATAACATAGATCGTTACTTACATTCAACTTAATAAATTGAACGAACTTGAATAAAGTTTGCGCAACAAAATTTCATTGCAAATTCTATGGGGTGTGACGAACGACGGAGCACATAAAAACTCTCCAGATGAATAAAATATTTCTTATAATTACCTAAATGTCATTAACATCTTTACTGGAATATTTTTTCACTTAGTGTTTTTTTTTTTTTTTTCTATCGATTGAACAATATCAGCACCAAATAAATGGTCAATGAATCGTTTCGGAGGGTGAGTCGCGTGAAACTTCGACTTTAACAAATAATGCAAAGCGATTGTATTGTTAGAGGAAGGGTAAACGCGCCCTATTGCCAACCCGACAATTGGAACGTTGTAATATTTCTGTGGCGATTGTTACAAGTATATGTACATTCGGAGGTAAATATGCCGCGTACAATTTCCATTCATTCACGCAAGGACAATCGTTTTATCGTTTAGTTTTATTATAGAGCTTGGAGCCAAAAAGTGACACGTGACTCACTCGAAGAACTCTTGTGATATTGCGAGGTGGACAAAAGGGGAAAACAAAAGATCGAAATTAGCGCAACGAGGAATAAAGTTCGACGAAAGCGATAAATATGGTCAGTCGAAGATACGTCGGAACTACCGTCGCGAAATATAGTTGACGTTCGTTCGAATATGTTCTGCCGATTCTCGCTCAAGCATATTTTTGACAAAATTCAAAAGGATCCGTTTTGGGCCGTCACGCGTTTCAGCTGGCTCTTCAGCCACTGGACCGGGTCAAATTTGATCTTCGGTATTGTATTCGGTGCAACGACCATTGGGCTCCATTTGTTCAGTTGGCTGCTCATTTACACGTCGTACTTCAACGAATACATAAATCGATCCCAAACCGCCCTTTCTCGCGCTGTTTATTGCACCACGCTCTTCACCCACACGCTCATCGTACCGGTGTTGATAACGACGTGGATGATCAGGGGGTGGAAACGAGTCCGCCGTTTCGCCTCGGTCATCCGAACGGTGGATAAAAGGTTAACGAGGGTCGGTATAACCACGAGGAATGCCTTCGTCCAGATGGAGTGGCTGGCGATGGTGTTCGCGCCGTTGATCGGCGTCGTTTATTTCATGCGGAGAGCAGAACTTCCTCCGAGCGAGCGCGGATTTGAATTTTCTAAATCATTGTTACCTCTGATGAAATTTTACATTTACAATCATTTTTTGATCGGGACTTACGTGCCTTGTTTCTTCGCCTTTTTCGCTCTAGTCGTTCACGATCGGTACCGAAGTATAAACTCGCTGTTGGAAAATATCTCGGGGGCCGAATACGGGAATAAAGATATCGCGGGTAACGAGGGACGGATGACCCTCGCCGAGTGGATAGCTGCGGTTCGCGAACTTCGGGCGCTTCATCGCAAGCTTTATTTTGCCGCGGAGAAAATTTCGCAGGCCTTTGGTCTCCAGATTCTGCAGCTCACCGTGTTGACGTTAGGGTCGGTCGTCAGCGGTTTCTACAATTTTCACGTGGCCAATGTCTTTCAGTGTGGAATGACCAAGTTCGACAGAAGAAGGATATTTTTGCAGGCCGTTATCGAACTTGGCCCAATTTGCGTGGCGGCGTATCACGGCGGTCGAACGATCGGTCAGGTAATTTTATTCTCTCGCAGAAAGAACATCCGAAGAATACTCGTCTGCGCGGAATACATGTGTTTTTTTTTTTTTGTTTTTTTTTTCTTTTTCTTTTCTTCTATGCCACAGGCAAGACGCACGGTAAATGTGCTGCAGGATGTCGGTGTTTCCAACGATATTCTGCGACTGGAAGTGAGGCGAATTTTTCGACTAGTCACGAGAAAGTCGATCACGAGTGATGAATATCTGTATTCTTTTTCTTGTTCAGATTTCAGCGTTTTCTCTTCAGCTGATCGATTACGATCTCCGTTTTTCGGCGTGCGGTTTCTTCGACATCGACTTGTCGTTGATTCGGAAGGTGGGTATAGGTGAGATCGATTGTAGCGAATAAGATATATCTCATAGGCCAAGCGTTGGAATAATTGTCAGTTGGACTAACAGATGGGTTTTTATTCTCGTAGATTACCGGAACCGTTATGACTTATTTGATCATTCTGATCCAAATCGGCAACCTGCAAGAACACTGTCGGAGCATTTCGGGCTGGACGGATTATTCCCGAAACAATTTCACGAATTCCTCAAATATTTTATAGACGTGTTGACTAACCATTTGCTGATGAGCTTTTTCTGTTTTAATGCGAGGCGTTCGCAAAAGCGCTGTATCATGTGTATTCATAACGTTGGTAAATCCATTATCTCGGTATTACACGATACACCTAAATTACGTAAAGTAAAGGGACAGTGGTACTCGTATTGCGAACGAAGCTTTTATTCTGCTTATTTTTCTGATCATCCGGTTCAAAGGTAAAAGGTCGGTACAAAAGCACATGTGTATCAATTGTTCTTTTTTTTTTTCTTTGGTATCCATTAATTGTTTTATCGATCTACATCACCAGTCTTCGATTTTTTTTGGCGAGAATTCTCAAGATGTTCCTCTCGCGAGTTGATGGATAATTTTCAAGAGCATCGATGTCTTCTTTTCGACCGATATTGTAACATCCGATGAAAACGAACAGTAAAAATCTCGTCGTTCGTGGAAGGTTATTTTTTCATTCCAATAAAAGACGAACTATGTGCATGGGATATAAATTTACATGCAATTCCCGCGGTTGATCCTCTACAATTTCCTTTGTCTTTTTATTTCGATTCAATGCAATCGAGTTCAAATAAAATATTCATTTCGCTGTACGGCGAATTAATATTGTTCTGAAAAAATGTACAAATGGTATTTCTGCTCGCCTCGATCGGTTATCCGTTTCGTAACATCAAACGAATATAGGCGTACCACTATTTTCAGCTTTCGAGATCATGTTCGACTACTTTTTCCACCGAAATCACTCGTATTTTTGCGTTTTCGGGTGCGTTAATTTTCCAACCTGATTTTGATATAATATGTTCATAATTTTTCGGAGATTCATCTTCCGCCTACGTCGGAAATGACATCGCACACGTGAAAAATGCACATCTGGAAAGTGTATCGTTATCCTAGCGTCGTAGATTATCGTTCGTTCCAGTCTGTGACCGTGTGTAAAATAAAAGAAAAAAAAAAAAGAAATGATAATCCGTGACTTTGGCCTTCGCCAATAAAACTACCTGTATCTTCGCTCGATGTAAAAATAAATCGAATTCACGGAGGCACGAGATTCCCGCGGGTCGTGTGCGATGTGAGAACTACTGATCGTAAAAATAAGTTTCAAGCGACAATCGGGCGACGGTGTCGTCGGCTTTTGGTCGTTAAACGAGCCGATAACAAGAGACTCCATTTTATTTTTCAGGTAGCTGCGGTCACCCGCTAGTTTCTTATCGATCTCGACAGTATAATCGTAAGCGTAACGATAAAGGCGATCGAGGTATTAAAAACATATGATGAAATCGGACACGTCAAACACAAAAGCATCCCTTTTTCTGAGGACGACTCTGAGTTCACGTTAAATTTGTTTAAATTTCCTTCAACGTTGCTCCAGTGTGCGCAAATGATCTTATACTTCTCAATGTCACGGTAGAGATAATTTCAGCCCAGAGCAATCACATCACCCGATTGGATGACGTACCTGTGTATTCTGCTTCCACTAAATTTCCTGCAACGAAATTATATTTGAACAACCGCAAACGTTTCATGTACGGAAGAAATTATAGGCAGCGGAGTGAACTTCGATACGAATGCGAAATATCAATGACCATCAATTACCGTCTATTTTTTCCTCGCCTTTGATTTCTTCGCTATCGCATGGCAAATACAACGCTCGAATAAATCGCCGGCGTATGATCGCAATCAATGAGATACGATAGTTTCGTAAGGTGAAATCGTCGAGCACTTCGATACACGTGAAGATACTTTCAACTTCTCAAAACGAGTGTCATAATATTTGCGATACGATCGTCGTGTCGCGCATGGGGGTAAATACGTCGCGGACACAATCCCATCGGATTACGCGCGAATAATGGTTTTATCGGTTTTCGATTTAGTTTTATTAATGCGTTACGCTCAGAAGTGACATTCAGCTTTCCATGAAGATACCGCCTGAAACATGAGCGATGGAAAAAGGAAAAAAAAAAAAAACGTCACCGCCGGTAAAATTTCACCACCTAACGAGCGGGCGATCGAAACGGTCAGTTGGAATATACGGGTACGATGTTGTTGGAACTACCGGACGTCTACTCTTTCGATATCTAGTTAACACCGACTGAAATATGTCTTACCGATTTTCGAACGATATTGTTTTCAAAAAATTTCTACCGGGTCCGTTTTGGGCAGTGATGTACCTCAGCTGGCCCTTCGCTCACTGGTACGGATCCGACCTGATCTTCGGTTGGATATTCAGCGGGACGATCGTCGCCTTCCACATCTGCATTTGGTCGTTCGTGTACCAGCGGTACTTCAACGAAATCGCGATGCGATTCCAAACTGAAGTTTCTCTAACTATTTACATGGCCTCGATAGTGACCCATATCCTTAACATACCCTTGTTGATAACGACGTGGATGATCAGAGGGCGGAAACGAGTCCGCCATTTTATATCGGCTATCGAAACGGTGGATGAAAGGTTGTCCAAATTTGGAATAAACACTAGAAAAAAGTTTATCGACTTCAAGTGGCTGGTGATAGTGGTGGGTCCGTTGGTCGGGATGCTAATTTTGCTTCGAGAACCAGTATATACTTATCACGATCTCGAAGTTGAACATTACGAAGTATTCATACAGTTACTTCGATTCTGGGGACAGTACGACATCGTGATCGCGTCGTACGTGTTGTATTTTTTCGTTTATCTGACCTGGGTCGTTGACGATCGCTACCGAATTATAAATTCGCTATTGGAAAATATCACGGACGCCGAATACGGGGATGAATATATCGCGGGAAACGGGCGACGAGTGACCCTTGCCGAGTGGATAGCTACGGTTCGCGGACTTCGGGCGCTTCATCGCAAGCTTTTTTTTGCCGCGGAGAAAATTTCGCAGGCCTTCGGTCTCCAGATACTGCAAATCACCTTGTTGACGTTATTGTCGTTCATCGGAGATCTCTATCAATATCACGTCTCTACCAAGTTACCTTGTGGGCAAACCACATCCGGGATAACGACGTTTCTGCTGCCGAATATTTTCAGATTGATCCCCATTTTCGTGGCAGCGTTTCAAGGCGATCGAACAATCGCTCGGGTAATCGGTTTGAATTTTCGAATGAACGAAATATCGATCACAGGTTACTGTATAAAATCAATCATTTTATTTCACAGGCGAAACGCACGATAATTGTGCTGCACGACACCGTAGTTTCCGACGATACTCTACGCATGGAAGTGAGATCATTTTCCACTCTGTGATCATCATCTTAATGATCGGAAGTATATATTTGTTTTATTTCTCGTGCAGGTTGCAACGTTTTCTCTCCAGTTGATTCACTACGATTTTCGCTTCTCGGCATGCGGCTTCTTCGACATCGACTTATCGGTAATTCATATGGTAGGGATTATCGAATTTTCGCCATCGCATACGAGCTAATTGTAAGGCTACTTTAATCAGAGTTTTTATTTCTTTAGATTGCCGGAACCATCGTAACTTACTTGATCATCCTAATCCAAATCGGGACCCTGCCGAAGCGTTGTCGGGGGATTTCAGATTGGGCAAATCGTTCTCAAAACAATGCAACCGAATTTCCAGATATCGATAATGCTAACGAATTGTTAGCCTCAAATTATTTACAATGATATTTCTGACCAACTTCAGGTGTCAGTCGAGTAGAAATTAAAAAATTCGTGAGTGAGCTCTCTGCATTGAAGAAAACGCTGAAACATTTCTATCACGGTGCATGGCCTCGGTATGATTTTAATAAATAAAAGCAGAGAATCCGTGTACTTTCTGGAATAACGGGGATGTAAATTCGATTAAGAATTTGAAATTGGTGAGAAGTGAAAAATTTTCTCGTAACGCTACGTCGAGTGCACTGAGGAAACTGAGAGATGAGATGAGAGGAAGATGAGATTCTAGCTTTATGTACTCGACGGATTGGTAATCCCGGAGTCTGATCAGACGAAAATATACTCGCTCCAACGAACGCCTGAAAATATGCAATCCGTGTTGCATCCGTACGATGTCGTGTCAGTCGTAACTGGAGCTCGGAAATTCGACGTATGAAAAATATGTAATCACGACGTTCGGTGATCGACAAACTAAAAAAATCGAATTCTAGCTCGAATTTAAGTTTGAAAATTATTTGGACATACTGCGTCATATATACATATATATTTATTCATTGTATATACATATACACTTTATTGTTCACCTGAATAATTAGAGAAGGTGTAACTATATTTTTGTTTCGAATAAAAAATTTTCAGCGCGAAAGATATCGCATTAGCGAATAACGATACAATGTTTAAATTATCTTACACTTTACATATGATGAGCTTTTTTTTCTTACGTATAAATAAGAGTACACTAGTCACTTGAGTTGACAGATTATAGCCTCTTGACTATTTAATTTAATACATCGTAGGTCCTTAGTAGCGCGGAGCGTATATTATTATTTTTCCTTCACGTCGCACTGGCAGATATTTATAATTTTCGTAACAGATATTGTATGAAATTGCGTGAAGATGTTTGCGATTGATGGACAGCTTTTTCATTTTCTTCTTCCCCCTTTTTTTTCACGTTTACACGATTTTATGATTGCAGATTACACGCGAAAAGGAGTACGGTTACCTTCCGCGAGATGATTTTTTTTTTTTTTTTTTTTGTTTTTGGTGACTTTATCTAATTTTTTTTTTCCCCGAACATTGACTGAGATTGTAATACACACGACCAAACCTCATTTATCGTTAATTATTAGCGAATGAGCTTGACTCGAATTAATTATAAATTTTAAGACTAGAATAATTAGAATAATTAGAATACTTCATATACAGAATTGAGAGCGTTTCATTTCCCTCTATTTGGTTTTTTAATCTTACTTTTACATCGTGTAACTATAATATGGTAATATTAGATGATAGAATATTCATCAATTTTGTTTGGTAGGTAAATCTGGTCTCAGTCAATTAGCAACAATGAAAAAATAAACGACCCCAAGAAAGGTCCTCGGTCCCGATTCGGGTGCTCGTTCGCATTCAACGAATTCTATCTTTCGAACAATCTTTTTTATCTACTTAGAAAATGCGATTATAATTTTCGTCAATCCTGAACTTCACGTAGCTCGATTATTGTTCATTTTCTATAACGTGATAACTCAAAGATTAGTGTCCCTCGAATAACCCTAACCCTTTTTCTAACTTTTAATTCTCGTTCGTGTTAAAATATAGAGTTTCATAGACTATATGGCGTGGTAAGTTCATTTTTTCAAATATACATAAATATTAATATACTATATTTTCTGTCATTGACTTTTTTCCCAAAATATTCTATTTCCATTGCATTTTCAAATTGTAAATATACTTTGTTAACATTATTTCGTCACTGATAAACCATTCGTAAAATCATCCGCATCATCCAAGCGGCTCATCTCCGACTCCAAATTTTCCTTCGTTTATATATTTGTTCATTTTTTATTTTGTGTCGATTAATTTTCAATATATTTGTATATGTACAATCCGTAGCTCTTTGATCATCCGATTATCGAATAATCGTACGATGATATACAATATCTGTATTATAATATAATATACACATTATCGATCAGTAAATGTTTAACGAGATTCGATGTAGCGTTTCTGGAATTGAATAAATTGGATCCATAATATATATAATATTTGTTACTATTGAACCGGAATCACCAGGCGCAATAACTTATTAAACCGAGTATATTAGTATCATATATAAAGATGTAGTTATATTAGTGTCGATATAATTACTGAGTTTTTGACTGATTAAATTCAAACATCAACCATTTATTCGTAAATTTATAGTATTTACAGTCGACTAATTTATATACGAGTTTCTGCAAGGTAGTGGTAATGACAATATAGATAATGATGACAATCATAATCATAATATGAATATGAATGAGAATTATTACTGTAATAATAATACTGTTGAGAGTTTTCGCAAAATACGAAACGTATTACGTATAGTTCCAAAATGGCTGTATCCATTAAGTCTGTAGATAAAAACCAGCTGGCTCTTAAAATACCAACAACTAATCGAAAGTCGGCTAGATATTGTTATATTCTCATCGTCTCGTTTTCATTTCCTCGCTTGAAAACAGAAGGTGTTCTATACACGCGTAGTGCGGCTTTGATCGCACAACTTCAGCCATACGCCTGATTAATGACTGTGAAAAATATGCCGACAAGTATAATTTTGATATTGAATATATCATACCTGCACATGCGAACCGGGACGTTTGACGAGTTTAGTAATAAATAATGATCAAGATGACAGGTTATTTACAACATATTATATTATATAGTATGAAAAGTAGGACACACGATCAAGCTAGGAGTAGACCAGACTATTCAGAGTATTTCATACATATGTATATATGAATATATGTGTGTATTATACATATATATATACATATATCTAGTATATGTACATTAGACATATAAGGGAAAATCAGTCTAGTAAGTTATCTTACAAAATTTAGCGCAATTTCGTATTTCACTTCGTCATAAATAATAACTAGTCATACGTAGATCGATAAATATACACGTATATGTATAATCCGTTGGTGTAGAAGCTTTTCAACGTTCCGCTGACTCCAAGTGTGTTTCACTTGAAACTTCATAAAGTTAACCAGATAACGTGCAAGTTTCCCTCAATGTGAAGGAGCTTACATATACAGAATATAACTTTATGTGTACATACCATCTGCTTTAACGAATGCGCGACATATTCATACAAGCGTAGGTGGAACAAACGCGATGATATTTTTGTAAGTGAATGAAATTTCGATCGATCCTCCGGTTTCAATTAAATCTATTCAAGAATGCAGTTCAATCGAATCCATTCCGATATTGCAACTCAAATTTCATTTTGCAACGGTGAATTATACAACGGTGATAAATTCTTTTTTTTTTTTTTATCTCTTATGAGAGAGAATTCTATGAATAGGATATATATCTGGGAGACCCGATCGGTTATCCGTTTCGTAACGATATATGAATAGGCGCACTATTATTTTCAGCTTTTCGAATCGTATTCAATGACTTTTACCAACGAAATCAAACTCGTATTTTTTTCGGGGGAGTTCTGGTACGTTAATTATCTAACCTAATTTTGATAAATGCTTAGAATTTTTCGGAGATTCGTTTCCCGCACACGTGGAAGATGACGTCGCACGTGAAAATGCACATCTGGAAAGTGTTTTTTTTTTTTTTCTGTTTTTCTTGTTTCTAGCTTCGAAGATTATCGTACGTTCTAGTTTGCGACCACGTGCGTGAAACGATGATAATTCGTGAACTACTGACTTTGGCCTCTGCCAATAAAACTACCTGTAGCCATTGCTCGATGTAAAAATAAATCGAATCCGCGTCGTCACAAGTTTCTCGCGGAGTGTACGATGTTGAGAACTACTGATCGTAAAAATAAGTTTCAAGCGACAATCGGGCGACAGTGTCGTCGTTTTTTTCGTCGTTAAAAACGGTCGATATCAAGCGAATTCATATTTTCGATTCAATTTATACTTTTTCTTTTTCACCCACCTACGACCGTCCGCTTGCTGCTCAAAGATTTAAAAATATTTTTTTTTCAATAGTATCTCAAGTACGAATAATTTGTACGTTAATGTTATCTTTGGATATGGGGTCATTTTATAAAGTTACGTCATCTATATATATATACGCTATCGACTATTTCGACATACGCGGTTCAAACGGTTTTTCTATATCCTGTAAAATAATTCCTTACCGGTGAATCTTGCGGTGAAAATCAACTTTATATTTTTTTCGTCAACATCAACAACGATATTCTTCACCATCACTTTCTTCGGATGCTTGGATTCTCATCGTTTGTTTTCTTTTTTCTTGATTTTTCAACCTTCTCCGGACAGTTTCTTTCGTAAAACTTTACCTACTAATAAGGGTCCCCTTCGATTTATACACAGACAACGTACACCCTGTACAACACTTTTTATATCGAAAAATAATGGAGTCTCACCATCTTTCTAATGACACAACGACTATTCCTTACCTGGCCCACGATAATCCCGTCTTAGGTGATTAAAAAAAAAAAAAAAGAGAAGAAAAGAAAATCATGTCAGTTCGTATTCTTCTTCTTACGTTACAATCCACCGATATGTCCCACTCTTCACTCCGCTATGCACTTTGTATTATTTGTACTTTTGAGCTTGCGGGCACCTTTCGATCCGTTTCGTTGAAACTGCAGTGTTCGTTGAGGACGTACCGCTCGCTAAAAGTTCTAAAAAATCGTATCGAGACGACGTTGCACCGTAAATGAGTAGAGCAGTGTCTTTGGTATCTCGAATGATTTTTCGCCGTTTCAACGGTTTACTGTAGCTTCGTATCGGCGATATTGTTTTTGTCCCAGCCATTTTGCACGCTGGAAGTTCGCGACATTTGACTGGGACTTCTCACGGGGCTCCGTGCCGGGTAATAGACGCAGGGTCCTGGGCTCGCGGATCTCACTTTGGTCTTGGTACTTTGTCGCGGAAGTGAATTTCCGTTGTTCAAATGGACGTTGTTGTTCCTGCTGATGGTTGTGTTAGACCTGTGACAACGACGTATAGAGTTACGAAGCTCGATATTAGTTACACCGGTCACGAGAGATTCGTCGTTAGTCTGAAACTCCGGACTGTCGCGACCAGGGCCGAATAAGTGGGAACTGCAGAATAACCTTAGAAATATTCTCTTGAATTTTCGTCCGAATATAACGTAGATTATGAAGTTCACACTGCTGTTGATCGTCACCGTTAAATTACCGCTCTGGACAAGCCACGATGGAATTTCGTCGTAGAACTTCTCGAAGATATTTGTCACCAGGGGAAGGACGTTGCATATCAAAAATACGATGACAACGCATAAAAGCATCGTCGCCAAACCGATTTCTCGCCTCTGGTGGTGCGACAGATGCTGCAGATCCCTGTTAGCTTTCCTCACCTGAAACAGAATTGAACATGGTTGCTGTGGCTTTTTTTTTTTTTTCATCCAATAAAACGTAGGGCACCCTACGTCGATCGTGGACGATTAGATTTACGCGTAAACGCTTGCAATCGAACGTACGCCGAAATGGAAGTTAGTCAGCGCTGGGACAGCGGTAAAGTACCCACCCTTTGCGAATTGGGAAAACCGAAGTCGGAATAAGGAGGAAAAAGAGAGTGTTTACTGCGTCTGCAGGGAAAGGAAATTAAACGGTTTTCGGCTCCTGCGACGCAGGAAGCGCTAAGGATATACCGAATCTCCCCCGTGAGGAACGGAGCTCCTATAATCTAACTCGGGAAGGTATAGGGAATCTTTTATCTGGAGACCTCTTTTATATTTAAGTACCTGCCGTCGCATTTCAGACCTCAAGCGATGGCCCCCTCATGGCGTGTAATTCGTAACATATTTACGTTGCCCCGAGCACGAGGATTTGGATATAATATGCTCCGGGGGAGAAAGGGACCTGAGAATCCTCCGAGGAAGTGAGGAAAAACTATAAGAAATAATTTACGACCCGTGTGCAGTTCGCGTTAAGCTTTTCCTCTCTACCGCGACGAGTGGACGAGAGTTTTCCACGCGATAAAAAGAAATTTCGTCTTCAATTTCAGGGTCAAGCTCAATTCCGCTGAACCATATTTGCAGGAGTCCATCCTACCCGAGCTGAAAAATTCGCCTGGTCGAACAGCGACGCAACATTTACGTTCCGCTCGGATACGTAACAGCGGAACGGTGGCGGCGATATTCACAGTCACCTTTATTATTTCTCACGCGAAAAACCTCGCGACATTGCAAACGTATGTTAACGCGGGCGGACCCCGTTGAGACCTCGGTTGAGACTCATGAATCTTTTGTAAAACTAACACTTCGGCTCCATAAATCTCGCGGAAAAAGCAATATCATAATATTGACGGGTAAAAATATATGGAACTGATTTTTCCAAACCCATTCCTCGATATAATTCAAATCATGAATTTATGGGCGATAAAGATTTCCGTTTTTTGTATAATTTATAATTTTATCCGTCACACGCACGATAAACGTCACTATATACCACAGAAATATTGAAACGAAAAATTTTTCGCCAAAAATACCTGATTTTTCGTCTCACCCTGAAATTTCCTCACTGTTTCGGTACTTCAAGTTACGAGACGAAAAATTGAGAACAGTAATATTGACATTTTTAGACCACGTTGTAAAATTAAAATATTCATAATACCTCGGGATTCATCTGAGATATTTATAAAAAGCTTGGCAAACTACAGATGACGTTTCTCGTTAATACACGGAGTGTAACGGAGATAATGCAAGCAGGATGAAATATCGTAAGTGCAGCATGACGCCTGCCGCATGTTTGCACAGATACTGGTACCGTATACAGCCGCGATGCATTTTAAAAATTGGGAGTTCTCACCCCTTTCGAGATGCGTTATTAATATCCCAAACCGTGACGAGTCAATTACGAAATCCGAAAGAACGAATTTTTCAAAGGCCAAAGAAAAGAAATTGCACGTAGATTAAAAGTTTTCCCTCAATTACCAACGGAATTGCTTAACCGGAAGCTTTCTGTATCGCGAAGTAATTGTTGAATTTTTTTTTTTTTTAACTAGAAAAATGTTGCCTCCAATTTTTTTTTTTGTGGAACATATTTTTTCCGTCGCGCGTACAATACCGTGATCAGAAAAAACTGGGTCCGTGCAATTTCCATGTGAAACTATTCCACGTACCGAACTTTTCTGCGACGTATTATAGAACTGAGAAAAAAGTGGCTCGGAGATGCACTAAAAACTTTTTACTCCCAGTCCGCTCGTCGAAGTTGGACGCATATTGAAATCTCCATGAATAACGTACCTGTCGATATATCGCCAAGTTGAATATCACAAGTGCGGTAAATGGGATGGCGTAGTAAAACACGAAGTACATCCAGTGAATGTAAATTGTCACGTATAATGGATTCAATCTGAAATCGGTCGGGCTCACGCAGTACGCCGTCACGTTGTACTTCCAGTGTCTTTCCTTTACGGATGTGACTTCCCAGTATCTTGAACAAATAATGAGAGAAGAAAAGAAAAAAAAATGTTCGGTTTTCGAGCGTTAATTCGATAATCGTGCCGGACTCGCTGACGGACAACGATGTCATTATTTTACGTACTGCTCGATTGTGACAAGGCTCAAAATGAATTTTTCCTTTAATTAAAGTTTGTTCTTTTTCTCTCTACGAATGACGTGGCATTTATCACGTAAGTTTCTCATAGTCTTTGAACAGGTTATAATTAATGTTTCCGGGATATTACTACGTCAGAATTTCTGAGGAATGACATTCTATAAGATCTTATAAGTTTCATTAATCAAAATTGACCTCAAAATACTTCAAAGAATTTTTATTCGACGTTACTCATTATGAAAAAAGTTGAATTTTTTTTCAAGTTTTCTTAGAAAACTTGAGCCAGCTGATTGGGCCCATCTCCCCTGTAGCGAGAGTCTTAAAATTGGCAGTCAATACGAAATGTGGAAAAAGAGTTTTTCAATTTATTCATGACGATTGGAAGCAAAAAATCTCAGAGAGCTAGAGCTAGGAGAATCTTCAGCAGGACTCTCGGCGTCGAGAAAAAAAAGTAAAAGTTGAAATAAGTTCAAGGAGCTGAGCCATCGGCTTATTTATAGAAGAGCAAAGGCTCTGTTCGAAAATTCGAAATTCAGCTGCGGTATGTTTTTTCAAACTTGAACTAGTTTTACTCGACGGAATTGTTTTTATCTTCGCAAGATAAGAGTCACCTCAAATATCTGGTACACTTACTTTGGTAGATTGTAGACGGTGGAAAATATAATGATGACCAGAACGGCGAGTCTCGCTCTTCCGTAGGTGCACATAGATCTGGCTCTGAGGGGATGACAAACCGCCACGTACCTTTCCATGGTTACAGTCAAGGTCAAATAAACAGTTACCATTTGCGTGATGTTGGCCAATGGATACAAGAACTTCACCAATTTTGGGTAAACTATGAACTTGTAATTGAAGAGGAGACCGGTATAGGGGTAAATGCCTGGCAGACCGAATACAAGAAACTGAAACAAATTGGTATTAAATTACTGGAGAATGTTATCACATTGATTATATCGTATGTACAAAATACACGTTAAATTCAAAGGACGACGTAACGGGGATGAGAGGGTCTCGAAGGATATTCGGAGAGTCGGTAGATTAGAATCAACGAATCTATGCTTGACATCGAGATTATAATTCGCCCATAGAAACACCAAAATTACCAGTCTTTGATCCCGAAGGAAATTAATGAAAGGTTACGAATCTTCGTAAAGTAGCCAATTACGTATAGTGGGCGTTTTGGAACCCGGCTTGGTTACAATGCAGATATTACAGATATTCCAATAAAATGGCATGGCAATGTATTTATGTGTTTTTCAAAGAAATAAGGTTTTTAAAATTATTCATTTTACACGCCAGATCGAATGATGAGGTTTCGATTTCATGGGACAGGAGAATTGATTTTGCGAAGTTTTTACATGAACAACATTCATGGTAATCGAAGGGAAAAATATGATATTCGACCAAAGAACAACGTAAGAACAATATTAGCGGGGAATAACGTTGAACTTAGTTTTCAAGATCAAAAGTTACACTCCTTAATTAACATTCAAATTCTTGAATTTTGATCATTGCCTCAGAGTTCAATTTCTCGCTACATCAGTTTTACATAGATTCAAATTCTTCGTGACGTTCCCCTAATTCCGCGGATCTGTTTTTCTTTTTTCTTCTTCACTTAAAGACGAGAACTAAATCATCGAGGGTCTTTGACAAAATATTGTTATTCAAATACGTTGAATTATTCAATCCAACGAGATACCGGCAAATAATCGAATTTTCCAAATTACAAATATTATCTTCGCTTGATTTCCTAGATGAATGTGAGGAAAAATAATGTCGGGAAAAAAAAAAAGGAACGGAAGGGAAAGAGAGATCCGCCGCTAATTGGTTGTACGAAATGAAGCGTAAAGCTAGAGATAAAAAAAAAAAAAAGGAGAAAGAGTAGGACCATTTCTCCGGTTAAATTTGCAATTGCGTTGATTGTTCCGGAGCCCCGGAAGTCTAATCAAGGCGCAGCAATGTGGGAAATTCGTTTCGAGTGCGTCACGTGAGCCCTGGAGACCCGAACAAGTAGTGCAGGCAAACCTAACGAGAGACAGAAGCGCTGAGTGCTGGTGAATCGCGAATGACTTTAGGATCCGGTAGCCCATAACGCAGAAGGCATCAAGAGTCCTGAATCTTTGAATCTTCGGGTCTCGTGATTCGCAGTAACGATTTATACCTGAAGAATATACATGAGAAGAAACGCGGAAGAAACCCACCAAAAAAACCCGCGAAAAAGTTCACCCTGATATCTCGGGGATGCTGAAAGAGATAGAACAAGATTCATATCGGAGGGAGAATAAAAAGCGGGTTATCCCTGCGGGCGGGTCAGAGCCTGGATATTCTCGAAGGTTTCAAAGGGTCGTAAAGGGCGCAGGGAGGGGAAAAAGGGAGGACATTGTCCCATGATATTAATAATGTCTAGAATAAACATGCACGGGACGGCCTCGTAGATGAGATATTTCGACAAAGCACCGAGAAAAAACAATGCATTCCGAAACAATCGATCAAATAATACGGCGGTTATAGTAGACCTTAATACCCTCCACCTATTTTCACGTAACCTTGGGATGTACTATGCGGCGTTAAGAACAACTTTCATAATTAGAGCTTGCACAACAAGTTTATATCTCAACAGACGACTGGGTGTGAAGGTAAAGTTTAGAAAACTCGGGATCCCTACAAGAGCACCTGTACCGTCTTACAAAATAGTCTTCTGTTACTTCAAAACTAAACTCAAGCGAAAGTTTTACAATCAAACTACCTCCGTGTAGTTAGAGATACATAGAGACACGTATAACATGTGAGTTCATATTTATCACACCGGCAACTAGGTCATAATGCGACGCTATAAATTACCGTCGTATTTTTGAGGAGCTTCGGAAATGAGCGAAGAGAAACGGAGCGAGATAGAATACGGGATTTTCTTGTAAGAAAATTAAACATCTTCAACGGAGAAATGAACGTTTGAATGTTTTGTTTTCAATTATTTTACAACGATGATTTTTCAGGAGTTCGGACGAGAGTTCATCTCGTTGAATCGGGAAAGTTTGGAAGAAGAGGCGAAAAAAACTTACCGAAGTTATGATGAGCACGGTGTCGCATCTCGCCAAACCAATGAGTAGGTAATTGATGGAGGACTTCATCTGAGGTCGCGAGAGAATTATCATCGAGATGATGTTCCCAAACAATCCAAATAGACCGACCAAATTTAGTAGCACGCCGTTCGTAATAAATTCAAAAAGGGCACCTTCGCCTGGGGTGCCATTGCACTCTTTTGGTCCTCTTATGGTAACGTTTGGGTTGATGATTTCTGTCAAGTTGCTCGTAAAATTTGACGTAACGTTGAAAGGTGTACCTATATCCAACATTTTGACACCGGGGGTCACAGTAACTCACTGAACTTACAATTTTTCAAACTTCCGCCACTCCGGTCACCATCTTTTATGTTATTCAAGTATCACTTTTTATGGCTCAGCGATCAACGAATAAAAAGTCAATCGAATTTCGAAAAATTTATTATCATGAAATTCCTCAATACTCTTAACGAATATTCGAAAGAAAAAAACGTCCAATTATTCCCCACTGTACAATTTTACAAATATTTCGAGTATTCAATAAAAATCGTTCGCAGTTCGAATTTTTCTTCAAGATATCATCACCTTTTATGTCGCATGATCAGCGTCTTCCGTGAAGCATGGCCACAATTGGCTACCGATTAGTAACGAGTATATCTTTGCACGGGGTTCGCAAAAAGAACCGAACATTAGATCCATCACCGCGAGATGAGTCGGTTTTTTATTCCCTGTTTAGGTAGGTGAGGACGGCTTTTCTTTAAATGTCGTATATTCCTTGATCACGTCACGTAACGAGGTCGTGATATTTGAAGTTGGAATATTCTCCACCCTGAAGATCTGCATCGTCCAGGTGCCTTCGGATCTGAAACATGAAACAGTTTTTTTTTTTATTTTAAAAAGTCTTGTACAAAAAATATCACGTAGGACCAACCCAAATCACGCGGATTTTACATTAGTTTCAATTGGAACAATAGCTGATCGTCTCTGATTTAATCATATCCCGCCATCGTATTGTGTGTTGAGATAGTGAATGATTAATATGAAATTACATCGATATATTCAGGACGCGTTAGTGATAATCCGGCACATTCTAGTGCTGCTTTATGGTTAAGCCATTATAACGGATTACCATCGATAGGAGCTTAAGCTTGCTGCTCCTTGAAAGTTTTCAACTTTTGAAGTCATCGCTACGGTATCGTTACCTAGTTACATTCTAAAGAAATTGATAATAATATTCAAAGAACAACGTAACCTAGGAAAGTCTGTCTTTTACCAGATAATGGAACTTTTCAATTATAGTTCCTGGTTACGAGGTAAAATTAATTATTATTATAACGAACACGCAAGAGCGTTTATACCAAAAAAAAAAAAAAAAAAAACGGGAAAAGAAAAAGATGAGAATACCGATCTATTTTCAACCATGAATAATAAAGTTAAACACGCGAACGAATCCTGGCAAACATTTTTGTTTTCACTTCAGTTTTTATCCACTCCTCAAAACGAGTAGATTTACTTCTTTTATCACCCTAAAGAAAACAGCAAACGCTATTCTTCCAAATTTCTATGATGATCAGTTTCCCGTTAAAGCCGTGTATAAGTAGCAGCCGTTCAAACTTGAAGAAATACCAAATTATCTTTCGCAAGAGAATCGCATTTCCTAAATTATGTGCATGAAAAAAAACTCATCCGAAACTGGACACATGAAATGGAAATTAGCGCAAAAGGGGGAGCTTAAAAGTCGTAATTTCATTCTAGTAAACTCTCGATACAAGTAGCTGAAACGTTCGTTCCATTCGACACGAGGTATATTTCTCGAACGCCAGGTCAGGACACTCGGTTATTTTATTTTCGATCAGTTGAGCACCGGCATCCGCAGATAACCCTTGAAAATATACACTTGGGTGAGATAAATGTCGGGTAAGTGGTCCCGACAGACGGCAATTTTGATGAAGAATCTTTCGGTTCTCCGCCCCGATTTGTGCTCAGTGTTCGATCGTTGCCATATTTACGTACATGTGACGATCATCGCCATTTTCTATTCTGATGTTTCGATTTTTTTTTTTTTTTTCAGAAATTCTTTCAAACCTATTCGTTTTTTGGTTCTCTCACCCTCCGCTTTGTTTCTGTTACCCTTACGTGAAACCAGATCTCTTTCGATCGTCACGTATTTATTATGTCGCATAAAATTCATCACGAGATCTATAGTTCTTCGAGTGATGAACGTGTCTTAATTCCCCTGTTAATCAATTAGGGTCACTCTGCATGACCTTAATTAGTTTCTAAAGTGACAAATACATGCGGTTACATGAACTATACACATGCACGGTGAATGGCGCACCGAAGGACTGATATAGGTATATTATATATATAGATATATCCTATATCAGTCCGAGTTTTTGCACCTGCTTCAAATTCGACTTCAGACACTCTGGCTCTTCGTCTGGAACAAGAAATAAAACAAAAAATAATAAAAACCCTAACGATCTACTTCGATGCCTCATAATTTAGGTAGAGCTTGTCCAACAGACCAACGCCCGTATAGTGGTCGAGTGACCGTTTGACCGAATGAGGGATAACATTTTTGGCAAAAAATTGAAAAAATTTCAAAATTGTCTTCAGCAGTAAGAAAAATTAATCCGAAAACCAGATCAAAATCAAGTGGAATGATGTATATGTATTCGCCCGATGCTACCGCGCTCTTCTAAAATTTCCACATTTTGGATAATAATATAGGGTTATCAATCAAGTTGCGCGTTGAATCTCGCAATGACATACCGCTCGGTGTTATTTCATCGCTAATATAATCGGCGTGGCGGTGTTGGAAAAATATTATTCTTTTCTTCTTCCCTTCGTACGTATATATTATTATAAGCTGTAAGTACATGTGTGATAGTGAAAGACAGGTGCTGGTCAGACAACAATTTGGAGTATAGCATTACTTTGGTTAGATCGAGGCTCTTCGCGAACATATGCATATATATATATATATATATATATATATATATATATATATATCAGTAAACAGCGTTATAGTTAGCGAATGTTACCGCAGGCGAAATGCCAAAGTATTTTAAGTTGCTGTCGCAAAATATTCTCTCACTCGCTCCACGCCGTTCAGTCTACAGCAGCGGTACCGCATCCGCTTTATTAGGTACGACCTATTTTGGAAATAGCCGTTACTCCTCTTGTCAAATTAAACGAAAGAATCATTTTTAAGTCACCTTTATTATTTTCGAAACACAAGAAGGAAAAAACACATTTCTCCTTCCTCCCATAGCGTTTGGACGGCCCACCGCCAAATTATTACTTTTTTCTTCTTCAAATTCTACCCAAGCATATCTTCTGACTTTGCAAACTTTTACTATCGGTCGATAAAATTTTACTTCGTGTCTCGCTCTATGCGAACGAAAAAAAAAAAAAAAATCATCACCGTCCCGATCTCGATTGAACTCGGTATCTGCATGGACAGAGATTTTCTAGGGATGCTCGAGTCTTTACGTTTTATGTTTTTTTTTTCAGCTATTCTCGTAGCGCCCGCAAGCCACGACCTCCGCCAAAATTTTGTGTTCAGCGTTCCTCCCTCTCACCTCCATCTGCCGAAAAAATCATCCGCATAGAAAATTTTCGTAAAGTCAGTGACTCAGAGCGTGACGAAGGAGAACGCTCGTGTTAATATTGTTATAGTGTTGCAGAGCAAAAATAGGGCGGATAAAATGACGCGATCTAACTATATTCGAATTAGTATGTTTCCGTCACCCTTCAATGACACCGAAAAGCTAATATAAAATCTGTATACGTCGTTAGAAAAAAAAAAACGAATTAACGAAAATAACCCGGGGTACATTACGAGGAGGCTGGTCTGAAATAAAAAGTGTAAAAAAAATGCACATTTTTTCCGACCTTTTCACCAGTCTTTTTTTCCAATAAACCTTGACGTCGTGGCAATTTTTAACGACCTCTGCGAAAAAAACAAAAAAAAATTTCTCCTCCGTTTCGAAGCACCCTAACGCGAGGCGTGGATCGGTAAAAGGGTAGCAGTTTTGTGCCAAGAGTTACGGAGCTTTTAAATTTTTGGTACAAAGTCACGGTCACGCTGCATCTCGAGTACCTATACCTACATCGTATTCGGGACCTTGCAACGTAACGCCGTTTCGAAGCACCCGCGACGATGCGACGCGATTGTAACCTAGACGCGCAAATTCTCAAAGGTTGCAGTAGTTATAGTCAAAGTTTATAGTCGGCGTCGGTTATCTATAGTTAGCCGGAGAGGGAGAGATCGTGACGCGCGATAGGAAGACCTGGGGGGAGAAGAAGTGAAGTTTTCCCGTGTATTTCTGGTAGCTGGTGACGAAGGCGACAGCTGACCAGGTTACTGCCTCCGACGGTTTTCCTTCTCTTTTATTTTACTATTCTCGTTGTTTTTATTTGTTAACTATTTTTTTTTTTCTCTCTAATATTATTACCAGCTCGAAATACTTCCGATCTTTTAGAAGAAAATAGTTGGGTCGATGATTCGGACGGTCGTACAGTATTTCGAAATATATGAGATATTGTATGGAAAAACGTCAATTTTTATTCACCGTATCGTAAATTTTTCTCATACATCTGGATGTGTAGAAAACTTCGAAGTGACATCGAAACTGTATTAAATTCAACGCAAAGTTTGTTATTCTTCGGAATGAATAAATCGTCGTAAATTTTATTGACGATACTCGATAATGACGGTTTTATGTCACTTTTTGAAACGAATAAAGGAAAAAACATAAATTTCTACCCGCAATGACTTTGATTTTAGATTATAAATGGTACAGTGTTTGTACACTTATAGTTTGCAGAACAAAATGATTTTCCACCATTCAAGACGTCTCGTGTGTTCCTTTATCTATGAATTAGGGTGCTCTTCGAATTTGTCGTTGACCAATGTTCACCCTCATACACTCGTGCACCTGCCTACGAATTGTGAACTTTACTTGAAATCTGTCAGATTGAAGCGAAATTTGAAGATTTATAGAAACCACAAAAATGCAATACAGATAGAAAAAATTATTTGAGAATCTCAACGTTACGAATATCGTGCGCAGGTGAATTGAAATAATTATTTCCTCGTTCGCTCGGCCCTACATTCCGAACGTTGTTCGATCGCATCTAGGCCACCGCAGCGCGATGTCTTTGCGTATCTATTTTAAAGTTAAATAATGTAATATCGTTGTCTACCGTCGTTGGGTCGATTCGTTTAACGAACGATGTGAATTTAACGCCTGGACGGGGGTTGCTTGCGCCGTATCGGGGTACTCGGAAACGGTCACTATCGTAAGTTTAAGCAGGTATTTACGGAGGACTCGAGGTACGGAGTTTCCTTCCTCTCCGGCAATTATGTATTAGCCCATGCTGGGGAGGAACGGGACAAAACATTACTTTGAATAACTCGACGTCGTTTAAACGTTAGAAGGGGTGTTAAATATTTACGAGTTCCCGGAGGGGACGGTAACCTCTTAGGTGACGTCCGATGAAATTCGCGTATATATTTAAACAAAGACTTAATTAATTCGTCATCGCACTTTTAACGAGTCGATTTACTCGGCCGTAATGGGGATACTGGAGCTCCTCGGTGTCCGCGAACGAACGCCGTGCATCGCTTATACCGTAGTTACCGCCATGGCGAATTCCTCTGAAAAAAAACCCAAGTCGAAAATAAATTTATTCGACAAAATTTCGACACGGTCCCAACTAAATACGGGGAGATGCGCTCGCTCCGATGTCTACATTTTTTTATACGCATCGTAGAACTAGGTTCGTATTCAGAATTATTACGCCCCAGATTCATCTCGTACGAGATTTACGTAACGTGTAGCAACGGGTGTCACGGAGCCGTGTAGGTATGGCAACTCTTTTTTTTTCCTAAACTATTTTGTTGCTGATGTCGATATTTATTATTATCATTGTTATTATTATTATTATTATTATCGTGACACGTATTCGCCGCAGATAGCACGCGCCTTCTTCAACGCGGTATGTATCGAATATTTCTCATAACTGACAATGAGAACTATTTCTGAAACTTGATAGAAATTGAATAAAAATACTTGGTACGGTGCCAGAGAACACGTCCGTATGTAACATCGGGACGAAAGTCTTTCTACAAAATTCATGATCTTTCACAGATGTTACCTATATGTGTACATATGGGAATGACACGATTGACGTTATAAAAAAGGAGTCATTCCGCGATGGGAGAATTATGTGCTTTTCACATGATGTGTCTTAGCCTCGGACTTGGCGCGAGGAGAAAAAAAAAAAAAAAATAAAAATATATTCGCTGTCTGATTCAGAAGGATAAATTTGAAATGGCATCTACGAGCATCCCGTGTATCTCGACTCAAGCTCGCCCGGCTTGGCGGGAGGAAACGAGAAAATTCCGGGAATCGAATCGGCGAACTACTTTACGACCGGAGCCAAGGGAGTCTTAGAAGAATGGTAAAAAGCAAAGGGGAATTGTCACGTATAAAGCTACCGCCGGACTTTCTCTAGTTCCGGAAACCGTAAGGTATAATATAAAGGTAGGGTTGGGTTTTTTCCAGAATAACCTGCCATTTATCTACTTTCCTCCGTATATAAATGGAACGCTTCCTGTTCCTCGGAAGGGAAACTCCTGCGGCTCATCCGAAAAGCTCCTCTTGGCAAAACAAAAATTTATACGCTCGCACCGGAACAATTCTGGAGATCGTCGATATAATTCTGTACAATACCGCGAAGATCGATCATTCGACGAAATTTTTCCCAACATCGAGATTTGAATTACCCATCTCTGCTGAAAAAATTAAAAATCTCTCTAACGACGTATAAATGAAGAGAAAAAAAAAAAAAAGAAAACATCCAACATTTTATTCGCAAAAACAAAAAGGTTTTCCGGACGATTGTCAAGATTCCGGTATTCGCGTTATTTAACATAATTATTTTGATTAGTTTTTGTTCGAATAAGCTACCAGAATCTCGACGAGCGTCAAAATAAAAATCCGTCCACCACTTTTTCGAACCGGTCTACGTGTATCGTGTAGTTGGACCGAAATGACTTGCAAAAGAAAAAGCTACTCACGAATGTGTTGTACAATTAATTCCGCGGGTTCACGATCACCTGCACGCCTCGACTTTTTTATCGGACCTTATTTTCCTGAACGTTACAAACGTATAAACGTACGTATAGTATCAGGTGGACGAAGATCAGTTCGTACACCGCTGCGTTAATCGCCTCTGATTGTGAGTTTCATCCAGACGCATCATCACGCGGCTAACAATGGCCGCCAAAATGTAATATTGCCGGAGCTGCTCGCAATTCAAATATACGTACGAATACGCACTGCAGGAAAATGTGTACGTATACGTTGGAAATTAGGAAATATGATATATTACCTGCGACTCCGTTACACCCTGTCCGCCATATCGAATTCGTAACGCGTTATGTGGGTACGAAAATAGAATCTCGCGGCATTTTCCAAGATTAGATCGAGTTCTGATTACACGCGGATATGAAATGAAACGATAAAAAATTTATCTTCCTTCGTCGTCTTAATTATTTCGCCGCGACGAAGTTCGAGCATACTTGCACAGGTGTATGTTTTCGGATAATAAGAGTGCAAATTAGAAGAAGGGTGAAGCCGGAAATTGCGATGCAGTTTGAAATGATTATCAGAATTGAGATGGAAAAGAATTAAACGATCGTAAAGAAAATAATATAAAAGAACGAAGATAGAATTGAAAAAAAAAAAAAAAAAAATTAGACAGACGAGGTATTAAACAGAGACACTTTTTATCCTGCCAGAGACATTTGAAAGCGACTGTAGGGTAAACGAGGTTTTTCTTTGCAACTGCAGAGACACGATAACGACCGTATGAAGTACATTACACCCTTGTAGCTAAAAGTATAATTATACGTAGAATCATCGTTACAAAAATATATAAATTCAGTGTAGAGAAAACAGTCTCAAGAATTATGGCAGTATATAAGTTGAGAATGAACTTGAATTCTTCATCCGTGAAGGGATTATTACTGCCATATACTAAAATAAATTCCAATGATATATTTAGTCGGGAAATTTTTTTATTTCTGTCTCTATTTTTTCGAAATGAAATTAATGCAATTTCTCCTTCGCATTTCGGCAAAGTCGACAACCCCGAGGTTTAAATTTACTGCACCGATTGCCTTGAAATCGTGCTTTTACGTATCTGATTGAAACTATCTGTAACGTAGAAGTAAAGATAAGAAAAAATCTCAAACCGATAAAAGGAAGGATAGCCAATGCAGAGGAGTGCAGTTTTTTAATTCTTTTATTCTCATAATATTTTGGTATTTTGGTTTCGAAAAATCGCACAAAATTTTCTCACCTCTCGAAGTAAAAGTACCGAAAATGTTTTCCTTCATAATTCAGACCGTATCTCTCCGTCCGGAAACTTAGCCCTGGGCTAATTCAGAGGGAAACTTGTCTAATAAGCCGTAGGAAGTTCGACTCACGATTAGTGAACCAGACGACTCGGCTACTTACGCGGTATAAAGCAGATAGAAGGATACGCGGAGGGGTAGCTAGAAAACAATCACTCGATCAACTCTAACTTCTAAATAGGTAATAGTAGTGAGTTGCCACGTGTTTTGTCCGTCTGTCACCCTCATTCTGCTATCTCGTCCTCTAATTGATTTCGGTCCTATTCCATTCGTCGTTGTGTAGTTATTATTAATGACCCTCGTTTGCTAATCACAATTAACGATCATTAGCAACTCGCGTCTACCAAATCGAAACCGTCCAACTATGTATACGGCATCTGTGTCGCCGAATCAACAATTTCCATAATACGCAAATCAAGCTCTGCGATTCGAGGGCTGAGAACCCGAGAGACTTGATCCACATTTTTTTCACTTCGAAACTTCGTCGAACGATTGCCGACTCGCGGCAATAATTTGCGAATCATTTCGACCGAGGACGATTTTCTTTTTATTTTTACTCTCGGCTAAAAGACGAGCGGAACGTTCAGCGGTTCGTATATGTACGGTTTGTCGCTCGTCGGGTTGATATTAAAAGCTGTAAACTTGTTTTACGATTTCTAGTTACCCTCGCGGCCTGAAAGAAAAAGGATTTGGGGCGTGGCGCGCGATATGCCCTCTGCAGGTGTCATATAATGTGTATATATATATACATATGTATAAAGTATATCGTTGTAGCGTATAGCTGCCCCGGAGCATAATTCTATACCCCCTTATTATGTATATACTTCCGAGCGTCTTGTTAACGCCAGAAGATATTCCTCCGTATCCTAATTGGACCGAGGCAAAGATCTTCCGCAAGTTGTCGCCGCGTCCTCCGGCAGAACTTCCCTTTTGCCGATAATTATATAAATCAGTTGCTCCCCGGAATCAACGCAAGGAATCGTAGTGTGTCTATAAGGCTCAGTTTTTTCAGATAATTATCACACGGTCTCAATCAATAAGCTATATAGATCCAGGACTGATTAAATCAGAAGGGCGTAATCCATCGCGCTTTTTTTCAAATTTAATGAATTCTACACAAAAAAGGCGTGGCCCGCCACAGTGTGATGTGGAATTTCTTAAAAACTTTTATCCTTCAGCCTTAACTTTTCCATTTGGATATCGCAATTTTTTTTTTACTAATTGTAGATTGAACGTTCGAAGCTGTTGTCGAACTGCGGCGGGATTTATATGAACATAATTTATAAGTGGGTACGTAGGTGTGTAGGTATGTATAGGTATATATATATCGTATGCATCTGTATTTTTAAGATGGCAAGAGGGACTCGAAGTAAGAAGTGAGCTGCTGCCCTGTGTAGTGAGAGGCAACGAAGCGAGGCCCCTCGAGTGCCCTTTGAATAGCCATCTTCGTCAAGTACGGAATTACGGGCGAAGCGAATGAAAAAAAAATCAATTTACGAAGCACAATTAAAATGGATGAGCGCGAGTACGCACTGGCATATCCCGTTTAATCAAAATTTGTGACCTGAGCCAAAATCTGCGAAGCCAATTTTATTTCCGTAGATAATATAAAATTGGATGAACAAAACGAAGAGGAAAAAAAGGAATCGTTTTTTTAATCCCTAATTTTAATTTTCATCCAACACGCGGTGAAAGTACAGAGTCTGATTTTAATAATATACCTAACCCAAAACGAATTACGTTTGACCCACGAAAATTTGCATGATTACTATTTTGTTATGGATTACTCTTGGTAATTAACTATCGATCGAATACACTGATTATCATGTCACCCATAATTTTCGGAGAAGTTGAGGTTCGCATGGTTATATACAGGGTGTTAATGAATTACTGTGCCAAACTCAAGGGGTTGATGAAGTGCACTTGAACAAGTAATCTGAGATGAGCGAATCACGTCCGGAAACGTCGCGTTCAGGGCATCGAAGGTCGCAGGTGAAGAGCGTGGTCAACGCCTGGTCATCGGCAACGCGACGCGCGTCCCTTGCTCGAATACCATCGCAATTCAGGAGACGAAGGCTTCGGGTTGTCGTCCATTTGTTTCGGATATTACTTTTTAATTTTCAAGTTTTCAATTCACGCGGATAATCACGGTAATTGTCGGCGACGAGGCAATTAACCTGCGACCTTCGATGCGACACGGGTCGCTCATCTCAGATCGTTTGTTTAACAATAAGTGCACTTTGTCACCCCCTCGAGTTTGGCACAATTATTTATCAACACCCGGTATATAACTATTTAAACCTATACATAGATGAACGCGTATGGTCACGAATATATTTCCGTGATCCGGTGTTACCTTTACAATATATTGGCCAGCGAATACCAACAGATACGATCCTCTGTATGTGGCTTAAATTTCAATAACCGCGTTGCATGACCCACCAGAGTTTACACTTGTAATTAATTACATTCAACTCTTTGTTCGAAATATAATAACCCGAAAATATTCGCTCCAAAAGTTGTGTGAAAGCTTTATAAAAACGAATTGCATTTGCACCCGCCGCGCCGCGACTACACGCTGTGCTTAGAGGAACGAATGAAAATGGAAGATCATCAATCGGGGGGTAAAAAGCGCACGTAGAATTGAAAATGTAAAAAAAATCCCACGAGCATTTTTTTCGCAGTTTTCAAACGGTGAGAGAAACAATATTTCTAACAATGAGGTGTATGACGATTACATATTATAATCAGATTCTTCGATCTCCAAAAACTAAAAATCGGCAGTATCGAAACTTAATTGTAGGAAAGTTAATCCAGATCGGCGATAAGTCCCAGATAACTCGCGGTTCACGGTATCATTCGTTTTGCCCTGCGGTACGAACCTCGTACGCGACGGTCGGTTGCGAGGCGTCTGGATGCGATTGTAACGATAATAAAAATCAGACGCAACTCGATAACGGATTCGTTAAATACAGATTTTATCGTTACAATAAAACCTTCCGTTGTTCGGGGTAAATAAAACCCGAAGCTCGCGACGATTTATCGTTTTCACGTAGCGTTCTACGCGCGTAGAAAAATCCAGGCGAAAATTAAATTTTCTCCATGCAACGTGAAATCGTAATCCAAATTACTGGAATATTTTCGCTCATTCAGCGGGACGAACGTACGTCCGAACTCGTGATGGATCGAACATCGTTTTTCATTCGATTATTTCAACGACACGAATTTTTACTTATCAAAAGCGCCGAAAACAATGAGGGTATCATACACGCCCCGTTGCAGATGATATTCATCGATTGAATCGCGATATTGAATTACGTTTCCGTCACGGTATTCGGTAAGTTCGTGTAACATCGATCGGAGTTATTTGTAGGCAGATATTAAAAAAAAGAAATAATTATTACGATTAATTTTACACACGTCCTCCTCAAAACACGTTTCACACGGCGGATTAAATCACACGTGAATCGATTCGTTCGTCGATGTATAATATGTACTTGGAGAAAGATCAAACGAAATACAGCAAGAAATTGACAAACAAACTCACACTTTTTTTCCACCGACGATAAACATATTTCTTCCAATAGTTTACGGAACTTCCAAAAGTATGCGACGATACGATTATTATTTCACCGTTTATTCGTTGCTCGGTGAGTGCGGTTTTTCCCTCGATCATTGGGAGATCGTACCTGCGGCATTATTTCCTTGAGATCGATTCGCTCGATCGCGGTTGATTTTCGACGATTTCTGCTTCAAGCGTTTCAATTTACATGGTCCCCTTTCAATTTTTCATTCGTCGACTCGTATATATCTGTAGCACATTTTTTTATATTTTTATGAAACTCACTCGCGACAACAATTCGTCGTTACGCGTATGAGTGCATTAAATCAATCTCGAACAAAACTTTCACCAAACACGTTACTCGCGGTCTGACGTACAACGCAAGACGAATGAAAGATGAATAGATCGTCAAAAGTTTCAGAGTCAAAAGCTCCGCCCTTCAGGTGCGACGGACGCGAGAATTTCGTCAAGTTTTTCACAAATTTATTTGTTCATGTAAATCGAGTTTTTAAGGGTCCCTGAGCAAGGGTCGCCGAAGAACATACGGGATACGACACCCCGATCGTTTTCCACGTTGAATAGCATCGTTCGTCAACGTTATTACTCCGTGTGATTGATACCGCGACGCGCACGTCCGTGTTTCGTTTGTAGAACAAAAAAACAAAAAGGGAAAAAAACTATTTTTTTTTTCGGCGAAGATCGGACCTAAAGTCGAAGCGCTCGCCTCAAAAAGCGCACTGAAGACTCGGTAGCAGCTCCTGACGAAGGTCCGCGACGACGCTCGCCCGTCGGGGTGGCGACGTAGACCTTGGCAGTGAGTTTCGCCTGCGCTCTGGTCGTTCGCGTCGACGTAGTCGTCGAGATCGCGATGCGCTTCTCGTTTTACCACCGTCGTCCGAACCAATACACCCGTACAACCAAAAAGAGATACACCCAATCTTCTACAGCGAGAGCTTTTTTCTTCGCGCATACCTCTACGTACACGTACTACGTGTGATACGTAGAACGGATAGTAAATATGCTCGTATTCCGATCCGGGCATCGGGATTCGATGAATGAAAATGGACAGCGACTCGCGGTCGAGTCAACGAACAAACGAGTGAATAAATGAATGAATTCCCTCTTGTTCCATCTACGTATGTAGATTATACGTATAGTCACGTGACGACGTTCGAATGCGACAGCTTTTCGTTATTCGCTATTTCGAAGCTACGAGTTCCACCCCCGAAAGTCGAAAGTGTTTTTCAACGCGATGGCGTTCGCGCAGCTCGTCCGAGTTGGAATGATATTTGCTTAAATTTTTCTCGTTGGTTTGAATTATTTTCGCAATTTTTTTTTTTTTTTCATTTATTTATTCATGCATTTTTTCCGTCAACGTCGGAAGCTGTATAAATGCCCGAAGAGGTGTACCTGGTGTATTAAATTGTGGTTTCAATTATCTTTTCCAATGTAGGTCGACCGCTTAAGAGCATATTATAATAATTTCATGATTTTTAATAGGATTAAATAAATTATAATCCCGAACGAGCATCTAAAGTTTAAAGGATTTGTTAACGACTGTTATCATCACTGGAAAAAAAAATATGAATTGCTGGAAGCGTAGCTGGAAGTGACATAAATGTAAAAATGTTTCATAATTATATCCCTGGCTGTTTCTACACCTACTTCATTCCAACTTTTTTTAAACTCGCGTTAAAGATTCTTTTTGTTTTTAACGTCACGAAATTGCAACCGACAATCGGTATCGTCAGGATTCGAACGCGGCGGTGATCTTCACCCCCGACATAATGTATTCCGGGGTTTATCCACCCTCCGTTTGTGTCGATTGTCTCGAAGCGGAAGTTAACAACAAAAGTTTGTCGGCAATTTGACTCGTTTAATAATATACCCTGAAAAGATGTCTGGAATTTTGACGCCAAGAGATATGAATGGAACTCCGTTTCAATTGAGGCGTTTCGCTAAAAGTAACCGACTGACACGAAATAAAGTACACCACTTCCGGAGACGGTTCTTTTTCAAACGACGAGACTTTTCATTAAAATGGAGAGAAAAATAAAATAAAAAAGGCTGCCGAAACGAAATGCGGTCGATGCCGTAAAATATAAGCAGTGAAAACTCGAACTGACGATAAGTTCCAAGCTTTGTACGGACCGTCTCATACAGACACCAAAAACTGTATTGTGTCTCGGGAAAACTTTTATCGTACGAATTTTCGCGAAATAGACCCGTTGACGATTCCCCGCACAGTTATTCCAGGTTATTATTGGATGTACGGTATATTTGAGAACCCTCATTGTACAATGCTGGTCAACTTTTTTTTATTTCATTCGCAATGGTCGAGAACATCTTCGGGTGAACGGACATCTTTATCTAGACGGGCACCTTCTGCCCGTGATCGAACTTTTGCGTTCTATTATATACCGTAATTCTGGTGATCTTTTAATCCTGCAGCACGCAGCCCACGCGGAGTCCCTATATACTTGTAGGTATATCGAGTTCCTTAAATTTATGTCAAGGGTTCAGGAACTGGAGGGGCGTAACCCAAGCTCTTTCAGTTATTGGACCGTTGAGCAGCCGCAATTTTCTCTTTTACCGACGAATTATATGGAATCAGAAAAGCGGATTCTCTTTTGTCATTCTCAGGCCAAAACCTAAAAACAACACGTTTTTTCGAGCCAAATGAGATTTGAGAAATCATTTCTGTATGGTCTATTTCAATTCTCGCAGAACGACCCTTGCGCGAGGTTGAATCCGATCAGCTGTAAATTAATCTACGTAATTTTCAATTCTTAAAATACTCTATTCGCTTTTTAATGCTCATTTTCCATTTTTATGGAATTTCCGCAATTTCCATGTCTTGTTCAATAACAATCGCCAGTCTCTATAACCGGAAGATGTCCACGGATTTACTTATTCAGAAATCTTGGTCATAAAAAATGTACTCGGATAGATATCGGAATATTCTTTATTCCCCGCGGGGGAAAAATAAAGTATAGGATCGGCGCCGTACATCAAAAAGTTGTATCCTCGGTTGTATGCTCGATGGAAAAGTCTGCAGCATAGATGTATTTTGCACGAAGTTCGAAGGCGTACGTATTAGGGTGGCTCAAAAAGTCGAATATTTTTTTTGTTGCGTCTTTTATGAATATACGTTAGTTTAACATGTTTTGAAAGCCCCCTCCAAAAATCAGCTCGAGAAGAAATTTTTTAGGGGTCGTTGAAGATTTTTAACAATTTTCGAAATTCGAAAAAAAAAAAAACAAAGTATCGCCCAAAAGTGAAACACCCTGATGTATGTATGTGTACATGTAGACTCGTGTTCTTTTTTCTCCCACCGGAGATACGAGCGAACCCTCAATATATTGATTAGAATTTCTGTTTTCTCGAGCAATTTTCTACATATACCTATAGAAGTATGAACGATAAATATAATAGCCGCTTCGAGCACCTCGTAATGCCTCATTTAATCTCCAGTATAAAAAGGAAAAAGTAGCTTATAACCATGTCTAGATAAAAGGGCAACAATAGAATTAGAAGAGAATGGTTTCAACGAACTATTGCGTGTTGCCGCAAATAAAAGCGCCTCGCAATCTCTGAGATTTAAGTAATTTCGAAAACTGAGTGGCTCGCATGCACGCTAATGTAGATATTTATAATTAGGTATGTTACTTAAGATATTCGTACGAACACATCGGTTCCAGAATTTGTCAGAAATTTTTTTAGTCCGTCAACGTACAAAAAAGTAAAGTTATATAAATATAGATTCAAATTAATCAAAACCTCCGCATTTTACGACCGTAATAATCACGATCTTCGAATTGGTCGGACAAAACAATTAGGAAAACAATCTACGGATTCACAGCTCATTGATCGTAATTACAAGTTTTCAAGGCAAAACAGGAAGTATTTACACAAGCGTCATCTCTGCGGTAAGACGATGCATTATCGTAAAAAAATGTAGCCAAACGAGTTATTTCGGTTGATGGCTAGGGTAAAATAGAAAAAAATTTTTTATTTTCTTAGCATGAGGGCAGAATTTGTACCTTATAAAGAAACAAAATTTTTCAAATGTGGAATGAATTTTTTACTTGATATTTTGAGGTAGCCCACTCGTTTTTTAAATAAATAATTAATCAAGTGGGTACTTTCAGCAAAAAAAATTTTTCCACCTAATGATTCCTCGATCGATTGCATGAGTAGATGATTTTAGCTTTCAGATTTGGATTCCTGAGCTGATTATACGAGAGATTACGATTGAAGAACCACAACATAATTCGATTTTTGAGCAAAAAATGAATCATTAGTTTAATTAGGTTTAATATGCTTTTCTTACGTATTTTGACCTCTGGAATCCGAATCTGAAAGAAAAATTGATCTATCTCTAAAATTAACCGAGTTATCGCCAATTTTCAGCTTTTTGGGGTCAAAAATAGAAAAAATATTTTTTAGTCTATCTTAATGTAATTTAAGCTCAGGAATCCGAATCCGAACGAAAAATTGATCTATCTTTAAAAATGATCGAGTTATCGCCGAATTATCGCATTTTTTGGCATAAATTTGAGGATATCTCGAAGGAAAAAAATCGTAGCTCAATTTGGACAACGGATTCGTGTTCCTGAGGTCAAAATACATAAGAATAGGGCCATACGATCAATTTTTAAAAATAAAAATTTTTGGCCAAAATTTGAGATTTTTCCAAGGGGTACCCCTTACGATTTTTTCAAATTTTGACCAAAAATTTTTATTTTTTAAAATTGATCGTATGGCCCTATTCTTATGTATTTTGACCTCAGGAACACGAATCCGTTGTCCAAATTGAGCTACGATTTTTTCCCTTCGAGATATCCTCAAATTTGTACCAAAAAATGCGAAAAAATGAGGATAACTCGATCATTTTTCAAGATAGATCAATTTTTCTTTCAGATTCGGATTCTTAAACTCAAATTACACTAGGATAGACTAAAAAATCAATTTTTTATTTTTGACCCCAAAAAGCTGAAAATTGGCGATAACTCGGTCAATTTTAGAGATAGTTCAATTTTTCTCCCAAATTCGGATTCCTGAGGTCAAAATACGTAAGAAAAGCATATTAAACCTAATTAAACTGATGATTTATTTTTTGCTCAAAAATCGAATTTTGTTGTGGTTCTTCAAGAGTAATCTAACGTATAATCAGCTCCAAAATCCAAATCTGAAAGCCGAAATCATCTACTCGTGCAAACGATCGAGTAATTATCAATTATTCGCTGTTGGGAGCAGAAAAATTATAAGACATATCGATTGGTTTTAGTCGTAGACCCACTTTGATTCGTCGCAATCCATGCATAGGTTGAAATATTCGAATTTCTAGGTCTACGAGGGAGCCCGAGCTTAGCTGGAGTCAGGTAGCCACGAGCGAGGGGCCTTGTTTTGAGGCGTCACCTCTGCTCAGCTCCCAAGGTGACGTCTCACAACAAAGCGCTACGCTGCTGGCTACCTGACTCCAGCAAAGCTCGGGCTCTCCGACTCAACTTCAATTTTATGTCAAAAAAAAAGCATTTCATTTTTTGATTTTATACTTCGATTACAAAAATAATTAAAAAAAAATTTTTTTTTGCAACCCATCCTATTGATGACCACATAAAATGTACGCATACACGTGTAATCCAGTTATAAAGTTAACTTGCAATTCGCAGCTTCAACGGATGTAAGATGACGGAGATAAAATAAACATCTATTCCTTCACATTCCATTCAGCTGTTGATTCCTTGCATCAGGCGCATTATATCTGTAATAAAAAAAATAATAACAATAAAATAAATAAAAAGATACGAAATTGAAACGAGGGATCAACCTCGCTCATATACGTGAACCCTTATATATACAAATTTTCAAGTAATATCAAAGTAACGCCACAATTACTATGGTAATGTAATCGTTTAGCGTATAATATCTTTCCCCGGTTAGATAATTCCACCGTGTCTGTACGGTTAAAGTTGAATTTAAATATTCTTATACCGCGTTGAGGGTGTTAATTTTATTTTCCTATTTTACATCTTATACCCGCTCATTCGTTCGCCGGTTCTCGTCATTGTTGTCGTGATCATTTTTTTTTTTTATACGACCAGACGACGTCGACGCGGATGCTTTCGGCTCCTAGCCCATGATCACGTAAAACGATCCCAATCCATTTGCGCTACGACGGAGTTGCCCTCGCCGAACGCAAAACTATACGAATATATCTCACAAGTCCGGAGAACTAAATTAACCGTCCAATTTTCGTTTATTGGGATAAAATTGCACAGATACGCAATCACGTACACCCGATGAAGCTCATTCGGAATCAGCTGACAGGCTCCCACTACTTCGGAAGTGAGAGGTAACTCACACTGTACATGATACACATTAGGCGTTGCTCTCGTGACTTGGATGATTTTTTGTTTTGCTTTCGTCAGCCCTGTACACGTAACGCGTACCCCGAATTTTCGTTAACTTATCAAACAATTACGTTTGTTCGGTGAAGTTTTTTTTTTTTCAGGGGAAGGGGGGGGGGGATGAAAGAAAAAATAAAGTAAAATCAAGCTTCCCGAGAGACTACCCCCACGCGGGCAATTACTTTCATCGTTATAACAACATGATGAAAAAATATCGCCCTAACTTTACTTGTACAATATATCAGAACAAGTACGGATTAAAATGTGTGTACGTAACGTTATAGAAATGTGTGGGTATGAAGTTCCGTACATTCAGCACGCGCTCGGGTGTGTACAAAACTTTCTTCCGCGAAACGCGTGAAAATGATTAACTATATAATTAACGGTGTTTCGAACTTGGAGAAGGTGCTAAGTGAACATTACTTGACGCAGATATACAGCTATACACGTATCGTGTGTTCGAACTAATCTACAACCGCGTATCCAATGACCCTTCGTGTACGGTAATCGATCCCCCATTGTGAAATATATGCCCTGCGACCCTTCGATCGCGGTCGAAACTGTAGAAATAACCGAGACGAGTAAAATCCGTGAAACAAGATGAACAAAAAAAAAGCAACGCTCTTAAAAAAATCTGCAAGTCCGCGCGTTTCATATTTTCCAAATTATATAATCGGCTTATGGTCGTCAGGATTATGAGGATTTTATTAGGTCTTAAAATACGATTAAAAGGATCGTTACGCAACGAGAAGATTTCGTTGATTTTTACCGCACTATTTTCTTTTTTATTTTCGTCCTGTAAATTGAAGAAAACAGATTTTTTATATTTGTTTCAACCCCCTAAGTTAGCAACGAGCGTAGGTACATCTCTCGATGTCGATAGCCGTCCGACGCGACTCGTCAAAAACGAGACAGGTTTCGTACAGGAAGCACTCGGACGTGGTAAAATGCTTTCAAATATTCGGTATCGAATATCTCGTCGATAGCCCCCGCATTACGGAAAGATCAACGTTCGACGCGAACTGACAAGAGCTTCCGTGGGGAAAATGCGATCTCCGCGACACGAGGAACATTATATGTACATACGTATACACCGCGACGCGCGTCCCGTCGAGTTCGCCTCTCTCGTTTCGACGGGGTAAAAATTCATTCATCCATACCCGTGGCGTGCCGCCGTAAGTGCTTCGAAAATATCAGAAAGAAACTCGGTCCACGTTGTACCGATAACGGCGTGCGACACGGTGAACGCGTGCAAATACCCGTACACCGCATCCGCTATTTTTACGAGAAAGTCACCCGGCTTTTCGCCTATCCTACGTGCGTTACGTTACGTACATACGCGGTTATATACGGTGGTACATGACATGTGCATTGTACGTACATACGTACGTTCGCGTTTTAGACACCCGCAATGAATCAGCTAGCACCGGCACGCCCGGCTAAACCAGCGGTAGCAGCCGGGTCGGAGCCAAACGCGGGTATAACGTAGGCAAACGGCAAATGTTACGTACGGGGTGACCCGAAAAACATCGACCCGTATCAACGGCTGTACAAAGTCTCGACGAATGCCGGCGAATTGGTTGGTTCGTTTCGTCTTTTTTTTTCCGGGGAAACCAGACGCGCGCGATTAATATTTTTTCGTTTGCAGAACTCGGAAAAATCTTTTCCTTGTCGCGAATAACGGATGGAAAACGGAACGGAGGTTGGGCAAGGTCGGGACGATTATCTACCGTTTTCGCGCACAAGGAATTCGATGATTTTGTAAGTTCAGCTCTTATGTTCGCAGTACGCTAAGAGAGCCCGTTGTTTTTTGGTCACTTTGTACGTGCCGTACCGGCGTATCCGTGTATTTTCATCTATATGGATACCCATTCGAGTTGAATAGTTGTAGGTTGGAGAAAAGGTGGTGCCATGAAATATGTATATATCTAGCTACGCGTACGTACACGCATAAATATACACGACTACTGTGTGTCCCAACGTGTATGAATTTGCATATTCACCGTTCGCGTTGGTTTATATATCGCAGCATCCGTGTAGTGAATCAGTTTTAGCGACACGCGTGTTGATTGAGTTGAAATTTTTCGAAATAATTCGCAACGAGGATATCCACATGTGAGAATTATAAAAAATTGAAAGGCTTCGCTTATTTTTCGATATGACCACCAACGTTGAGCAGCCATTTCGAAACCAGCAAACCGTTCAATTTTTACTCTGCATAAAAAATTTTGACATTTCGTCCGGTTCTCGGTTTTTTTTTTTGGAAATTCGAACGTTCCGTCCGCAAAATGATGAATTGAAATCAACCCCGAATGTACTCAACTTATAGCTGGATGTCCGGTACGTTAAGTGCGAATAAGTACTTGACAAACGTATCTCTACGCGAATGACATCCGGGTCTCGATGATCGAGAAGAATTAATTGAGAAATGAGCTTCTGTTTACTGGCCCATAAATCGTATGTAAGATGGTGTTTCCGTGACAACCTAAACGGACGATATGGAGCCGCCGTGTATAGGTATTGTATATAATAGCTCAATTTACATTGTGAACGACACACTGAAATTGATAACAACGTGGTACGTATGGTAAAATGATGACGTCATTTGACGTTCGTATCGTCGCCGTACAGGCATACTTGTATACCTATGTATATCACGAAATGAACCCTATAAAGACCCGAATATAGGTCCCCCTATTTTCTAGAACATTCGTCGATATGCAACCGCGCGTCACGAGGATCACGAAACGTTACGTGTCCGCGTGCATGACAGCATTCCTATACGTGTATAATAACGGAGTCATTGTCAGCTGTCACGATTTCCACACACGCGATTCAATTAAAATTTACTTATTGCGAAGGCCATCTCGATCCAGCCCTTTTTTGATACGACCTGCGATACTCACGTCGCACACGCTGGATCGGGTAGATTATTTAAAAGAAATTATTTAGGATTCGGAAGCCAAATTGATCTATCCATCGAATCGATCGAGTTGTCGCCAATTTTTCACTTTTTGGAGCAAAAAAAATTGGGATATCTCGATGGGAAAAATTCGTCGATTGATGAAAAAAAACCAAAACGCAGCGCGCCGGCTCGCGCAATGCTTGTTGAGATAAAAAATATCGATCGGCGTGGTTTTGAGGTGCCGGAATTCACACCACTCGACGAAAAATTTCGAAACACAGAAAACACGACCACGTATCGGGGATCGCAAAAATAGTAGCGCGAGGGTAGAGTCGACGTGGAATGCCCCGTATCACCGAAATACCGACATGATTAAATCCGGAGGCGCTCTTTTCTTTTTTTCCCCCTGACTTTTCTCACTTCGTTTTCTCGTTTTGTCATAAAATCGTCGCGCCTCTGAGAGAAGGTTGTTGTTTTTCGGTCGAACGATTATTATTGATTCTTCGTCTTTCGTCGTTATACGGCCAAACTATCGGATAAGTGCGAACGTAGTGTCCCGCGATATTGTAGAAGCCCGTCTGAAATCTCTCGCCGTCTTTCTCTCGAGGGTCACGTTAGACCCGCGTTATCCAATATACCGCGGGTGAGATTACATCCTCTGTTTAAGGAGCGAGTGGTTATATTTCAACCGCGTGGACCGCTTGTTTAGCCTCGTAGGTACTCCTTCCTCGTAGGGCGAAAATGAAACAAAAGAAAATCAAGTGGAGTGAACGCGGCTTGAGTCGTAACATTTTCACAAAGTGCTCATATACACGGTTATGAACGAAGGTATGTACACACCGCGTATACCTGTACACATACCGTACGTATGTATGTATATGTACTTGTGCGCTTCGGGGGTCGAGAATCAAAAGGTTGCGACGACCTAACATTCCTCCTCCGTAGATACGCAGGACCGTTGAGCCGCCCCGAGGGCATTTTATCTATGCGAAAAGAGAAAGCAAAATTTTCATACCGATAAAATGGTTGATCAAGGAAATTCGTTCTTCCGGAATTTCTGAATCGTTTCAAAAAAAAGTTTTGACTCTTGCAACGTGCTGCGCCCTCAGAGTTTTGATCCCGTGACGGACGGAGGGATATCCTCCCCCGGTTCCCCTCGTCCCTTTGCCCTTTTCGGTCGGTCGGGCAGGATTTAGCGAGAAAAACGGGCGGTACGGTATCGATTGCATTCCGCTAGTATGCCCTAGACCTTCGCGTACCTACGCTCCGCTCGTTGAACGGATTGGGCATTTTCCAAAGGGCGCGTGTATCAAATATTGAACATTTACCGCGTACGTAGTGTGCGCTCGTAGACTACTCGCGCGGGGAAAACGTGAGCGGAAGGGTCGAGGTTCGCCGGTAGCTGCACGAACGTAGATAGAAAAAAAAAAAAAAAAAACAGGTAGGTTGCACCCAGAATCGTGAGAATTTTTAGCTCGTGTTTTTTTTTTTATAGAACAGGTAAAAGCTATATAAAGCGACTGCGAGGTAATCCCTATACCGTTTTTGTCCAGTGAAATTGCCTCGACCTTCGCTTCGCTCAAACGTGCCTCCGTAAATATTTAGGTATATATGGTATATATGTATGTGTACTGCACAAACACTCGGACATTCGTATGCAGAATGTATACGTAGGCGCGGTCGTAACGCATACATCCACGTTAAGTGGGCACTCACGCGTCAATAAACGTTGTAGCTCCACCGCGATAAGCCAACCGACCAAATCTAGCGACCCACGGTAGTAGTAGCCTTTTTGCGATATTACTTTTGTCAATCTAATTGAAATATCAGAATTGGGTGTATCATTTTCTTCTCACCATTTCGATCGACAGATTTGAAGCCCAATGCCGAAATTGAAACCAACTCATTCGTCAAATTTCTTTGCTGCGTAATTTTTAGGGTTTCGTTAGCTGGTAAATTTTTATTCCATCGAGTTTTGGATTCCGAATTGATTTTCAGAAAAACTAAAATAATCGAGAAGAAGACGCGGTTTTGTGGTACGACGGGCGGATTTTTTCCCATTAAACCGCGAGAACGGCGTCGCATAGATGTAACGATCCAATATCGATGCATTGATTACACCAAAGTACGAAACAGAAAAAAAATTCCCACGTTGGCTATTTCTCGAAAATTTATGTTAACGAAACTGCAGATACGAGGGCGGTGAAATTCCATTAGGATTTGTAGGCACGAGATACAGTAATATTCGTACATGTGCAACCTACGCACTTGTACGAATTATGTACCACTGCGTTCCGTAGCCACATCATCTCCCAACGGAGGAATTACTTGCGAAAGTAGATATTTTAACCGATCGTTCGAGCTCCGCGGGTTCTCAAAAATAAAACAATTAAATATGTCGAGGAAAGAATACCAACACCGTGATATTATATCATTTTATCTCATCTCGTTTCTTCTACGTTTGTCATTCGATTGCTTTACCCTTCGCTAAAGATTCGAAAAGGTAACTGAAAATACGATTCAAATCCAGAGCCATTCGTATCCACGTTGAGAGCTGAAAACTAAAAGACTGGGACCGTTAACTCGAAAGAAAAAAGATTGGAACGTTGCCATGAGATCCTTTCGTTTTACAAAAAATCCGATTCATTCTTATTTTTCAGGTAGACACCTTCCCCGGCAGACATTTGAACCGATCTGTCTAAGGACATCCGATTCTTTTGCGTTTCCAGAAAAATGCAGTTTTGGAAAAAAAATTCGTACCCGATTGTTGAACCAAGTTTTACCCCTACTCATATGAATCATGTCCGTTGCATTAATCGGATATACGTCCTCGTGACATCGCTATAGTGTGAGACAAAAAAACTGCGGGTTACACCCTTCTGGTTCTCAACCGCAGATTAAACGCTCCCGTCAATTACCGGAAGTCTTCTTTAAATCCTCGTTACCGTGGGACCAAAAATTTTTCGAGCGTATATTATACAAACCGCAGCTGTGGTTGCGGCATTCCCGATGGTCTTTGGGGTATCCTCCGGAGTCTGGCGTCTTCCTGGCGCTCGACCGAGGCGGTTATCGATTGGCGCTGGAGTTTAGGTACCCAGATTCTGTGAGCGCGTCACGCGGTGAGGATTTCTCCGGCACTTGGCGGGACGGATTCGGGGAGCGGAATTTGCGTTTAGTCAACCACTGCGATAAAATTGCGTCTGAAACCGATTCGTGGCGAGGGGGAGCTGTCGGAATCAGGGATGAACGGAGAACGCGATACGGCGACGGGGTGGGTGTGCGGGCGTGTCAAGTTCGTTCGTCAAGTTCGACTAACTACGGAATAGAGTGTCGACCGCTAACTCGATAATCAAACGGTAATAGAACTTCGTCTCCGGTAGACCGTGCACTCAAAACTTTGTATCGAATCCAGTCAACCGGACGAAATCGTTGCGCGTCTCGTCTCCTCATTTCTCCGTCGTGATAAAAAAAAAACAAACAAATAAATGAAAAAAAAAATCGCGTCGTTACAACGCAGTTCATCGTATCGGAAGAAAGAAAAAGAAAATTGCATCGCCGCATCGATCGTTAGAAAATAAAATACGTCGTTCAACTGCAAGCGTCGGAGTAAATCGTTTCGACAATAATTTCAGTCCGGATGAATTCTTTCGCGGACGGCAAAGTTGTCGGAGTTCCAACGCGAAAAAAATGATGGGAAAAAACACGAGTAAATTTAATGGAAATGTTATTCGGTTATCTCGCATTTCGACGTCTGCGTTTGACGTTTGATCTGAGGCGGATGAATTTGGGGTCGCCGGTCTTTCGCCGAGTTTCGGAAAACCCGATCACTTTTCCAAAGTATGCTACCATCGCAAAGTCCGTGCCCGTCGTAACGGAAAATTGTCAACTCTCGACTAATACGATTTAAGACGATGTAAAATAGCCATGGGCAAATTCCGAATTAACTGAATTCCTCTCATTGTCGGTTTAATGCCACGAGATTCGTGTATGGCGGACGTACTTCGCGAAAGATAGCGTTCCTTACTCCTAGCTTCATCCTAAATGACCCCCTTGACCTTCAGGACCTAGAGCGTATCGCTTCCTCGGTAATTGCAGGGCAGAATGGAAATGGATGTTATCTCGTGATTGGCTATTCCGCGCAACGAGTTCGTATAATCAGATGCAATTACCGGTTTATTGTATTTGCCAAATCAGATCGTGCAGCAGCCGAGTATCTGTAACTGGGATCAATATTCGATGCCGGAAATAAATAGATCTCTGGATATTTCACGGTCATGGTTAATTCACCTTACTCTCGATCCGATCGAACCGGAGTCCGAACCGAACCGAACGAGTATCGACCCTCGACGTGTGTATGGAGTTCGATGGAATCCTAGAAAACCAAAAATAAATAAAGCTCTTGTTCTTCTTCATATAGATAGATCGCGAATCATAAACCTGACTGGTAGTTTCGCACCGATGATGTTCGTCTGTGAAACGAGTCTGGAAAAATATACGGAAATGTCAGCTATTTTTATCCCTCTTCAAAAATCGCGACGAACACAATTTCTCACCGTACAGTACCGTCACAATTCCTTGCGATTGAGTAAGATTTCTATCTATCTTATTTTTATTTCATTTCGAATCAGAACGATACACCGTACCTTTAAACTCACATATGGAATGATTATTCCGCCGAAGCCGTTCGAATCATAATTACATAAACGCGTTGAGGATCGGTTGTACATTTCATTTACGCGGAGGTCATTCAATGCTTTCAACATAGTTAGCTTAACGAATCGGAGATCGCACAAGGTCCACAGCTAGAAATACCGACCCCGCCTGGTTTGGATTGAAAGTTTTGTCAGTTTCACCTGGTATCGGGACGTTCAAATACAGGGTCAGATCAGAGTTTCCAAGATCTGAACAAATATTCGATGAAGTTTTAGCGGCTTCAACCGGTCGTGGCCTACGGCGAATGCCCCCGTATCGTTTCGAAATCCGTTTCGCCCTTTCGTCGGTTTACGTAACTCGAAATGCCCAGGCGAACGCAACGCGCAACTAGTGCGAGAAATTTTGATGAAAAATTTATCCAGCTGTCGGATTACGGCTGACACGAAAGAAGCTTCTAGCTATACTGTTTTACAGTCGAAGATTTACAGCAGCTAGTGTTGCACAGCGTTGTATCGCGTAAATATAGTTCTAGGTACGTGTACGGTTTACGGCGTCGTAAAATATCGGTGAATATACGGTAGATCTAGTTTCGAGGGACGTGAGTGCCACCGCAAAATTTGAATAAACCTGCTCTCGCCGAGTGCAGACGTAGAAAATGGTACCGTACGGATTCGCGAAATCTTCGTGCTTGAAACGAACGAAATTGAACCGTGTCGAGTGGTGAGTAACTTTAAAACTGATCGCTTTGAACTTTATTAGCATAGATTTGAATGAAACCCTTTTACAGGAAGGATAGATTTCACCGAAATCTTGATGAGAAACTTGAATATTCCAGAAATCTCGTCTACGACCTTAGAGAACTTCGTTATAAATGCGGGATCGCTCTGATTGAATTTCACAACGCATCGTAGGCCATGGCTAATCATCAACCGGATAATATATCGCCATTGAAAGACATCGGATCGGAAAAATTTCCGACCTAGTCATCGGACTAAATGAAAAGACACGAGGGTTGACGGAACCGGGGCGCGTCAAATATCGATAGTCAATATTATTCACCACCCGTCATGCCCATTGATCCCCCGCCCACGGAAGTGTTCCAAAGAGATGTCACTAGACTAAACAGTTTGCATAACCCTCGAACCTCGTTCATCAAAGTATTTTGAAAACCGAATAATCGTCTTTCTCTGGTAGGCGCCTCATTTTCGTCAAAGGTGTGAAGAAAAAATTTCGACGGAGGGGTTATTAATCACCTTTCGCACACAATAATTGTCGATACCATCTCGTATACGCGTCACCAAAAAGCATAGCGCGAGTAGATAATCCTATGTAATGATTGATAGGCAAACGAAAGACAATCGCTCTCATTTTTTTTTTTTTTTTTTTTAACATTTCTTACAATGTGGGAGGGTCACCGATTTCACAAAGGCGAGTCTGCGGTGCACAGTTTGACAGAATACAAGCTATACTTGATAATGACGAAAATTTGTGGTATAGAAAATTCACACCATCTTTCAAGAAGCTTGGCCGCTCATGAAACTTGCACGAAAAGTTGGGACTGTTCGAAGACTATTTCGGAAATAATCAGCGCAGAGAAGAAAAAAATTGCATTTGAATTTTTCGTCCCGACGTCGCCGGGCGATTTGAGATGGAACGGTAACTAGAACCCATAACGCACATCAGGTAAACACGAGTGAACGGTAAGCGTATTAGTTTTTTTAGATGGAAAAGTATAATTTTAGATTTTACATCTATTATAGATACAGAGATAATAAATTGTGTTAGAATGCTTAGTTAAACAGAAGTTCGGTCTTATCAATGTCACGATGCGTTGCTTCGTATACATATAAAATATGTACGTTACTTATCGCAGTACATCGGTAGTCTCCGAAAGTCGGTGATCGCGGAGCGTACTTGTGTTCCGTGAATTAAATTTTTCGGTAAGAAATCATAGTTTCCAAAAAGTTTCCAAAAACAAAAATGGTCACCGACTCCGAAAGAGGAAAGTACGCATCTCCCGAAGGTTCACCTTTGATCGAATACCTCTCCACGTTCGCCTGTGAGTAGAAAATTCCGATGGAAAAAAAAAAAAAAACAAAAAAGAAAACTAAGATCAATCGGCCAATCGTTGAGCGGAAAAAATCGTGGCCGATGTATAACATTATCGCGTCGATAGGTTTTATGCTTCTATTGAGCGTCGGTTGTGTCGGGGGATTCGACTCACCGGCACTGGGTATCCTTACCGGGCCGGATACTCCGATCAGCGTGACCGGATCCGATATCACGATGCTCGCCGCCGTCGTCGGTGTCGGTCAAACGATTGCTCCGACGCTGACGATATTTTTGGGCGATAAATTCGGCAGGAAAGTAGGACTTTTAGCGATCGGTATACCGATCATAATCGGCTGGGTTTGCGTCGCGAACGCTAGCGTTGTTTCCGTAAGTTTAAAAACCGGTAATTCGTATCCTCTGATCGATTCGATTCTCAAACGTCGAATTTTCGCAGGTTCTGGGTGTCGGCAGGTTTCTCGGCGGTTTGTCCATCGGCCTCGGTTTGACGGTGACTCCCATATACCTGGGAGAAATAGCGTCGGTGAAATCGAGAGGTGCTTTAGGAACCCTCGTTGGAACGGCGCTCAACGTCGGTATCCTCTTCGCGTACGTAGCGGTACCTTATTTGAAGATGTACACGTCCGCTTACGTGATGTTGGGCATCGCGGCAGCCTCGGTAGTGAGCGTACTCTTCGTTCCTGAGTCTCCGTACTTCCTAGCCATGAAAGGTGACGTCGAAGGTGCCGAAGAGGCTCTCGAAAAATTGAGGGGTAAGACCGACGTGGCGGAAGAGTTGGAAATCGTCAAGGAGACCGTCAAGAAACAGAGCGAAGCGTTGAAAAAAATTGGCAACAAGCGCGAGGACGGAACCAGCGAAACTGGACCGAACAAGTTCGACAACTTCAAGGATATATTCAGGGTAACCGCGAATCGTCGCGCCTATTTCATAAATTGTTTGTTACTGATCAGCCTGCACACCGGTGGATACACTCCCTTCCTTGTTTACGGATCCATGATATTCGAAGCGATGAATATTAGCGTGGGAAAAAACGTCATGACCATCGTAATCGGCGTACTTCAATTGATCTTCAACGTTGTGGCGACATTCGTGATAGACAGGCAAGGTCGCAGACCGCTGATCCGCGCGTCGGGGATGATCGTCTGTTTCTGCGCTGTGGCAATCGGTGTTTATTTCTACTTAATCGAATACGTGAACTTGGATCTTTCGGGTTACAGCGACTTCATGCTTGTTGCGATATTCGGTTACATGGCGGCGTTCAACGTTGGAATCATGCCCGTCCAATTGGTCGTAATGTCCGAGACGTTTGCCTCGGAGATAAAGATTTTGGCCACCCTTATTATGGGGGTCACCGGCGGCGTGTTGGCGACTTTCTGTTTAACGATGTACATGACGATCGCTGTGACGATGAACTGGGGTCATTGTATGCCTTTCTTTGGATCCGCCATTTTAATTTCGATCACTACTACTTTGATTCTCAAGTACTTGCCCGAGACCAAAGGGAAGACCTTCAACGAGATCCAAAGAGATCTGAGCGTCTGAACTAAACATTTTTTACGTAGGATACAGTCCCACCGAGACAATTCACAAATTTCACTCCACTTCGCAGAACTTGGTTGTTTAATTTTTTTAAACGAAAAATCAAAAAACTGTGACGAAATTTTGGATTTGTCAGTCGCTAGACAATAGCGTGAATTTCTGCTACTGGATTATGCAACTGATTGTGAGATGGAGGCGAGAAGGGAAAAATAGAAATTAAGAACGACAAGAATTTTTAAGCTTCACTCGCTGTTATCTGATTTATTAATCAGTAACCGTTCATTTGTAAGTAATTCTCAAACAGAGACACTGTGCGAACAAATTATTTGTAAATATACTCGTTGAACGAAAAAACAAAAATAATAAATGTTGGGTGAAACGATAGAAATTGCAAATGACGAACGAGAGGGGAGAGAAATATTAAATCGAAAAAAATTGACACGACAGTGCTCGACGGGTTGATTGGAATAGAACAATGACAATTTGGCAGTTACTTCAACAGAAAAAAACAACTTCCACGGTGAGTCAGACCGAAAAAGTGTTCGATATTTTTTTAACGAGTACGAAAAATGAGATCTGGGAACGGCGAAAAAATCGGTGAAAAAATTGCAACGTGCTACATGGAGACGGCAAATCCCAGTACACTTGTTTCGACGGCGGGACTGTGCAAGTTGTGATCGAAAAACCCCCCGTAAAAATCTAACATTTTTTACGACTATTTATCCCAATTTCCATTTTGAATTCAGAACATGAAATAATGGCAAGCTTTTCCCCAATCCGATTTTAGATCGCCGTCGCCGAGGTAGTTCGGTCAGTCTTTATCTAGTCGTTTCGTAATCTCTGCACTTTTGTTTCGGCAAGTTACGGTCAAGCTCGGTATAAAGCGCTTACGTGTAATCTATTAACACATGATGTCCATTAATAAAGCAACTGGTTGTAAATGCGCTTTTAGAATTCTGGAATAACTAAGTAATACGAGAATCCTATTCCAGGAAAACTCCGTTTTAATAAGCACGCATGTTCATCCATTATAACGTAAGTATTTTGTATGGAAATAATAATTCCGCACATACGTTTCATTTATTATCCCCGACTAAAGACTCGCGTATATAAACCCTCGGATATCGACGTACTTTCGGTAAATGATGAATTCTCACACCCTAGAGCCGAACTTTTACTGGATGATTTATCACATCTGATGGGAGAGAATGTGTCACATTTTTATCTCTATATATGGCGCTTGATTCGAGATGAATTATGTTCATATCTCTTTTACGATCATCGTTGCGTAACGTAATAATCTACACGTCAATGGATGGGACAGTGGAGACCTTATTTCGCTAGGGTTTACATTTTTCACATCTAATCTCCCTGAGTTTTTCTCATTCCGGAAGAAGAATTTTTCGCCTGAAGCCGACAACTTCAACCAGCTTCTCGACTACGTACGTTGAAATTCATCGTTAAAACAATTAGTCCTCGAGGTTTTCCGTGTCATCCGGTTGGAAAAAAATTGTTAAGAGCTGTCCGGAAAATCTTCGGAAGTAGGAAACTTCCCGCGTTACACAAGGCTGGGAGTTGGAGTCGCGTGAGACATTTTTTCCAAGACTAACGATAAGTTATCGGGTTATTTGTAATGGAGCAATAAATCTGTTTAAGAATTCACCGCGAGTCAAATCTGTAAAAGAAGCGATCTCCAACTATACAGTTTCGCTCGATGCGATAAGACTCCTGCTAAATATTCTCCAACCCGAAAGTCCCGGAAGCCTTTACCCTGCTCATTTTCGGTAAATGAGAAAAAAAAATCTTGATAAAGTAAACTCAGAGCTTTCGTTGAAAAAAATGTGATTCCTACGAAATGAGAATCACGCCACTAGTCCTCGGGTTAAAAAGAGTAGGCGAAACACATGGACATCGACTGCTACGATTCGTAAAAATTTCCAAATATTTTATTCATTTCGAAAAATCCGTTGAAACTTTTCCGTCGTCGTAATCATGCGTCGTCCGCGCGTTGTACAGCAACTTACAACGAAATCCGTGCGTGCGATTCGAGTCACACATTACCCTACTTCTCGCATCAAGAGGAATAAATTGTTACAGAATATTTTGTGCGATGTACCGTTAAATTGGCACAATAAATCAACTCAAAAGTGACGCGGACATTAACTGTAATAATAGTAATGGACGCGTTGACTAGAATCGGATGGCGTGAATTGGGCAAATCTTTTTTTTTTTTTTTTTTCTCACAAAGTACCGCAGAGAATAAACTCTTACGCAATTTCCAACGCCATGAAAGAGAACGTAACACGGAAGAGAATTTAGGTACTCCATGCGTACGTGTACTCAATCGTTGAACAGTGATTTTCACCGATTGATTCAGTGATTCGCACGTTTTTCCATCTAACTACGCGTTCTCGTGTTTGATGAAATTTGAATTTGCCCCCGGGCCCTTCGATGCCAAACAGCTGAATCGAAGAAAGAATAAAACGAGTCATTTCTCAACTCAGTCCCGGATAAGAATGATTTAAATATAGCAATTCGCGACGAGAGTGGGGCGAGATGTTTTCGAGGAGGTTTCATTTTGGTACGTAACCGTGAGAATATAACCGCACCTCGCCAACCTGCCGAGTCCGTCAGTCTCGTAGTTTTCAAGTCTGATTTTTCGTGTTATAAGTCCGTTTCGCTGAATTATTGATATCGCGAATGATCCTCAATGCACTCTGTTGAATTATCTGACCTATAGTTTGCCGAGATCGTTCCTCCGTTTCTCGATAATATTAAAGGTGCGGTTAGGGAGATTCTTGAAGGTAATAAAAACATATTCCCTCATTTATTTTTTATGCTTAAAGTCGTACGAGTCCGTTTTTCCAATTTCGAGGAATCCGAGGGATACATAATTCCATCTTTTACGATCTGGACTGACGCTTTACGATTTACAAACTTCGCGGAAATCGAAATTAATTTCAGACTTCTAGTTTCGTCTGCACAGGTATATGCAGTCTGTTGAATTTGTCAAAAATAAAAAACAAATTAACCGAAAAATAAACAAGGAGAATATTCAACCGGAAATGAAAAACTATCATATAAATTCATTCTTCCGCTTGTCCTACACCGTAATATTCGAGTACCGCACTGAAATTATATTATTGTTTGTTTTTCTCACCATCGAACGCGTATCACGAATGAAATTGACGAGAAATACCCTTTTGCAGCAATGAATATATCCCGCCGGCTTATATTATTCAACGGCTACGCTTCATTTACTTAGATAGGTATAACATACCCATACATACCTATGAATACATTCATACGTACCTCTACGCGCAGAGGAGCACAATCCATCATAGAAAAGAATGAAAACTGCCAGGGCAAGAGATATAAAAGTTTCGGCACAAAGGCACTGATTGACGTTTAGTGGGCCTTGAAAACGAAGAAAGGGTTGAGAGCGAGCAGAGGTGATAATATGTCGATCGATGAATAAGCTGTTTCTCTTACCATCCCCCCCGTGACGATGGTTTCATATATATAAGTATAATACTTTCCAAATTTAACGTCGCTTATTTAAATTTTCGTTCAACTTTTTGACACGCACACGCTCATCTTTCCTCGCTGTGCGGTACACGTACGAGACGGAGGAATAAATTTCAACACTTTCGTCGGACAGCCCTTTTTTCATAATTATTACCCTTACTTTTTTTGTTGTTTTTTTTTTTTGTTTTTTCAGATTCTCAACTTTTTACTTTAAACTACGCTCGTCTGCCCAATTTCCCTCAACGAAACTCGCGGCCATTTAAAGTTAGTCTCGTGCACGGAAAATATTTATAATTATACGACACCTGTACAAGTCGGAATAAATATAGAGGAGAAAAAAATCGAATGAAATAAAAAAGGTGTTGGACCGATTCCAAGATCCCTCGACTATACGGTCGGTTGTTGCCGCGAATACTAAAAAATTTATACACGTAAGAAGTCTTTGAATTTTTCAGGCACTAAAGAACGTTCGAATAAACGTATATCCGTGCACATTTGCCGGTTCAATCATCCTGGTATGTGAATCGATAAAAGGGATCCTCTTAAACGGAGTTGAAGTTTATGGCAAAGGAAAATTCGAGATCCGCCGGTTGAATGTGCCTATGAGACAGGAGAATAGTCCGATTATTCCTGTTATTCCGTAAGGTGATCCGACAAAGCTCGGATGCTGCTAAGAAATAATCCCCATACTTAGGAATTAATTATAGTCCTGGCAAGAGTCATCCGGCGGAACGATTTTGAAGAAACATTCGAGAAGTAAATTTCAACCGTATCGGCGGCGTACGTCGTAAAAGCTAACGCCACCTTAATCTCACTTCCACTATCCTTCGGATGATCTTAAAGTATTTGCTCAGAACTTACACCTAGTTCGTACGTACGACAAACTTCGCTGAACTACACGTATTGTACCTACAAACAGTGCACGTTACACACAGTGTACGGAGTCAAATTCGCAACAAGTTACCGAAACTTTATACTTAAAAAAAGCGGGCGCACGACACCCTCGAGCAACCGTCTAATTTCCCTCGCAATGTATTCATTTATTTCTTTCCACTTTTCTTTTTTGTCGCGCGTCACTCGGCCCTGTGGATGGTGGGCAGAAGTTACCCTTGGCATCGCCGAAAAGTCGACCGAAGAAGGCCCTTATCTCGAGTCGCTCGGTATACCTACAAGGATAAATCTTCTGTTCGGGCGAACGCCTGGAATTTTTTCATTTTTTTTAGGATTCTCCAAGTCGAGAAAAACTCTTCAAAAGACTGACCGCGGGGTAGCGGTCGAACGGTCCCGCCAATCGACTCAAATTCAACTACGGCGTTTTTAATTTCCTATACGAAAGGAAAAAAATGTTATTGGAACTTTGACGTACGGAACTTTCAATATCCGTTTTTTTATCCGTTTAAATATATTTTTTCCAATAACTTCGTAGATAAATGGAAAACGAGCGTTTGAAAAATGAATTTTCCACACCGAATCGAATGACGAAGGGATAACGAAAAAATGGACGGTACAACCATTACCGGAAAATAATCTCCGAGGTAAAACAAGAAAGGAACAAACTATTTTTCATCCCCCCATAAAATGGTCGAACGAATTGCGACTGGCATCGCAAAACCTTGACCAAATTTTCATCGCATCCGCACCGCCCTTGTTGCGACCGCTTCTGTTCCAAATTCACATGTCTCCATGCCGTTCGATGTAGGGGCTCCAAATTTACTACTAAATTACCAAAAAAAAGAGAAAAAAAAAAAGGACAAAACAAGGAGAGAAGGAAACGAGTAAATAGAAGAAATAAAAAACAATCCAATGGCAAATCCGCCGATCGACGAAAGCCCCCCCCCCCGCGCGCAGGGCTCAGAACCAATTTGGAAGCGCGGACAGCCTGGATCAATTGCAGGTCGCAGTTTGGATGTGCTACGGACAATGGGGGGATGATTTATATGGCAAATGTCCTGATTTCGCGGGTAAAAGAAAATCCATGCGGGGGCGAGCGATATCAAACTTGATTGTCGGAAGACTGACACAGGGCAATATCGTTGCAGGTCAATCAGGAAGAACCTCTCATCGATCGGGAATTTTTCGCAGACCTCCAATTTAATGAAACGACGTATCTGTATAATTTAAGTAAAAAATTTATCTTCATGTTCATGAAGAACAAACGAATAAATTTACGGGGGATTTCACGTCGATTCGGTGTACCAAAAACATTGACCGATTTCTCGATTTTTTCGTGTAAAAAATCGAAATTTTTAATCATGGGGCCATGGGAGATTCGAAAAAGATAACAGTTGTTGTGTAATATAAATTTGAGCGTTAGGAAAAAAGCGAGTAAATCATAACACCGTCAAGACTGGTAATTAGCTGCGTGAAGAGTAATGAATTTTAAACATTAGCCAGTTTCTTATCTCAAAGAAGTTTTCTTCAAATAAAACCCTAAAAAGACCGTTGCAATTCGCGGTTTATTTTCCGCAGTACCGCCACACGTATATCCTTTAACCTTCGCTGTACCATAATCTTCAGCATTAATGGCGACCCGGATGCTCTTCGGTGCGCAACTTTTACAACACTTAATTCGCGCGACCTCGTGAGCTGAACTTTTTCAGTTTTCCTAACTGCTGCTAGTGAGGAAAGATTTAAATGCCGCTATAATTTTCCTAAATTCATTTAAATAAGGTCTAAAGTAGAAAAGTGGAAATCAACGACAACATGTAGTTTCACATCGAGGCGACATTTTTCGAAAACGTACAATACATCGACGACACTGTAACGTTAACGAAAACTGCAAAAAAAAAAAAGAATAAATTTCTTTGGGAAATCCGGTGTGGCTACATATTGAAAAATTCAGCGCGCATCCCTCGTAAAGCTCCACATACATACCTGCGCTAATTAATTCCAATCGTAACTTTCATGTGCGGTCTGCGAAAACTGAGTTTTGAAAATAAAGAAAAAAATAAAATAAAATAATACACGAGATGGACTTCAAAAACTATATACGGCTGTTCGCTGCTCGTTTTCGTGTGCAGTCTACCGCGGCTCGGTGACTGGAAATTCAGTTGGTCTCAAGCTGTTGCTCAGCTTTGAACAAACTCCTGATTCAAAACCAACTACGAATGCGCCTAGAGTTTATTTCCGCGGTTTTGACGATTTCAGATATTTCGAAACGGAAGGTAAAGTTTTTATTTTCCGGATAAACGATAACAGCGGCGTAAGTTTTTCCGAACAACTCTCTATAACGGAGGGAAAAAAAGAAAATTTCTCTGGCCTGGAAACCAGAAAATTTATGGCACTTTTGAAATTCGTCAAATTACGCAAGTTTTGGAGCACAGCTCCTTTGATGACTGGAGATAAAAGGGAACGGTGGCCGAACCTAAACCTACAGTTCACTGTTCAAAATTTTTTTCCTATTATTTTTGCAATCGAAGTATAAAATCAAAAAATGACATGCTCTTTTTTTGACATAAAATTGAAGTTGAGTCGGAAAGCCCGAGCTGTGCTGGAGTCAGCGTAGCCAGCAGCGTAGCGCTTTGTTGTGAGACGTCACCTTGGGAGCTGAGCAGAGGTGACGCCTCAAAACAAGGCCCCTCGCTCGTGGCTACCTGACTCCAGCTAAGCTCGGGCTCCCTCGTAGACCTAGAAATTCGAATATTTCAACCCATGCATGGATTGCGACAAATCAAAGTGGGTCTACGACTAAAACCAATCGATATGTCTTAATAATTTTTCTGCTCAGCGAATAATTGATGATTACTTGGATCGATTGCATGAATGGATGATTTCGGCTTTCAGATTTGGATTCCTGAGCTGATTATACGTGAGATTACTTTTGAAGAACCACAACAAAATTCGATTTTTGAGCAAAAAATAAATCATTAGTTTGATTGGGTTTAATATGCTTTTCTTACGTATTTTGACCTCTGGAATCCGAATCTGAAAGAAAAATTGATCTATCTCTAAAATTGACCGAGATATCGCCAATTTTCAGCTTTTTGGGGTCAAAAATAAAAAATTGATTTTTTAGTCTATCTAAATGTAATTTGAGCTCAGGAATCCGAATCTGAAAGAAAAATTTATCTATCTGGAAAAATGACCGAGTTATCGCCGAATCATCGCATTTTTTGGCATAAATTTGAGGATATCTCGGAAGGAAAAAATCGTAGCTCAATTTGGACAACGGATTCGTGTTCCTGAGGTCAAAATACATAAGAAAAGTGTCATACGATCAATTTTAAAAAATAAAAAATTTTGGCCAAAATTTGAGATTTTTCCAAGGGGTACCCCTTACGATTTTTTCAAATTTTGACCAAAATTTTTTATTTTTTAAAATTGATCGTATGACACTTTTCTTATGTATTTTGACCTCAGGAACACGAATCCGTTGTCCAAATTGAGCTACGATTTTTTCTTTTCGAGATACCCTCATATTTATGCAAAAAATCGCGAAAAAATGGGGATAACTCGATTATTTTTAAAGATAGATCAATTTTTCTTTCGGATTCGGATTCCTGAGCTCAAATTACAATGAGATAGACTAAAAAATCAATTTTTTATTTTTGACCCCAAAAAGCTGAAAATTGGCGATAACTCGGTCAATTTCATAGATAGATCATTTTTTCTTTCAGATTCGGATTCCAGAGGTCAAACTACGTAAATAAAAGTGTCTTTCGATCGAGTTTAAAAATATTTCAGTTTTGGCCCAAAAATCAACATTTTTTTCAATAGGGTTTATATGTTATTTTCATGTATTTGGATCGGAGGAATCCATCTATACAATTAATCGAGTTATCGCCAATTTTTCGCTTCTTGGAGTAGACAAATTGAGATATCTGGATGGGAAAAATTGGTAGATTGACAAAAAAAAAACTCTGATTATGCGTGTGAAATTACAAAGACTGACCGTTTTGTTATAAATCTATCAGTCTACCTTATGTAACGCGATGCAAAGGAGGAAAAATTTATTTGGAATTTTTTTTTTTTTTTTTCTATGTACACTCGGTGCCTCTGTTTCTGTACTAAAGCTCTTAAGCTTCAATATGGCCTCATGGACAGAAATGAACTCGCTGGGTGTACCCTGAACCATTTAAATACTGATTTTTTACATATTTACTTTCTTAAGCGGTTTGCGGTTACATATGTAGAATTCGCAGAAATGCCGCAAAGGGATGCCGCCGATCAGGTGAAAGAAAGGGGTAATTTATGAGGTGTGAACAAGATCTTAATCAGGTGATGACAGCTCGTCTGACACCTGCTAACAATAGGATCAAGAAAAAAAATAAGGACTGTGATTTCACACCTCGTGAACTATTAAAAAGCCATAAATTATGTTTATAATCTGGCACGTGCCGTCGGTCAAAATACCCGAAGCACGTGTGAAAAATAGGAAGTCGCATCACGTGATACGTTCTTCTTTTTGATTGGGTGAGCCGGAGCTTGACACCCAAGTCCGCGCGGACTGCATTTGCCCAATGTTTTTTACATATGGATTTTGGTGCGAGAAAGCTCAGCGTGGTGGGAGCGGGAGACACGAGGCGGTACGCCGCTGAGCGGTAGAAAGACGAACGAGGTAGAGAGCGCTCAAGTCTAGCCCGCTGGAATATGAAACCTCGAGCTGCCTAACCCGCCATCACGTTTTTCACTATATCTCGGGAACGAATGATCGGAATTTGATGATGCATTGAAATTTTGAGTACGTGATTTCGTGGCCATGGATTTTATTCATAAATTAGGTTCGGTGCTGAATTTGAACTACGGATTCGTGTTCCTGAGACCGAAATGCGTTACAAGGTGTCATACGATCGATTTTTAAAATACTTCATTTTTGACCTAAAATCAATATTTTTTCCAGTTATTTTTTCATACGGAATTTCATACATATAAACAGAGGTAATTTTATATACTCCGAGAGACCGTTCTACATAACCGAACAATTGAATTACTTCATGCGATCAAATCGAGTATGAGCTTTCCCACGGGGAAGCAATGTCGTACTATAAACGATGAAATGTGAAGGAAAAACCATTTGGATCGAAAACATGAAAAATTATCGCTGCGCATAACGCTGGGTTGTAATACTTTACGATTACAGGACTATAAGAATAGCGCGAGTTTTCGACTTTCTCAAATCTTGATTTCATTGGGACGTGACGGTTTGAGATAAGCACGCTGCAAGGGCGTTGCGTCTACCAAAGTTTGGCCATCCGTTAGACCTAATGCCTCCAGGATTTTACCGGGATTTTCGTCGATTCTAGAAAAAAACCATGACCCAGTCATAGAGCACCCAGGGGGTATGTTATGTGAATAAATAATAAGTACATATGTATATCCGAAATCAATTTTCATAGCGAGTATTTATTCGCAGTCGCTAGGGTGTGGTACAACATCGAGAAGAATTCCGCAGGACCAATTGAACGATACGAATCGACGTCGGCGATAACATCGCGTATACGTCACGTCTATATCTGTACAGTTTGCAAAGATTTCTCACTAGTTGTCGCAAGGGAAAGGGAGAGAACCAATTATCATATAAATTGCGCGATAATTTTTGACCTCCTTTTTGAATTATACGTCTAGATATATAGGTATGTGTCGTGTGTATGTTCACGCGGTGTAACGTAGCGCTGCAGGTATTTCCCGTATGCACGTACCAACGCAAGCACTCAACTAATTATCGTGCATTTATGCATCACAGGGTACGTGGAGTATTTCGGAAATATTATTACACTGGTCGTAATGAATTAACTATGTTAATTTGTTTTTTCTTTTTTTTTTTCTTGATCGTTACGAGGATCATCGGCACAATGGGGTCATTTTTCCAAAAGGTCAGAGATTGTTCACGAAAGAACGAAAAAAATTTACCAAAAATAAATCGGGTAGTTTTTTCTATAAATCCTTTAATGATACCAAAGAGCTGATTTTATCGATGCCGCAATTGGCACATTTCGGTAACAAAGAAAGGGGATGATTTTTTTATTTTATTGTTGGGAAAGAACGAGCCATAAGTTGAGAAAAAATTTTCGATTCAAAATTCGAGTGAAAATCTTTTTGTGCGAATGCCGGTGGAATCGATAGGCGGGTATAATAGAAAGAAGGAAGAAAGGAAGAGAAATGAAGGAGGAAAAAAAAAATGAAAAAACGACTGAGAAACGTAGAAAATGTACCAAATAAAAACTTTCAAGAGTTATGCGACATTGCTTTTTGTTGATTTATTTTATCATTCTTCGTATGAGCCGCGAAGGAAATAGATATGAGAAAAAAAAGAATAGGAAACGGGCAACTTTGCGAACAATAAAAGGGAATTGGTGACAATCGCGATGAAAATATACCGCGCGCGATTTTTCGCCGCCTGTACGCCACCTACGCAAGCTTCTTTTTCGCAAATATTTTTCTAAGTGGGATTTCATATATCTTCGCATCAACAGTCGAAACGGAACGTGAGTAAACGATTACTCATCTGGTTCGGAAGGAATTGAACCCCTTAAAAAAATTCACAATATCATAGAGTAAAAGAGAAAAATGATCGGTCTAATTGCAAAGCTCCCATGGCGCGTATATCGCGTCACGACTACACGCGTTACATACAACTTTACGGAGTTTGCGAACTTATTGTTGCCCAGGACACGTTTTTTATTTTCGTTATTTTCAGGCCGACGAGACGCCATCAAATTCACGCGGTGTTACGAACGTCTCGAAAATATGATTAATTTTAAGTCGCCGCTGTTCCGTCGCGGTCGAAATAAAAACCGAAAAAAAGAAGTGTCAAAAATCTCGAATAAATTTCGGCATAACATGACATCCAGTTTCAGTAAACGTGGAAATCGAAGCGAGCAGTAAAAGATTCGGGCTATATTTTCGTTGTTTCGGCGCGTTGAAATCTGGCATGGAACTTCGCCAGTTTTCTGGCAACCACCCGATAGAAAAATGAGAGTCCCGACGCTACTATTCAACGGATAGACAGTCTGGAGCCACGAATGCCGCAGGATCCCGCAGCAGATATTCGACCGAAAATCCCTATTTCGTCATCGTCAAGTTACACGTACATCGAATTTAACAAGAACGTGTTGAATTTCGTCCGATTCCAACCATTGCGACAAAATTATCTCCTCGATCGCACTTTGATAAAAATATATACATACGTAATGTTCAAAATGAATAATGCCACGCGTTTACGTCATCCGGAATTGCTATTAACACATTCAGAAGTTTCAGAAAATACAACGGTATGACCCGTCCATCCATCGATTCCGGACCATCTCGAACCCGCGTCGGAATAACTGAAAATTTAAGCGAACGCAAAAAATGTGCGGGAAAAAAAAATATCGCCCATTGCCGGGCGCGGGCAATTCTGAGAGCATGAAGAAACAATTTCCGGTCACTAACTTTTTTAAATATTCTCTAGGTACAGGGGGGCTGGTTTTGGTCATCGATCAACCTCTCGCCGTGTTTGGACTGGAGTAGGCGGAAACGTGAGGAAAGGTCCGTACGGATGGCTGATACTTTGCGCAGTTTCTAGAGAGCCCGGGGCGGCGATGCTCAAACGCGATCACTTTTCAAGTGACAACAAGGGGGGATGAATACTATTTCCCAAAACGCACACGTAATTCATTGGAAAGTTGGCTCGATCCCGACAACTCGGATATATGCATGCTCGAAAAACCCCCTTCAACTTCACGCAATCTTTTATCTTTCATTTCATCGTTGCATCGATTGGAATTGCGAATACCTGTGCGCGGAGTGTAATTATAATAACATTCAATATAATTACGCTTACAAATTGACAATATACGCCGTACACGATGTTCATCCTACAGAAGCCAAACTGAACGGCTGAATTGCCTAATTAATTATCGCATAGCTATAGAGAAAAAATTTCATGCGATCTTTTGTAATAACGGTACATCTACACAGACATCTCCCTTTTGTCGTGTCACATGAAATTACTGTGGTCCCGTGGAATAGAAGGAAGAAAATAGTACAGCTTTTCTTCGTACATATAAAATTTTTTACAATTTCACGTCCAATAAACCGTCGCGAATAGTTTACACGTAATCACCGTGACCATTTCGCTCCAAAATATCACAAGACGGTGATGAAATATTTTAAAATTCATGAAACGGCGGAGAGAATCGTTCAACGGGTATACACGCTACATTATAATGCAGCGGCGACCCTGAACCTGCGCCATGTACCTATGCTAGTTACATATTTTCCATCGTGTAACCGATACGCGATTTATACTTGGTAATAACCTTCGTTCGCGATCTAATGGAAATATAGCGAGAGATTAATTGCGGTCGTCACCGCTGCAAAATCTGATGCACTCTCGAATTAATTATCCAAAGTTAATCAGTAATTACCGCACGAAGGTATAATTATAGGGTAATTTTCACGCGATGTCACCTGACGGTAATACATTATTCTTGTCCTCAGCCCGAATTCGCGGGGAACTAAAAGCTCCCGAAAAGCTCTACACGTATAAATAAAAAACAAATATTCTCATCAACTGTTCAACTTTGTCTAATGGTACGAGAGATTACAATTGGGTGGAATGTCGCCCCGAAATTGGTCAGCTTTTATAACACCGAGGGCGACCTGATGCCGGGAGCTTTTTCCTCGATTGTTGGGAGCATCAGTGTTTCGTATTATAGAGGAATTCCGAGGTTGTTAGTCCCCCCCTCGTTGTAATCACCGGTCGACTGTTATAATTGGAATGTCAATTGTTTCCTTTTTTTCTCACGATATGATCTCATTCATTTTGTGCGATGTTATCACGCCGTCGACAAAGCCTTACGAGAGATAAGTGTAGTACGTACAAAGCCATATCGCGTCCGCATTATTCTTCCGCCCAATTACCGTAGATTTTCATTAATTTTTCTTTTCACTACTAATCGAATCCTAGCCGAATTCAGTGAATTGAATCGCTTCGGAATCAGTTCGATTCCCCAATGCTCTCAAGAGCGGCTCGAATCGCGATCCGTTAAAGGGAGTAAATCAGGTGGATCTACAGGACCTTATCTACCCGTAACTTAATGACGATACAGTTCGCGAAATTTTAGTGATTTCGGTGAACAGAGGCTAAAACTTGAGCGAACTCTCCGTACTACCGTCCGATAACATTGTACCCCTATACACTACCAAGTTTGAACTTTACACCCAATTTAACGTACGCGAACGGTATATTTATGATACAACTGTTGCAGATTCGGCTCCGGGTATGTCTGCGGGCCGTATCGAATAAAACATAAGTTTCTAGGAAGCATCTACGTGGCCGCGGGATGAAAAATTATATAAAATGAATATATAAAAAAGCCAATCAAATTTCTTAGCCGAGAGTGCGGAGAAAATTTTTGGGATAAGAAGACGATTTATCAAAGAAAAATTCTCGTGTAACAAACTGATAAAATATTCTGTATAGATGCTTTTGACGCACGTCACCGTGCGTAGGTATGTATTTTATATTCAAAGTCGATTCATCATCCGGTAAAGCGATCCGCTTCGAAGATTTTTCTGAAAACAAAGATGCCCTGTATAAAGTTTTATGTATACCACGATGAAAATCGGAACTCTCCAATCTTTGTTAGTTCAAATATTGAAGAATAAAGAAGTCGGTATTTACCCGAGTTATTCCGCCATTGGTATATAGGTATACCTATACATGCGTGTATAAAGCAAAAGTATATATTTTTCCGTGGCTTTCTGGTGGGATCAACAATTGTAAACGTTAGCGTCTACGTACGTATACAATATACGTATATACGTTCCAAGTTCCAACGACGGATATTTTTATAGCATAAGTACATAAGACAACCGCGGAAAATCAATCATTGAACAAAGATATATTTTCACGAAAATATCGCTTTCTGGAATTACTGAAAGAAGAATCGGTAGCTGTACACCCCAACGTCGCCCGTTTCGTCGAATGCGGGGAAAAAATATTCTTGGAAAAATTTCACGTCCCAATTTTTTGACGTACCTTCGCCAGAGTCAAACCCCGTAGAACCACCGCGATTCCGATGAATGACCCCGGTATAAAAAAAAGAAAATAGATTCACTAATTCTGTTACCGGGAAAAAGAGGGGAGAAAAAACGCAACACCTTACTTTACTTAGAGACAGGTAATTGGAGTTAAGAGTATGTTGCGTGAAAGGAATTAGTTTGACACTAGATGAAGTTTTGGTTACTTGAACGAAGAGAGCAAAACCGCTCGAAGAGTGTGACGATTTTGAAGAAAAATCATGAAAATTCGAAGAATCGGATAGGTAAGGTAGCCGTAATGGGCTGGCTACGATTTGCAGTTGTAATTTTCGGTAAATAATTCCTTCCCCAATCCGTATCCGACTAGGGGATGGTAGCAGAGCAGCAGGGTAATAAATAAGACGACGCTAGACGGTGTGCAGCGCCGTTAACCACCTGCCGACTAAAGTGAACTGGGTCAGAATAACAGTTACTTTCGGAACCTTACAACTTGAAAAATTTAGTATCGAGTTCCATTTGCATTCTAAAGTTATTTTTACTTGTTCCTTCCTCTATTTTGACACTTTGTACTTTACCCAGGGGTGCAGTGTTACGAATCAACGCAACGGTGAAAACTTTTTCTCTTCACGTTTGTGTACCGAGCAGCTCTACCTACGATACATAGATACGTACACACATATATCTATGTAAACGTACGTACACATACCGTACATAGTCTACCCACGGTCCATCGAGGGAGCAACATCGACTCCTCTTACATCCCTGGGGGAAGTTGACTGTTTGACAGTCTTGCGAACCACTTCTATTTCTCTTTCCTTTTGTCTTGTTGTTTCGTCTTACTTTTCTACAGTTAAAATTGGCGAAGTTTAAAGCGATTTTTATACGGTCGCAACGCCGACCATCGACAATGAGAAGATATGACACGAAGTGGTCATTCGGGACGAAGTTACCGCGATTCTTACGACCTACATTGTTCACCCTACTTACTTTGATTTGTACGATACCGGTTGTAAAACTAGATTGTCGTAGTAACGATTCAATTGTTTACACGAATGTAATCGCCAGACGATGTCAACTGAAACGTCCAGATTACACGATGTGATTTTTATGTTTTTCCTTTTTTTCCTATCAGACGGACAAACGGTAGATCGGAATCTTATTCTTGTTAATTATAAGACGCCAGAGAGGTAAGTCAGCTGAGATATTATATCACCTGCCATATTTGTACAAAATAGAGCCATCCGTAACGCTTCATTCGACGTGGTATCCGTGTGGGTGATACGCAATTTTGAAAGTTGGTTAACTATGCAAATTATCCCATTGAGAACAAGTCCTCCCGTCGCTCAGCGGTGTACCCGTATCACCTTCGATAGAACTTCCCAGGTGTGGCTTTCCTGGAATCAACTGTGACGTCATACGGTTAATTCGACAAAGTTGATCGCGCGGATACCACAAGACGACGATTAGAGTAGAAATCACTGCAAACGGTTCGTCGCTCCTGGACGGGTATCCGCTTCTGTGCAGGTATAGAATGGACGAAAATGTGTTTTCACAGCGTAGGCTTCTCCCGAGGGAACGACGGCCCCTGAGTTGACCGTGAATGGGTTGTAACGAGCTTGTTATAAGAGCCCTCAAACTTCAAGTCCTACACCGCGACGCTACGAGATATGAAGAAAAAAAATTGAGGGCATGAACGACGACGATAAGTTGCGCTATCGGGTACGTAGATGTCGATTTGTAAATTGTATCATTTCAGGGATGACGATGGTCAATTAAAGTTTTTTTTTTTATCTTATTCCGCCGACCGTTATCGGCCACAGGGAAATGCCTCCTGGGTAAAGATCGCGTTTCAAGGGTTATTACTGCAACGGTAAAAAACGGAAGAATTAATATTATCCATTCCGCCGAGCCATTACATCGGCCAAGTCCCGGGAGTTCGTATTACAGATAGTCTCTTGTTCTTCCGTGCGTTATACCCATTATACCTAATATAAATTCCGAAGGTATTCAGGAACTCCACCGCCAATTAAGCACCTCTTCGTTATTACTCACTTCGTCGGCCGCCGAACGTGTCCAGGTTTCTCTTTATTTAACTCCGCGTCGACGTTTGCGTGCTTTCTCGTAACACGTGCTAACCGTCGTCTGAATATTCTTCGGTACGAAAGCTCGAGTTGTGGCGACAAAAAAAAAAAAAAAAAAAAAAAAAAAAAAACGAAAAAACGAGAGGAAAAACGTAAATAACGGGATGATAATTTCTCAGTGCGACCAGCCAAAGCAGCCAATTATATTCTATGCGCGAATACCGTTGCGTGAAACATTGGCCTTTTTTTTTCAATATTATTTTTCACCCGAATTTCCTTGAAAGAAATTTGAAATGAAAGTCAAGTGGATTTTTCCGGCCGATTTTTCATCGAGTCGATTCGTCGCACTCGTAAATAATGCACGGTAAGGCGATTATCCGATTCGTAGGCTCGATATTAATTCCGGTATCTGGAGTTTGGATGGACAATCGACCGAATCGGGACGCTCTTTTACTCTGGTAATAATGGCTACGCGTTATACGACGTTGTAAAAAAAATTTGACCCCGAATAAGATCTTCCCGATACTTTATGACGCGATTTTATCAAGGTGCGATATAAAATTGGCCGTCGTTAGAATTGGGCTTCAGCTTAAATATGCAATAACCGACGTCACTCTTGTCAACGATTTATGAAATATTAAAGAAAAAAAAAAAAAAAACGGAAGATCGTCACGTCGGAATTACGCGAATCAAAAAAGGGGGTACTAATTAGAAGTACGATGAAACCAATCGAATTACATCGGCAAAATGTCGGAATATCAATTACACCCGATTCGAGGAGAATAAATAAGTAAAAATAGTGCCGGAAAGGAGACGCCGTTGACGGAAAAATAATTTCCGCGAACTCGAATACGATTAAGGGCATTAGTGAAATATAATTTTCGCCCTCTTGGCACGCTTGCGAGCTCTCTGGATCGTTTCTTTTGTTCCAACGGTTGACTGATGCTGTGCATAAAATGCTTTTCTGCCGTTACGAAGTCTTACATTGTTTCACCGTAATTCTAATTTGTAACTCAGGTTACGGGCGGAACAGATAGGCCGGAAATAATTTCCGGGCAAGGACTCATTTGGTCCGACAATAGGTCCGTTAAAGGTAGTCCGGATATTCAGATATCATATTCGCCCGCTGCTGTGCAAAAGTCACGGTACTGAAATAACAGATTTCTTTACCCGTAAGAATTGCGGAACGAAACTATGAAAATGAGGGAATGAAAGAAAGCGGTCGGTGGTCTCGGAAAAAACAATTATTATATCCCACGACGCAAATCATTAATTATTTTTAGTAATTAATCAGTCCGTTACACGACTAGATGAGTTCATTTGTTTCTTAAAAAAAAAAAAAAAAAAAAAAAAGATTCAAACAAAAAGAAAGACGAAAAATTTCAAAGGTGAATTTGATATCTCGAAGGATTGACAGCAGTGGGACAAAAAAAAAAGTAGAACGAGCCGGTAGTTTGATGACAATAGTAAATATGTAAAGAAAAGTACTCGAAGTTGTTCACTTAATCAATCGGACAGAGTCTGGAATACGTGGACCTTTGTTTGCGGCACATCTTAATTGTATTTCTGCGTGACGACGGACCTCAGCGAGAGCTTAAGGAAAGGTTATTTGAACCCCAAAGTATACAGGGAGAAATTGTGCCTTACAAAGCTCGATTAAATTAAAGCTTCGCCGGTCGAAAGCTCGCGAATTAAGACATCCCAGGGGAAATTCGGGGACACATACATGTGAGATATACCGTTACGAATACAACATCCGGGGATTTTGATTCCGATCTTCGTCTGCCTGATCGAAATGTCTCATCATGCTATTTTCGGAAGCAAAACTTATCGTTAATGATTCGTCGAATTGCGTAGTTGTATTAATATGTGACCGATTTGGAGTGGAACAGTCGCAATCGTTGAGCGACAACTGATGACTGAAACACGGTAACACATATAAAGGTTCTACCTTCGCACAATATCAACTTGAAGCAAACGATGACGACGAAAAGACTGGGAATCGCATAATTTTGAATAGAGAATTCGTCGATATACGTAAATGAAACATTGTAACACAACTGACGGTAAATGAAGCCAAAGTAACGAGACGATCGAGCGCGTTCGATGCGTGCCAGTCGAACACAGGGTGCGAAACTTGAATGAAATCAGTCGATTGAGGCGTGAAAGTCGAACGAAAATAGATCCTACGTCCGAGTTTGAAATTATTTCAAATAGTTAAACTTCGAAAAGTATAACACAAACAGGACTCGACTATTCGGGCTCGGAAGCATACGCTCGCTTTATGTTACAGCTAGACCGAAGTTCAACAGAATCCTTGCCTCGGGCGAGATCTTTGGAATAGAACGGATATGCATCCCGCAAATTTGCTTTACCCGAACCCGCAAAATTCTGGGAATTCACCCGACCGTTTTTCGATCATATCCAGTGATGGAATTAAAATGGCTTCGCGAATTCCTCGTATCAATCATCCGTAGAAATGAACAACTATGACGACGAAAAGAAAAAAAAAGATTTTTCCAAGCAATTTTCGCCAAAGCAATCGAGTACAATTTTCTCTAGATTGGTACGCTGAAAAGCAGGATTTCTCGATAATCAATTAGTAAACATTACACGCATCGCGATTCCCAATGGGGATAATGAAATTATTCTACTCGATGCGAAACAACCGCGGAACAAGCGTTGCTATGAAGGCACTGGATTTATAAACTATACGGTGTTCTCTACACCGTCTTGATGCTATTTATTTTCCCGAGCACTGATTTCTCTCAGGATTTGTCCTAGGCGACAAAAACCATTTCCGCAATTCTTATCCGGTCCCAAGAGTCCCTCGACTGTTCGTACGATACGCACGAAATACCGAGCACGTTGAATTCCAATATCAGCTTGTTCAAATTTGCAAAAACCAGTATATACACCCTGTCCTGACAATCGTGAGGAGTAATCGTGCATATCGTAATCCTGTACTGAGCCGGAAATTACGAGCCATTATTCAGCTAAACGTCGCTATTTTTCTCCTATCCTAAAATCCTCTTTTCTGCGCATCGTATAAGGAATGGACCGGAATCGATGAATTATTATCCTCATTCCGTCATCGCTTCGTCATCATTCGAAGATGTTCGTAATTTAAATTGAATTAAAATTCACATACACTCCTTGCGGAAAAACGGAAGAAAAATATTTCTCCAATTTCAACGATCCGAAAGAACTAGGATAAAATGGAAAAGGAAAAGAAGTACGTACAGGTAATAAATTCCACATGCCATTTGGCGATATTCTCAATTTCAATCTATTAAGTTTATTAGTTCTTTTATTCATTTTCTACCCGGACGCAATTAATGGTAAACCGACGGGTATGAGTGTGAATTCACTCTAGATTGGATCGATCCTCACCCAGCTGAACGCTCGTTTGTGTTTCACGGGGTTCAACTCTTTCGCTGTAAAACTCGCTTCTCGAACGGCGATTATCCGAATATTGACGATTCCAACCAATGACTGTCGCAAAATAGGTCGAACCGTCTTTCCAGTTCTGCTGAGAATTATTATCGATGTACTCGCGTATAACCATATCGTTTCAGACTTCGTCGCACAACGAGGTCGTCCGTTGAAAACTGGACTTCCTTCTCACCCGCAGTTCCGCAACGGAATAAAAACCGCCGACTTAATTTCCCCGCAATTATAATTCGCTGAAAAATGTGGGCAAGAATATCGCATTGAAACCCAGGACAAAAAATTCTCCACTGGATTTCGGCAGCTCGAAGCTTTCTTCGCGTTCTCATTATCATTTGTGAAAAACAAAAACTTAAAAAAGCTTTTTTCGATATCTCCGTGTCTCATTGTTTCTAACGCGCACGAATGCGCGTGTTGCCGATGATGCGACACAATAGATGGAAACCCACTCAAGATATTGTCTTGTGAACGCTGAGTACGTGAATAAATTTAAAAAACTCCAATCTTCGCCGCTTCACGTGGTTTCATGTAGAACCTTTCTCCGTACGGTGAATTAGGGATCGCCGTAAAATCACCGATTTATAACCCTTCGTTCAGACGAAAAAAAAACCTTGTACGTTTAAGTACCTTGTACAGATATACGAAGGATTTGAGGAAACGGTTCCGATTTGAAAGTTGAAGGACAACGAAAATTAGCTTGTTAGTATAATTTTTCGACACCCCTTACACCGAAATGTAATTAAAATATAATCTAATTGCGAGGGTTCCGACAATAAAAGCCGAGTTTCATCATCGAACGATAATTTCACAAGATTCGCATTACACTTGAGCCAACATTATCCCGAGATACGTATAATATGCCCCATTAAAATGAAGATTCTTCTTCGGTTCGGCGTTCGTATTTTTGAGAGGCTGTCCCAGCGGCTCCGAGCACATCCCATTTTTTCCACGATTGTGTGACCGGTTCGGAATTACAGGGTGCCTCTCCGACGCTTTCAACGAGAAAATTCCGTTAGAATTGGTAAATTATCCCGCGATTCCGCGAATCAACTGTCACTAACACCGACACGAGCCACAATCACACGGTTAACAAATGAGACACCGAATTGGCTCGAAGATTTCCCTGTAGACTATAATCTGATCGATCGATCATCCGGTCGAATTATAAACAATAGAGAAAAAAATCGATAGCTCTTCGCGAACGACCAATGTGTACGAGGATTCTTACAACCCAGTCGACGTTTTCGCTGATTAAGAGGACGAAGATGTAACGTTCCGATGCTTGAATTCGAAAAGTATGAGTGAAACCGAGCTTGTATTGAAATAGTTTGAAAATGCCCACCGCTAGTTTTGACGTTATGAGATCTCAGTCGGTGGTACTTCGACCGTGGAATGTGCTCACCATTTGCATCCGCTTGAAATACACGGAGGGTAACTTTCGCGTCTTTCGCTACACTCGTATTCTACTGGAGCACAATGCTAAACTTTTGGCTCGACGGAAAGAAGAAGAAAAACGAGAATGAAGGAAAAGGAAAAACATACAGAAACAAAGTTAGCTGTACAGGTATATCGGCGGGAGGAAAAGCAGCAGTCGAAGCTATACGTGTGTATGGAACATCGAGCGGAATCCTCAATATGCAGTTCAACATGCACACGTAAAGGACATTCCAGAAACGACGTCCTTATTTTTCGTCTCCTAAAGCTCTGGAAATCGCCGCTTCTCTTTTGCGCTATTTTAAAAATAGCTTTTCCCTCTAAACCCTTCGCACGGTATAAACTCTACGTAGGTACGTAGATTATTATACACCATCGCCGCTTCATCGCAGATAATGAATCGGCTGATATAAATTTTGCGTCATTAATAAATCTCCACCTGCTACCTTTCAAAGTATTAATACCGTTACGCGGCTTCTTCTGATGCAGATTTTCGAAAATTCACCTTCATACATATCATATTCGTTGGAATAGTCGCCTGAATCTAATAGACACGTCAAAAATGGCGACGTCTCGTAAGGCGATTTGTGTCGTTAGTGTTCATTTTACCGAACCGTAAAGTGGCGAAAAGTAAAAAAAAAAAAAAAAAAAAAAAACAACACAAAGTCCTTTTAGAGGGGAGAATTACGTTGAAACAACGAGATTAGGCCAGTACGCCATAAAGGCAATAAAGGTCGGAACGGAAATGTGGTCGGTACCATGTGTTATTATCAATGCTAATAAAGCCCAGCTTTCCATAATCTCGTGCGCTGCAATTTGATGTGTATCATGTACGATATGCTAGAAATAATAATGGCGTAAAGCGTTACAGGTACGTAGACCCATTTTAACACGCGTATACCACAATAACAACAACTTACGTTCGTATCGTAATCGTACCGTTTATATTACTCGCCCTAATTGATCAGAATAGCTTCGAACAATACCGCAATTTTCGCGCCTTCTGATTCCATTGACTTACAAAATTGTTCGCCAAAATATCCGAGCGCGTAGGAGCGTGCGGGATTTCCCCCCCACACGGTGCACGTTTTGTAGAGCGAGGGTTGAAAAACACGCGGATATCCTGCGGCTTATACGGTTGAAAGATAAAGTTTTTCCTTAAACTTTGATAACACCGCGTGGAAAGGAGAAATAACCACGTAGGGTCTCACTCCCCGATTCTTTGGCGATCGTTTAAAAAAGCGAGCCTAACAATTTCAAGAAATACAACCCCGATCGCCAATTTTACCCAATTCCGACGCAGCTGCGACGCCCATTCTACGAAACCAGAGGTCCTCTGTTTTACAAGTTTCTGTCCACCGGAGTAAGTTTTCTTTCAAGGAACTAATTTACGTCGGGTCTCCCGAAAGCGATGGGGCGAGAAAATCTCCCGAAATTCAAAGGAGGTACTCACGTGTCGCAGAAAGAAAGAGCATCGCTCTCGGATCGGAGGTAAAAAATTTTTCTTCTTTGATTTTCGAATTTCGTTCTCGCATCGATATCGATTTTCATCCCTCGCGCGTTTAATTTTACTGCAACAAAGCCGAAGGAAATGAAATAGAAGCATCGTCGCCGATATCCAACGGTTCGCTATTCAAATTATAGGTGTAACGAATATTTATTGCATGCGGAGAATGACGCGTCACCGAACGCCACGGGTGACCCCCATGTCCCTGGCCTGGATAGCTGCAGCGTCGCGACGCTCGTAACGACGATTTGGAAAGAATCGCGTCGCGTAGACTGCACACATCGCAGCGGCGAGCGTTGCACGTGCAGATACCACAGGTCGTGTACGGTATCTGTGGACACACCAGATCGGTATAGGGGCGTCGTCGTCGTATCAGGTAGGAAGAAACACTCGATGCGTTTGCATATTATCGGATTTGCTCGAAACCATTTCAACCACCCATACCAGCCGGCTAGTGTCGCACCCGCGGGAATTCCTCCGATCCGCTAACGTGCGAAGTAATATATTACCTGCACCTCCCTGTTTATTAGGCAATACAGAAACAATAGAGCTGATCGGAAATCCATATTCGCATGAGAAATGTATTCAGATCGCATTCCACCCGCTCGTATCTTTCCAGGTTATTTCCGTCGATTTTATCTATGCGATGAAGCTGCGCTTAATATTTGATCGTGATTTTCAATTATCATCGGAGTGTCTTGACGAGGAATCGGCACCAAAATCGCGATAGATGTTGAATTTTCATAAAACGTCCGATTCCATAGATTTGAAAATACGTGCATCGCGAAATCGTACGACGCGTTCGTCGATTTTACGTATCAATTCACTCCATAGCGAGTGAAAATGCAATTTTATTGTACGCGATGTGGCACGGCCCGTTGAAACCACCTCATTTTGTACAAACAGGGGATAAAATTCAACTTTAAATTATCTAGCACGGATAATCGATAGCGACGGTTACTCGGCTGATCGGTCAAACGTCGGGTCGTGTATTATCGAAATTTATCCGCCAGATAATCGCGGAAGCCAACGTCGCGGCGAGCCTTTTTTCAAAATCCAAATACAGAGGACACGTGGCGAAAGCCCCACGCGATTTGAAAAACTCGTTGGAATCTAGCTCGGTTATATGGCGCGGAAAAATTTTCGCACGGTAAAAACAATATGATCCTATAACGTATCCACAAATCCTATAAATGTATATTAGATAGAAACGTGAAAAACATCCCCGTTCCTCGAACGATAAGGAGTCATATATACATACATATAGATATCGCCAAAGCAGATCTACTCTATTTGATTATACCAACACGTGGAAACAAAATGGCCGATTCGTTCGACGAACGAACGTACCTATAATCAAACTTCTCCTTTCGCAGACGTGAAATTCGAAAAAACGATAATAATATCCTATAAATCCTATCCGAAGCTTAATACAGAGAGTAGAATCGCACTCGAATCGGAGCATCGGAAGCTCACCTCGTCATTTGGTACAACGGATTCAATTATAGTCATCCGTTAACGATCGTTTTATTGGAACAAGCACTATATGGGGATTGCACCAACCTGAATTATACGGTATAATGGACCCACCTCCCCTCCTCTCTTTGCCCACCCCGCTGCCTAATTCATCTAGATATAATTGCTATACCTATATAGACAAATAAAACTATATAATTGGAAGGCATTAAGCAATAACAAACATCTTTGAAAATATCGTGCAATCGACATGTATTCCATGATGTGGGTTGCGCTTCTGGTTTTAAACTGTGAGAACAAAAGATTTTTCTAGATCAATACGTTTTTGCTCGTTAACGTCCAATTGTTTCGTTAAATTCGAACCTATTAGTTATACAAAAAAAAAAAGGATTAAATGCGATCGGTGTACACTGTGCATCGCATCGATAGTACAAATTGAGTAGCCTCTATAGTTATGAAATGGAGGCGGTATGAGAGGAGCTGAAAATTAACCTTTGAATTTTATTATACAGACCAGCAGTGAATCCTCTTCGATACGAAATTCTGAAAGATGTTAAATATAGCTATAGTATGTGTAGCGCGAAGCTTTGCGTGAAAACCCTCGTTTCGTTCTTATGCTTATTTTTTTATTCACGAAACCGCTCGAGTTATCTAATTAAAAGCTATCCCGGATACCTACGGTATAGGGCGAATGAATTTTCGCTCGCATCGCCACAGCTGCACGTATACGTATAATATAATTTCGTGCCGATTCTCGTAATAATTTCCGCAAACAAAATTCTTCTCGTCTTCGTATCAGGCGTATATTGAGTTTGAGAAGAGCTCCTTAGATCGGATGATGTAAGGATATACACCCGGCAACCCGATGCGACGTATATTAAAGCGGATATCTTCTTAATATCTATGGTCTTCCGTTCCGGTGGACGGATTACCGTACCGGTGAAAATGGTAAAATATTGTTTGCACGCGTCGATCCGGAATTTGATTTTAAAAAGTGGACGCGATGTGTAAAGTTTCTGAACGTTGCGGAAAATTAAAAGTCACATCTCATAGGCGTATGTTGGGAAAACCGAAGCGACGTAGGAATAGGTCTGTATACGTTGGTTGTACCGTATCTACGTACATACGTCGTCTTATATCGTGTATACGTAAATAATCAACCCGGCAGAAAGCAATTTCCTTCTTCCAGCCCGATTGTTCCTCGTGGGCAAAAAGACAAAAACCATAAAACAATTATTATTCGGTAAAAGAAAAAGTTCAAGTGCCTTCGGAAGAGCGTAAAGTTGTACCGCGCGTAAAAAGCTGGACAAAGTTTGTCGGCTAAAATGGATTAAAGAGATTAAAAGCAAAGAAAAAAAAAACCTCGATGCGATTAAAGCGAACTCAAAAATGTTAAATGCTATTACATTTAACGCTGGAAATGATCCGAACAATGTTCCAGAAAAAGGTCGGCCATATACTGACCGATCTTCCTGATTTAATCAGCGAGAGTAGATTAAGTTTATCCTTTGATATAACAAAAATAGATGTAACCAACTAAATGATAACAAAAGGAAAATATTTGCTGAAAGCTACAGCCATTAGTAATAATTGCGCGTCACTAAATATAAGAGCAACTTGACTATAGAATACGACGATATCGAGGAAAAACTCCGCACGTTGATCCATTTCTCACAATTAACGTTATTGCACTTTAAATGTAAATTTATACCGTTGCATAAGAAAATGTATCGAAAACGATTTCTGCTCATTCCCACTCGAAGAAAAAAAAAAATCGAAGTAAAAAAAGGAAGTAAAAATAATGCAGGTAAAGCAAACATTGGACCCAAGGGATGAGAAATACCGACGCGGTGTACGCACAAAATAGAGTGGAAAATATCCGGTGGAGAAAATTTTTTACTACTCGTATTTATCGTAGATTATAAATGAAAGCCGTTATTCGCAACGTGTGCGCTATCTTTGTTCAAATAATGTCTCATTTTTGTCCGTTTCCATTTTTTCTTTCGTTCGTTTTCTTTTTTTCATTATTTTTGCAGTTTTAGTTCACTAATGGACTGTGCTTCATGAAAACGGAAGAACAACGAATAATAAAAGAAGAGTAGAAAATGGATAAGCCGCATCGGTGCGCTGATATAATTAAATAGTATTGCAGAATTTTCTTTTTACGGACGACGAAAAACCGATAAACCTGTAAGGCCGCAAATCGATCGATCGACCGTCGATGATATTGTTAGAACGCGACGAGCGGTATGACATTATTTATTGGTCATCACTCAAACGTGAAAAAATGCAACGTACGGGCAATTGACAAACGAAGTAAGTCCGAACTTGTAGTAATGCACACAATAATCGTGAGGAATATTCAGAATAGAATGCACAGGAGAATTTTGTACACAAAATTTTCAAGCCAGGCGAAGCTGCTTTCGTTGAATAAGAGAACTTGAGGGGTGCAATTGAGCGGGCAGATAAAATTCGTACAGGTGGGAATAGCCAGAGTAACGATATAGTTTTGCAATATTGATAATTTTTTCACGCGCTGTATATGAATTTGATGAAAAAAGTTTCATTTTTCCAAATATTCGTTATTAGCGTGGTTTTATTGGACATTTATTGTTCACGGAACGGAGAGCTGAGAATTGAACTATGAACTTGATCGAATGACGAAGGGTAAAAAAAAAAAAAAACGGAAACTGCGGAGCGGACCCATCGAATATGACTCATTTCGGAGTACGCGTATACGTATCACTTTGAATGACCTTTAATTTTGCACTTACACACCTATGTAAATTCCCCACACCTCGAGTTGATCGTTAATCTATTTCACGTTCAAATTGACGCCGAAGGAGCGTGGAATTAGTTTGTAAGTTAAATTAGATTTAGTGTACGTACATGTTACATGGCTTTTCTCGAGTGTATATTATATAAACAACGGACAGCGGTTGGACGGTGGACGAAATCAAACCATGGGGGTGTTCATCAATGCGTATACGTAGGTATACCGTCGTATTTTATGAAATCTTTGGCTTCGAGGCTTTTATTTTTTAAAAGTGAACAGAATAAGATTCAAGTATCACAAGCGAACGGAGATTCATACTCAAAGAGATCGCCGTGCTTAGAATTCTATCGATATCAAAATCAATTGTTGGAGCTTACCTTTCCGAAGTTGATATACTTTTTTTCGCGGTCATTATATATATATCTTTCAAATCAGATTTTTATTTTTTTCCATCACGGATATCGCAGTTATAAATCAAAAGCACTATCCTTTTGAAATTTAATTTTTACTCCGAACTCGGTACTTGTTTATCTGCTCCTCTTTTTTTTTATCGATAACGTTGAAATATAGACGGCGAAACGGTTCGAATTTACGAAAGTCGTGACCACTTTTCAATTCGCTGGATACGACATGTATACAAAGTTCTAACAGAGACAAAACAATACACGATTATTCCAGCATCAGCGAGGTACGTACGTAGGTATTACTTTATAGGCAAATCGCGGTTGGAAATCTAATGCCCTTGTTCCGGAGTCTCTTTCGTTCTTCCCGCGACAAGGGAACTCGACAAACTACGTGAATTCAGCCCGCAGGTAACATACCTGCGGTACCGTTTCATATTTCATAGATGTATCCGTGTGCGGCACACCGCTTCAAACTAGATAAACTACATTTGAAATTTCCATATAAAGATATTGGACTTTGCTATAAAGCAGAGCGGGACAGCGCAACCTGCTTATCGCTAATATGGAATCAGATCAACGTTTAGACTTTGTTATAATTATCGCAACAACTGCAGCGCCGAGTTTTTTTCAACTTTTACGGACATCTATGCGTAATAAGATCGAAAAATATTTCAACAATTACTCGGCGGAATGAACATGTTCACGTCGCGATTGAGCCAATGGGCAATCTATCGACATCGTCGCACCATATACTGCGAGTATCGTTCCTTTATTTGATCGAGTTTATATTGCCACGTGACCTGCGAACGAATTAATATCACTTCCCGCATGAATGTCCGCGGCCTGTATGTAATTCGCTGTATCTGCAGATCGTATACGTGTTCACCGTCTTTACCCTCTGTACAATTGAACATATTTCTGTCATTTTTCAGATAATTGTACTCGCGCTACGTTGCAATGCGTTTCGATTCAGCGAAACTTTGAAAAAAGAGATTTTCAGATTGCCCCGATTTCTACAAAAAAGGATCCGAGCATGGGGAGTTTTGTCGGCTAAAAAATTTCATGATGACTATTTTGGTCGTAGAAACAACCGTAGGCATGTCTCATGGCTGGAAAACTGAAATTTTGCATTACCCTCCCCTCCGAGACGAAGCAAATTTTTAGAAACAGAGCGACATTACCGTCTCGAAATTCATGTATGAATATAAGCGTGTTTTTGGAGTGCTGCTTTCGGTCGAACAAAAAAATTGAAAGCGAAAGAAATTACGAGGGTCAGAACATGGTCGATTTGACGCGGAATGCCTCATATACATAATAATAGTTGGTTACTCCGGGTACCAAGGATTTCGAACAAGGAACGATGTTTCTCCCGAGTGTAACATTCTCGGAAAATATTATCACCCTCTCTCGGCCCATACGTGGAATGCACATTCTTCGTCAAGAGAATAGGAGGGAAGGAGAAAGAAAAAAAGGAAGTAAAAAAAAAAGGTGTACGGTAGAAAGAAGCGTAGCACGGAAAATAGTCCTTTTTCTTCTTTCTCGGTATTCCGACTAAAAGATACCGTGAATTTATCACACCGGCCGGTGCGGGGGGTAAGAGAAAATTCATCGTCGCCCTCGCAAATCCACGTTACCTACACGGGGATTCCAGCTTTGCGTATCATTTACACGCATGATACAATATCAGGGCACGTTGAATTTCTTGCGAAAATAAAGGGAAGCGTTTCGAAGCTCGAAGTCTCTAGTTCGTGAACCTTGAGTTGGAATTAATTTTTGACTTTTTATGTTATTTATGAATCTTGATAAAAATCTTGACAGTAAACTGTAAATAGAAAAATCTCGCTACCCTACCATCGCCATATTTTAATTACCAGCTTAGAATCGATTTGAGCTCAACCTTTAGGGAGACACGAAGACCTTTATTAAAAAATTTATAGAACGCTAGAATATCTTAGAAAAAACTTTTTGCAATTACTTGCTCCCTGAAATCAGCCCGACCTTTCAGATTTTCACCATTTTTTAAGGGGCGCTACTCAAAGTGAAGGGAAGATTTTGAACTCTACGTTTTACAATTGCACGATTACGTGCATATTTGGCAGTCGACAATCTACATAAAGTTCGTTTGATATCGTGATGAGTTAAACGAGGAAACTGGATGATCGTTCTACAAGTAATTTCCGGGTTGTCAAATCCCTTAACTGACGTTCGTACAGCCTATAGTAGCACAATAGCTCTGCACTGTCTAAATTACCTCATTATATTACACTTTCGCCGTTGCGCAGACGTTGAGTTCGTTGTAAATCTACTCGAAAATAGATTATTTCCAGTGGTACCGCACAAGCAAACTTTGCCTAAAATCTCGTCTCGTGGTTTATTCGAAACAGTGAGTTTTCGGAATTGGAATTCCCAACGGCACGAATACCCTTCCTCTATCGTAACTGCATATGTCATTCTCCGGGGAACATGTGACGTCAGATTAGGCGAGATAAAAAGGAATGAATTTTTTTTAAATAAAAACGATGACGTCGGATTTCCCTCGGCTTCGCAAAATATCTCACTTTATATGCGGGATACGTTTTCGTCTCGAAATACAGAGGCGATATCTCTTATCATAATAATGACCCATATCTTACATCCCCGCGGTGCAAGGAACCGGAGAGCTTCGTGGTTATTATTATAATTTTTCCCGTATAACCGAAGCTCGTCTGCGACTCGTACCTGCAGCGGGCGACGACATCGTCGTTAAATTTTCTCATGTAACTCGTTTAATGCACGATATGATATAAGTATATTTTTCGTATCGTAATACTACTTTCGTCTGCTGAAAATCTGACAAACTATGATCTACGTTGTCAGATAAATAAGAGGAAACGATAGGGTGTCACTGCGTGAATTAAACTGCCTGCCCTTTTTCGGAACAAGCTAGATAATTTTTTCAGCGATAACGTTGTAGCTGATTTCCGGAAGAATCGAACAAAAAAAGGAAAAATTATCCCATCTCCACGAGTTCAGGAGTTACGAGCATTCAAATTTGCACAAGCGTTTTCCGCGACTCCGTCGACGTGTCGACAAAGATGCTATCTACTCACCTGTGCGATTTCAAGGATACTGAACATTCGGAAATTTCTCGAAATTCTTCATCTAATAGTTCCAAATATATACCCGTGAGAAGTACACGAGCATTCGTGATTCTTCGCGGAATAACAGAAAAGTGAACAGTCCCGCGAAGGGGGAAAAATCCGAAATGCGGCCACAGCGCACGCACATCCGCCGCGCTGTTCGAATTCTTCTCGTGCACCGCGGAGGGTGCGAGCAGAAAGTTTCCCTTATAAAAAGGCGTCGGAATGATCCGAACGTACGCGCCTGTAGATGGGACTCCGTAACTCCCGATCGATCGCAACGACGACTCACGACCACTTGCCCAAAATTAAAAAAAAAAATACCTCAACGCTTTTTTCCGTATTCTTTTTATTCCCTGGTGTTTTCCCTCCCGCTGTATGAAAATTCTTGATTCACGTGCTCGCGAGTCAATGCTCGAGGAAAAAGTGAGTCACCCAAATCGTAGAGATTATCGGCTCGCGTTAACCGTAGTACGTTTCAAACTCGCGGAGTTATCAATTAGAGACGTGTAATGAGAAGCGGGAAATAGGAGGGAAGAAAAAGAAAAAAAAAAAGCACACGAGAGGAAAGAGACCTTTTTAAGCTTTACAGCCGACGATATAAACACGACAATTCCGAAATACTCGCTACCTGTCAAGCGCTGGTCGGATAAGATCAGAATTTATGCTTCAATTAAATTACCAACGAAGTTAAACGACGCCGTCGCCAAACTAAGGATCAAGATATATCCCGCGTTGTGGGGGCGAGGCGAAGAGTAGGGCGGGAAGAGAGAAGGCTTTCGCAGCGGTACCAATTAAGAACACTTACCGCAATAACGATATCGTCCCCTACAGAAAAAATCGAACGAAAGGTTGAAACGACGCGACGAGATGGAGAAAGTGAAAATGCTTCGGATACAGAAATCTACCGATCACCGTACCGCACGAAACATGCACTTAATCCCCGCGCTGTAGAGTTCCGCAAAGTCATAATACCTGTTAAAAAATTTACGTGACTTTAATCCGCGAAAAATAACTGGACACGACAAATCGCGACACGATGTCAAACAAGATAGACCGAAGACTGACGATGAGACCCCTAAGTCAAGCTACTGGTACTCGCCGCGGAAGAAGTTTATAAATGAAGTAGCGACATCGGAAAAAAGAATTTGGCGTCGGCGCAGCCTCGTCGGCTCCTTGCTATTATTTTCCGTACACCGACCGATTTAAATATATCCGATAAAACGCTTTGCGGAAAAGTCGAAATTCTCGGCGAACGGAATTATCTTCACGAATGATCTCGCGCGATTCATATTTCTAATCGCGTTCGATCGATCGAATAAAAAGTTGGACGCATTAAATCAATGAAAAACGAATCGCGACCGACCAACACTCGATCGTAATACGCCGAACTTTTGATTCGAAAACGGTACACCCAGCTTCCCCCAATTTCGCTGAACGATAATTTTGAATTACAGCATCGGATCAATGTGGATTAAAACTTCGATCGTTTCGTGACGAATGTAAATCGATTGTTGTAAAAAAAATTTTCAAGCTTTCACAAAGGTCGTTGACATTTCAGCCAGCGAAGATCGTTCCAATTATCGTAAACCACCTATAACAAGTTAGACGCGGCCGAGAAAGGTCGATAAAAAATTTCGTTCAAGATTATCAAGTTTGCTTCGCGCTGAAAGATGTTTTGACTCGACTACGTCGACTGGAGTGGTACATGCGATACAGACAATATAAGTATATATGTACACAGGTATGTATACCTAGCTATCTGAGATGAGCCCGTAGATAAAAAGGAAATTGCGAGCTTCAAACGGGGTCTTGTTTTTACAGTCGAGTACCTAGAGCTTTCTCATCACACAGAAAAAACGGGGGGAAAATGAAAATAAATAAATAAATAAAATACTCGAACATTCCGCGCACTCCCTCGTAACAAGGAATTCGGGCTCTTCGTTTGAATTCCTGCAATGTCTATTAATTTCTACGTTCATCTATTCCCGATATTTTCGCTTCCAGATACGAAATAAAACTTGCTCCTAAGAAAAAAGAACTCGGCCAGATATGCCCCGTACGATAGAGAAGATCATCGCTTTGGAACACGCGAGGTTACTTACATCAGATGTATTATCTATACATATGTATAAAAAGAAGGGCTTCAAAGTGGTATCTATATACATATAGGAAGGAGAAAAACATGGACAGTTATGAATAGACCGCCCAACCTAATATTAATGTTCTTTTATACCTTCGAGGTTCCGTTGTATACTATACGTACGTATGTCCATATATCGTATATACTGCAATTTTCTTTTCATTTCTACAATATTAATGACACACGTGCGACGTACGAACTCGTCGTTCATACATCATACATGTATTATCGATGACATAAATTAAATTTCAGTTAATTTCGAGATCGTACGACGTCGACGTAGACGCGTATTTACCGAACACGAAATTCGAATATCGATAATAATTTTGCCATCCCTTCTTTGATTAACATCGGTCCGCTTCACATTCGCCGTGTGTAATGAATATGTAAATCAAATGAGATTTGAGTCGATGTACGAGAAACAAAAATACGAGGATACGCTCGCCGCGTGTTCGTCTTTGTCACATTGATTAAACAGCCCTCGAGGTACGCAGGTAATTGATTCATAAGTAATTTTGAATATCGGCGGTGTAAGGATGTCGACGAATTGGTATTCGGGAATAAAAGTATCGCGAATCTACCTGACGCTAATCCTCTGACCTCGAGTCGCCTTTCTTAATAATTCGGTTTACCCAATTATTATTAAATCGTTAGTCGCCCCTACACCCATACAATTTCTCGGAATAAACGGTAAGCCTTGAAAAACTTCAAAGTAATTAGCTCTCCTGACGTGAAAATCTCTTCAACGGTATAGAGCTAATTGCAAGGGCACTCTGGACACGGGGCAATACTTCGCGGAAATGAGAGTCTTCAACTGATTTTCAAGAGTTCATTTCCACATTCATGAATACATCGCACCGTATAACCAAGAATTTTCATCACACTTTTTTCTATCCCATCTATATTTATTTAACATTTTGTCCGCCGTAGCGGACGCGATAGTCAACCTGAAATGTGTAAAGGGATCGCGTACGAATCAAAAGTCAAGTTTCGAAGTCAAATAAAAATTTATTAACATGAAAAACAAAAAGTTACAGGTACATTTATAATAATGTCATCGACAAAATTCCAAATCATTAATATCATTGTGTCGTGTGCACGTTTTTGCGTCGGGAATTATTTTTTATTTTTTTTTTTCAAATTTTGAACAAAAAAAAATATTCCGAGCTCGTGTTTCGTTGCGAAACAAAATTTGCATCTCGGCCATCGTTTGTCTCGGTTAGAGTCACACGAAGTGACCCCAAAGAGCAAATTAACAATGGTCGATCGATCGACACTCGTCCTAATTGAAGATTAATTTCACAGTTACCGTAACGACGATTGATTTGAACTAACTTTGATATGCAAATATCCCTTCGAGCGTACGAAGTAGTTGACGAAAGTCTTTGAATTTAATTTCAATTAAGAAGTCTCATTTACACAATTATATAAAAACCAATATATAATTGGAAATATTGACTAGCTGCAGTTAGGCGGTGCAAAAGTATATTTTCACTTGTTTTGAACAAGCGTACATATATCTTTGAAAGATAATATGTATATCGTTTATACTCACTGCGTTGAACGAACACTCGAACGAACATTTATTAAAAAAGAAAAAGAAAAAAAAAATGAGAAAAAAAACTTTAACAGAATTGAGAAAAAATTATTTACAATTACCTAGACGTACATCGGCAGCGGTTGGTCATAAGCGATCAGACGTACATCGTAATTACGAATGATTCGTTAGCTGTCAGATCCGCAAAACTAGAGTGTGAATCTTTTTTCGAAATAACCGTTGTACTTTTACCGGTAGCTGCTTCGTGTTCCTCGGAGATATTTGGCTTCAGATTTTCATAGCTTACGTATGTTCGGCTGTTCCTCGGTTTTATAGTAGCGTAATGAGGTTGTTCCTCGTCGTCGTAGTTTGAGAAAACTGGACGTCCCAAATATCCGAAGGTCGATACGGATTGGATGGGGGCATTTTTTCTCCTCGTCGAAAGAGATTCCTCGAAATTACTCGACTGAGGTCTCGCTCTGGGAACGTCGTAGATCGGTTCGTTTTTGCATCTTCTTATCGTCACGATTTCCCCCCTCAAAGGACTTTCGTCGATGTCCTCTCGGCCGTAGAGTCGAGGCTCCGACCGCACGAAAGGATGTTTCGGAAGTTTTGCCAGCTGACAACTGATCTGCTGGACTCTCGTAGCGACCAAATTTTTCCTCGGCATCGTTTCTTCGGGGATCGATTGGTTGGATAGGTATCCCGAGTCTTCTCTGATATCCTCGACCCTCTGACCAATTTCTTTCGGGGCGTACATTTTGGATAAATCTTTCGAGGAATTCACAAACTTCGGGTGACCGACGTCGAGCTTTTTCATCGGCGACGAGGTGACGAAGGTTGAAAAATCGCAGTCCTTGTAAGCCTTGTCGACGTAGTCGTTGTCGTGGTACATGAGAGTCTCGTTGAACGACGTCAATGACGAGGTCCTGGAGGATGTGGACCTTTCCTCGTACCCCGAGTCGTGAATTTCCTCGATCAATTTTTCCTGGGAGGCGAATACCACCTGTTTTTTCTTTATACCCGAACTTTTTCCCGTTAATTTTGCCAGCAGTTTTTTGAATGATTTTTTACGAGGCAATTTTTTCCCCGTTATTGGAATCCAGTAGATCGAGGTGTCGTCCACTTCGATCGGTTTTTTCAAAAACGCTCCGATAATTTTCGGCGCTGTATTAATCTTTTCGGGTTCAACTTTTTCGTTTTCGATTACGTTGGTCACGTCGCCGTCGAAATCGCCGGTCAGATTTTTCTCCAAATTTTCACGCTTCGCTTCGGACTTCTGGACGACGCGGGATTGATCGTAGGCATAAATCGGCCCGGTACTGTATCTCATCGCATATAAATCGTCCGCTTCGTTAACTCGATTTTTCCACTCCAGAGCAGCGACTAGTTTCTTGACAAAGTTCTTGGACTTTTTGGAAGTGGTCTTCGTCGGCGATTTGTAATTGTCTTCAAATTCTTTGACCGCATTTTCCACCATGAGTGTTGTGGGTGTTTTCGCACCCTGGAGGGGGTGCACAGACTGCATCTGACAGGAGGCTCCGTCCGAAAGAAGCTTTTTCGAAGTTCCAAACAGTCTCAACGATGTCGGACGACAGGAAACTCCGGCAACTTCAGTTACGTTCGACGCTGACTCTGATCGATTTTTCAACCAATTCGCCACCGGACTGTGAGTCTCCTTCGCGTTTCCCTGGTCCCCGAGACTCCGCGAATCAACGTCAGCCGTTGTATGACAATTCTAAACCAAACAAATTTATCGTTAGCTATAGCTAAATAAAATAATAAAATAATAAAAAGAAATAAACGCGGCGAAGATGGTTTTCATCAGTTGCACAACACTTACGCTATCGCCGTCTCTCCACAGCATCCTTTGAAGAAAACTTGTCATAGTCATCTCGGAACTTATTTTTTTCAATAACAATATCAAATCCGCGGATCAAGTCCTCGAAGAAAATATTACAACTGTTCGAATCTTCCGCTATTTAAAACTACCAAGTTTTTATAACTCTGAAAGTTTTGTGGTACCACGTCGTACGTGTTTGAGCAAATTTTCAGATTTGACCAAATTCGCAAATTGCTAGGGTTATTTAAAGGTCAGCCTGGGGGGGGGGCGTCGCCCTTTTCGGATGGTCAGTTTCAAATTCAGACCAATAAAATGACCCGATTTCCCCTCCCCCCCGGACTTTGGTATTGGGTGAAATTGTCACTCTGTTATTTTTCACCCCTTCGAAACTGGGTGTATATTACTAGTTCGGAATTAATCATTCGTGCGTACCTTTATTATGCACGAGGGGCTGATTCAACACCTGTTGATTTACCGAAAGCATTCGTTGACTGGTGGCCGATAAACCACCCACGCTCCGCACGTGCCAAAATGACTACGCCATTCCCAAATTTTCCAGGGTCATGATTTCAGAAAAAAAACGCAAACAAAAAACCCAAAAAAAGCTATTCATCCGCAATGACTCGATATAGCGAACAATTTGTTAAATGTAAAATTCTTTGGTATAGACATATATAGATATGAGAAATAATTTGGTCAGATTTCGACATTATTCGGCAGTTAAGTCGAACGAATCGAAGTTCATACAGAAAACTGCAATGTTCTAAGGAATTAAATTATTTGATTCATCGGGAAAAATTTTCCATGTTATAATATTTGATGGGGAAAAGTCGAATTCGCTTCACAATTGTGTACCTGAATTGACTGCTCATTTTGGAATCCGAACTCCATTATTGCTGGCGGACTGCCGAAATTCCATAGGACGAACGGTGGCGGCACACGTGTAAATCGCGGTCGGCTGCAGTCGAGTGGTCTTGGAACTTTCTTGAAGGGTCAAGGATCAAGAAAGGGTATCCTTTGTTACCTGTTGATCCTGAGGAGCGGTCTACCGAGAGTCGTATCATTCAAATCCAGGTCTACAGCGCATAATAATACAAACTAAACGATAATTCCCCCATTGTTCTGGACTTCCATGAACTATAAGCGAGGGTTAAAACGTCAATAAATCTGTCCGCCGAAGCAAAATATCCAAGCGAAATTGAAAGATCGAGTATTGGACATTGACGCGTACCTATTCATTTATTGATGTAAATGAAAATGAATACCGGTAATTTCCAGAGCGTTCTGCCGAAAAATCGAGAAAAGTTTTTTCCAAAGACGAGTGAAAATAACAGAGGTAGAACCAAGACTAGAAGAATAGAAAATTTCTTCGCCGGATGTTGATGGAATACGAAAGGAGACAAAACCTACTTGCACGGAAGTCGAGGGGGAGGGGGGGTGGCTCTACGAGGGAATAGTTGCACAGTTACAAAGGGTGGAAGACCTCATTTCTCTTCGTCTATGATCCCTACGTCTCGTATTCTCTCGGCCCAGAAAAAACAAACCCATTTTCCACGAGCCAATTACCATCGAGATATTCTTCTACCGTTTCCCATCTTTCGCACTTATATCCATTGTAACCGAACTCCAACATTTTTCACGAACTTCGTTGGAATGATATGACCCCCTCGCCTTCAACGGGGTGAAATCGTTAACCACCGACGGGTCACATCGGCCGAAAGGGTGGTTACATCGTTTGATGTGGTTATCGTTAATTGGAAACATGCATTTGCATTGTTCAACTGCAGAGCATGGGTGGTGAAAATTAATGTGTAGTATTTCATTTAATTGCGTATATATATGGAAACGTGATTCGAGTCGATGACGAAAGCTTGATTTTCCAGTCCCCTGAAATTGACGTCCTACAGACCGGTGGAGACGAAGGAAAAAGAAGAGAAAGGTAAAGGGGAAATCAGGGATTTAACATTCCGGAAACGGATATCGGCAGATTTCAATTAAAATCTCTATGCAGCGACGAACAACATTCGGCAAATGACTGCAGCGCGTGATGGAAATTAATTAAATCAAGGAGTCGAGTGGAAAAGCGAGTAAATAGAAACCAAAACGTCGAAGGTCGGGGGCGTGACGATTTTAATAACCGCGGCGTGACCCGAACCCTCACTTACTCGTTGACCCCTGACCTATATCTGGTTAGAAAACCGAGATACGTGTAACGAAAATTTTAATCCCACGAATATTTTCGTCATTAAGATATCGTTATTTCTCAGAATGGGAGAAATATCAGGAGGATATATATAATCCATTAGTCCAATTATTGTGAGAGCATCGGTACATGACGTAATGTAAGAAATTAGTTCCTCGAAGAATCTGGAGTATTTTACTTCCTCTCTTGGCCAAGTTTAGCTCTGTTCGCTGCTCATTCTATCATTGATTGGTTGCTCCGGATTAATAAAATAAAAATAGAAAGAAAAGCTACCGGACAACAGGAAAGAAGCCTGTTATTTAATGAATGAAACCTCCGAGTTCTATCCGAAGAGCGGATAAGATTTCTCATCAGATGTGTGAAATCTTCGTCAAGTTGAATAGGAATATGGATTACAGGGATATGAAACAAAAAAGAATTCCAAATTAACGAAATTCCAATGCCAAACGGACGATGATGAAATCACATCCGGATAATGTGTACTTAAAAATCGTCTCGAATCGAAGGTTTTAATTATAGAACCTGTCGGACGAATACCCCGCTGTGTTGGATTGAATTAGTTTATAGGATAGTTCAGACGGTGCAGTGACGTCGAAAATTTGCATAACAGTATCATGAGACTGGTGAGTTAACGAACTTTGCGTGACTCACACGGAATCCCATGGCAATGTTTGTTTGATGAAGCAAAAAAAAAAATTGAAAAGAAAAAGAAAAAAAAGTGCAATCGCGTCGGAACTAAAGAGACTTTAACGAGAAAGCGTAAATAGTTAAAGTGAAACGAATCATCGGCTAACGATGGTATATTCTGCAAATTTCACTCCAGACGCAATGGTCACGTCATTACGGTCGTCGTCGCTGCTGCCGCTCTGAGCTTTATCCAGATATATATCACGAGTTAGCCATCGTAAACGAGAATTGATGAACGGTCTTTGAGAAAAGAAAGTATAGTAAAAAGTCGAAAAAAAAAATCTCGTGCATCGAACCGCAGAGGCGTAACCAACGAAAAAAGAAAAAAAATAGAGGTGCTACCGTGACTCGTGTTAGGGTACGATTTACTCTTCGAAAAGTAAAAAAAAAAAACCTAAAGCACCGCACGTCTACGCCGAGTAATTTTTAATGAAACGTGCGTATTTTTGTGGGGGTAGAAAAATTGCAAATCCGCACCCTCGATTTTCTAATATATCGACGAACATGATGCGGTGAAAAACTCGGTAGGGTATTTCCGGGAACAGAAGATGCCGAATCAATTTCCTTTCTATTAAAAAAAAAGTGCAACAGGCCGCATCATGTATGAAAAATAACGGGTATATGTTGCAAGGTAAATATAAGCCCACACGGCGGCGGTGGGCGGTGTTGCACACCAGAGGAAGCTGCTCGTAAATTTCAACGTTTAACAAGGATGAGCATCTGCGCCGTCCGCCAACACGTTGATCTATACCACTGCCAGCGAGTGCCTCTCTACCGACGCGTACCGATCCCTACCCACGTTATACTTCTATGTATGTATGTATAATCTTCACCTGCGATTCCCTGCGCGCAATCGTCCGAGAGAAATAACGAGGCTGTAAACTATATGGGAACGCGAACGCACCGAGTTCTTTTTTAACGGTCGTAGATGGGCCAAAGCGAATCTGATCGCGTAAAAAGGAAACGAACGTTTCGAAGCGAGATCGAATTGGTCGTTCGACGGATCATTCTTCCACTTCGAAATTGCTAATGTTGAAGTTTTCGGGGGAAATTATCGAACGTCGATTTATTTCGAGGCTGGGGGGACGAGGCTTGGATGAAAATGCGTGCACGGGTATGCCCACCCTGTTTGGAACCGTAGGGATATTTTTCCATCCGTAAAAAACAGACCGCTCTATTTAATCATAGCATATACATGGTTTGGACACCAAACCAGTACTCGAGGCCGGGCTTTTTTTTGGGGTTAGAGAAGCGGTAAATTGGTCGTATTTGCCTACCGTTGTGTCCCAGAGTGCACGTCTAGTTTATGGGAAATCATTTATCGGTTCATGTTTGAGCAGGAAAATTTCACACAGTCCTTCGTTCACGCGACAAAAATCGCTGGGGTCATTGTCCTTTAGGGAAGTGATTCGGGGATGAGTGGAATTGGATTCGCGTGTGAATATTTTTGTTTCAATATCCCTATTTTCAAATCCAAATTATAAACAAATCATGTCTCGTTTTTCAGAAATTTCATACCCCTCGGAGTCTTCATTTCGAATAAACTATAATAAAGTTACATGCGAATCTACGGAGTATCTCTACTCTGTCGCTATGGCGATAAAATTTTTTTCCATTTTTACGTCAAAGCATTCGCCGTCGCGAATTACAAACGGTCGCTGCGATGAACTTCAAAAGAGAATTTCAATATGCGTTGTAAAAAATACATCGGAAGAATTTTATTTCCATTACCTGCGATCTATCGCTTTAATATCAATCAGCCCATAGGTAACGGTCGCCGGTATGAAATAATTCCTTGCCGCAAATAAAATTCCCAAAAAGGTAAAGATAATTCAGCCGCAGTCGCTGAACCGGCAACAAGTTTGAAAATTTGACAATCCCCAAAATGTCGTGGATTATTGTTTCAGGTATAATTCTGATTACATGAATACCAAAAATGTATGAATGCACAGGATGTTCCCGTGAGGCGTCGGGTTCCCGGATTATTGAAGTCCGAATATTAATTTTAAAGTAGTACCTGTAGGTTTACCCTCGAGTACGTGGAATTTAATGAATGGAAAGAAAGTCCGACACCTGGGGACTCGGGGCGGCGGAATTGGGAATTTTCTATACATATTACCTACCTGCCCCCTAATACCCATACTTTGGAAGTGGCAATTACTAGCGTTGTTCTTAAATTATAACACGGCTGAAAACGCAACAGTTCCCGCGTACGGAAAAATCGGTTGTAAAATACCAACGATTGTGATCTAGTCGAATTTCAAATATTGGAAGGAGAAATTTTATTATATCTACCGATCCGCGATCGCATCTGTTAGGAAAATTAATTTTTTCAACGGAAGCGTGCAGAGCCATCGGGATAAATAAAGTTAAAAAATCATCGTTGATACTGTTGATTTTGTAGCTTCCCCTGCCACGGAAATATCAATTGTAGAATAAACTTAGATTTATAACGTTGCGAAAACTTTTTATTCAAAATTGAATAAACGTTATGAAATTCATCGCAAAATATCGGTAATTAAATCTGTTACGACGCACGCGGAAGTTCATGTTCAAATAGTATCCCGTGTAATTTCAACTTCGTTCGCAATTTTGTCGCTTTTGAAATCTCATTTCCTACCCCCCCCCTCCCAAAAACTGTTATGGTCAGCAGGTGCTATTCGGGTGGTCGGGTACCCTTAACCCACGGAATATTCCCCATCCAACCCGATTGGTCAAATTAGTTGGGGCGGTGTCGACACCGAACCCCCGTGACCGGCTATATAATCCGGAGCCTTGACCTAAAGACATTTAATGTCAAATTTATCGCCATTGAACGTACATCGCCGAACCGCGAACAACACCGAACAGTTTACCTCGATGAAATCGAGATCAAGTTTTTGATTCGATTTTTGTGACAACGGCAACAATTTTAAATTTGTCGGATTAATTTTTCTGAAATAAAGTGACGAGTGAAATGTACACAGTTCCTTGGATTATTAACAACATGATTTTGGAGCCGACGGACGTTACCGTAAGTTCCAATGATCATTTGGATGAAAATAGAACGACAATTATTTTTGTCCACCGAATGGAAGTAAATTTGATCGGAATAATAAATTGTACGATTGGTTTGTTTTTTGTTATTTTTTCAGAAATCGAGACAACCTAGCGAGGTAGAACTCAGAGTTCAAAAATCGCTGCAGAAACTCACAGTCCCGGATTGGTACACGAATAAATGCAGAGCTTCGCCAAAAATTATCGCCGATAGACGACCGATCGAAACTCGACCACCGCCGTGGAGAGACAACGCGCGAAAAAATGCAGCCTCGAAAAATGTCGAGAAAAACGCAGCGCCTCATCCAGGTAAGACGCGATAGAGAGCAAAATTCGTAATCGGTGCACGATTTCGTTTCGAGTCGTACGATAATTGATTTGAATTTGATTTTATTACAGTTTCCGCTAAACGAGGAATAACCGCTCAATTGGAGCTCGAAGAATACAGAGAAGTGCTGAAAACTGCAACGAACTTAATGCCGTCCGGGCCTACGGGAATCAGCAAGACTTTTCCGAAAATATCACCATCGAGAAAAATACAAAATATAAACATCGTCTTCCAAACGCCAAATTGCGAGGAACCGACGAACAATGCTGCTCGTTCCGTCGCTGACACGAAAGAAGAAGAGGAAGAAGAGGAAATAAAATCAGAAACGAGCTATTACGATCGTACCTTTGATAAGAGTATGATCAGCATCGATTCCCTCGATGAATTTACTCCTCGGAAAATGTCGACTCTCGAAAATCGAACGATCTCCGCAACGGCCAGCACCCCTATCAAAACCTCAGGGGCGAGTGCGTGGACCCCTGAAAAAATGTCGAAATCACCAAGAATGAATTGCCCGCCTCCTGCCGTACCGACGACTCCAAAAACCAAGTTTGATATCGGCGAGGAAGAGCTAACGCAAAATTTTGTAAAAGAAGAAACTTTTTTCTCCACACCGAATAAGAAATTTTCTTCCAGCGAAAAGGCTCTTTGTATTCCAGCGAGCAAAACCGGGAATAAATTATCGTTGACCCCGCGGAAAGCGGGTAACATTTATCTTCCATCTACGCCACCGTCGAAAATCACAACGAATAATGAAAAAAATGATCCCGAAGAAAGCTTTACCGAGGAGAAATTATTCACTACACCAAAAAAATCAACGGAGATGGAAAATATAATTAAGAATCAACAGAAACGATCTTTGAACAAAAGTTTCGTCGACGGAATAATCCAGGAATTGAACGCGAAGTGCGTCGCGAAGATAAAGCCAAACAATCAAATTCCATCACCGAATTCACAGAACTTCGTTAAAAAACTCGTTCGCGCTCTCGAGACGGGTTGTATTTTCAAAAATAATCAACGCCGCGACGATCGCGGGGAAATATTGTCGGGGAGTTCGAGCGACGCCGATTTAAAATCTGGACCTTCGTCCGCCTCGATATCTATCAAAGATTCCGACAGCGGAAGCGGTAGCGATTCGGAAATTAAATCACCGATTTCACAGAGCAGCGGAGACAGTACTTTCCAGAGTTTTTCGAAGGCTTTGGAAGACTGTGGAAAAATGTCGAGGGAATCGATAACGCCCTACGTCGATGCGGAGGACGAATCGGTCTACTGGATTCCATTGCCAACTTGCAAATTACCCCGTACAAGTTCGCTGAAAAATATGATGTCGAGATTGTCGTCGGGAGATCATCGTCGGGGCGACAGGTCGTCGCCAACTTATTCCTCGGTCCGAAGCGTCACCGACGACTCTTTGGCTGACGATTTTCCCCCGACGTCGCAACGGACAGTTCCGCCGACGACCAATTCGAACGATCAAACATCAATTTGTGGTTGGGGTAAAACGTTCAACAAAAGATCGGTGCGTTCCCGGCAATTGTTCAGGATCGACGAAACGACCGTTCTCGATTCTGGGTATTCCGATAGATCTGAAACAAGTTCATCGATTTCGTCGGTCGTCGACGATTACTGGTACGAAGATTTCGAGACGACTCAGACCGCCAGTGAAATGAATGAAGATTCCGTAGAGCATCGTTCCGATCACGCGGCAAATCCTCAGAGAAATATGCAGCGGTTCTACAGTCAACGCGTCTCGGTTATTTAAACTTTGCGATTGGAAAATTATTATTTAAGAGATGACGTACCGCTGAACAAGTTTATGAAACTTTGTTCAATGGAATTTAGATAAATAATACGATCATATGATAACAATGATGAAAAGTAATGATTCGTATTTCGCACGATGCGAACACCCCAGTCGCTGGCTACCGTTTCGAAAGAAACGGTCAACGTCAGAGACGTATAACAGTTTATGAAACGAAATTTTCTGACAAAATTTGGGTGACTCACTCAATGATTAATGTACAACGTATGCACTAAATATGATTGATGTAGAGCTCAGCTGTCAATTTTTATACAGAACAAAAAAAAAAAAAATCAACGAAAGGAAAGCAATAATTATTGTGTCGTTGCAAATGATTATGAACATGTACAAATAAACGTATGTAATACATTTTATAAAATGAATCGTGCAATTCCTTAACCTCGTCAGAATCCCTGTGTACAGTTACTTACAATTAGTCTAATAGGATCACGTCTACGTATCACGGTATCATAGCTACATCGAACCTATATCTATGGCGAAATATTCTAAAACTTGGAAAAAGTTTACGATGCGTATATTCGACGTCAGACATTTTACTACGTACATATCGAATTTCGTATCGCAAGTTTATAGTCGGAATGCAAACAATTTTTTTTTTGCTCTAAAAAATTTGAACTTCAGCTGAAATATCACCCATGCCCCTCGAAATCGTGGAACCGATGTAGAACGAACTCGGACCGAGGTAGGAAAACAAAAAACTAATACGAATTTGATGTGGAAATTATACATGTACTTGAATGAAGAAATTTTATGTTTCGGTAAAATACAGACTATTTCACGTACAAGCGTCGAATCGAATTAAATTACATGTTGCGATTCATCGAGCTATTTATCATGAACAAACATTTATTTCCATCAGCGTCCGCAGCGGCAATTATGGACGTCGCTCACTTGATCAAATAAAGGAGCGTATGACAAAATGTGACATGTGACATGAGACGTACCGCCTCACTCCGATCGACGTATAGAATTTCGGAAATTGAAAGTTTGCCGGATAAAAAGTGAGAAAGAAAAATAAGAAACTTTCCGATTTATTTGCCGAAGCCTGATTGTAAGACGAATATAAGATCGTGATATACCTGTACATACAGCTAATGCGGAAAATCGTGAAGGAGGGGAAGAAATTATTCAGCCGGAATTGGAGATCGGAAATAAGTAGAGGGATAAGCCCTCTCGATAAAATTATCTCACTTATTCGAAGTTTTACCGGAATATTTTAGAATTATGAATAACGATTAGCTAAGATAATTTTAAAGGGTATGATATATCCGAAGGGTGGATCCCATTAGTCTCGCTAGGCGAAATGAGGGCAGACGAATTATTGCAACGGAATATCATACTCGCGTATAATTGGGAAGATTATTTCACCAAATTACTTGAATTCTTTTACTACAAAACCGCTAAATATACATGGAAAAATCCTACAGTCGAGATTTCCGATTGCGAATCGCCCCGGTGAAGCTTTCCGGGCCGCGGGCTGCTTTCGGTCTTCGAAATGGCGGATGTTTCAAATTTGGGAAACACGATTCAGATTCCAACCTTCAGCACTTTGAAATTTTTATTTAGATTTTCCGCCGGTGCCCCATTCCGAACGACCTGTCGATCTCTTTGTTTCCTAATTAGCCCCGGCCCTTCCTTTTCATATGAAGAATGACCCTTCATCCGTAGGTCAGGTTCGATCCCTACGCATCACATCGCGAGATAGCTGAGACCGGATGCCCAGGGGCGAATTCCTCAGAGAATCGTCCCGACGGTAGGCAAAAATGTGTCCCGAGTTGCACGTTTGCTCCGTTTGAACCTTAAATTTTATACCTATACCCTTCACGTAATATATATATAGGTTATCCAACGTACCTTTCTCCCGAATTCCTGAGCTCAACGGTTCTCCTGAAAATAATTCGAAGGTACCCGAGAAATTCTCCCTTATATCGTCGATTTTAAACCAGTCCACCAGCTGACGCATTCAAAATAAGAATAAAACTTTCCAAATTTGATTTAAAACATGTGTGAAATATCTGTGCTTTTTGGCAAGGATGAATAATTTACGCCTACCGTTTCCGTACCGACTCGAACATGCGAGTGCGTAATACGCTGTATCCGCCTACGTTGTGTTTTCCCGTGCTTTTAAGTCCAGCATAAACTACCCTGACTACTTTGGATTCCGACTCGATGCGCTGCGGACCGCAACAACGCTTTGGGAAAAGTAGAAAAATAAAAAAAAAATTCCACTCTTTCCAACTACCCCGAATTGAACCGACGCGCGTCCGTTACCTCACCGTGCACACACACACACACCGATCCGCGAACCAGCTCACGCAAGAACTTCCATTCTCAAGGAATAATGATGAAAAAACAAAAGGTAATCCCTTGGGTTATGTATGTATACGTATAGGTACACCTTGAGGTGTACAGGTATACCTATATACCCGTCATGGTTCTCCGAATAAATCCATACAGCCTTCGCGTGATCCCCGTGATTATCCGATGGTTGCATCCAACTTCAAGTTCATCCGAAGGTTGCTCGCTGCAGCTGAAGTTATATCGCAGTAATTTTAGCTGACTAATAATCGCATCACGCAATGTGTCGCGTAAAAAACTCTCAGTGTTTTAGAAAAACAAGCGCGGAAAAGGGATCGACCTTGTTACAAAGATAGGACGTGTTGTTCGCGCCGTGCTTTTATATCAGCGCATAATAATAGGTAATTTTGGAACTTGTGTTAACGCGAGCGAAAATTACGCGAACTTTTCGTCCTACGATTCTTTCGATTCCTTTCGTCGCATGAACTCCGCGACAAAAGGCATAAAGTGTTCGAAATCCTGAACGCGTAGATTCAAAGGAATCGTATGTGGACGTATAAACTCCCTTCACCCCCTCGCCCCCGATCCCTATTTTTCCTCCCCTCTCGTGACGCAGAGAGTAGAAACTCAAGAAGCGCGAGACTTTAGCCAGTCTTCCTGGCGCCGTCTCATTGATTCTCCTCCGAATCTACGCTCAAGGACGCCGCAGATACCGCCCGCGTACGAATGGAAGGGGGTGGAATCTGCGTCATAGAAGCGCGTATATACCAAAGACCGTGGGTTCATCCAACCGGCGAGAGGGTCAATGAAGAAAACTGAGACCCGTATTAAAAATCACCCTGTGTGTATAGCTAACATTTCCTGGCCAAGTAACCGACGTATTTCGGCTCACAACCCACCCAATGAAAGTTCGAATATTTAAATTTAATTTTCACTCGTAATTGTACCGAGTAATCCCGGGCTCGGAAAAATCCGCAATAATCAGTCATTGCGAGGGGATATTTTTGCGTCTAACAATAAGCAAATGTTATGTCGTACCCTTTTATAGCTGGAACAAAATTATTATTTCAATTTTTGTCGTTGTTTTTTTGTAGTCGCTTATTTTTATCATACGGTACACCCCGTATGACACTGCTGCATGCGCGATATGAGTAATCCCGTTTATAGGACGGAATATCACCCGCGCATGCAATGCACTGTACTATGTCGTTACAATATACAGACATAGGTACGTACCTGCTATAGATGAAAAAGGGTCACAGCATTCAACGGCGTATCGCGGCAAAGGAGTAAAGGAAAAATCGTACGAAATAAAACGAAATGAAAATAAGATGAGGATAAAACGGGATAAAAAAATTATTATCATGTTGCTATATCCCTATTTCAGGTCGCAGATAAATTCTTCTCATCTCATCGCCAAGAATATGGTATAAGATTGCCATAGATATATTGAATATTATACCCGTCGTCGTTGTATCCTTTGAAAAAATAGTTCCGAAGATGATTGAAAAAAAATCCGATGACGGTGAGAATAATTAAAATAAGTATTATGATACAGATCTCACGCGTTATAATGAATTTATTTAATAAGACTAGTTTGAATCGCAAACTTTGTTCAAATATGGTTTCCACCTCACCATATGAAATATATTATTTATCTCGAGCTAGCTAAAGCTAACTATTTGTACATTGGAAAGTTTTCATCCACTTTCAATAACACGAATTCTGTGAAGTTCATGATTTTGTAATTGGTGAATGTTCTTCAAAGAAGAAAAAAAAAAAAAGTGCTTAGTTTGAGACAGAAATTTATAACGATCGGAGCGTCTAATTATCGATCGAGTATATCTATGAGAAGAATAAACTAGAAAGAAGATCTGATTCTCACGCCATCCTATACCATAAACTCCTTCATTTGTCAGGAGAAAAAAAATCAAAAAACAACTCTATTAAAGCAATTACTCGAGTAAAAGTAAATGAAAAACAGGTTCAAAGCCAAGCGAACGAAAATGAATGTTAAATCAAGCTACCAATCTTTGCTCCTGACGACATTTTTGTTTTTCTTTCATTTGATTTTCAAATATTCATCTAGTTAATCCAAACTCAAATATATGGGACCTAATTAGGGGCCACTTTGATGGAAAATATGCTCAACAATAATATCTACAATGGACTAATATTATCATTTTAATGACCCGGTACGGTATTAACTCGTAAGTTAAATGCAAGAGAAAGTTCGCCGCAATAACGTGTCTAACAGTCTATGTACGCAGACACCGCGCTAACATTGAGTATAACAATATCATCCGAAGTACATGCACATACCAACCACATAACACATTTATCAAATCTGCAACAATCCACGATGCATGTTAAACCATTGCTAACCGAATATAATAATAATTATAATAAGGATAACGGTATACGTTGTCGAATATAAGTGCACTTCAATTCCGTAGTGCAACAGTTCTCCAACAATATATACAGTTTAAAATGAATTTTAACTGCATACATTATAAATTTCTATGAATTATTCTTTTTTTGTTCACAGTATGAGCCTCGATTTATTCCTGAAACTAATTAATAATGAAATAATTTCAACCGTTAAAATTATTAATCCAAATGGACCTCGAGTAAAAATATATAATATTCTCGGACTACAATAGCAATTAGCGCGAAATTTATTGAAATTTATGGTCAAGATGGTCCCGTAACTTTGTGTTATGAAAAGTTTACCTTAAGTGAAATTGGGAAGTTTTATTCCGCGGATAGTACAGTACCGCGATCGGAGGATTAATTAATTTTCGAGGCATGACGGCACATAAAAACCGTTTATCAGATGAGGAGGTCTCCCTTTTCCAATCAACGAACAAATTTTTCAGTCCCATAACGCACGGCAGGAGGTATACCGTGTTTGTTGCACAGGTATACCCGTAACGATATAACGAGACAATTAGTAAGCAACTCCTGTGACCTTGAGTTACACGGGCATTTTCGCATCTTCAAAGATTAAAATACGTGAAGAAAATTTTTACCTAACGGAACGTGCTTCGCGCAATAATTACGACTGGAAAAGTGACTTCCCGAAATTATCATTTCTTTCAATCGTCTCGGGGGATTGAGCACCCGAGGGATGTAACAACTCCAAAAAAAAAGTAGGAAAGTAAATTAGAGACCGTGGAAATCGTTGGTCATGATTTCAAGGAAACTCGCTCCGAAAATTGATCTTTTCGATATGAGCCGTTTTAGCGGATGGCTCCAAGCGATTCGAGAAAATTCAAGTTTTTTGTTCTTTCAGAAGATCGTAGGTAATAGAAGAATATAGAAATGAAAAGTAATTGAATTTCAAACTCAAGAATTCCGTTCACATTTGTGAGGTGCGACTCTTCGATTCTCAGCCCTGAAAAATACAGTGGAGTGCTGTGAACTTCTTTTTTTTTTCAAATTCATTTAGATCCATTTCCTTATAAAAGATGAAAGAAAGAAACAAATCATTTAGTCACAGTTATTTATTCATAAAACCGCGGTGTGATATTTAAATACGCTTGCACGCATACCGCTTCACTCACCGTGTTAATGAGGGTACGCCCCTGAAGAGGGGCGCGCGTGATTACAGGTTAACCACTTGGAACTTCTGAGTAAAATATAAATGAAAAATTTGTTTACGGATATTTGAGCCGAACCGAGTTCGTTTGACTAAAAAGCCACGGGTATTTGTAGCAGAGAGCAGCTGTGATAAAACGTTTATATTCGCGAATCGCGTAAAGCCAAGAATTTAATTTCTTGTCACGTAGATGCAAAAAAATTCTTCACTTTCTTTTTCTCTTATCTCCAATAATAGGATAAAAGAATTGACCACTTTTTTCGACATTCAATATTCGTTGTTCGTAATACGAAACCGTATCACCTGAATCATCCTTATATCAGATTTTCTTCAAAAATTGAACTCGGCGAGTGAGAAAAAAGAAAAAAATATCGAAAACGAGTGGAAGAGGAAAAAAGGTGTTACATCGAAGACCTTTGAAAATGTGATGGGCAAATATAGAGGCTCTTATTCACGGTTCAAGGAATATAATTCGGGTGGACATACCCCGGAGCCGGAGTCCTGGTATAAAAACGTCACATTTATGATAACGTGAATGGGTTAAGGACACTCGTTTATCTACTTTACCGTATAGATCGCTAAGGAGTTTTCGAGCTGCCATTATAATACATTTATACGTACACAAGTATAGGTATATTATAACCAAGTACATTAGTAGTTCCAAATCAATCACCACCGATTCGTGCCTCGTAAAATAACTCCTTGAGATATATATATCTATGCTCCTGTGCACCAATTACAAAAACAAAACCGTAAAATTAAATCCCTTGGAGAAAAACGAATCATTGCGCCAAGTAGTTGACGAAATTCGTGATGTCCAGCCGTACCGGAGAAGATAAAAAAATTTAGGATGATTTTTAAAAATTGAGCAAAAAAAAACTTGAACATAATTTGGAGTACGTGATTCTTGGCGGGCTGATGAATTGGCATCCGGTATTTTTCGTCCGAAAAGAAATGTACCCTAGAGAATTTGAACGGCTACACAAAAGTCTGCAGTCTGCGCGGAGCGAAAAATCGAGTTTACGTTCTACTGCATCTACGTCGCATAAGAATAGAGTTAAGCGGCGTAAAAGCGTCCGACGTGGACGACGATGACGTTGGAAATATTCGATCGCGCAATGCGCAGTCGATAGCTATAATTATGAGATCTCACCTCTGCGAACATCAATGTCATTGAAATTAGGTTTAAATGAAAGCTTCGCTCCGATTCGCACAGCGAAAGTGCCATTACAGCGATTTCCATATCTCTGAACTGTGAAGATACTCGGTGTCGTTCCGTTCTTTTGAATCGGACTTGGTGCGAACCTCTGCCGAGTCTCATACATGAACTGATCTGCTCAGCCGCTATTCTCAGGACGTCGAACGTTATCAGTCGCGTGGGCGAATAAAAAGGTGAATACACCGTAGAATGTGGGGTAAAAAGGAAATAGCGGAAATAAGTGCCACCCTTAATGCGCGCCCCTTTACCTTTCTCGCCGGGTTTTCTTCTTTCTTTTTTCTCCTTATGGTTCATGGCCGGTCGACGATGGTCGTCGGGTCGGAAGGGAATGGACCCGCGTCGTATAACAAATCACACAATTTGAATATATAAACTTTCTAAAGGATAGAAAAAAAAAAAAAAAAAACCGTTCCGTCCATTTCTTCGGTGGAATTTTTACATCGAAACTCGGAAATTTTCAACACGTACGTACGCTGAAGGGTGATCCGTCGAGCCGCACGTGAATTGCGCAATGCACTTTCTTTTTTTTCTTCATCGCACGAATGATCTTGTCCGCAAAAAATGACACGTCGCCCAGGTTTTCGACAATCCTTTAAAATCAAAGTAAATATTCCTCAAATACACGCGATACTTATTCACAAAGACAGCCGACGTTATTTTACGTTAAAAATTTACTCAACTCGCTGCAATTTGTTGTTGTATGAATCGGAAAGAGCTGCAGTTAATCTCAGTCGCTTTGTGGCGTGAACGTACATGTACGCTTTTCTTATTTTATTTTATTTTATTTTTTTCTCCTACAACTTTTCTACCGTCATTTCTCAAGCTTTCGCCGTCCGCATAGGTACATACATCGGTATATTTAAACACGGTTACCGTACGTGCGGAGAGTTCGGGCTTCGAGGTGAATACATGCATTAAAATAAATCGGCACGAGTGCGATAAAGTTTGATTATAGGTGTAATAATACGAATCGATGGTCGTGAGTAACGAGCGAATAATAGCAGTTAATACCGATCAATTAATTAATTGGAGAAGCGGTTGACAAGTTTTATTACGTTCATAAGGCGTAGGAACACCGATAAATCCGAGTACGTGTGACTATGTAAATTTCCGCGGTGTACCGCCAATTTTTTTTTTTTTCTTTCTCTTTTTCACCTTCGTTCGAATATCGATCCGGCCGTACTCGATTGAGTTACGGAATCTCCGGGAGATGAGAATAAAAAAATTACGCTTCCGCCTCCGTTCGAAGAGGCCGATCGACACTTGTCAGAACCGAAACGTGTTACTTATAATAATAAAAAATTTAACGACACGTAACGATAAGCTCGAGAATTTCGCGCCCGCTGCGCGAGAGCAAAGCGGAAGGGACGTTGACCCGAAAATCGCGGGTCGCGCACGTTCGACGCAATTCCGAAAGCGTGATTTGAATAAAGCCGGGCAAAAGACACCTCTGCCGAGATAAAGGAGAGAGATACAGATCTCACCGCGGAAAGAGATGAAAAAAAATTCCGGTGCGTTTTTGACGAAAAAAAGGAAAAACCAAAGAGACGAGTTGACCGTGCGATGAGTTCAGTTTGCAAGCCTATTTTTCGATCGGATGTTCAGCTTATTTATCTCATCCGTCTCTGTACTCACATCGCGAGATGTATGCAAAAAAAAATACGACCGAGCTAATGCAGTTAACGGGACGATAACGGTGACATGGGGAAGGGGACCGAAAAGTGAATGAAAAAGAATCTTCGAATGGCGACTGAGTCGGAAGAGTGAAAGTAATTTTCCAGGGCAATGGTTGAGAAAATTGACGATTGCTCGATTCGCGTGGCTCGATTCGTTTCGAACGACTTCACCACGTGCTTTTGAAAAAGGGTTGCAAGCTAACCGCTCGGACTTCGCGTATCTTACAGCGCGAGGACATCAAAATGGTATAAATCGTACGGTAATAAGATTTTTCAAATAAATGCAGACGTTCGTTTACTTGAAAATCACAATTCCGTGTGTCCCTACCTCTTTATACCGGCTAATCGTAATGAGACGCCCCTACAGCGCATAAAATCTTTCTAACGCGCCGAGATTTCCTTTGCCGCTTCGCTGGCTCGCTCGAGATTACTATGCAGCTTCTAATTATCGTAAAATAACGAAAACACGGAGGGGAGAAAAAGTAATTTTCTTCAGTAACGTAACGGATAACTACTCTAACCCTTTTCGAAGGGGGTTCGAACGATTCCATTCGTTCGCGTCGCAATAACGCAACCTTTGCAAGAGGAATCTAGTGACCTTCGGTGAATCCGAGGGCCTGCCACTGTTATGTAAATTATATTCGATGTAGTAAACAAACTTCGATTCTATATCCTACCATTGATTTGAATTATCGAATCATCCGCTTCCCCCAGCAACCTTTGCACGGATAAACATATTTTTCAGTCACCGAACAATTCCAAAAATTTTCCCGATCATTCTCCTTCTCACCGATTTTTTACTCTTTGTTCGGTTTATCGCAAAACCTAATCATCGCTATACCGAAGCAAGTCCCTCGACCCTCTCATAATTCTTCCAATTTCCTCTCGTCTTTTTCATCCGTCTTGCTACGGGTACCCTCTTCACGTATTCGGTTTCTGTCACGCGACGATGATAACGATATTAATACCCTTAATGACAATGAAAATAATAATAATAATAATGTCGAAAGTGACGGTAACAATAATGCCGATAGAATCGGACGACGGAAGAATATATCGGCGTTCTGCAGCGAGCATCGCGGCTCTGAGCCTATAGACGACGATGCCATAGAAACGAGATAGGCGGTCGTTCACGGATGCTGTTGACAAGCGAGATATTCTCACTCTACTCAGGGGAAATCAAATTCCGAGTGGGTCACGCGTGTTACAGATTTGTGGTTGTACCGGGCCTGCATCTGATATTTCACTGCGCGTACGGTTTATTTATTTCTTATTTGATTTTATTTTTTTCTCCCGTGCTAGTTTTCAAAACAGTCCCATTCGCTATGATGAAAATCGGCCTAATTTCATCGGAGATTTCGCTCTTATTATTTTGCAGTATAACCACTTTTTCCGAGGACTATACAATTGAGCCGTGATTAATGAACTTGAGCTCAGATTTTGAGTCTTCGTCGTGACATCGAATCAATTCGTATTATGCCATGGGATAACATTACCACGTACCTACCAATACATTGGTATACAAATAAATTTGACAGATATAAACGGAGATGGCAAAAAATCCGGGCGATCTAACTCTCGAACGTATCAAAATTAGTTTAGGGGTTGCTATTTACCCGCACGAAATCGAAAAGATGTTCGAAAGAGGATATGGTATAATATACCGAATAAATTTACTCGCTTTAAGTTGATCGTATAACACGTTACGAGCTTCGTTGATAATTTATTTCGTCATCGGTCTCCCGCACGATGTGTAGATCGTCTTTGAGAAAGTGATGACTGCTTTTTCGAAAATTTTGCGCTTTCAGGTCCAAATTCAATCAAATTACAACGTTCCCTCGTTCACATAGGAAATCTCATAACCTGATACACGTATTTTCTATTCTATTTATTTGTTCTCTCTTTTTTTTTCTGCCTCTTAGAGTCGAGGAATTTCGTTTGCGCGTAATCCGAGCTTCGTATCGCATCGAAACCGTGTAAAAAGCGACGCACTGAATTTATTGCGAATTAGAAACCCCTGAATTAAACTGTACTTTAGGCGATCCGCTTTACGTACTTATTTTCAATTTGTTTTTTTTTTTTTCTGCGCAAATCCTAAATAACTAAAAATTCAAAAACCGATATTCGTTCGTGGAACGAGTAGAAAAGCTTGGGATAAGATATGGGAAGAAATATTGGGTGAACGATACGAGGAACGGGATGCCTACTGAAATATTATCAATCATCTTCTCAAAAGAAGAAAAAAAAAAAAAAAAGAAAAGAAAAAATCCGGAAAGATCCCCCGAGACGATGCTGCAGCGGCGCTCGTTATATTCAAACCACTTCTTTCGACACTTTTCACCAAATTTGATGAAAACCCCATAATTTTGATCGATTGAATTTAAATTACTGGTCAAAAAAGAACACGATGCATTCTCGAAGAGTGTGAAATTACTCATAATTATCCTCCGAACCTTTGAAACCAAAATTCTTATCGGATAAATTGTGTTACTGTTAATTATTATTATTATTATTATTGTGATTACCATTATTATTATTATCTATACACCGTATTCCACATTGCAGGTACGAAGGTCTCATCTAATTAGCGAGATCGAATCAAAGCTCCGACGTTCGTTGCTGATCCTGTTTTACAGGTGAGGGTAACAGAGTTAACAATCAGGACGAAAAAACGGAAACATCTATTCCCAGGTTTTCTGCCGTACAGTAGTCGGGAAATTTGGGACCTTCAACCACCTCAGGGTAATCGAATTTCGAGCGATAAACCTTGTTACAAACACTCTGAAATACAAGATAAGCATGCAAAGGGGCTCTAGAGTAAGCCCGTGGGAAAGTAGAATTATGTACCCACGCAGTTCCTCAGTCGAGGTATAGAACGAAGATCCTGAATTCGTTTTGTTCCTCGCTTTTTTCACATTCCTCGGCTTCGCGTAGCTTAGACGACGACTTTTTTTACTCCAAAAACAGACTTATAGTTGCCGGGTGGTTCTCGTGTACTACGTAAAAAAAAAAAGGACCCTCGGTGAATAATATCTGCTGAAAGTGATGGCCTGTCTAATAGACGAAGATAAAGTAGAGAGAAAAGGAAGAGCAAAAAATGAGTGAAAAAATACTAGAAAAGAGGTTAATAATTTCTACGATTGGAATTGTAACATGAGGACCAGGTACGTTGTGAGGATTGAGGCGATCTGAAACACGGAAAAATGATTTCACAATCATATTATAAATGTCGTTTGAGTTGAACAAGGTTGTATTATAGAAACTCACGGAACTCAAGAGAGGCAAGTTAATGGAAAAACAACCCGCCGCAGTAAAGTTTAATCTACGATTAATGAGATGCAACGAGGATTCCATTCTCTAGAACGAACGAAACGACGTGGATTCAATTATCAAATTGGCATTCTAGGTTTCGTTACCAAATACTCACGTAGTTTCTAACGCTGGACAACGACTTCCAGTTGATGATAATCGAGCCGAGGTTGTTAGCCTGAAACGAAAATTGAAAATTTCTAAAACTTCCGTTTCAACAGTAGCGTTGCATTATGCAATTAGATCTGGAAAAAATTGATATTTTACGGAGTTACCGAAATAGAAAGTCAATGGGCGAAGCTGGACGGAAAACTCGTTCTACAATTACCTCGTTTGAAGTATAGTGGCAGGAAATATGGAGCAACAAAAGCTGCATGACGTATGTGAGTAGCCACCATAAGATGCAATGCACGAGGGGCCATCGAGCCGACGTCCAAAATCGCGTCAATATCAACCAGTCGAATAAAAAGTAGAGAAAACTGACGCTGTGGAGGCACAAATTTATCAACCACACCATAAGTGAGGAGGAGTACTGATGATCCAAACTCTCGCCAGTGGTCATCAGAATGTTATGTAATTGCTGTATCACCTTTAATTGGAAAAAAAAAAAAAAAAATGCATGTCAATTCGCTCAAGTTTCGACATCACGATGACTCACTTTGAAGTCGACCGCGACGTAATTCTGCTTAGCCATTAGGGTAGACTGTTTACTACGAAGGGCCACTTCGTTCAAGTGTTGAAAACGTTGTCCCAGCAAAAGCACAACACCGGAAAACTTCACTATGGATAAAACAGTGGCGAGATAATTCAAAATGTACGCTACATTTGTTATCCAGGTTTCGCCGAATGCCACCATTCCGGTATAATTTACGGCGATCCAAAGCAGAGCGTTTAAAAAACCCATACTCCAAACCCAAATTCTCACTGGTCTTTTCTTCAGCGGATGGCCGAGGTCACGTAATCTCGAATCAAAGTTCTTCAACGTGTTTAGGACTCCGATGAATTCCCTTTGTTTCCAAACGGCCACCACCAAGTTGAAAATCACTATGCAATAATTGATGATCACCTGTAGCATATAGATTTGACGAATGAAAATATTCTTCATACTGCTTGTGTAAAGAAAACAAATTCTCGGACGAATATTCCAGGCTTAGATAAATTCATTTTGTCAATTACATTTTATTACCATTACTTGTACCTCAACAACGCACCTTTGCAGTTTCCACGACGTCAAGTACGGCCGTTTTTCTTTCGATAACGGTGAATTTGTAGACTATAGTATATATTACATAAGTATGTACCAGGGCGCACAGTAAGGAATAGAATCGCCCGTATTTGCTATATACGAAACTCCGGTCGTCGGAAATTGTGAAGGGCGCCAAACCGAAGAATCGCAGTACGTAAAAAAGTGGACGCGCTGCGGTCATCACCGGCCATTCCGGACGATAAATTTTCGGAGGTGGCCGAAGACGGGAAGACAATTTTCTGACCGTTGATTTTACGTCAAAAACACCCCGCGAAACGTGCATGATCTCCAAGGCTGTAAAGTCATCGATCACATATTCGTTGTACGTTATTTTGTATTCAACTTCAACGAAAAAAAAAAAAACAAATATCAACTAACTGTAAAACTGTAAAGTTTGTGACATCGGGTGAGGAGAATTGGCGTACGTTATGAGAGAGATGGATTTTTCAACCCTCGTGAAATCTGACTAACTAAAATCATCCGCCTTTCTGCCGTAATTCTTTTACATCCAATTTTCGTGCAGGTGGAAAGCCAGGAAAAATAATCTTGACAAATGTCCTGCAAGCGCGAGACGCGCGGCGGGTATCTTACGTAGTACGCAAGCATATTGAACGTAAATAATAGAATTCTGTACGGGGATCGACAGACACACGCGCCAACTTTCAGAAAATGTCACATACTCCCGACCGTTCCAGCTATTACACGCCTCCGACTCGAGGTCGCAATTTGAAATATGGAGTACATACGTGTGCTTTTATTATTTTATTTATTTATTTTTTTAACGGTAGGTAATATTACGCAGGTTTGACAAAAGCACTTTCGGTCCAATTATCACGGTCAGAGCATCGGAAAGTGGAATCATCCGTCAACACCTTTTCGTCTGCAGTCCTAGTACGCCTACATCAATCGGCTGACGAGTAAGGACCCCCGGAACGTGACACGTGGATCACAAATACATGTTGGGGAATTGAATGAAAAAAAATTTCTGATATTTTCACCGGAATCCCGGTCCCACGTCGAGACAATACCGCCAGATTGGGGCATTCAAAAATGAAATTCAGACTGATGAGGATGAAAAAGTCATTAAAATAAATTGGCGTGTTTGTCAACAGGGCGTCATTCGTGGCGAGTGAAAATATCCCTCGAATAAAAAATCAAGGGTGGATGTATTGGGGATGAAAATACGTAAAAAAATGTACAGGTATAGCCTAGGTGATGATAATCCTGAAAATGCGGTTCAATTTTAATTTTCAATCTCAAGTTTGGTGCACGTTTGTAATGATGAATCGGAGAGACCGATATGAGAGGTGACCGACAAATTAATTTACGGAGTGAAGGTAGGAAATCGATGAAGAATAACAATTCGATTATGACTTTGAGTATTCTCCAAAACTTACCGAATATAATATTACAAGGGGGATGTCCAAAAATAGGAGACGTCCTTCCACAGGCTTTTAATGAATGCAATATGACACAAATGTAGAATTTTGATATTGATAGAGAATGACTGGAAGGTATACAACGCGAAGCCTTTAGCTGTGCGGGCCGTCAACTGAGCAAGCATACTTTGAAAATGTCGAGTATTTTCCAGCGCGAGGCTATCTGCACTGGCGGAAATCAATTTATTATTTATACAAAACGAACACCTAGCCTGCATCAGTTTTCTTCAAAACAAACCAATTAATTATACTAGAAACGGCATGTACAGCTAACAGCTAATATCATCGTGACAAGGAAAATAGCAATTTACTTTCTACCAATCCAACTGCACCTGAGAACTCAAAAACAATTTATGGTCTGCTCCTCTGTTAACCACACGGAAAATGGCTACGCGTATGAATTGAGAATAAAAATTATCGCAATAAAGCCCTTCTCGAAAAAGTCATGTTCATTCAAACTTTGTGACGACACTTTTTTATTCGTACGTCAGCGAAAAAGCAACGGGAATATTCAATTTTTTCGAATGAACGATAATCTTGCTCATTACATTAAAAAGATCGATTTGACTAGCAGATTCAGAAATCGTACCAGAAATGCATCGGAATAAAATCATATGAAAGATTCTTGTTCTTGGTCTGAAAAACGAAAATCTATTAAAAATATCTAGTTATAGCCAGTTTGACTATCCAAATTCGGGAATAAACGAATTTTTCCCTTGGTGCAAATAGTATTTTCTCGGTCTGCAGTGCGAATAAGCATGCGGTATACCCAAGACATGGCATATTTGCACTATTCGGATCTATAGTCACCATTCGGCAAACTAGTCTTTCAAACGGTGTATACCTTCCGGGTGAGTATGTGTGTATGTACGTACATACCAATGTTCATGTAAGTACCTGTACGAAGATTATAACCTGTCGCTGATAATTGAAGGTACAATGAGCATGGCATGTGTGGATTATAGCTTCTGCATACGATATTCATTCCGTGCTATTCTTGTGTCAATTTACACCATCATATACAACGTGAACGAAGAGGTAAACAATTTATCCACGCTATGAAAATTATTCTAAATCATAATATCCGTATACAGTTTGAAAAAAGTCCACGCGAAACGTACGAACGAAACATTTATCTAGCTTGTAGACACATTAAGTTTGCATGTAGATGCAGAAAATATGTCACTCATGGAAAATTCCAACGGTATGCATAGCTCGATCTACTGCGCTGAACAAACGGAAACTCTCGATTGAATCCCGCAAAATTTAGCCATTTCGGGACCTACCCCGAAGTAATACACTTACACGCCAAGTTTAACACCCAGGCATCGTTCGTTCAGATTTTGTAAAATTAACTCGATGATTGAATCCAATTCCGAAAGTAATCAGCATACGTGTAACCGACGATTGATGTAATTACACGGAGAAATGCGATTCAAATGTAAATCAAGTCGCGTTAACTCGATTTCGGGTATACATTATCTACCTAATGTCTTCATTCCTAGATACGCCTACGCCCTATTTCGCTATTGCATCTAGAATTAGATGTCGTTTGTCGAGTGACTTGGCCGCTGGTAATGTGATTTCCACGACGCGGAGATTCCCAAATGGACTTGAATTTTCTGATTTCAAGGCGCGAAGTAAAACGGAATATGATTCTAAGATGAGTTTTCCATACCGCTGCAACAACGTATAAGAAAACTTACTTCTCATCTCTTGGTTTTTTTTTTTTCTCCCCTTTGAATTAGCGAGAATTAATTAACTTTCAAATTACACGACCTGCGTATAACTCCGTTACTGCATTGCGAGCTGCGCATTCGAATAACGAACAATCTAGAAATTCAAGCTCATGACTCACGCGGTCCAATGTACAAAGCTACGTCCTTATTTTGTCTTTCATATGAAAGCTCGCACGCATTCATGAATGCATACGTAGCTGGGGAGAATCCTCAGCAATATATAAGGACAATGTATTCGCACACGTTTCTACCGCCGAAGAAAATTCATCCCCTCTGAGTGCACTCAACCCTGAAGCATACCGAGCGTTGCCCTCGTGAAAGTCAATGGGATGCACATCATCCTAAAGAGAGCATTGTTCGTCGCCCCGGCGCCGACCAGACGACTTGCACCATTCTCCGACGAAGCAAGAGAAAATTACTAAGCATCGCGATGGCCTTGTCGACTTCCTACCGTCGCCGCATTTACGTGATGCGATGCGAAACGTCGAGCTAGGATTACGAGATCGTTAGGTCTATTTGGATGTGGCGAAAGCTTCGTCTACGCTCTCGCGTATACCAGTGACCGAGAACACTATAAAATCCCCCCCCGCCATCAACGGCCGTTCTCAATGGAATCTCACCGCTGCGTTTTCATAATTTTCCATTTAAACGTAACTTCCAAATCACTAATAGGTTTACCCGAGCACGTTAGACGGAATGTTATGAAATTTTTCCGCCTTTGAAAAAAAAGATCATAAAATAAATAAGTTTTAGCAAATTGAAGGGTCCAACCGAGTCGATGGGTAAACTTTGCGTTGGGGTTATTCTCACGTGCCACGATACAAGAAAACTACATTTATCCAATGCTATCGGCTACCCACTTAGCTTTCCAAGTTCTTCGAAAGGGGAATTTTGATTTTAAAGCCACCGAACGGTCCAAATCCCCAATCGAAATACAATAAGTATAGCCCCGAGATTGGTATAGATAGATTGTGTTAGGCTTTCGATACGACCGTCGCATCGTGCTGAATAAATATATGTATGTATCGCATCCATCTATCCCCATATAACTCGGTGCATCGATCGATGGCGAATTGAACTGAAATCCTCGGTTTTTTCCCCTCGATTATTATCAATCCATATTCGCTCTAACCGTGCGAAAACACAAAATTTATGATTAACAATTTGTCGATATTTTCCCGCAAACGAACATTGATAAACTTATGAGTTTACAAAGGATCAAATTGTTGTTCGAAACTAATGAGAATCGACAACCTGACAGTGATGTATACCTACCCTTTTTCCGATACGTATAATAATCCAGTGACATTAATTGATTATTCAGCCGCGTGAACTGCAAGGAGCGCAGCTGCAGATGACTGCATCAGTATATCTACGATGGTATATTTCAGATCACATGGACGGCTGTCTTCGGAATATATTCACTAGTGAAGTGTATTAGATCATCAATTATACACTAATAATTCCTATGGAACCGAAGTTGTTTAAAATAAACAGTAAAACTATTCCTACCTGTAACAGTATCACGAGCTCCATAATTAAAATTAGCTGTGCAGTCGAATATAAGGTAACTTTAGAATTCACAACACGAGACAGATAAATTAAAATGAATCCTGTTTTGAACAGTTGATAACCAATCGAAACTCGAAATACCATATGGAACTAGACGAACCTTATGAAATTGATCGAGTTATCGCCAATTTATCGATCCAAAAAGTGTAAAAACAAGAATATCTCGATGAGAAAAATTCGTAGCCAAATTCGACCGACGAATTCGTGTTCCTGGGGTCAAATTACGTTAGAAAAGTGTAATTCGATCGATTTTCAAAATTCTTCATTTTTGGCCCAAAAATCGAAAAAATCCAAAGGGGTACCCCTTGGAATTTTCTCGATTTTGGACCAAAAAAAAATATTCTATTTTATGTGCTGTTCTTATGTATTTTGACCTCAGGAATTCGAATCCACAAGTTAAATTGATTTATCTATAAAATTGATCGAGTTATCGCCAATTTTTCACTTTTTGGAGCAGAAAAATTGGGATATCTCGAAAAGAAAAATTCGTAGCTCAATTTATTCAACGGAATTACGGGACAAAAATTTGTACGACGAATGAAATCAATGTGGCGCGCGCGTGCAAAGCTGGTTGTACTAAATCAGAGTACATAGTATATTCGACTTATAAAACAAAGACTAATCGGTGATTACGAAGGCGCCACATCGGGATGAAAAAATGGCTATCAGCAAACGTCCCCTAGTGTCTCCGTCGTAGCCTAATGCCTTTCGGGCATCTTGATAAATATCCGATGGTTGATCGCTGAAAGAGTTAAACAGAAGAACCAGAGTTAATGTGGGATATCGATTACGCGGTGTATAGATTTGAAATAAAAGATGTCGAGAAAATAAAATCGATGTGTGGGAGCAAAAAAAATTGACAGGAATTACTGCGGTAAATTAGATTGGAATTACTATAAATTGCACTATTGAAATCTCTGCAAACAAAACCCTCTATATACGCTAAATGATATTCATTGGAAATTGATCTATACTCCTAAAATCTGCGCGCCATAAACCTTCGATCGGGCAGATAATTTATGTGCATGAGCGATCTAACGGGCTACACTGCGATAGTGAATTTCCAATTTACATCATTCAACAATTGACAGATCAAACTGTTATGCCCCGGAGTATTCGCTGCAGCACAGAGACCACCAACGGCAACCAGCAACGAAACTAGGTACTTTACTTCGCCTAGCTTACCCTAATCTCCTTAAATTCTGTGGTATACGGATACATATACCTATACCTATACATCCAAAGAACGAGAACTACCTCAAAAGTCGAAAGTGGCGAGTAACGAGTAAGGAACCCACCAAGGAACTGGTTTGTAGTTGGAAGAAAAATAAGAGAGAGAATCCCTCTCCCAATTTACGGCGTACCTCGCAATCTCTTTTACTCGTATACGGTTTCAGCGAATCCCACTATCCGCACTTCACTTTTCCAGCCATGTAATATGATTGGAACGAATTTCACCCTTTGAATTTTCCGCAGCGTAGCCGTTACTTCGAAAAATAATACTCATATAAGCTTTATTGTATTTGATGCTACCGAAAATCAAATTCATCATCTTGTAGTTACGGTGTCAAACCGGACTAGTTTTCACAATCCGTAAAGTTTTTGGAGGAATTAAATAACCCAAAGGATAATTTGTCGCAATTCACTTTCTGGGTTCAATCAGTAATGGGTGGTTCGTGTTAAAAGACGCTTTTCTTCTCTTTATGCTACAATTCAATCGCCCGCTCTAAAAAAATACTTCAAGTACTCCTGCAAGAGCCAAGTTCTCTTTAGAGGCCCTCGCATGGAAGCCCTAAAGACGAATCTATGATCCTTTATGATCAATCGGATGATTTCTCGTCCGCGTCGATATTCTTTTAGCTTCCCCCTTCTTATCCTGATCCAAAGTCAACGCTATATCACCGGCGATTTCAAACTCACACTGATCCCTCACACATCCAGCTCGGCCACATCCGGTATATCGTCGGCATAACTTTGCCCTTCTCAACCTTCACGATATCAGCAGTGTATAAAGTCGTTGCAATGTCAGACTGCGAGAGCCAGTGCGAGAGAACGCTAATCGTAAAATCGATACACCTTTTCAAGGCACCGATAATCTTTTATCATCCACGACTTACCGTGACAAAAAAATATAACGCTCAACCGCATATCTAGATTTGAGTTGAACAATTACTGACCACTATTTATCCACGTTGAAAAAACAAATTACTTGTTAAACGACTGCCTTCGCTAGATCAACTTGGAAAAGGTGAACAGCAAAGAGACACAACTGAGACACACCGTAGGCGAAGTAGATACCGAACACGAATTTAAAAAATTTCAAATTCGAATTCTCACCAACCCTTTGCCGCATGCAATAGTTTCGGAGGCAGTGAGTAATTTCCTTCGTATAGCAATAACTGGTGTAGATCTCTACGAAATTGGTGACAGCCGAAATGAAAGGAATTGGAAACATCTGCAAGCGGTAAGAAACCAGTAGTAGGTCTGAATCCGTTGCCAAAAGTCGATAAAAGCCCAGTAGGTAACTTGATTTCACTAGCATTTGTCATCCACACAAGTGATGTAGGATTTTCAGACACGGCGAATAGGAAAATAAAAATAAGTAATATAAACATTAAATTTTTTTTTTCTTATTTTGGAGTAATACAATTTTCGTTTTCCAGATCGTTTCACGTACTACTATTCTAAGAAGTGATCCTTTTTCGAAGGGTGAGCATTTTTATCAGAGATTACTCATTTTAATAGTGACAAAAAATGGTATGGTAAAAATAATTTTATGCAACTGTCTGTAATTTGGTTTTAAAAGTCTGACACGTCCAGGAATTATTGAGTGTTAATGTCTTCTCAACAAATGTTACGTTATTTAATCCATCGACTAATAATATTGAATGTGTTCTGGTTCCATATTCCACATTTGGAACGCGAACGAAGATAGAACTCAAGTCTTCGTACCAGTTTGGGGCTCTTCGTTGTAGTTCGGGGTCTGGCAAATGTCTAAAAAATTTAAGTCAAAAAGCAGAGTGACAAATGTTAGTCCTGTGATAAGCGGTATCTACGAGAATAAATTGATCTTCACCGCAATCACATTTCACAGCTACAGAAACTCTTACTTTTCATCCCAGGTCAAGAATTCCAAGAGATTTTCAATCATCTTATCCTGCTCTCCCGTAGTCATACCTCGGATGATATTTCTAAATTTTTTCTTTCCATTACGGACTTTGGTGAAAGGTTGGTCGATTGCACTGTTACCAAGTCCTAAAATATCATCCGAACACTTTTGTAGTCCTGAAGAATCTTGCGCGCTGCAGAGTACCGACACGTCCGCATTCCTGGAAAAAAATGAGAGTATTCGTGGCACAACACTTTCGAATTTGCTAGTTTAAATAATACATATGGTTATTAACTCTGCGACTATTTATTTCGTTTTTTCCTAGAGCTGTGTTGCTTAAAAAATATCTGAAACTCTTCTGGATTATTATACGGGCGTACCATAAATTTATAAGTATTAAATTGTAGGGATTATATGCTTGTTCAATGTGATTTTCCTCATGCAGTTTTGTGAGGTATTCATCGGCGGATACGTTGGAAATGATGTAATCAGAAACGAGATGACCACGGCCTTTTCCCGGAGTTTTGGACGACCTCTTTTCGCCTGTTAAATTCAAAAGTGCCCCGCATCGTCCACCTCTGCAAAATGCCAACCAGGTGCCCCCTTCCTTTCCAGATTCCAAGTCTATCCCTGTAACAACCACTCTGAGTTGGGTGAAGTTTAGAGCTGTAATCGTTAATTGAATCTTCAGTCGAAGCATTGTCGAATAATGCAGACCTAGGAATCTGTAATTTTTTAATGTTTGGACTTTCGCGGGTGTTACGTCAGACGAGACAAACTGCTTTCAATATACATCGATATAAAGGCGAGCATCACGTTTTTCCTGAACTTTTCTACATCTTACCTCCCAAGCATTCAGGATAATTTTTCCACCAGTGAGCAGATGCAGTTGGTCGATTCAAAGCTTCATCTCGATTAAAGGCCAAAATTATCCTATACGCATTTCCATCGGCTTTGGGGTTTCGATAAATGAACGTAATACACATGATGCGTGGACAACGACCGAACTACTACTAATAATGTGCGTTTCACCTCACTTGATCTGTTTATGGTATTATCACAGCATAAGGATCCTGTGTCACGGTCCGATAAGAAGTGTAAAAAAATAGGTTCATCAGTATGACTTATAGGTATCATGAAACTTCTCAAGATTGTAATTCTAGTTTCATTGTTTTTCTTCAACACAATATGCAGACTATTTTAACGATCAATGTCTATGGTAGTACTAATAAATCTACAATGTTCTACTTTCGTATGTCTAATATTGCTTTGAAAATCACGATGCGAATTTCAAAGATCAGAAGAATTAGGCCTTATTGATACAACACACTTGAATTTTATTTCAAATTTTTTGGTAAAAAAGTGATACCTTTTGTTCTTAAAAACATTAATTAAATATTAAAGTAGTATCAAAATAACCAGAAGATATACATATATTCTGATTCCTGTTTTATTCGAAATACAAAGTATGCTTAAGTATATTTAAAGTAATGATTTGTGTCAGTGAATGAAATCTGATCACAAATTTTAAGTGTTTTTTGTTTAGATTACGGAATCATTCTTTACATAGAATAGCTGATCCTTAATGAAATATCAAAATAGGCTTAATTACATCAGTGAAAACAATCAGTATAATGGAAGCGGCTCTTTGCTGTAAAGCATTTTAACAGGTTGATTTTTAGCTCTGTCTATTGCTGCAAGAGCTAAGGTAACAAGGTTGTTGTGAATTTTTTCTAGATCATCATTTCCATCAATTGCAACCCAAGTCTCATCCATCAATAGTCGAAGATTGGCTGCAACTTTTTGCTGAATTTGATTACAATCAAAACGTTCCTTGCCCCAATCACTACGTAACATCTGTGACTTTGTATCTACTTCAAGTAAAGCAACTAAATCTGGTTGAGGAAGTCCACGATCAGGTTCTCTGCACCAAAACAGATCTCTTCCTGTGGTTGCTGCTGTATATGCAGCTCCAGATGCCGCATACCTGGATAGAAAAGAACCAGACTTATACTGACTTGTTCTCAGATTCAACCGAAGATAAGTTCACAATAGTCAAAAACTAAATTTCATATTACTCTTCTACCCATGGAATTTAGTTGCTTATAGGTTTGAGCGTACCTATCAACAACCAAAGTAATGCCGGAATTAAGGGTCTTGATAATTTCAGTGGAGCACTCCCATCTGTTCGATGAAAACAAAAGGTGAACAGTCTCAAATGGTAGTTCCTCATTCCGGGACAGAAACTGGTCTATAAGTTTCCCAACCACGGTTGTTCTGTCTGAAAAAAAAAATTAATCTTGTGAAAAAAGTTGGGAATTACTATTTGAATCTGGAGCAATTTTATAGAAATCGTTTCGATTTGCACGAGAATATAAATATGAATGAGGGCCTCTGATTTACCACATGGAGCCTCAAAACACCATGGTACTTTGAGATGCTATAGATGGCCTGGAGATGATTAGCAAGAGCATGAAGGTCAGGTTAGGTTCAATGGAACAAAACCTGACGAGAAAAAGTTTTGGTTTAAAACTTGTCTTATCGTCGTACCAGGAAATCTCCGAGCTTCGGCTGATATTCCAAGTAAATTGAGAGCATCCACTAATTTCTTCACTTGTGTCGATTTTCCCGCTCTGTCACAGCCTTCTAGTACCAACAGCGCGCCTCGTTTACTTGTCATAATTATTAGTCGATCGCAACTGTTGTGATAAAATAATACCTTTCAAAACTAAACTAGCTGCAACGAACTAGACCAGTGAAATTTATACCCGCGAAATAATTACAAGTTATGATCACGATCACGTTTCAATCAACTGGAGCAGTGAACTGGTACAGTGAACCAATGGCTCAGCACTGGAGCCGTTGACTGATGCGCTGGAGCACTGGATATTCAAGGCAAGAGGTCGTGTGACTTTTTTAGGGTCTCTTTGATGTCTACTCAATGAATTTCGGGGATTTACATTTCAGTAGAGTATTCCTATGGTTATTGCCTAAGCATATATTTTCCAAATAATTTCCAAATGCTCATAGTACGCCTATGTATCCTGGTGTGATCGTTGAGAGCCACTGATATATGTATACAGCGAAATTTCGGTGAAACGGGTTGCGATCAACGTATGTATCGAAATATTTGAATTTCTCCGCGTACTCTCCGCTGACTCCGGCAAGACTCGGGTTTGCTCGTAAACCGGGAAATTCAAATATTTCAACACACGCGTTGATCGCAACCCGTTTCACCAGAATCGCACGGTATATTCTATTGAGGGTAGATGGAATTTTGCTTTCTGGTTGCAAACTTCAATGAAGTCTGAAGGTTAAAATAGAGCGTATTTTCAAAACCGATATTTGTGCTAATGTAATAATAACACTTAGCGCGTGGATTGAATATTGGTAATTAGCGGTATGCATGTACGATTATTTGAGCATGAAAGCAAAAGGATGATCAATCATTTTTTTTTATAGTTAACACAGATCCAAGTCAATATTAAAATACACATGCATATAGACATGTATGTATGTACATCGATGCTCAACGTTCACCGTGAATGGCTTATTGTTAATGATAACATTACATAAGTAAACTCATAGTTCAAATTGGTCATTAGAGTGACGCATTCGTTATTTCTTGAAAATTACGATAATGACTTTTTCCGCAACTAGAAGTGTGAAAAATGACTATTCATAAAAACGGAGTTTTCTGGGGAACGGAGTATAAGGCAAAGCCGAGCAATTTATTTTCAGTAGAGGACAAACTTTGAGATTGATACAACATGAGTACAGCTACCTTACTTGTAATTTTAGCGGTAGCTTCGACTGCGGTCGGATCACCAGGTGAGCCGTCATATTTTTCCATATTACCAAGAAAGAAAATTTGAAATCACTACAGCAGACTTTTGGTTTTGCGTAGACGCTATGAATTCTTGTAGTTCCCTGGAGCAATACAATGCTTGTGGCGTATCTCCAGGTTGCGTGCAAACCTGTGACAATCTATCCGTAGGTCTCGTCTGTGCAGCGGTACGTTGATTTGTTTATAAATTATGGTCCATTTTATAAGCTACTAATGCGAGAAAATTGTTTATGTAAAGGTTTGTGTTCCCGGATGTTTCTGCGTAGAAAATCATGTGAGGGAACACGCGAACGGACCTTGCATTCCGATAACCGACTGTCCTTCGTACCCGAGAACTAATGGTTAATAAATAGAGTCGTTTGAAATCTTCTGCTTATGGAAGTATGGTAGTTGAAGGGCTGTGATGCTGATTAGTTTTTTCTGTCTAAAAAAATATCAACACATTATGTAACGATTATTTATAATAAATTGCCGCATTACCAACGTCAATTTTTCAGTGATGCACATTATCGACCTATCCTTTTTTTCTACAAAACAATAAACAATCTTTGAGATTAGTGCAACTTTTGGATCAGCTCCGACAACTTTAATTTTGATTTCATAATATATTTTATTATCATTTTCGTAAATGACATCAATTATAATAATATATAATACACGTTATCCATATTACCCATAAACGTACATCAACTCTGAAAGAATGGTATCCATATAATGTATTACATCTCAAGCCAAATCACATTGCTTAGCAATCTTACTCATACATAACATACAGCTCCAATAATACTGCTGTTTCATAACAACACTAACCATATCAGGTCTATCTTTCTTGCATTAGCGGTACCTCAATGTGTTTCTTCAGTGGGTAGTTACAGGTATGAATACATATCATTGCACAACTGCAAGTACAGAAAAATTCGTAATCGAGCTAGTTGGAGATAACATTTATAATTACGATTAAGAGACAACCATTCACAACCTTGGAAACGCTTACATGAACGTAGTTTTACTTGATTTTGACAATAGAATTAGTAATTGCTGAACATGTCTATATTGTGATAGCAAAGGGAAAATGCTGAATATAATCATTGTCCGCAAGAACAAGCACCAGTAAGAATATGTCAAAATGCCGAAAGTAATGTACTCTCGAAAATTCATCCTCTGATAACATCTCTATACATTCACAGTAACAATATTCCGAATTGCATATTTCGCTAATTCAATTCAACACGATCTATGTTCACACTTGCAAAAACATGACATAGATAGACAATAAGGATTCAATGAGGATATAAACATACAATGCATTACAGAAAAACAACATAAACCAAAGTTTCACAGGTAAAATAGGTATTTGTATAAATTACTTAGCTGGAAAAAATTTACAGAAAACCAGCTGCTTTGCTTGCGGAAAATGACAATTAAAGCACCGTATAATATTAATTCAAGGAAATTAAAAAACATAAATGAGTTTGTAATTGTTTCAATGATTCATCTGTCTAACGAATAATTGGGCAAAGAAAACAAGTATTGTCAGTCCCAAACAATCCCTTTTTTTCATTCTTTAGTTGGAAACTCTTAAACAAGTTACATAATTAAAATTATTCAATTGACGCCAAGGATAATATAAGGTTCAACGAAAACGGCAGCCAACATACCTCCTATATACAATAAATATCATTTGGATTGAAGTGACGAATATATCAACTTCTTAGTTTGAGCAATTTGGAAAAACAGTGTTTAATGCTTTGCAAATGCAACTAGTTTCGCGAAAACACAAATAACGGAAATGAACAATCCTAACCATCTATCAATAACACGGAAATTCGGTCAGTAGAAACCCAGAACCCATAATAGTACACCACACAGGGTGTAATGTTAATTGAAAAAAGCAATGATTCAAAACACAAGTATTCTAGGCCATCAAAAATAAAAGGGCCAACTTCATTACGTCTGTACAAGTGGATCTTATTAGGCATCGTTATAAGCGAACCTCGTCTATTAACAAACATTGCGGCACTACAATTCATAAATGTTGATAACAAAATATACAGCTCGTTTCATTAAGGCGTGCAGTGGGCAGCAGGATCGACAAAACATTACTAGATTACAGAAAAAATTAAACATCGTACGCGAGCACCATTGTAATGGTAAGTTAGAATTATTTGTTATTCGGATAGCAGCATCAGTATTAGCTCAGAAGTTAGTGTTGGTTTTTTTCAGTACAATTGCTGACAAAGTCGTGCCACTATTCCAATACCCAGATACTGCTTCAATCTTGTTGGTTTAGGACTAACAATAACGTTTCACGAGTATGCTAGGAAATTTCTTAGATTTCTTTGCTGCATTGCATATTTGGTAGCTATACGAGCGCATATTCGCAAAAAATGCCATTCCAAATATTGCTAAGCATACAATAACGATGGTTCTGATTACCAGATAATTTTTTATAACTTCATTTCCTATACATCCGTTCAAGCTTAACGGTTCAAGTGATGTCTGCGATATTTCTATTATTGTTTAAAAAATCAGCCTTGAGTAGCAGCGTATACCAACTTCAGTAAGATAATTCCTCATAAATTTTTGAGAATTATTAGTGTCACCATTGTTAATGTTTATATTAGTTTGTAACTACTATTAAATAAAGGATAAAGGGCTTTATTTACAATCATAGGTGGACCAAAGAATTCTTCCAGAATGATCGAAAAAAATAAATGCAGAATTTTACAGTGAAATTGGATGTCTTATGTTAGTTTAAAAAACCATATTAGTTTATATTTATTGTTCAATCTGTTCGGAACGCAGTTTTCACTTGTCAATAATATCGCATAAGAATTGTGTTATAAAATTACAAATTCGATTCTGGAGCTCGGTATTTATATACAAAATAGAACATATTACGAAAATGTTTATTTTCCTTTTGGCTAATGAAATTGAGCTCCATAGAATAATTGTGTAAATACTCAACTCGACTGTATCCTTCACTTAAAAGTAGTCTTAAAACTTGCAACCTAACTACACTATTTCTCAATTTGTCTAATATCTGCTAAGACAGAAACAAAAAAGAATCTGATCATTAGCTTCTTTGCTCGTGCATCTGTGTTCAAGAGCTTGCCTTTTCAAATTCATAACATTTTCCTACTTACAATTAGTAACTGCAAGAAACAGGCATCGAATTAATAGCCCAAGACACACTGCTCATTTAGAACACTATATTATCCTATAAGCAAAGTCGCATCATGTTGTTTTTTTGCCTAAGTATTCATAACGTAACCACGTATTATATTCATACCTAATTATTGGATTTACCACGCTTGTTATCCATCAGTGGATGTGTAAAAATGTATATTCAGGCCATGAGTTGTGGCGGAAAGTATCTGTTTATCGAGGAGGATATCTACTCCGAGAAGCCTTTTTTGATGCAGAATCTTTCACGTCTGTAGGATTAAACATCATTGGTCCCTGTGAATGTAAAATTTCATATTACATTTGAAGGTATAAAATAATACGCCATTTTAAATTCATCTATAGAAAAAAAAATAACTATAAAACTACATCTCAAAGATAAATTTGTGGCTAAGAAGCACTTAATATTCTCTCCTCATATTAATTAGGTGAATTGAAAAATGTTGCCTTGCAAAAACCAACACCTTGATACTAAATAGCGTTTTTCTACTTGCACCATACTTGCACTGATATTATTATATGCCATAGGCACAGTCACCTCCCAGGTTGAAAAATGAACGCAACAGACGCAATACAAATTGCTTAAAATTATTGAGGTCAATTTGAAGTGATTAGAGTATAATTCTAGCATATAAACCAGCTCAACTAGCAAAAAGTAATTCCCTTTTAGTATACTTTTCGTTCATTGTACATCACGAGATTCTTCATTGGGTCCATAAGCATTGAATCAATAACAAGATATCCTGCAGATGCAAACGTATTTATCATTTGCAAGCCATGGGTAGGATTCGCGTAATAGAAAAGTATACAGTGAATGTGTGTGTACAACATGCGAGCAACAAGTCATTGAAATACAGTGAAATGATTTTCACAATCTAGGATCTTCTCTGAGATGTCCACATTGTGTCTGTTCATTTGAGCGTCAAGCGATGTGACGGACAAGTAAAACATGTTGAAAGACTATTGATTCTGGAAAGTTACCATCCATTGATTCGCTCAATCGCCTATTATGCTTAGCAAAGTCATCACAAGTGACAACTAAGAATTAGAAATATAAATTTCAAATCATCCAAGTAGACAAGCTTTGAAATTGATGTTGATACTATATCAAATATGTTGGAGTAAATAATACCAGAGTTCAGAAATATTACCTTTTCTTGTTGAAGGAGACGCGGATCCCTCATAGTGTAGCTCTGTACCTCTCGAGAAAGCGAGCTTGCCGAGCTCCACCGAGAGAGCTGAATTGCACATACAACACAACAATGTTGTCTCAAGAATTGATATTTTCTCTGAACCATTCTGATTTACACTTGATTCAATTACACAGCATTGAGCATTCATAGGTAGGTTGGTACTAAACTAGTTCCAAAAATGAAGCATTTCAAAGCTCAAATGAACGATCATTGTTCTTGTTAATGTTGAACAGCACATTCACTTTTAATCGTTTGCCCGAGTACTAATGCTGCGTAATGCGTGAATGGGTGTTATATAAAAGGAAAAATTTTTCCTTCAGTTTATTCCACTTTTGAAGAAAGAATCATTCTAATTTTTAGGAACTGTTTCATAAAAAGGTCACACACCGATAGAACAGCATGCATATTTAGTATGAATAATGACAAATGTAAGAGAAAAATTGAAACAATAATACCATCAACAGCAAAAAAAGTACAATCTACTGTAGCATATTAGGAATATTCGCACAAAATTCATACAATAAGCAACAGAATGGGTTTGAAGCTTGATATTACCTCGTTATTGACAGTATGTAACAGTATTCAAACAATTTATGTGGAAAATGCTTCATCAATGCCACAATATCATGTTTATGTATGTACTCTAGAATGTTGGACAAGTCGATAATGTGAACATTTGTCATTTGAAAAAAAGTGTCTGATGAAATAGCAGTATTTCTAATCTAACTGTAGCATGAAATTAGTTGGAAAAATTTAAAATGGGCCACGTGATTGCAAAATATTTGCCATATGAAAAAAGATATATACATTATTTTGGCAAGAATAAAAGGCTCCAGAGTGGAAAAAAATGCAAATGTGTAAACAAGCAATGTGAAAATATAAAAACAGAAGTGAAAAATAATCGAATTAATAAATAATCATCTTACTATTGGTAACAATTGTTATTTGGCAATGCCATTCTGCTCCCCAGACTGCTTGTAAAGAGAAACAGAAAGTATGAATTACGTTTGAAGTATACAGTGTGTGTGGAATGTGTCGGTATCACTTATTTATTCAGAAGTCTATCCACCCATAAAAAGATAAGATACTTTGAACAGCAGAAAATTAAAATGCAATAGCGCAACAATTGTATCATATTAACTAGACATTTGTCTATAATAGTATCCGTATAAAAATTAATCTGACTGCTTGATAAACTCAAGTTTGTTACAACGATTAATCTTCCATCTTTACCTATTTCAAATCAAGTTTTACAACATTACAGTTTCGAGGCCATGTTCAACATCGAAATAGAGCATACAAAAACAAAAGTGAATATTCATACATTGTACAGCGTGTACATACATATCTATGTACAATGAAGACATGCGTGAAACTGTATTGTTCTTCATTCTATGTACTGAATAATTGTGCGTACGAAATATACAAAATTAAATTACATTATGTTTTAACTCTATTTATTGTCACTTACCCCTTGCTGTAGATTTTCACCATTAGCTACTGAGGCAGAGGTCAAAAAGTCAACTGGTGCACCTGGATCATTCACTGAAACATAAATGGCACATGGGTGTTAGATTTTTCTGTAACCTTGTAACATTTGTACAAATTATTAAATCATGCAAAAAAGTAATTCAATACCTGGTGCAGGAATAAAGAATTGAGGTGAAGTTGTAGTATTGGGCATTGGTGCGGCAGCTGTAGGAGGTGTTACAGATGGTGCAGCAGCACCACTTTTTGACCCACCAGGGTTCATTACATCAACGTAGTTTGCTCTTAAACTTCTGCCTTTTGGCATCTTAAACATGTTGTTTCCAGTGGGTGGTTTGTGAACAACATTATTAGAGACTTCATCAAATCGACCTGAATGGTCAACAGAAGACGGCATTGTCTTTACTGGAGGTAAAGATTCTGTTTGAGGTAATCTGAAGCCCATTTCAGAAGCTTTTGGTGGAGGTGGTGGGGCGCCAGAACTCTCGTCCCCATCAGCATCTTTATTTGTCCATTTTTTACCAACAGCATCCCACACGATCTGGAACAACACAAGACAATAGACACCTGATTCCATGGCCTTTACTTCTTTACAAACAGCTTCGATGAATATTATTTTTGCCAACTCTCGACAAAACCGAAATTCACCAAATAACGGAGTCGTATTTTTTAAATTAACATTCAAGGGTAAAATTACTAGCGCTAAGAATTCGTAGTATTTAAATCACATTTCTAAATTAGTTACAATTCGCTGTTAAAGCTTTTGTAATTATTCAGTATAAAATAATTAAATTTAATGTTATTTGCTTCTGAATTATTAAACTTATTTTATACTGGCCTTCAACTGTTCCACTTTCCGACTATGGTTGACTTACTACCACAAGGACCTTCGCGAGCCCTTGTTAACATAAGATGAAATATAAAACTATTTTTCATACCTCAATGCTACAACTGAGCAGTTTCAGCCAAAAATTTATGAAATCATAATGTTCTCACCGTTGGGTCACTATCATCTGGCAAAATCATCTGATTCTTCGGCTTAGGAGCAAGTTTACTGAAGAATCCACCAAACCATGAACTCCCACTGGCAGCATTTTTCTTTTCTGATGGTTTCTCAACAGGTTTTTTAGATCCTCCAGCTAATTTTGATGATTGTGTTGGGTTATCCAAAGCATCGAGTTCTGCTAAGGGATCATATTGCTTATTTTTGGATGGTCCCATACTTATTGTTGGCTGCGGCTGGAACAAAATGTACACATAATTATCGTAACTACATTCTGGCAAAGTCTATCGTTGCTTACTGCAATAATGTGATTTTCATTACACTATTCTCTATCAAAATACTGTAATATTGTATTTCATTATTAAGATGTATTCATCACAGTGAACAATGAATAACTTTGCAAATCTTTAATTTGATAACATTTATTTTTTCGTTGGACATCTAAGAAACCAACATATACATGTGCATATAATTAACAGTGCAAAGAACAGTTCGAAGTCTCTATCATGCAATGCTATGTGAAGTCATATGATTACTTATTGCATTGTTATGATAACACAAACTTTCAAGTTAGTCTGATCAAGGAATGAAAAATGAAATGAAGGCCAAAGTTTGATAATGATACATAAAGGTGGTTAGATAATCACGAGAACAGTTAGTTAACTAGCAATCAGAAAAAAGATGTAGAAAATTATAGATTTGATCAAAATATATATGCATGAAAATCAAAAATCCTATACGCTAATTTTGTATCCTTTTTGAAAATTTACAGCTTAAATACAATAGAATAGCTTTATTTCACACTGTTCGTTGTATAACAATTATTTATATATAGGTATTTTTATGTATGGCCATATATTATACATAATAATGTATTTTTAAAGACACGTAAATACATGTATAAAAATCATTTGTGGCATAAATATCATAACACTAATAATAACAATGTAATAATAACATCACATCCAAATGTACACCTATGTCACAAACGTTTATAAATAGATATTGCACACCTAGGAAATAACCGAACAACATTAGGAATTATTTCATTCGAAATCACCAATAAATGTCAGAAACTATTTCAGAAACTGATTTTCTAGGGGTTCTGGTTCTGATTTTTTTGAATGAGTTATTCGTAAAATGAGCTTATGATGAATTTCAAGTGTATCTTCCAGAAAAATGTTGAAAAGTAATCAATGATTACAGATTATTGAATGGAAAATATAAAGACATAAATAAATTTTAAAAAAGGCTGGGGCTGATACGTCAGAGGTGAATGCACAGCCATATGGCTTGTCACTGTGAATTCAACATACCTAATTAAGGACAGTTGTTATCGTTCATTAGTGTATTAAATACTATCGTTTATAGGAACATCAATATCAAAAGTTTTGGATATGTCTTTGCCAGATTGTATACTTCGTCTTACTTGCAAACGGGTCATTGAATTGTTATGCAAAGGCATATCTATAGGATACGTTCCCCGGAAAATAAGTGGTTTATAATATGGATGCTCTCTGCCAAATTGGACATCATTATCATCACACCATGCATCGACAGTATCACAGATAATGTCTTTTCTCCGAATATGAGGTGCGACTCTAACTATTTTTTTTTCATCAAAACTGCAATACTGTCTTAAACTCTGGCTTCTGTGAGCAGGATCAGTAATTGGGCATTTATCTTTTTCAGAAAAGTTAAGCTGCTCAGATGATAAAAAGTTACTTTCATTGAGCTGTACATCTAAGTCACTGAGAAGTGGTGCTTCATGAGGAATTTCGGAATTTTTGTTTGAATCTACAGTTTGTGGTTCATGTTTCAAATCGTCATCAGATCCATCACCTGCATTTCTATCAGAAGTTAGTGTTGAGTGATGATTAGTAATGATTTTAGATTTACACTTCAAAAATACAGGAGGTTGAGAACTCGGCGGCTTTGTTAATTTTGCACCAATTTTGATTTTTGAATTTTTAACATTGATTTTATTGCCAGATCGTATGTCTGGATACGACAACGTCAATTTGGGATACTTCGCAGATCTAAAAGTTTTCTGTGATTCATAACTCGTCCCGCCAGATTTAGAGGTATATACGTTGGTGTGCAATGAAATACTATCATGATTAATGAGATTTTGCTGCACACTTGTACGATCATTTAAGTCCGGATTGTTTAGTGGTCGGCGTTGACGCAGACAATTATCTGTCGAGGAACCTGATAGTTGACTGAAGCTGAGAGTGCTATACGAAGTGCTTGTAAGATTACTTACGTCAGGTGTAGGTGGCTTCTCTTCCTTCTTTGACTGTCCATGAGAGAGTGTCAAGAAAGAGATGACATGATTAATTTGATTGTCAACTCGCACTTGCATTCTATTTTAAATACCAATTAAATAAACTTCGATTCCGTACTAGTTGGAACATTATCCAAAATCCCAGATCGTAATAAATAACCATTTAGAATATGAATGAAACAACGAATGTCACGTTTCAGTGAAATGTTAAAATGCACAATGATGATATATTTTTAATTTACGCAATCTAATACAATGTAGTTCATTTTAAATGCCTTACCTCATAGTTCCATTCTTGTTGTACATTATCGGTATGTACTTGTTCATTCCGATATTGCGACTGCTCAGGCTGTTGTTGTAGATCGGTCTGAGAATATTCTGGAGCAGTGTAACCAGGTTGACTATAACCTTGCTGTCCCCAATAATCTAATTGTGACTGTGGTTGCTGGTTCTGAGTGACATCAGGCGAATTCTCAATATACTGAGGATTTTGATTATTTGAAGTATACGGGTCCTGGATAGTATTGGGCAACGACATCGGCTGCCACTCTCTTTGTACGTCAACTGTTGGCACTTCCATGAGAGAAGTTGGACCATCGTGATATTCAGGTTGACACGCACCCCAATGTTGTTGAGGCTGCTGACCATTGTATTGTTCTTGCGGTTGATTAATGTTATTATCATCATTTGTAGCGTGTGTGTCGTACATACTTTCTTGAATAATTTCTCCATTCTGTAACAATTGGGCATACGTATATAAGATCAACTGCTGAACATGTACCTAAATATATGTCACTACTAGGCACACGTTATATAAAAACCAGGGCATCGAACTACCTTGCACTTATCAACAATTTCTTTCAAATTATTGAGCCATGTGAGATTCGCAGCATCATCAATTGAGTCCTTGCATACTGGATCATTATACTTAATTCTGTCGCCTAAATTGTGAATATGCTCAATAAACGACAACTGATACTTTGATGGCTCACGAGCAATGTTTACAGCAATCTGTTCGATGTACAATAAAGCTTTTTCTGTGAGTCCATAATCAACCATTTTCACAGCCAGCCCGTATTTGAAAGTCTGTAGATCAACGAGCATAAAGCCAGGTTCGCTGAGGTTGCGGGCGTATTCATAAATCTCGGTGAACATGATGGCTTCATTGGTAACAAACTCTTTATATGGCTTATTGGGGTTTGAACCAAGCAGAACTAGCTTACTAGTTGGCGCTCCATAAGGCCCGAAATCAACTTGAGCCAAAATGTAGCAGAAATGGGCTGCATGTATATGACCTCTCCCCATCAAAGTGTCACCTAAGGTGGTGATCGCTTTACGATTAATATCTGGATTAGGGGATGTGTTCGATATTATCATTGCTAGATGAGGTCGCCAATCTCCCCATTTAGGCTCCGCGACACACTGAAAGAAAGAAAAAATCGATTATAGAATGATGTAGTTATCAAATAAAAACTTTATTACATTGGTGATCGTTTGTATTTGTTTTTCAATTCATTTCAGATAATGCAAAATTGAATATGTTACCGTAACACTAGCCGGTACTCGACCAGACTGAAGCTGATACAATGTCTGCAACGGGTCGTTTGCCGTCAATCCATTCGCAAACCGAGTCATGACCGATGCGTGTGTTCGTTTATCCAACTTGCTAGCAAGAAACAAAGCGTGACCCCAGAGTCCATTGTCCATTGCATATTCTGGAAATTAGAGCGAAATATACCAAATCGTAGAAATGAAAATTATATTGAATCAATACCTGCTAATCTCTGGAACGAAATGGAATAAATTTTACCTAATGCTTCCTGGCCACACCCATATAAAAGCAACTCCCTAAAATGATCTGTGACTTGATCAATGGAAAGTGGATTATTTAAATTGCGTTTCTCATCTGTATCCAAAGGTGTTGCAGTATCTCTATTGAGCTCATCTCCACTCGTAACAACGGACTTCTGAGAAATCACTGATTCCCTTCTGGCATGAATTGGCCTTTGTTTTTCATTGTATGGATATGACTTTTGATTGGAGAGCAATAGCTCCGCTATGTCAACTCCAACAACATTCTATAAAAATTTATGAATTCCTTCAGTCATGATACAATACGAATATGAAAATATTATCCATACACTTCGACTAAATTCAACAAATAGCAATACCCCATTTTGGCGGATCAGCATCACCATCAACTCGTACAATAATATATATGACGGTGGATCGTCCACATCTTCACTGTATTCTGCTTTCTTTATTTTCGCCTCACAATATTCGATAATGGTTTTTTTGTGGGTGACACCCCTGCATTTTGAGGTATTAAAATTCAATTAGTCATAGATTTAAACTGACATAAAATATTGGCCGTTCTGCGTGAATGAAATTTGAGGGTCTCTTTCAAAAAACTGATTCGCATGCTTAAATTGGAGAATGGTAATTACACTTGCTTAATCAGAGGGCCAGGGTATGCCACTAGTTCTCGCACAATGGGATCATGCGCAAGTAAACTTGACACACGAAGAATATCTACTCTGGCAAGTTCTCCATCAGCAGGATAGCTTGCATGCATATGAACCAATGAGCCGGTTGAGAAACTAACTGAAAATTTAAAAAATAAACGAATATACAGACAAATTCATTGCCTGCATAAAATGTAAATTCACATGAGATTATTTAACCAAATGGTTTACCTTTAACATGAGACGTAGAAAATTTGGTGGGAGTTAATCGGGCTGATCCAATTGCAGTATCTTCCAATAAAGAGATATCACCTAGGGTGCGTTTATCACCAGTTGTCCTATTACACAAGCTGAAGTAAGATTATGTCAATGATATGCGGATGAAAGCCAATGGAAAAAAAAAACATCGAGATGATTGGTCAAAACTGAACCAGTTACAACCGTCAAGTAATATTATTCCGTTACTTAGATACTGGCACGTGGTAAATTTTAATAGAATTTATCCAAAATGATTAGATGGAAAATGTAAGGGTTCTAAGACAAACACTTTTTCAGCAACTTGTTCGAAATCAGCAGAAAAATGATCGCAAGAATAATAGTCATACGTCTGTAAGCAGCTAGCATCATACGACGAGCATACTTTAGAATTAAACCTTGAACTGAGTGTGTGGGTCACTCAGTCTCACCTATTCAAACTGTGCAATGCGGTGCTGTGTCGCCACAAAGGGCTCCTCGAATAACCAGGGGACCCGAAGTATGAGACGTATAGTGCCTTATTCGGAGAGTTGAAGGAGATACTTGGATTTGCAAACAATCTGATGTGTAATAGATGGGTGATAAAAATTTTGTGACAATGTATCTACTTAATATTCCTCTACATCGTTTGCAAATTGGTGACTAACATAAAGATGTAGCTATTTTGATGAGATAAATTGACTGTTTATGTTACCCGCAGTTCTCACCTTTCATCACATGAGCTACGTCCCGAATGAACACTTGCCCTGTCCTCTGAATAGTTGACACCGCCTCGAGCAGCCTGCGGCTGCTGATGCTGCGAGGCATAATATTTGTGATACCATTCCATATAAGCAGCAGGATTCGTACGCCTCAAGTTCTCCAAATATGCATAGTAGTTTGTTCCATAATTTGAAGTATAATCTGCATAACCCCCGCCATACGCTGAGCAAATGAAAGTAAATCGAAACCAGGTTTACTTGAAAATGAACCTCAACAGACCAGAGTATGGATTAAAACCATAATTATGAAAGATTAAAGCAGCATATCACCTTTCGTACCGTTATATCCATAATAAGGATCTCTACCCCTCGTATAATAGTCTCGATCTCTGTCGTTATAGGATGATCTGCTGGATGGCCTCGAGCTAGAATACCAGAATTCAATTATAAAAATTACGTACATTATTTTTTCTCTTCATAATATGACCATATTAAAAAATTGAGTATCACCTTCTGGTGTAAGGATCTTCATAATAATCTCTTCTATAGGAATCCCGTGGATCATAGTCTTCGTACCTACGCCCCCGTCTATCAGTCTCTCTTCCCCTTTCTCGATCAGGGTACTCCCTATCGCGCACATATCTCGGATCATAGTCTCTTGGGTCTCTTGCCCGTGTATCTCCATCTCTTACTTTTCTTCTATCATTATCCCTTTTTCTTCTATCATCAAGATCATCCTTACCTCTGCTTCTTCTATCGAGCTCTTCTTTTTCTCTGCCACGTCTATCTAGATCATCCCTACTTGTGTGGCGTCGCTCGTCATCACGGTATGAGGTATCACGACGATCCAAATCTTCTCGAGAGTTGTAGGCTCGTTCGAAATCAACACCTCGTCTCGGTTCGTAATAATAATCTTCATCGTAATCACGGTCACGGTCGTAACTACAAGAATTAAAAAACCGACATATAATTTACATTCTAAGAGGAGCATTAAAATAATTACAGGAACTACTTTGATTTCGGATTCAAACGTTCCTACTTACTATCTGCTTTTTCTGTCATACTCATATCCACGTCGTTCTGAACTTCTCTCCCTTCGCCGCTCTCTGCTTTCCTCCCTACTATTTCCAGATCCTTCATCATCTCCTTCCTCATACGAATCTCTCCGATTCAATTGGACATTACCACCTTGATTTTCACCCAATGAAGCACCAACTGCTTCCTCCCGTTTGCTCCGAGTCTCATTGGATTGATCATGTTTAGGGTTTCCAGCTGAAGATTATGATAAAAAAGTTTCAATTATTACTATGAGTGTTGTGAATTTGCCTGAGCATAAAAACTACTTTCAATGGTAAGAATTCATTCTTCTACTCCATGGATATTAAACAACAACTTAAAAGCAAACTAAAGCATTGGTAAATGCTCAACTAACAGGTGAGTGTTGCTCCTTTTTGAGATCCAGGGACTACTCGCGCATCCTCTCTATCATTAGAAATTGGGACTCCCTCACTATGTGAAGCTCCCCCTGGGATTTGCCGCACACCATTATCCACTGGTTGAGTGAGTTCTTCACTATCGTTTCCTCTTCCCGGAACTTCTCTCAAGTCAGTTGGTTCTGGAGCTGGAACAAGCTGTGGTTGTAGACATTCTTCACCAGACGGATCATTGCGTCTTGTATCTGGCAGAGTTCTGCGATTTTCTGATGGAGCATCATTTCTAAACTGTTGAGGAGGCAATGATCTTTCCCTACCAGAAGGATCATTTCGGCGCTCGAGTAACTCTGTATCAGCCCGTACTTGCAAGGGAATATTTCGTTCTTGACCTGAAGGAACATCTCTGCGCTCAGTTCGATCGCTGATATTTCTCATTGGTTGAACGTTATGTTCTTGCCCAGAAGGATCATTTCTACGAGGATCCAGATTGCGTAGACCAACTTGAATGTTCTGCTCTTGGCCTGTTGGATCGTTTCTCCGAGGATCCGAATTACTCGACTGGCCAGGCACCTCTCTTAGGAAAGGAATATCATTTGGAACCTCATCATTTTCATCTTCTTGGCTAGGTGGTGAAGGCTCATGCTGCTGATGAGAATCTGTTAATTCACCAGTTTCCAAGAATGTATTTCTATCATTTGACGCAAACTCGTAATTGTCCGGTCCCTATAAATAATACAAACAATAATGGAATAATAGGCACATTTTTGGAAGAGGAAGAAGTCGCTCACTTGTAAAACATACTAATTAAGCACTTTTGTAATCACCTCAATTAAAAGGAATCACAGTAATTTCTTTATTTGAAGAATATTACCAGTAAAACTCATAGTCTAATGTTTTTAAATTTTTTTAGACCTCTAGAAAACCTCTAGAAAATTCGTGAATATTCAATGCTCTGAATCTTCAAATGAGTAGTTTTCAAGAAATAAAAAATCATGTAATACAATTACCTGTTCAACTTGAAGAGATTGTTGTGGTTGATGTAGAGTTGGTACTTCAACATTATTGATGTCTTCTTGCAAGTCTCTTGGAACAGCCGGATCCTTCAATTGGCTTGTGCCTGATTTAGGTTCGTTATCTAAAGTTTCTCTATTTATGGAATCGTGTGATCCGTAAATATTCCGTTTCTGTAGCATAGGAGTCACAACTTCTAAATTCACAAACTCGGCAGACTGTTGTATGTTTTCATAATTTTCAATATTCTGCTCAGGTGTCCAATTTTGTGGTCTACTCTGGTTGTCCTGACGGTACCAGTTATTCTCTGATTGTACTGCAGTATTACGCTGTGCGTACCACTGATCGTATCCAGCATTTTGTGGTGCAACTTCAGAAACCCGGCTATTATCGGTTTGATATGTATGAGGCGAAGTATGTTCTTGAGAGCCCAGTGGAGGAGGGATAGATTGATTATCCGATTGTCTGTCAGTCTCGGCAGCTTGAACTTTTTCAGAGACATCACGGAAATGGTCTGGCTGCGCATTAGCTATACTTTCACGTGATGATTTTGCCAATAAATTTTCAGACAAAGATCCAGAGATTGGTTGAGAGTTCCAGCCATCATTGGAGTTAAAGGAGGAATGCATATCGGACTGTGGAGCTTGATTTTCTACTAACTTATTAGATTTACCAGAAAGGCTTAATTGACTAAAACCACTAGATAAATCACCTCCTGTTGGAACAGTACTCCACTCATCAGTGGTAGACCAGTCTACATCACTGCTATTTTGAGCAGCAACATTTTCCGGATTATTTGGAATTGCATTAATTTCAGGTTCAGACCAATGGGACTCGTCCAAAGATTTTCGTTCAATGACGTTTGGTTTGGTTTGTATTGATGGGTCACTCAAGAGCATAGCACTCGAAACTGGCATACCCACAGATCTCTTTCTTTCACTAATTTGCTTTTTTGTTGACACAATTTGCTCAACGCTATTGGATGATAGAGAGACTGAGGGGCCTGGAGAAGATGAAAGTTGTGATGGGGGAGATTGATTGTGTTGCCAATCGTTTAAACTTTTATGACTTTCTATTGTTTCGGTGGAGTCCTGCGTGTGACGATTCATTGACGGTGTATCTGGCTCTGTTCGTGCAAACTCTGTAGGTCTTGGCGAAGGTGTCCAATCATTAGCACTAGAAGTTTCGTGATGAGCAAGTGGCTGCTGCAAAAGATTTGTTGGAATATTTCTATTTTGCTGATTGGTTATCATGGCAGTAGAGTGCCCACTCACAGGTTCTTCTGAAGGATTTGACGACTGGTACGGTGACTGCTGCCATTGATTTGTCGTTGTAAAAGCAGAATTCTGATGATAATCAGGTAATTTTGATTCATTTGGAGCACCGTACAAATGGTTAGTCGGCCAGTGATTAGGTAAATTACTTTGCTGCTGATGATTATTCCAATTAGAAGAATTTTCATTGTTAATTGGCGGAGAGTATTCCTTAGGAGATACGAAGGGTTGAGAAGCTTGGACTGAAGGCTGCCATTGATTCTGATTATCCATAGACTGTTGCTTGTTTAAAGGTTCCTGCCAAGTCCCACTGCCAGTGGCATTGGGATGATTCTGCAGATATTGTGAGGAAGGTTGACCACTGCTATGCCAATTGTAGTTGTTTGTTGGAGGAGGAAGTGGAGGTGTTTGAATTTTGTCAATACTCTCACGAGCTACAGGGTTTTGTGAGATTGGAGGTAAATTTGGCACCTGCTGGCTGTTTGCAGACCATTGTACATGATCAGGTAAAGCCGGACTTGACTTAGAATTAGGCCTAGGAGGTACATGATACTGCTGTTGTTGTGGCTGCTGAGGCGGCTGCTTCTGCCGCTGCTGTAGTGACTGATCATAGTCGTAAGATGTATATTGATTATATGCTTCTTTATGATTTGCTGTTGATCCACTACTTAAGCTAGTCCTTGATGAAGTCCCATCAAATGTGGGATATTGATTAAGTACATTAGGTCTATTGTTTCTATTTGCATTCTGATAGTGAATTCCTGGCTGTGGATTTTGATTAGTTTGACCACTATGTACATGACTGGATGGAAACTGATGTTGCTGCAAATGCTGTTGTGATTCTGACTTTTGATCAACGCTCCAATTCCACGAATCATTATTGCCATTATTACCATTGTCGGTACTCCATTCCCATGGATCCTGTGGCTGTTGTTGCTGCTGAGGTTGAATCATGGGATTTGATGGTTGCTGATAAACATTGGAAGATTGTGTACCCTGCTGCCCTTGAGGTGGCATAGTATTCCATGTATTTTGATTCCGAGAACCATAAGCAGGTACCGAAGCATGGTCCACCCTAGCTCTAGCTGGCCTCGCTCGATATGGATTCTGAATAAAATTTTGAGCTGGTAAAATTATGTTTATCGGTTTATGTTGTGAAACTAGCATTGATGTTAACTAACTCACGTTCATATTAATATTGCTCCAATGCTGCAGACCAGGAGCTCACTATTTAGAACCTAAAGATAGATATCAAATGTTAACAGTTATCTTGCAAAAAAGTGATTGCCATCGATTTATACAATGTTACAGTATTTTAATAAGTTCCAATTCATAATGAAATTATTGAATCAATAGGAATATGTGAATTCGAACTCTGAATCGAATGAAGGGAAAAGGGTATGAATTCTATTCAACATTCAAAGATGACGAGTGGCAGGAAATCCTGTAATTTTCTTATCAAACTGAAGACTTACAATCAATGAACAACAAAACCACTAAATGTGACGAAAAGAAAAATATTTTCAGCAAAGTTTTGTGGTAGTTCCTTTTTTTTTACATTTTATACTGACTGTTGATGAGAATTTAAGAACTAACGAAATGAATAAGCTTAGTTTTATGCAAGTTGAAGAAATGAGAGTATCAAGTCAAGGCTCCAAGCCAAAGTTCGGAAGTAAATGATTTGTTTAAAGAAGCATTTATATGGTCGCTATAATTACATAACGCAAAATGCGAGGTCAATTTCAGCCTTTTCTACATTACTTACAAAATGCCTGTCGAGAAATTGATAATAATCTGGACCTCTAAATATAAAAAATGTAGTCCCAGCTGTGAAATTACTATCTCAGTTGAGGGGATACTTGGCAGAACCATTATTTCGCCGAGTAATTTACTTACTTAGTTTCTGTCGTGTTAACAGGCGCTATCACGCATCATCACATTCACCTGACGATTAAATGACTCTTGAATAAAATCAGCACATATTTATATCCATAACACGCTTCAGAACCGTACGAACGCCAACATTTGATAATGGAAAATCTGGGTTAGGCACGTCACAAATTTCTCCCGTTCACTATTGTAAGGTGGATAGTCCACTTGGTCATGACAATTGTCAAGTTGTTGAGTAAAATACCCCAACAGATAGCGGTAAAGGCTATATGTATAGTGGTGCTCAATTTATTTCATCCATGATCGTGCTTTCACCTGATTTTATATTGTTCAGTTTACAAGAATCAATTATAAGTAGATTTCCAAATTTATCATCTGAATGCCTTTAGTTCAAGCGAAAATATTTTATTCAATCCATACAGCAGCTGGCAAATTTGAAAAATGTTATCAGTAAAAACTTCTCGAGGATAAACATATAGGCGGTAGTATAATTAGCGATGGTAGTTGACAACCGCCGACTATTGTTAATCGAAGGACTTGTTTTGAAAATTCAATTTTACTGACTAATATATTTTTACATGAAAATATTCATCAGATTATTGTACGCTAGGTCGATTAGATTATATGTAAATAACATGATCGTTTAGCTGGAATTTGCTCATTTTTTATAATTTCTAGTAAGTCAACGACATGCCTGCGGTGACTGACGTGGTACATTCTAAATGGAGTTTCCCGATATTGGCCACATCAGTTGCCAGCGCCGTACACGAATGAATATTTGAGGTTGATCGTTGATGAATGGGGCAGAAGAGAACGGAGGTTTTTACTAAAATTAAACTGGATTATAGAGTATCTGAACCAAAATGGTTTTACTGACCATGATTGCGAGGATAGCAGACGGTTTGCCGTTGGCTGCGACCATGCAAGACGATGAACAGGTTAGATTATTCAAATTTACTGCTATGATGAAATGTCACTTTTCTTTCATTTCCATATTTATTCCAAGAATCGCCTGACATAACTTGCGGTATAAGACCTTATGAGCAATTTCAGATATGACATTGCTGTACCTTATGAAAAAAAAATTTGACAAAGAATGTAAATTATTATCTTATCCGTATTCATTAATGATAATGTTTTATTCCATGTAGAGCGGTCGAAGCATTTTAGAATACCAGAATCAAGCAAAAATGTTGTTCAGGAAACTCGGTCCACAGTCTCCAACCAGATGTACTATAGAAACAGGACCTTACCTATTTCAGTAAGTACTTGTTTGTTATTTTTCAGATCACTGTAATCCCTGTACAATTATATTTTTCTATTCATAATTGCAGTTACCTTATAGAAAATGAAGTCTGCTACTTAGTTCTATGTGAACGTAACTATAGTAAACGCATAGCATATAGCTATCTTGAAGACATTGCCCAAGAGTTTTATTCGCAATATGGTAAACGGGTTAATACCGTTACCAGGCCCTACTCATTTATTGAATTTGGTAAGAACATTCCCTAATTTAAATTTAAGAATGAGATCCACATCGATCGAATAGCAGAACTATTAATAAAAATCTTATCCTTCAACAGACACGTACATTCAGAAGGCAAAAAAAGTGTTCTCAGACAGCAGGTCTAGGAGAAATATGAATGCTCTAAATACACAATTACAAGATGTTCAAAGAATCATGGTCCAGAACATCGATGATGTTCTACAGAGGGGAACCGTACTTTCAGGTAATTGATATTTTGCAACACTCAACCATCTCTGATAATCTCAAGTAATCATCACAATAAATCGGATCAAATAATCAGTCAATGTACTGCATATCTGATAGTTTCGAACTTGTTTCAGAATTGGATTCTAAGACACAAAATTTATCAATGCTGTCACAAAAATATAGAAAAGATGCCGCACATTTGAACAGCAAATCTATGTATATTAAGGCAGTTGCAGGAATAGTTGCATTCTTAGTCTTTTTATTGTATTTTTTCATCCTATAATTGAGAAGTATAATTGTGAATTGTGTTATGGAATCGAACGATAACCAACTACTTTCATCCATTGAAAACTATGGGAATTCTTGAGAATGGTTTTTCCAGGGGTTTTTTTCATCCATAGATATGGAAAATATATTTATATACACTGAGTAATATCGCGAGTATAGGGTGTCTAAGTATACTCGAGTTTCTAAAAAATGGAATAATCTGTAAAACATGATGAATCAAAATTTTGAATCCAATATGATCGAGTGAATGCTAATTCTGAGTCTGCATAGAGACTTCCGTTGTCTTTAAGTTGGTTAGTTCTTTTGTAATAAAATAAACTTAGGTCTTCATAGCGCAACTAATCGCGAAATTCTACACATTGATTTGTACATTGAGAAAGAAAATTGAAATATTATGCTGCATGTGCGTTAAGTCAAACTTCCAAACGAAAGAATTTAGAAGTGTCTTTCATTCGATTCATAAAGTCGGGTAAATGTAACATCATTCTTTATGTAAAAGCGAAACATCGCAGGCAGTCAGGCCCAACATATTTATATATATTTATATACATAAATATATAGATATGTATAAAAATTAGAAAGTCCAATGAAATTATTTATTATTCCATATGGTACAAGTATTTTTGGGTGTTATATCAGAAGCAATGAGCATCGCTGATGGAGCAGGAATTCACGAAATATGTGTAACATAATGGACTGTACACATTACAATTAAAGTTATTGTCTTTGTATGCAATTCAATTTTACGATTCTATTGAATGTTCTATTTACAATAAAATATCAATGCATATTGAATTCTCAGTGTTCATTTAAATGTATTTTACCTTGGATTTTGGGCTCCAGTACCTCATACTTTGTCAATTTCCATTCTTTCATTTTCCGAATCAGTTAGATCATTGTCAAAAAAAAAATTAACCGGCACACTTTGATTTTGCTTAGGGTCCTTTTGACGAGTCTGATGTTTTCTCTTGAGATTTCGTTTGGAATATTCAGGTTCCTGTATTTCTTCATTCTTTTCATCCATTTCTTCATCTAATAATATGAAAAACAAATCAGAACATCCATATCAAACTTGAAGCTGGAGACACTGACAACTGAACCATGCCCAATGTGCTACAACTCAATATTCTTACTTGTATGTGCCTATAGGTATTAATATAATCTCTCACCGGTATCCAGAACCTCATACATATCCATATGATCTTTGAGAATCACGTACAACACAGGAAATTCTATGATTGTTTTCTTTTGTAAATTTTCTTGCAATGTTTCTGTGAAATCTAACTCATGAAACCTGGAACAAATAACGTTGTGATAAGTGTTAATGAATTTATTATGACCCACGATTGATTATTTATCAAAAACATCTAAAGGCAAACCTGGAATCGCATTTCTTCACTTTCTCAGCTTTGAGAAGAATTTTTATGTTGTTGAGACCAGCTGCTCGATAATATTGTAACCTGTCTCTGTGCATAATCTTCAAATTCATCACCTCAATGGTATCATTACTTACATCTTTCTCTGCCAAAGGATCTAATACTCTTTCTAGTAATGTGGACAACCTTTCAGATTCTAGAACACTGAAATAACACAATGTATATTTTTATTTGGACATGAAAAAATCTTTGAAAATTCATAAGATTGAATAGCTTTTCATCATGTTACAATACCGAGTTTCAATGTGTTTCATATTTTCTGCCTGTGGAAAAATCCATTCTACCCTCCAAAACAATTCTCTTGTCTTCCATTTGTAATAAGTTGTGTTTTCTTTATGCCGAGTAAAGTTTTGTGGCAAGAACTCTAATCTAGTATCCCTCTGATTCGCAGCTGTTTTTAATTTGTGCAAATGCTGCAAAGTTAGAAACATAAAAATTACAATCATTGGCTGCTGTTGAGAGTGGAAGAATAGACACATGTGCATACTTAATATGTTAGACAGACTATAGACTAATATGTGAGGTTCAATTTACAAATAATTTTTATCAAACTCACCACTGGTAAATCACGTTCCCTCGTATATTTTTTCGACGGATCTCTTTGGAAAGAATCAACAGATCTACCAACCTCTTCAAGTAGCCGATAATCTGGGAAGAAGGCACATATGTAGGTATTACAATTGTTACAACCTGAGAATAACCTGGGATTTTTATAAGAAGTGTAATAATCTATAGACAAACCACTCAAGATATCTAGATCTGTGAATTCTTTGATATGCACATATTTCGTCTTATCCCGAATGCCATCACAGGATAATTCTTTTTTGTGTATTTTGACGCAATCCAAAGAGCATGTTCTAACCTCACATTTGGGACACGTGTATTTGGCATTCTTTCTTCCACACACCTCACAATGTTCCAACCTGTAAGATATTATATACACTACTGGTGTACTTGGGAAATACAGACACAATTTTCACCGTAATATGAGTCAAATCTAATATTTTGAATTATCCAAATAATCCAGACATACTTAACACTGTGCGTCGCCATTTTTAAACTTCAATTGCGGTTTATATTCTTCAGTCAACCGCGTTGTTCGAAGCAACAGAGCGCATCTCTGATCAAATGAGCTACTTTAAAAAATCAAAATTTCCGAAAAAAATACTCAATACGAATCTATCGTGAGATATAATTAACAGTATTACAGCGCATGATGATTCTTATAATATATTTGTATTATACATGAGACGCGAATATCAATAACTGTAAGTTTATTTATTAAAATCATGTTTTTTTACTAAATCAAATTTACAATTTAGTCAAGATAAATAGATAAATGTTCTATGAGTTGTTCACTCTATTAAAATATAGTGAGCTTTGCTTTACTCCTCCGGTGGTCTTGCTCTGCTACGATTTTTTTTTCTGCTATCCGTAAATCCCCGAGTTCTTTTTGTTTTTGATTATATTGTAATACTATGTTGTTATAGGGTAAAGTTCCTTTCACATGCCTTCTAAGAGAGTCTTGTAACTTAGAAGCATCTTTTTCAATTTTCCGAATATTCTCGCCGATTTGAAGGCTTGCAACATTCAATTTTTGACTTGTTTCAGTCTTCAAATTTGATTTGTCCACCGAGCTACAAGCTTTCAAATCATCTTGAGCTGCTGTAAGTAAATGTTAGTATTTGTTATTTGTTACAATAATATATTAGTATGAAAGTGATTGGAAAATGCTGTTTTCAGGTATCCTTTCATAATGATTTTGTGTGCTCACCTTTATCACCGAGAGTAGAGTTGATAAAATTGAAAACATTACTACGCTCGTTGCGTATTTCCTTCTGATACTGTTTCTCTCGTAACTGATCCATTCTCTGTTGCTGTCTTTTAAGCCTTCGTTCAACTGAGAACAAATCCTTGTCACCATTTGCATTTTCACGTAACTCCATACAGTGATCTAAAAGAGATATCCAAAATAACGTATAAATCATTTGAAGTTAGCTAGTTATATTTTTATATACACACATCACACATACTTATGCTAATCAAGGATTTCCCTTACCCAATGATTTACCAGGTGGTAGAACAGTTGCCTGTACTGGTTCAACCCGACCATCAGCCCTTTTTCCCAGGCCAGTACCAGTTACATAACCCATGCTAGCCATCAATTTGCTACCTATGCCACGTGTGTATCGTTCCCAACTACCTAACGCCTCGTTCCCATTCGTCATGAGCAGCGATTGTTGAACCAATTCATCTTTATTAAATTCTTCAGCATCATTCTCAGAATCACTATCATCCGAAGAATTTGACATGTTCAAGTCCGCATCACCTACACAATGAGGCATACCATATTTTACAGGGTGTGCTTACCATCATTCAGAGAATTATTTCCTCGATACAAAAGTTTAACTCACTTAATGGCAACAAATCATGCAGACTCAGTTCCAAAATAGTTCCACTGGATTCGAATTTTACGCGATAATCATCTTGTTTGATTTCGGGAACTTTTAACACAACAGCCCTGTGCCATATTTGATTTTTCTGCTTTGCTAGAACTCTACTACCCATTTTTATGGTTGCAAAGTCTGGCTCGCTAAAAACGTATGTAAGCATAGATATATTAAGTATATCACATTTCAATCACTATTGCCATCATACGATTACTGTTTTTGTGTGATCATATGGAAACGTGGAAATATAATTTACCTGTACTCTTGTAGACTAGACAAAGAGACTATTTCTCCATGTGAATAATGACATTGATCATCAGAAAACTTACAATTGCCATCCAGAAAATACGGACAGGGAAGCATTTCTTTATGTGTTGGATTAGTGAACATTACTCTCACCTAATTATTGATACATAGAAATTAGCCACCAAAACATATTAACCCTTATGTCCATCAATACTACAAAGTAAGTAAAGGACAATGAGTTGAAATAATCAGTGGTAATATGGAAGTCTCACCTTGATGTCATTCATACTTGTAATTTGTGCCTCATCAATGGCATGAGTTGAACACACCATGGCATTATGGTGGCTAATACCACCCCAGCCACTTCCATGAGGTGCTCGGCATTTCATACCCTTGAGAGCTTTCAGATCTTCCTATAATAGTGACTTCAACCGTATAATTGTATCATTGCTATACTTTTATTAAATAAGATCTTACTGACATCAATATCAGCTGAGATACCAGTGGTGCTTTCATTCTGTTGTGCGTAATCCGATTTGTCCAAGGTTTCTCCCAATACTGTCTGAAATCATTGCACTTGTTTGTTATTTTTATATTCTACATTAACAATGTAATAAACTTACTTTGAATAAGGCATATTCCTCGGCCAATGGGTCATCGGCCTCATCTGTATCTTGGGACTTGTTATCAGTAGTGCTTGTTTCTTTCAGGCTATTCAAATTCTCCCTAGTCAAATTAATAAGCTCTTGTATGTCAGAGCGAAGACTTAAAAGATTTTCCTTATCTGGACCGCTCGTTGCGATTGACAGAGCTATTTGAACCTGGGCTAACTATAAATATAATAACTGAAATTATAGAAAACAGACTAAGGTTATGGTCTTGGATTCTCTTGCCAAAATTATTATCCACACCTGATTCTCGTATTGTTCAATCGCCACTGTCAGGCTATCAATGTCTGTCATGTTTGAAAAACCAATAGTCAACGAAAGAACTTTGTGCTTTGCTTTTGCAAATAAGTTCTGACAGTTCTCACCATCAGAGATTATCACCATCCACTCCACTATTCTGACACCATTTCACGTATGGTCCTTGAGAAAATGTTGAGAACTCAGTGTCAATAGTTTTTGGGGACTAGCGCGACAGCTGTTCTTTCTCTAGTTGATATAGACGCACATACATAATACCTACCGATGATATTTCAGAATTAACTAATGAGTATGATTTAAAAAATTACTCTAAAACAGGTGCATACAAATACATACTTAATAGCAAGATCAGTAAAGGGTCTCTACCACAGATCTCTATACTAACTGAACTTGTGCGGTTGCTATTCGTGTGAGCAAAGAGTATAGGGTGGTAGAGTTTTTAGTGGAATTCATTGCTCGAGATAATATGGGTCTGAGATGAAATGCGGGAATTTTTTTATTGAAAATTCTATGATTTTGAAACATTTATTGATCAAAATCGTACACTAATATAGTCAACGCATACAATTAAAATGGCTATATGCGTTGCTGTCATCGGGAAAGATGTGAGTAGATTGTCGTAGGTTAGAACTGTCAAAATCCATTGTTATAATCCATTAAGGATTAACAAATACCATGTACTGGAAAAAATGTTCAGTAAAGTATTCCAATAGTATTGATGATAACTTATGAAAAACTGCCTGTACTAATTTCTTATTTCAACAGAACTCTCCAAAGTACATTCGCTGCACCGACGAAAATTCAGAGATACAATTACAATATAAAGTCCACACTTCACTTGATATAATAGAAGAAAAATTGAATACGAGAAATAAGATGGCAGCGGATGTGAGAGAATTATTTTTAGGATTGTTATTCTCAACGGAAGAATACAAAATGTAATTTTTATAAAATAATTTTTTGATCCAAGAGATCAGTGACCATACCATCCACAAATAATTTCCTCAAGAATATTATGTTTTTGCTGCCAAACGCACCTGTTATTATCGCTTGCAATAATCAATGTTATTTTTTAGATTTGGTTATGCCACAAACACAAAAATCAAATTCATTGTCGTACTACAATCTACTAATGCATCCTTACGAGACAACGAAGTGCGAACGGTATAGAATCTCATTCAAGATTGAGTTGTATGATTGATCCTACTTTTTCAAATCATAACAAAACAACAGCTGCGTATAACTTTCATGTTACCTGAAAATGATTTTTATTTTTCTTGACAGATGTTCAGGAAGTTACACTCTGCATATGCAAATGCAGTGTGCAATCCTTTTTATGTACCAGCTAATCGAATTGAATCTAAGTGAGTTTGAGGCTCTAGCAGTTAAAGATTGATTGTAACTGCTTTTGAAGTCAATAATTACCACAATCTTGACAATCTTTCAGAGGCTTTGATGCAGCTGTGATGGAAATTATGGGCATCGCTTAACCACCAGAATGCTATACTGGTTTTATATATTAAGAAATTCAATTTAACTGTAATTATTGTAATTAAACTAATTCAAATTAAACCTAATTATTGAAATTCTATTTGTCACCATCTATGCTACCATAGTCATATTGATTTGAAATGATTGGATATGGTAACCTAGAGAAGAAAAAATTGCCACACATTTTTCCAGTGTATTTCACTGTAGTAACAAATAATCATGAATTAACGATCTCATCTAGCAGTGGGCTGTTTAACCCAAAATCCCCAAGAAGCATATTGCTGACCATGTTCTTCTTGATTTGGACCTCGGAATACCTTGATTCTTACACGAGGAATATCTATAATGCAAGAAAAAAACGCATTCAAAATAATCCCTTTGAACATCATAGTACCAATTTTTAAACTGTAGTTATTCTAATTTTCACAATCTCGCGACCTGATTGTTAATTTTTCCTGTAATTTCGTACTCTTACCGAATTTCTTTTCGGTAGTTTCGTCAATATTTACTTCTTCCGTCAAAATCCGTGCAGAAATGAGACCACAGCAGAGCAGTAGAATATACACTCGGCCCTACAAATGTTCGGGCAAAGTTAGAGATCGTGATTTATTAATTTTATAATCACTATTAGATTGAACTGTGAGGTATAGACTATTTGACTTACCATTGACTTCATCTCAACTATGTTCCAGGACTGAATAAACGGTGACCTGCACGTCGTTTTAAAGATTTATTGATCATTAGTAGAGCATGACTGATTTCTAAACGACGTACGCGTTGAAGAGTGAGGCGTAATTTCACGAGAGAAAGTATTCCTTTCTTCGAAATAATTGTCGAATCTTGACAGACATTCGAATTTACAATAGTGGTGATGACGCAACAAATATCAAACGTATTGTTAAGTTGATCAGATTTGCAGTGACTTGTTAAGAATAATTGATTAGCGATTTCAATTCGTGTCTATACGTCGTACGTATACAATTTCAATTAATTTTCCCGATTTGATCGCTCGTCAAATTCAGCCTGCACAATAATTCCGGATAAACGGAAAAATAGTGCAGAATTAATTTTCGGGAGCAAACTAAAAAAAATCATCTGAATACGCATATAGATATATTGTATAATTTTTTCACATAAAGGTACGCGATTATTTCTAAATATAATTAGTATGATACTATCGATAGCAGATCGGAGATATGCTCATCCTATGCACAGGTATATTGACTATTTGTGAAAAGACATCATTGGTTTTTAGCAGCATCTTTCATTAACGCTCATTATTGTCAAGTGTTTTAAAAATAAACGTGCACATACATTTAATTTATAATTAGGTTCGATGCACTAACAGTGTATACATTACATGTAGATTTTATCATACACTTGGTAAAATTGTTCAATTCCCCAGGATAAAATTTTCATATATATATATATATATATATTTTTTTTTTTTCTTGTAATATGGAAGCCCTTTACATCATGTGTTTGTTATATTCATATATATTATCTATATGTATTCAGCTGTAACATTGACCAGATCAATTCCAAAACGCAGCACGAAACATATGAGTAATGGAAAAAAATCGATTCAATAGAAAACCCAATATAAATCGTCATCCTGCGGTTATTTATAAATTACGACATGATTTTTACTCATCGCCGTTGGAGAAAGAAGAATATACTAACAATAATGAATGTATAATCACAAAAATACCATGGTAATCGGAAAATTTTTAACACATGCATATGTTTGTAATAATATTTTTGCGTTTTGAAATATAACTCTTTGCAAGTTATTTATCGTTATTATTTTCAATTACCTTATTATATTACATTCATATACGTACATGATACGGTGTATACAAGCGATCGGTAATTCATTGAGCAATCAGGGTGACGAAACGTGAAATTGTGGCGAATAATCTGCGAGGACCAATGCTCCAGAAACATTCTTTTTCTTTTGAGTAATGTTATATTCTATAATATTTTGTATTGTGTCACATCGCATTTTCATATGGAACTTTCATACAACGTACTGATTACATCGCTGTCCTCCGTTTATTCAGATGCATCAATTCTAGACTGCCACTGAAAAAGCTTAATGAATTAGAACGGTTGTATTTTGATATTTAACTAATTCTTATGTTCATAAGTTTCTGTTTTTTTTAAATTTATTATTATAGTTAATAAAGAATTCTTTGTTAAACATTATTTGTCGTTCTGGAAGACATCATTGGAAGACTTGATTTACTATTAACTGATTAATATATTATTTAAAGACACAAACGCTCTTTTGGTTTTTGTCAGTGTTCGACCGTTAGGTCAATTATATTATCCTACTTTATGTATGTATAATAACTTATTGGCATTGAGAAAAGGGACAATACCATTTTTTTCTTTCAAACCGTAATAATAACAAGTGGAACAATAACGGTAGGTAGTAGATGTTGCATAAAAACACAGTTTTATCTATACGCCCCATGTCTCATTGTCTCATTATTGGAAAATACGTCAAAAACAGTGTGTAGATAAAAACCATCTTTGGTCTGTTAGACGTTTGGAAGACATTGAATTGTTCATAATTTATAAATATACGTATTCATTCAAATCAGTGGGTAAACAAACCTCCGTGGGTTTTGTTAAAATATGCTATCATAATCAATAATTAATCTATTCTCATTGAATACCATCTCATTACGTGTAGATTCCCAACAGTCTTTTCACTTAAACTGACCCATTATTCGCCTCATTCGATCACTCGAACCTCATAGTTATAACATCTACATAAAACTTATGATTCGTATTAATGGTTGTTATAAAATACAGAAACCTACGTAACAATGGGTAATACTTGTATAATTTTAACATTGGAAGACATTAGATTATGTGTGGTATAATATTGTTACGATCACTGTCTGTTTAGGTGTTCAGAAGCTAGATAAGTGAGAACGATATCTTGTGAGATCTACTTAGAAGCTGTAAACAAGATAATTATGCAGAATTTCCAAAATTATATACACAATAATAAACGCAAAGTATAGTATACTACTCGTTGATGAAATTTCGAGTCGAAAAACCGACTCTGATATGCGTCCGGTAGAACATTGCTTCTGGATATACAGAATATTATCGATATGTGCGCGTTTTGTCTGTCTGTATTTTTATATCTAACATCGTAACTATATATTATGTGCGTGAACATCGCATATCTACGTCCAGATAAACAGACCCCATAAAATAAATTAAAATGGTAGACCGATTTCGAAGGCTTCAATGAGAGCCGAACCTGAATCGTACACTCCAATAACTCCAAATAAAACACCCAGAAAAATAACGAAACAGTCGTAGGCCACCGTTCCCCATTCCATAGAGTTTCTCTTCAGTTTCAAATGGAAGTAGCAAGGCCAGATGAAAGACAACATGGTGCCGGTAAAGGATCCAATAAATCCCATTAATATCCCAAAGTGAGGGATAAAAATCGCCATTAAAATCGTCACAACTATAACGCCGACTCGCCATGCTAATCCCCAAACTTTGAGTTCACGGTCGACGGTCCAAATAGTAGGAAATATCGTCTTTGGTCTTCCTCGGAAAAAAGCGCGCTCCAGAAGTTCGCATGCAGCGTAATACGGCAAGGGATAAGAGAGGACGGCTTTTATGACGAGGCAAAAGTTGACCAGTCCTTTAAAACTCGGAGAATGAAGATTATTAGTGATTACTTGTTGAGTATCCGTCTGGAAAGTCATGAAACAGATCCATCCGAACAAGGACTTGAAAGCTGCTGCCGCGATGTGGCTCCAATTGATCATCCAGTCAAACTTCGAACGGTCAATCATATTCCCCTCCAAAGTTGGTAAAAATATTTGAGAGGTGTAACTGAATACGATCACTCCAAGAGAAATTGGAAAGTTTTTCATGTCTATACTCCATTTGACTTTTGACCACCCCCAATCGCCAATCTCTAGAATGCAGTAGCCCACGATGATAGCATTTATCAACAAGTGGGCCATGGTGCACCAAAAGCTGAGGACCGACACGTGATGCAGGGATTTGAGGAATCCCAAGGGAATTAAAAATATCCCTATCAACATCATCCAACTCCTGGTGTCAATCGCTCCTTCGGGAAATGTCCCCATCATCAAATCCCCGCATACGACGACATAGAGAATGCAGGTCATCAACAGTTCGATTATCTGCGCTATATTAACAGCTCGCGCTCCCCACATCGGTCCAAAACATTCCTTTGCAATAGCCACATAGGAATCTCTCACTCTGACACGCTGTCCCGTAGCGGGATCTAACTCGTACAAACATTCGACCAATATTTTTCCAGTATAACAGCAAATGTGTGCGATTCCAATCATCGCAGCTATCGCCCAATAACCACCCCGAAGTACGGCAAATGGTAGATTCACGATGAACATCCCCTGTGAATTTTTGAACAAGAATTCGTCGCTGTTTTACGAGTAAAGAAATAATTTAAGCATTGATTTAAGTACAAAATATGCATAATGTATAATAGTACATCTAATCATAGATTTATCTTTGACTTCGGCTATATGAATGGTATTGTTACCTGGATTGCATTGGTGATATTCCAAGCTGCCTGCCATTCGTTGATTTTGACTCCTGGAGCCCCAAACTCTCCACCATCGTCGTATTCGCTGAATCCACCGCTACTCATACTGGCACCTCTCGGCTTGTCGCTATAAATTAGCATTACACGCGTTAATGATGAGAGCTACATGGAAGCCTAGACTTGACCTTGGTTCTCTAATTTCCATAGATAATTACTTACCCGCTTCGCTGATAGCTGAAAGAGTCTTCAGCCACAGCCCCGTTGCTTTGTTCGGCATAAGGGTGTTCCCCGTTCATTGCTGTCATTTCCGTGTTGTCATTACCCTCGTTAAATTGTTCGAATTGTTTTTGTTGACCTTGTTGTTGACCCCCATGGCCAGTGCCACGAATCAATTCCATGCACGGGCTATTTTCCGGCCACTTTGCCTTCAGGGTTTCCCAGGCGACGTTGAAAGCCGCACCGATGGGAGGTATGTAAAATCCCCGAAAATTTGCCATTTTCTTTAGCTCGTATTATTTTTCCTAGAAATTCCAGGAAAAATAGCGTTATCACAGCTCTAGACTTTCTAGGGTGTCACTAAATTTCAATGTCGCTAATTGTAACACATTCAGTTTTTCACTCTAATGAAAATGTACAATTTAAGAAAAAAAATATAGCAATGTAACATTTGTGTTCTCTAGATAATTATATGCATAATGAACTACTGAAGTAAATGTCAATTATCATTATTTCTAAACTCATATATTTATGTAGGTCGAGTATTCTGGGATTCAAAAGATCAATGGTTACATATCGCAACAGATAATCCAGGTTCCGTCTAAATTTTCGTAACGAGAACTGTAGCAACGCTAGTTATCAGTTAACAATATAAACTGCAGTAATTTAACATATTACCTTACGGTCCCCAATTGATTTGAAGCCTAAATTTAGATGAAACAGCGACGCATTTACTCCAATACTCCGCGAAAAATAGAACGCAAATTTTTAATGCAATTTAGATCTGGCGTATTACAAAAAGTAGTTGATTTTTCTAAATAATAATTATATGTATGTATCCACAGGAATCTGTATCTATGTTAATATTCTAAGTTATCGAATTCCATAAGATTTGAATATGTAGATAAAAGATTCGAACGATGTCTGCCACTACGTTAGAATGAGAACATACAGATTTAGTAAGGATAATATGGGTATGATATGAACAACATTGAACAAGTGCATGAGTGCATTCAGGTACGAAGATATTCCGATATTGATTTTTAAGTATATCCATACAATATAAATTATATCATGTACTTACTTATTAGTATTTTCGTTCAAGAATTGCAGCTTGAAGCACTAATCGGTATACGTTAACTTTCCAGCCTGGAATACGTGATTTCTATCAGTAAACTAAAAGACTTAGGCACTTCTTTTAAAAACTTTATTTAAATAAAATAATGTCTAGCTAAGTGCTGGAACGACACCGCATGGTGAGGTGTTTTCTATAACGAGTTAGAAGTCTTTAAACTCGAAGTTTGAATCGCGGCATTGACTGGGGGTAGTGTGTCGGTGTTTGGGGATTGGGATCGGAGTGGTAGCATCCCTTGATGGCGTCCGACTCGATCAATGTGGTCCATACGAGACGAAAGCTGGGCGTCTTGCGCGGTAGAACGATATATGGCTTGTAGATTGAGGTAAATCATTTGAATCACTTCGAGTCGTCAAGGATATGATCGGTAGTGAAATTTCAACGATATTTCTGCAATTTATAATTCCTATCCGCCGTTTCACGATAAAATACGAACCATCCCTGCAAGATTTGTGAAAATTGGTCGGACCCAGAATAGGTTTTCGCGACATTGAAACCAAGTTATTTATTTCTTTGATGTATGGTACATTAGATGTATAATGTTTATTTATGATCAATAATAAATTTACAGATTTTCTTTCGTAAGAGTGAGATCCCTATACCACCCCACTACTTGACAGAAATATTTAACTTATAATTATACATATACCCATGTATATATATATATACATATATATATCCTAATTTACAATTGTACCTATGTATATGTACTTATAAAATACCATATCACTATTTATTTGTTTGTTTCTTACAATATTCATTTATAATACTATTGCTAATAATAACAACCATTTTGAATTGTTTCAAAATAAAAATACCGAACGGTCACAAGTGTACATAGTCGAATCTTACTGCGCTGCTGACATCCGCGAAAGAAAAAATTTACAATAACAGTATATCGCAGTTGCGTTAGAATCACGTGAATTTCACATAAATGTTCCAATTTGTCTATTATTATCATAATTGATTGTATTCGATTGTTATTCATTTTCTTACAATGACAGTAAAGAACTTAAGTTTTACCTGATCTCAAATGTGAATCACAAGTTTGTTTCTGAATGTTATGACATTTTCTCTCGATACATCACTGATTATCTTTCGCATCTTCAAGAATCTGGTGCATTAAACATACTTGGCATTTGAAAAACCTCATTGTCAGTCAAACCGCAGGAATGAATTTGTAAATGTGTAGTTCGTTGCAAATCAATGACACGAACTGGAAAAACTGCAAGTTCAAACTTCAATCTAACGAAATTCATGATTACACTGTCAACTACCATCGACACGTGTGCTACGAAGTAATATTTGATGGGGGTAACATGAAATACCACTCTATATAACAATAATGATAAAAGTAATGATAACAGTAATATGATATACATGGACCGATTAAAAATTTTGGTAATTAGCTCACTGCCAAGCGTAACAACAAGATATTCTTCCATTTATACGTCCAAGTCATTGTGCAGCAGAAGTTAACACCGTTAAACTATTGAAATATTCCTAAAATTAAATTATAGCATAAATAAATATTTTTTTTTTCTTTATTTACGTTGTGTACTTGGTATCATTGGTAATGCTTGTAATAGTTTCAGAGTTGAAAATATTGAAAGTACATCAATTCTGAATGAGAATTCAAAAATATATCTGAAAACATAACAGATTACTTAATGTATTCTAAAGATACGTACAACCCGATTAAAATTCGAAACTTAAACTCGCGTCACCTGATGTTAGGTGGGAATCGGTTTCTGGTATCAAACAGTCTGCCGCATTGGCTTGATGTGGAACAGCCTCTGAGCTTCTAATCGTACTAATCTTATTTGTCTTTAAATTTTCTTGACGACTGGATTTGGAATTTTGATCAGTCAAGTTTGGATTAGAGGTGGAATGTTGAGTAATGTTTGGCTGCGTCAATGCTGGCCGTTGACACGGATGCAACATCAATTCAGGGCCACCGCCATAACTACTTAGGAAAAATTGCCAGAGTTCTTCGGATATTTGCGCGTAATCGGAACCTGTTACAAAATTAGAAAGTGATGTTGAATTCAGAAACAGAATTCATGATAAATTCATCTTATTCATTTTTTGATTAAATTTGAAAATATCGCATATATTAGATCCCTGCAAGAATAGGGATTTTACCTTGAAACTATTGTTGACACAAAATTCCGACAAAACTTACCAGCTTTCAAAACACTTTGGCCATTTTTATTGATGATAATTGACGTGTTGTCCATGGGTCCTGGAGGTTGTGTTTCTTTGCCTCTGACAAAACTCTGCCATTGGCGTAACCAGGCCATAGCTAGCGCGTATATCGCTGGACGATTATCTACGCCATGAGTCAGTCGTTGAAATACTTCCATTTCATATCGCATCCGGTTTTGTAACGATTCATGTTTTTCTTCACAAATTGGGCATTCAAAAAGATGAGTGCAAGCTGGTCCACCTCCGAATCTATAGGCAAACATATCCTTAATCATTCACTTTGAATGTGTCAGCAACTTCCAATTATCAATCAAATCCATTTGTGAAAAACTATAAAAACAAAGAAAAAAAAATATGATATGGGGATACACCTACTTGTCATAAAGATACTCCCACACATGTTGCGGTATTGGCATACTGATCTTGTCAACAAACTGTGCTCTGGATGGATTTACTCCACCATGTACACAGAGAAAATCAGAGTTGTCAATGGGTCCTGGTTCCGAAAAAGTATTGAACCTGTTTATCCATTGCCGAGAAACAAAGAAGTTGAAATGCGAGAGCTCCAAAGCTGAAATCTCCATTAATTCAACAGTCTTTTCTCGTAACTGACTCATCTCAGGTGAAGACTTCTTGTAGAACAAAACATATGCTTCACAATTAGTCACTGTCTCTGGGGATACTTGCGTAACACATTGATCGTCAAACTCAAACCATTGGTTCACTACAGAGTTTAAGGCATAACACGTGTAATGACCGCCTCCTGCTGTTCCATGATGGCAAATCACTGATATTAAATCATAAGTTGTGACTTTTGAAACACAATCTTTATGCATATAAGGTCGCATATCCAAGCCTTCCAATGGAAATGACACATAGTTAGCAATCTTTGAACTGAACATTAATTCGTGTCGAAACCTTTTCAAATGAACGCAAAGGATTTCTGGCAATTCTAATACCTTAGAAAATTTAACTCCATTACGTAATTTGTTACATTTTTCACAGCTGTACATGTTATCTCCCTTTAATTCGTCTGCACTAAAAAATGCCGAGAGACAATCGTGAAGGCTCACAACAGGCCCCCAGAACCAAGACCGCATCCATTGCCAGAACCAAGATACCCAGCCTGCTTGATTTGTAACGTAAACTACGTCAGAGCAAGGCCCAGCTTTTTGAGGGGTAAGCGATCCTTGATGCAACATGTCAATATGATCTCTGCTAGGAATAGGCAAAGACAGGTCCTGGAAGGTCTCAACCCTAGTAGAAACCCTGTCACAAGTTAGGCACTGAACATTGCTCAAAAGTTTGCCATCAAAAATATCGCTGATAATACTTCGAGTTTTCATTGGTTTTTTAGCACGATGTTTGGTTGGAGAACTTGGCGTTGATCTTTGATTTTGGGAGAAGGTTTCATCGACAGATGATTTCTTCATGCTCCGATTGGTAAACTTGTTTCTTAATTTGTCAGTCTGGGATGGTCTATAGTACCTTCTTTTTGTACCTCGTTCTCCTTCATCACTCAATGAACTTTGCTCACTCACCCCAGAGTCACATGTTTCATATTCCGCATCTGATTGGCTGGATCCAGTCCCGTCAATCTCAGGATCCTCTTCGTCTGAAGAGTGTTCTCCAAACCCTTTCAATCTCAGTAAATTATCTTTGTCATCCTCTATGTACTCTTTTAATTCCTCATGCAGCTGGTCCATGAAACACCTTAAAAATTCTTGCGTGTCATGTTGATGATAGCCTCTGAACATTGGATGAACAGTTCTTATCCAATACAGAATACTGTGAGGAACAACATATCCCCTAGTTTTTTTGTTCCACATTTCACTAATTAAATTCATATAACTTGAACTTAATCCAGGTTTTCGATCTTTTAATATACAATTAACAATCAGACCACATTCCAGAAAGAACTGCGTCAGAGGAGGAACGTTGGACAAGGCTTGAAGTGCAGCGTTCATATAACAGGTATTACCAATATTCTGTAAGCCAACCAATCCCTTTGGTTTTCCAGTGAGATCCTTACCATCATCAGAGTCTGTGCTATCTGGGGAGTCACCTGATTTTTCATAGGTCAAGACTCCTTTCTCCCAGTCAATTCTATTCACTCCACTTCTGCCAAATTTATTGATCAACGATTGTTGCATGTCAGCATTTTCCATTTTAGATATCAAGTTCACAGATGCATCGCCAGAAAATTTGTTGCTGTTAGACCTTGCTTCCTTCGAACTTGGGGAAAGTGGTGGTGACGGTACATGAATAATGATTACCTCATGATCGCAAGAGTAGCACCATATTCTCTCATTAGTTAAATTCATGTGGGTGCAATGACTAGGAAAATTTCTATTGTGAATTTTAACGTGGTCCAAACGGCTTGTTGAACAGCCGACCCACTTGCAATCAGGAAACAAACAGAACCATAAGTTTGGGCCATCATTTTCACAGTCGTTGCACTTGACGAATTTATCTTTTTGCGTGACCAATGACTCGAGGACTGACAGGTCCCCGTGTTTGGCTATGTGTGGACAGTTCTTTGCGACTAGAGGCATTTAAGCTATATTTATTTATCCGCTAGGCTGAAATAACAGGGAACGCGATATCGTTATAATCACATTCGATTTAAATTTACACCACAGCGTTAAAGTGTTGACATTTTTCGACGTTTTCTAACCTGCACAATCCATCGTGAACTTTCCGATGAACCATGAAAACAATTGTCATTCAAGATAAGTAGTTCTTTGGGAGCCACAGAATTTCCTGCGACGTGTTCAGCGCCAATTTGTACTTTCAAATTCATATATTTCTCAAATCAGCTGCGTCGCTCGTATCGTTCAATAATGATCACTTCAATAATCCAGGTTAATCAAACATCTCGAGATATTCTTATCAAGCAAAGAAAAAATTAGGACGTCTCTTTTATACTGATGTAGTGGAAATTCCGACGATAAATAATCTTCGCAACATTCAGACTCGATACACGAATATGATTATCATTGAAAATTAGATTATCAAGGATAGAATTGGCTTCTAGATATCAATGATATTCTTCAGCAACATCGTTGAGTGAAGATTCGCAAAGACGGTCAGTCAAACGAGTGAAACGAGTCTTGTCCCCTACTACAGTCTTATGAGCTTACGCCCTCTGACTGAGCGTTTTAACCAAGGGTGTTAACCATGTGGGAACGAACTAGCAATTGAATTTAAAGTTGCTGAAGCCCTGAAATCGAAAACCAAACTAATCTAGTCGATTTTTGTAAACGACTGCTCATTATTTACTATCTTCTAATGTCTTCTGAGGGCTTGAACAGTGGATTGGACTTCCGGTATCGGCGGTGGCGTTAAAACATGGACGTGATGCGTTAAATGAACCTCCGCTCCCCTTGCACATGCAATGTTGACGATCATTGACGCTATTGAGCGAACAGTCAGTTTATTATTGATGAAAAACAACTTCATCTATATACAAAGAAGTATAACTGAAAAATGTTGGAAAATGCGCTATTGGTTAAATAGCAATTTTTATATGAGTCTGAAGACGGCCGAAATGATTGTAGCATGTTTTTGACTCTGCAGGTTGAGAGTTACTGTTAGCCACTGATTTGTACGACTTGTCTCATCCACTATAGTCCGTCTGGACCCAAGATTCCACATGGATTATTAGGACTTTTGAGTAGATTCTGTCGTTTTAAGTGAATTTCTACGGTTACGGTAGTCCGTGTTTGTATTTTTATACGTGCACCAAAATTAAGGTACATCTCAAATCGATTTTAACATGAATCTCAGAGACTTAGTTCATTTAACCTAGAACATAACCTTTACATTCGGCTAACTAATGTGCTATCATTCGAAATGCTTTTAATGAAAATTTAATAGAAATATAATCATAACGATCGCTTTTTTGAAAATTTTATAAACTCTTCACCTATTTCTTTGAAAAGTAGCTGGTTGAACCGATTACTGTCATGTTGCCATGATTCTTCTACTTCTGAACTAATTCTAATATGATTTTATCAATTTGATAAATTCACTAACATGAACCAATTTATTTACATATACTCTGATTTTATAAATTTTTTACATCATTAAATCTTTGGTACTGTTCATAGCCACAATGGTGCTGTCTTGTCGATTTTACAAGGAGAAATATCCAGAAGTCGAAGATGTTGTCATGGTCAATGTGCGTAGCATAGCTGAAATGGGTGCTTATGTACACCTACTGGAGTATAACAATATCGAGGGCATGATTCTTCTCTCAGAATTGTCCAGGCGACGTATTCGTTCCATTAACAAACTTATCAGAGTTGGTAAAACGGAACCTGTCGTTGTCATTCGAGTTGACAAAGATAAAGGTATTGTTGTTTCAGTACAATGCCTCAATCATTTTTTTAAGAACTATCACCATAATCGTGGATGATTTGTTTTCAGGATATATTGATCTGAGTAAAAGACGAGTATCAGCAGAAGACGTAGAAAAATGTACAGAGCGATTTGCAAAAGCTAAAGCAGTAAATTCTATTCTACGACATGTTGCCGAACTGCTACATTATGATAGTGACGAACAGTTGGAAGAATTATATCAAAAAACAGCTTGGTACTTTGAAGAAAAATATAAAAAGCAAAAGGCCTCAGCTTATGATTTCTTCAAACAATCGGTATTGTGCGTACCTGGTCGATGCGATTTTCAATTATTCAGTTTAGGCTGCTGAACTTCATGGTAAATTGCTGTTCTAGAGATCCTTCTATTTTGGCTGAGTGTGGCTTGGATGACCATACTAAAGAAGTATTGTTGAACAATATTAAACGCAAACTCACATCCCAAGCTGTTAAAATACGTGCTGATGTTGAGGTTGCTTGCTACGGCTATGAGGGTATTGATGCTGTCAAAACTGCTCTAAAAGCGGGTCTAGCTTTATCAACAGAAGAGCTGCCAATTAAAATTAATCTGATTGCCCCTCCACTGTATGGTAAGTATTTCAATACTATTAGCGACAGGTCCCTCAGATGGACGTAGTCATGGCATAAAAGAATTGATAAACTTCGTCTTCTCCTTGACTTTCATTATCTTTTTTTTTTAGTCATGACAACTTCTACGCCTGAAAAACAAGATGGTTTGAAAGCACTGAATGACGCAATCGAAGTTATTAAGGAAAAAATTACATCGCTTGGAGGTGTATTTGACATTCAAATGGCTGTGAGTTACTGAACATAACACCTGAATGACTCCTAAAAGTTTTTGGCTATTGGAACGCATTCTATATCCTTTCCCAATTGAAATCATCCATATCAGAGAAGAAAGGCCTTGATAAGGTACTTGAAAATAAAGGTTTCTCCTGTTTACAGCCCAAAGTTGTGACGGCAACAGATGAAGCTGAACTGGCAAGACAGATGGAACGTGCTGAACTGGAGAATGCAGAGGTAGCAGGTGACGATGATGAGGAAGAAGTTGAAGGAATGGGTGACTTCAGTGGTGGAGAAGGCGAAGATGGAGAAAAGGAAGGCGAGTCTCAGGAGGATGACTAATAAATAAAATGATGGATGGGTTTTCAATCTACGCATTTAAGAGATTGTTGCTCGTATTTTCTCCTGGAACCTGCAATGAATTGTACAGACTCAGGAAGTACAGAACATCTTCAATTGACATAATTTTACAAATACAGTCAGAAATACTACAAACCTTGTCTTCCAATTTCTTTGATCCATTGAACTGGTTTCCCATAAGAAATTCCATTGTTACAGAGAACTCCTCGTTCACTGCTTTTCTTGTTCAAACTAACTTGTTCACTGTTGTTAAGTACAGGATTAGGATTGGACTCATGGTTTAGAGCTTAACTGGAATCAAAACTTTATTTTCTGTTTTTCCATTTTTATTAAAACATTTTGTGAATTAAATGTCAATGGTTTATTCGTCTGCGATAGTAACCTCAACTTCTACACCGGGTTCGATGGAGATGCTCGTAATTTGCTTGACGATTTCAGAGGGAGAATAAAGGTCGATAACCCGCTTGTGGATTCGCATCTGGAAACGATCCCATGTCTTGGAACCTTCACCACAAGGCGTCTTGCGTGTTGTGATCCTAAGAATCTTGGTCGGCATACGGACAGGTCCTTTCACCTTCAGGTTTTGTATTTTTGCTCCATTGATGAGCTCGGTGCATACTGTCAATTAAAGAGTAGATTACTGAAGAATCTGAATTAGCATGTTGCGGATTTTTGCGCACTTGGGCCACAACTACGATCCGATTGAGTATGGTAACATAGATAAAAATAGTGATCCTGTTATGCCTTTGGTTTGATAAAATACCATTCAAAAATTAGATATTACTCACAGCAAAATTCAGAAATTCAGCAAAATTCACAACAAAATTCAGGCAATTCCATGCTAACAAGTATGCACTTCAGTCTCGAGTTATTGTTGAACAATTGATTATGATAGATCACAATAATTAATGCAGTCGTCAAAACAGCAAAGGACATGTCACACAGCATTAAAATATTTACCTTTTTCGAGAGAACGGACGTTGCGGGAGGTCAGAGTAATACGAATGCGATGGATCGGTGCAGTTTCCTGACTGGGTTTCTCGGGGTGATCAGCCTTTAGACTAGCCTGGAAGATAATTTGATATTCAGTATGGTAGAGTTGAAAATATTCTATACCACCTAATAATTTAGCTTCGATAATCTAATACACTCATTCACGGATGTTTGATTCATTGTTTTAGGTTGTGTTTAGCGTTGGTGATCGGACGCTACTCAATTTCACGTCAATGATTCAACTATTGTGGTAACCGACATTATTACATCGTTAATTGGTGAGGCTACTTATTTACCATTACTGAGCTTGTTTCTTGGTCGAGATGATCAATTTAAAATTGACAAAAATTGATCAGCGCTGAACCAGGATGCGTACACCTCGCACGTGTCCAGAAGGAAAGAATCGGAGCGTCGACGTCTACCGTGATCACCGGAAACCTTTCGAGAGTGACCGATATCTCGAATCGAATACGGGGGCTACCCGTGCCATCGAGTTTGGTGAGAAGATTTATTTCGTACATTTTGAAAATTTCGACAACATTCCGAAATATTTCCGTCAATGATGGTTAGTTGGAATCTGGAATATTTATTACTGCACCATAACGCGCCTGTTTTACAATCTAAGACATGAGTTTTTTAAAACGTCCCCAAACTAAAATTGTAGTCGTTAACATTGGCGACTGTTCAATCTCGGTGGGTGCCGGTAAATGGTAATTTATAGCAGCCTTTCCACTGATTTGACTTCTTATATTTAAAAAAGACGATAGTTGATGGCAATAATTTTTACACCCGGTCTAATATGACAGCTCGTGAATGTTTCCGTTCCCATTATCGTGAGAAATGTGATTGGTTGGTCGTCTAAATTTGAGAACGGAAACGTAAACGTGCAGCGGTTCGAATACTTGTGGAATAACTGGACAATTTTGGGTTTTCATTATTTTCAACACAGGCAAGCCTTCCTTACGTGGCTGAACATACGTAACTTCATGGCATTGAATGCGCTGTCGCGTCCTTTGACACGGTTAACCGTTTACAAAACCGATTTTCAGACATTTCTGGTGATGTTTAAACTATTATATCATGCCTAGTGTATGTGAAAAATCGGTGAAATTTCGGCAAATTCTTAGTGTTTGCCTCCAGTAGTTGATGTGATACGGATTGGGTCCAGCACGTCAAAAACCAAGACATAGTCGTGTGTGCTTCGATAGATATATTTGCTTTATTGATATTTTGAGTGTCAGACGTTTTGGTGTCTATGCATATCTTGAGGTAATATTTTGATGTTATTATCCATTATTTGCATGTTTGGGCAAACCGGATAAGTTGATTTTATTCTGGAAAGGAAAAAATGAATACATTTTAGTGTTGTTTACGTACAGGCTGCAATCACTCATTAGCAACCCACATAACCTTAAACTAAACAAATGCAGTGCGCCCCTTCATACAATTATTTACTCTGATATGTAGTTTAGCTGCATTTCTTTATGATGCAATAGAAGCAGTTTGATCTAAAGCGACTCAATTGAGTTAAGGCGCACTATCGATAATTATTTCTTGCCCGCAACTGGAGCCATCCATTTCAGATACATGGGTTGAGTGTCTTGTGTATGAAACACGGGAACAAGGCTGGATACATGTTCGATTCCAAGCAGATTAAATTAAAATATATACTGAGATTGAATGATGTAAAATACATACAGTCCTTGTTATACTATTCATTGTCCATGTCTAGCGTATTAAGTAACCATAATATAATTGTATTTGAATTCGCCAGACAATACTTTGATATTATTATGTCACGGATTAACCTATTTATCTTCAGTGACCCTTTATCTCTTGCAAAACGTACAACCACAGTTGCTTTACATCTGCTAACAGCAATTCTTTGTACCTTAAAGCCTGTATTCATTATTCATACCTTATGTTTCACAGAGTTTGGACAGTGTTTTAGACTATCTTTCACCAAGCAAACATTTTTAAATAGACTCAAGATACATACCTGATAAAATGTCAGAAATCGTGTACCCTCAGGGGTGTAGGTCCGTTACGGAGGATCTTGGTCCAGATGAGCTCATTAGAAGACTTAAGGTGATTTTTACTTAAATAAAGTTTATATGATAGTTCTACTAACCAATCTACCATTCAACCAAAAATTTTATATTGGAATAACACTTGTCACATCTAAAATTGATTTACTTACTATGGTGGACAGACATTGGCACATACCCTACAAGCAATGGGTCAAGATGAAGGAATGTATCAGCAGTACATTCCATTGGCTTTACACTTAGCCGAAGATCATTTTCTCATGCACCAAAGTAAAGACGTACAGCTATTAATTGCATGTTGCATTGCTGACGTTCTTAGAGTATATGCACCTGAAGCTCCGTACAAAGATGCTGAACAGGTAAATATGATGGCGGTACAGAAAGCAATCAGAAATAATGAGATCATTCTTAGTTCAAAGATTGAATATTTTCTCTAAAATTGATAGACCTCCAATACAATCATGATCTATTTCAACAGGTGAAAACCATATTTTTATTTCTCATCAAACAACTCGCTGGTCTGAAAGATCCAAAAGATCCAGCATTTAAGCGATATTTTTACTTGCTTGAGAATTTGGCATATGTCAAATCTTTCAACATGTGCTTTGAACTGGAAGATTGTCAGGAAATATTCTGTGCTCTATTTTCACTCATGTTTAAAATAGTCAAGTAAGTGATTCAATCAACAATTCAATCTTCTATAAGCTTAGGTTTAAGTCCATGATCGAGCTTGATTACACTTTGCAATTTTCGAAAGGTGTATTAAGTGTTGATAAAATTTATACAAAACCATGATTTTAGTGATGAGCATTCAGGAAAAGTGAAAAGTTTTATGCTGGATGTCCTTTGCCCTCTTATAACTGAATCAGATATTGTCGGAAACGAGCTGTTGGATATAATTCTGATGAATATAGTAGAACCCAACAAGACACAGAAAAAAAACGCTTACTTGTTGGCAAAAGAACTTGTGATTAAGTGCAGCGATACATTGGAACCCTATATTCAAGCGGTGAGTAGATAATAGCCAGACTCTGCACAACTCTTGTGCAAACTTCATGAAATACAATACCATCATTATTTGAATCTTTCATGGTCTTTCAGTTTTTTAATCACGTCCTCATTCTTGGAAAAGAAGAAAAGGGTCTTCAAATCTGTAAAAAAGTATACGATTTGATCTACGAACTGAACCACATTTGTCCAAGTGTTTTGCTATCAGTCCTTCCTCAGTTGGAATGTAAACTCAAATCATCTTTGGAAAATGAGAGATTGGGGGCTGTTGCCTTACTCGCCAGAATGTTTTCAGAAAAAGGATCGCAATTAGCGATGCAGCATACACAGTTGTGGCGTGCATTCTTAGGTAGATTTAACGACATAAGTGTTTCAATTCGCATTAAATGTGTTCAGTATTCCATGCACTTCTTACTGAATCATCCGGAGCTCAGAAAAGACATTACTGACACACTTAAATTAAGGCAACACGACGCGGATGAGAGCGTCAGATACGAAGTTGTTATGGCTATCGTCACTACTGCACGAAGAGATTTCGAAGTTGTATCAGATAGCGAAGATCTGTTGGAATTTGTGAAAGAGAGAACTCTAGATAAGAAGGTGAGAATATCCACTAAGAGTATGTAACACATATTTCATTTAAAGAATTATAGTCAGATTTTTCCTTTTAATATCTATTCATTTGCAGTTTAAAATTCGAAAAGAAGCCATGTCGGGATTGGCAATGATTTACAAAAAGCATCTCAATGACGCTGATGTTCCTCAAGCTACCAAAAAAGCGGTCACTTGGATTAAAGACAAAATCTTACATGGCTATTACATGGCTGGAATGGAAGATAGATTACTTGTCGAAAGGTTGCTCAATACATGTCTAGTTCCATATCAACTCAGCCCGGAAGAGAGAATGAAAAAATTATATCACCTGTTGGGTACTATCGATGATCACGCGTCCAAAGCATTCGTTGAACTGCAAAAGCATCAACTAGCGTAAGTGAAAGTTCACCAAATTATACTCCTTATTTTTGGTGCTAGTTTAGTTGAGTTTCCTTTATTGTCCAATGCATTCAACAGGGTGCGAAGATCCGTCGTGGAATGGGTTGAAATCATAAAGAAGCCTGATTCTCCAGCACGTGACCGTGACTTAATGAACAAAATTTTGCAAATATCACGGTTCCTGCCAGATCCAATGAAGGTTCAAGAGTTTTTGCAGAAATTCAGTGCACATATGAAGAAAGAACCAACGCTTCTGCAGGGCATGGAGACCATTGTACAACCAAATGTAACCTGCAAAGAATGTGCAGAGACTACTAGCCTAGTTTTGAAAAAACTCGGACAACCGGTTATGACCAATCTTTATTACAACACTATCAAAATGCTATTGGAAAGAGTCAGCAGTGTCATGATTGATGAAGAAGCTATTAGGGTAAATACGTTTCCAATTATCAACATTGTTATGCTGGTAGTCATAATAATGTAGCTAATTTGTAACCGAGACTCTGATGTGCAAAACTCAGTTTCGTTATTTCATATTACTTCTTCCTCAGGTTTTGATTGGCTATGTATTGGACTGTCTGAAAGGTGGCAATGTTATTGAAGAAGTCGGCTTAAATCCAAATAATGCAGGCGAAAAGGGGTTGAGGTTGCTTGTGGTAAATAGATTATCCATTACAAAATTAAATGTTGAAGCAATCAATTGTTTGAACTATTTTATTCACCTCTAATTTTGTACACTCTGTTTTCTTCCAGATGTTATCATTTGTCTTTGGCCCTCATTTTTTGCATGCGGACATATTGATGCGTTTGGTGAATTTATTAGAACTTGACGATGAAATGGTGGCACCTTTGGTTTTATCTATTTTCACGTTTTTGGGAAAATACAAATCTTTGTCTGACGTGGCCCCTGATATAATGAATCTAATGGTACCTATGTGTAAAACTTTTGCCGAAACTGGTACTCCAAAACAAGCAAAACAGGCCATTAGGTGCTTGTTTGTTAACATGGCTAATATTCATGATTCCATATTCCCTGAAATCATTGAAAGGATCAAAAATACACTTACTCCAAGCTCAGAACATTACCGGACATCCATTGTTACACTGGGACATATCGCTTATAATCTGCCTGACAAGTATCAAATACAAATAAAAAACATGGTATCCAGAAAGGTGAGGTTATCACTTTATATCATTAAATTTAATTTCTAACTCTTTTTATTTTGAACACCCCGAAAATATCCATTTGTAATAAACGGAGAAATGAGTAAGAAAATTTGTTGCAAGTAACTTCATGGTATTACTATTACCTTTGTCTTTATTTGTGCCAAAGTGACCACCAGGATTATTTTAATTTTGTAGATCGTAAAAGAGCTACTAGTCAAAGAAAACAGTGAGCAAACAACGGATGTAATCGAAGGAGACTGGTGTCGGGAAGAACTATTGCCAGAGGAGACGCGTTGTCGGGTAGAAGCATTAAAATGCATGGCTAGGTGGCTGTTGGGACTTAAGACTGATGTTCTTTCCGCCCAAAAGACATTCAGAATGTTGAATGCATTCGTAGTAAACAAAGGTGACCTTCTGCAACAGGGCCGATTAAGTAGAGCTGAGATGAGCTGGCTGAGATTGCAAGCGGGATGCTCAATGCTGAAGATATGTGAACAGAAAGGAGTTGGAGATCAATTTACTGCAGAACAATTCTACAATTTATCTCAGCTTATGGTGGTAAGTTTGTAGGACTGAGGGAAATTGAGTAGAGCTTTTTTTTGAAAGTAATTAAATATTGATGTATATCTGTTTGCAAATGCAAATTGAATGTCTTATTTTCAGGATGAAGTTCCTCAAGTTAGAGAAGCCTTTGGAGGTAAACTGCACAAAGGCTTAGGCAGAGGAATACCAAACAAATGTCTACCACTAGATTTTATGGGGTATTATGCACTTGCTGGAAAAGAACAAGACAAAAGGTTGAGGTATTTATTAAAAACATACATGCAGACTGACATCAACAAAAGAAGAGATTATGTCAAAACATTGTCATTGGGGACTGTCGCAAAAGCAATGGGTGAGCATTACTTGATAACAATCAGGATGATATTAATCTATTTCATCTAACAAAGTATAATAAAGAAAAATCAAATATATTTCGTAATTGCGGGTCGATATGTGAACCAGCCATCTATCTTTAGTCGGCTTATACGAAAACTTCAATCATAATCCTCCGAAAATATTTTACTATAGGTCAACTACCCCATATTCTACCTGACTACATGCTGGTATTTGCGGTCCCCATTCTCGCCCACGATCCTGAATTCACAAACAACACTGATACGAGTCAACTTAAAATCATTCAACAGTGTCTCTGGTATATACTAGAACCGCTGATAACTAAAAATGAATTCTATTGTTATGGATTCTACAAAAACCTTATTGAACGGATGAAGAGTCACAAGGATGCATTGAAACCTGATGATGACTCTGCTAACTACGTAAGAAATTGTTTTTTGTCTGATTCCCTTTCTTTTGCGTACATAATTTGGTAAAATCGAATGTTGTCTTCTAAAATAATTTACTCAATAATTATGTTCTGTTTTGCAGAAATTATGGGCAGTGTGTGACTTGGCTATGAATCTTATATTTACTAAGACAACTAACTTTGACTTGAAAGAGTTCCCAAGCGAAACGCGCATTCCTACAATGTATTTCAAAAGGGCAGACGAGCTGTTATCAAATACTAAGAGTTATCTTCCTGGCGAAATGCAAATAAACATGTCCAGCCCTAAAGGAAAGGGTCTTCTTCATAATTCACACCTTGGTAGTGAAAGGCCCCAAAGGAAGACTAAAGCTAAACAGCAAAAGGAAGTAGGCATTGGACCTAATGAAACAGACGCCAGGGTAAGTCATTTTTTGAAACTTTTTGCAAATCTCATATGTCGAATACTTGAAATTTTCCCGGTGTCCATAATATGATGTTATGGACATTATCTGACTTGAAATTATTGTTTCTTTTCTAACACAACCATGTATAATATCTACACTCTATACCATGTTCATATATCTTTCAAGCTGCAAAGTGGGGAAATGGAATGTATTGACGCACAGGTAATACATGAGGTCCATTACAATTGACGTTACCTAGAATTCGTTTCATATTTATTAACTTATCTAGATCTTAATTTTGCTTCAGATGGTTGCATGTAATCGTAATTACGTCTCTGATAGTTATCCCAAATTTACAACTGTTCAAGTAGAATGTGCTACACAGCGCTAGTTCTTACACAATATTTCGTTCGTCGTATTTCACGAACATTTGAACATGTTTCGTAACTTTGTTCTCTTGTTATTGAAGAAAACAAAAGTCATTAAAATTATTTTCAGCCCGCAGAAGCATCAGAGACTAGAATCCAGCTTCCTGGTATGGAAGATGAGGTATAGTTGAATTATGAAATGAATAATTCACTACCGAGAAATTTTTGGTATGAATCCAACTTTGAAATTTATTTCAGATGGAAGAACCACCAGCCAAAAGAACGCTGAGAGATTCTGATAAAATTAATCTCAAGTGAAATTAGCGTGCGTGAGGAGCTGTGTTAGCGGCATGGGGATGGGGGGTGGGGGGCAACTTACGGGGATCGACCGAAGACGATAAATATATGAAAAAAAACCGAAGAAAAGAAGAACAGTTTACAAATTAGAAAACAGAATATTTTGGTTATACACAGCAATTATTACACCTAAGTCGTTTGCGTATTTCGAAAATTTTACCCATTATAGTTATGACGCACTCAGCTTTGATAGCTGATATTTATAATTGTCTATAATTCATCAAATTCAATAGCCACGAAACTACATGGCAATAAACGATTATTTGACTCGCCAGTTTCAGCTGCATTACTGGTTGATTGGACACTGTTGTGAAGTATACGCAACTTTTTTTTTTTGTTCAAATATCACGCACGTTCATTGGCATTTAGAACAATTGTCATTTACGATAAATCATCTATTACAATATTTTGATGATATGCTACCTACTGTATGATGATGAGCTCTATATTTCATGATCCATGTAGACTTGGCTATTCGGTTTGTCATATTTTTTGAATTATGTACTGATATCGATCGACTTCCAATGGTGTATCATTTCCCTTACATACTAGGCTAGGTCTCATGATGAAGAATTTTCTGCAAATAAATGCTTTTTTTTAACTATTTTTTTCTAATAAGTTGATGTTTTCCCGCATTAAGTTAGTTTCGTAATAGCCAAACTGCCTCGTGTTAAGGCTTGCATTTGTTTACTTGAATGTTTTTTGTTTTGTATGTTACACATTTGTCTGTAATGATCAAATTACATTATTTTTCTATTATGATATGATTTGAACGAATGAATTTCTTGCATAAAAATGTGACAATGATTTTTCTTTCAGTTGAATCATGGCAGAGGTCTAATCTTATGCATTATTTTTAATTTCTAGTGTTAGGATTAGATATATCTTGATAACGTTCCCTAATTTCAGAACTGAACTGGTGTAATGATCATTCTTTTCGAACGCAAGTGCGAGCTTTAACCAAATTGATAAAGTTAATCTGGCTTACTTACATTTCTATTCTCAGCTAACAGGTGTGTGCGAATCAGCTGAATGATCCAAAGTTGTTTGTTTCTATTATTATTATTATTATTATTATTATTACTATTATTACTATTATTACTATTATTACCATTATTACTATTATTAATATTACTACTTATATTATTATTTGACCAGTAAAATCATGCAATAAAATTTGCTACGATTTCATATCCAAAAGCCTGATTCACTGATAATTACTTCAAAGATCACGACCAGCATGTGCAATTAGCGATTCGATCATTGTAACACGGACAGCTCATCAATTTCAAATATTCATTTGTTACAATTTTGTTTCTCTTCGTACATTCTTCAATCTTGACTGTTCCTCATCTGATAAATATGTATAGCGGATGAGACATGTGCATCAGGTTTCGTTTAGAAAAAGCACTTGATCTTACGTCACTTTTTATTCACTTTACTTCGATTGTGAGAAGGGCTGTATATATTCATATTCACTAATTGGAGGATTGACAAAAAGAAGGGAAAATTCCAGAAGCACAACGCGCTTCTTTAAAAATGTAACAATTGAAGAAGTATTTGAATGTGTAGTCAGTATACCATGGAAACAGAAGAAACTAGGCGAAAATGATATTAAAATCATTCAAATACCTGTATCAATAACTTAGAGACTATTTACGTTAACTCATCATTAAATCAGTTCATCTGTAATGCGATCAACCGTAATGTTATCATACATTTTGTCTCATTGTCGAAAACGGATCATGCATACATATTAACTTTTTTGTTTTAATTTTAGGGCAATATTTTTCAACAAAACCAACTATGCATTGCATTTTAGCTCATATACTTGGGCTAATTGCAGGAAAATTATAATCTATGGGATAGACAGTAGCTTCTTTTTCTTCTGCTTTGGAATTTTATTTATATTATAGATCGTGATTTACCTGTAATCAGTTTCGCAATTTATTAAACAACACGTCTCTATAATTTTGGAATATTGCTAACGATTGTGGAGATTTTGATAATGCCATATCTGAAAATGAATCAGAATGTGCAAATTGGATTAGATTTATGTCTCGTTATAACAAAATTAACAAATGAATAATTTTTTTTTCACGTGAATATTAGATCTTAACGTATAGCATTCTATCGTTTTATTTTAATTTTCATAACTTTACAACTCTATCAATAGAAATTGTAGATATAAACTTATATAAGGAGACACTGAATCGCAGCATTGTTGTGTAAATTTGTTCAAATAGTGCAAATATATACAATATGTTCGATGATATAATTCTGTGATTAGTGACTCAAGTTTCGGCATCCCAAAAGCATTTTTATACAAATTTGGTCAGGATACAAAAGTTTCGCACAGGCCTTGTTCTGATAAAGTTTTTCTGTGGTACCGCGATATGGTATAACTATTATTGTATTGAATAATATTAAATTTATAACTTGAATGTAAGTAAGAGTGAAACATAATAATTGTGAACAATGATGGATGGATGTTTATTGTATTTAAGCAACATAAAAACAAAAAAAATTGAAAAGAAAACAAACAAGCTAAACTGTCTGCTCACAAATTTTACAGTATCTGCTCTCGCTATGATGCAACGGCCGTTCGTTTTGTTCTTCACAAATAAAGTAAAAATGTATAGCAGTTTGTAATTGCAACGGTCAATTAGCACATGGTAATTGTTATGTTTATGAGCACTTTCGAGGAGTTTAACGTACCATGCCTGAGCGTAGCATTTTAAATAACGACCAGTGTTCAAAAAAGACAGGTGGATGCTGAAAAAATATGGAAATAATGTGGGTCAGGCACGGATTTAAAAACCGCTTACCCGGTGTGGTGACAACATATTACGAGTATGAAATTGCTCTTTATTTATTCATACACTGTTCACAATCTGCAACTGAATTAAAGTATTCTAATAATTTTCTCAAAATTACCGCAAACAATTAAATGATGTTCGTTGTACTCATGAGATGCTACTGTAATGTCCGCGAACAGTAGGGGATAAACATTGGTTTTACATACTTCGAATGAGGAGCAGATTCAAAATAGTTAATGCTATTTGCCGGTCTGTGACATAAGTAAAGTATTGTATTGGTTCTATAATAAAACAAATTATGAATCTACAACTGTCGAATGTCACTGTCGATAGATTACGTGCAACTGAATAGGTGTGCATTATGTTTATAATAATACCTAGTTCCATGATTGAATGTGACAGTTATCGTCGCTTTCGGAATTTCTTTTGACCTCTCACTTTGGCTTGTGCTGGTTTGCCAAAAGCCTTGCTGGATTTTTGTTTCTTATCGAAGCTACCTTTTCCCGGTCTCTGTTTCTTTTTATCATTTGCTCTGCAACAATCATGCACATAATTTAAATCCTACCAATCAATTCAATTATACTTCCCAATATGACCCAAAATTTCTGAGGTATAATACGTATTATGCATATAATAAACTACATAATTTACTTACTCGTAACGCATTTTTTTGACACCCTTCTTACTTGTGTCTGTTAGATCATCAGCAAATGATGATCTCGATCTTTTCAATGATCCTGCAAAAAATAAAATTAGAAATCAGCGGAATGTAGAGTATGTTCATAACAGAATAGCTTCAACAATAACCTTGTTTTTTCGAGGGTCTCTGCAAATTGTCTTCAACAACAGATCTGATCTTGGATTGCCTATTCTTTCGTTTAGCTAGTCTCGCCTGAAATGCTGCTACTTTTTCCATTTCTTTATTGGCTCTATCTTCAGCGGTTTCTTTGTGAGGATTCTTCTTTTTTGCGCGCCTAGCTTCTTCAGTGACTGTATTCGGGGGTTCTCTTTCTTGTTTCTTCTTATTTTTTGCTTTCTCGCGTTTCTCGGTTAATGATAGTTTATCTATCAACAAGCAACCAAAATAACATTGATCAAATTTATGAATACCTAATGTATATTTTTTAAAGAACAAATAACTTGCACACAAAGTATGACAACCTTTTATAAAGTAAATGAAACTCACCCTTTTCCAATTTTCTTTCTCGATCATTTTGAAACCACGACCTCTGACTTTTGTCGTCATCGCCTTTCAACAAGTTCTCCGCTCTTTTAGCTTGGTTTTCTACCTTAGCGAGTTCTTTCTCTTCCTGTTCTTCTTGTAAAATTCGGTCTATATCTTTTTCGAGAACCTCTAATCTTCTATTGTATTTCCCAATAATATCCGGAGCTATTATTCGGTTCTTGACAGGATTTCTGGCCTGTTTAATTACTTCTTTTACTAACGAACGTTCCTGCTCACCAGCTAATGATACTGATACACCGACACGACCTGCACGAGCAGTTCGTCCAACTCTGTAAATCATGTAATTATTACCTCATTTTTCTTGTGGCACACATTTTAATTCGACTGCAGTTTGTCTAACCTGTGGATATAGTGTTGAAGAGTAGCTGGCATGACAAAGTTTATGACAGTCTTGACACCACTAATGTCCAAACCACGAGCTGCAACATCAGTTGCTAACAGTACATCAATTTCTTCATCTTTGAATTTCCTCAAATTCTCTAGACGTTGGGGTTGCGTTAAGTTACCATGAAGCTCACCCACCTAAATAATTATTAACCGTGTAAAGTTGTTTAGTATTTTTTAGATCAAAAGGAATCAAATGACTATCTTAATTAATCTTGTCTTGGAATTGTCCTATCAAATTTCCGTCATGGAAAATAAATTCATACAGCACATACAGTTTCCATGTTTCACCTTGATCGTTTACAAACCTTGACACCTAATAACCCTAGCTGAATGTGAAGTCTGTGAGCCTGTTTCTTAGTCTGGACAAAAACCATAACGTGATCGTGAAAGGTTCTACAGATCAACGCTGCCAAGATAGCTTCACGATCGCCTTCTCTCTCCTTGCGAATGCTTAATTAGAATAATAAGATTACTCATTTCATGAAACTACATTATTAACAACAATCGAACAAATATATCCAACTTTTCATATGATGTCAATCGACTCACCGAACAAATTCTTGTCTCAAATTAAAGGCGACATCTTGATTGCTGTCAACGAATACTTTAACTGGTTTATCCAATGACACTGCAGCTAAATCTTTGACCGCTTCAGTCATAGTAGCAGAAAATAGAATTGTCTGTCTGGTTCGGGAACATTGTTTTACTATGTGCTTCATTTGTTCAGCAAAATATTCATCAAGCATTCTGTAAAAATATGATACAGAATGTGTTCATGTTGGATAAGTATTGTTTGTTTTTTGCCGCTACTGATCTTACCGGTCTGCTTCATCGAGGATTAGTACTTCAATACTGTCTAGCGAGAATGTTGGTGTATTTGCTAAATGATCAATCAAACGTCCAGGGGTTGCTATAACAATGTCCGGATTCTTTCTCAGAACAGACTCCTACAAAGTTTATCTGGTTAGCAATATATAATCCACTCCGTAAATAAAATGGAAATGACATATTAATGCTGAGTCGAATTTTTTTGGAATGTACATACATGGCACTAATGCTCATAAAGAGAATACTGTCAAAACTGTATGACTTACTTGTACTTTGACATCTAAACCACCAACTGATAAACCAACTTCTACAGTGGTGAATTGAGCAAGCTGCTTTGTAACTTGATATACTTGTACACCCAACTCTCTAGTTGGTACAAGTACTAAAACTCTGGATATAGCTGTTCCTTCGACAGGTCTGTACAATAGCCTTTCCAAAGTTGGAAGCATGTACGCTGCCGTTTTACCGGTACCAGTAGCGGCGCACCCACAAATATCTCGACCCATCAAAGCTACAGGAATTGTAGCTGCTTGAATAGGTGTAGGATGGACGAATTTCATAGCTGATATGGCCTAGAACATATCAACATTAGATATCATCGAAGTCCTAGATAAAGTTCGATTGTTCTTGTTATAAGAACTGTTTTTTAGTGTTTCATACTTTCAATAACGGCCTAGACAAATTCATTTGATAAAAGGATGAATGCTCGTCAAAGCCAGGAGCTTCTTCAAAATTCATTAGCTCCAGATCCTCATCTATAGCTGGTTTTCTGACTTTTCCTTTTTTCTCTTTGACTTTGAAGTTATCTGTGAGTATCAAGATTAGTAATTACTGACTACTAGTGATGCCCGATATCCATGAAACCAAAGTCCTTCATATACCTAATCAGTTTACCTTTCTTGAGCTCATCATCTGAAAGGTATATCCCTTCTTCTTGCATAGTTTCTGATTCAATTTTGATGGGATCATCAGCAGAACCATTCTAGAGGGAGTAGTGGAAAAGTTGTTTTACATTACTTTTGAGTTGAAATTTAATTATTATCAGCGTTATGGCTTAATTTTACTCTGTAATAATTAGGAGGAGCATACCTGTTCTCCATGTTCTGTCCGTACTTTACGTATCTTGTCATCAAGTTTAGTTTTAGCTTTTCGCTTTATATACTTGCTCAAATCATCCCACGTGTCTTGATTGTAGTCTGAAGCATTGCTGATGAATTGAAATTCACAATCAAAATCTTTTGTCTCTTGCTTTTTTTGTTTCCGGGGTTGATACTGAAAAATAAAAAAATAGGATAACAATGTTATTCATAATATTAAATCCTTGGTAAGTAATGGCCTATACTATAGTTTAGAAATGAGGTTTAATCAATTACTATGGTCTGCGAAATCGCTTCTTAAGGATACTATATACATATAGAATATTTTCAGCTTACGTCTTCCTCATCATCAGAGTTTTCAGAAAAGTCTGGCACTTCTTGATCATCATCAATGGTTTTTATTAAATCATAATCTTTGGGCATTTTTATATACAGCTTATTTTGCATGTACCAATTGTTGACAGGAAATTCGGCAGATTGGCATTTAATGGTTAGAGGTTTTAAAAACACGTGTTGACTGGCACCGATATACCGATTATCTACACTCAACGGTAGTAGCTAAACTAACCGGACCAACACAAGGATTGGACCAACAGAGACCAATAATGGCTAGCTGTGTGGCAATGGCAATGGCGTTTCATGATATTGGCGGGAAAGCGCACGAGAAAGTAATTCTCGATTCCGTTGCAGAAGTGGTTAGATCGTTGACTGATGCAAATCTTCTGTCAACGGTTATAGACTCGTGTCAAAGGTAATGTACTTGTATAGGTTTCTTGGTAATTGTAACGTTTGTTAACGCGACTAAAAATAGTTCAAATTGCATTTATTATAGGAAGCCCCATTTGGTTCTCGTTTCTGCAACAACATGGGTATTTTAGGTTTATCTAAATTGATCGCAGATATCGCACCATTTGCTGTTAAGGAACGAGAGATGAAACATTATTTTGGTGAGTACATTATTGTATGCAACGATCTGTGATTTACCTAGTATAATGCTGTTGCATTTTAACGAATTTATTGGGTGTTGCACAGGTCGTAAGATAGCCATTGATGCATCTATGTGTCTTTATCAGTTCCTTATTGCGGTACGTAGCGATGGGGCTCAGCTTACCTCTACTGATGGTGAAACCACAAGGTATACCTGGGCATAAAGCTTTGCGATTTAGACATTCGTATTTAAAAGTCAGATATTAAACAACAAATAGTGGCATTGAGTAATCACGATATTGTGAATTGCAGTCATTTGATGGGTACGTTCTATAGGACATTACGGTTTGTAGAACAGGGAATAAAGCCTGTCTATGTGTTTGATGGTAAGCCACCAGACTTGAAAGGTGGGGAGTTAGCAAAACGTGCTGAAAAAAGGGATGAAGCGCAGAAAGCTTTACAAGTTGCAGAGGAAGCTGGTAATGTGAAATTATTTAATCTTATCTTATGTAATATTGTGTTCAAAATTTAATGAAGTCATTTAATGAAGTCAGTTGATTAGTAATTGATAGGAACTTTGATATATACCTTTCTATTAAGGAAACGCTGAGGATGTTGAAAAATTCAACAGACGACTAGTTAAAGTTACAACACAACATGCAACAGAAGCTAAACAACTGCTGACTCTAATGGGTATTCCATATATAGATGTAAGATTTCTATATGATTAATATGCCTATATTTTCTCAGAGTGAATTTAGTTCATGTACCTGCTTTGAGTTGAAACATTTGTCAACATTGTGTGTCAGCCCTTTGAAATTCACACATAGCAGTGAAGTTCCATGGTGTCAGATGGATTTATTTGATCTTAGAATTCATGTATTTTGACTTTACTCATGCAGGCTCCTTGTGAAGCAGAAGCTCAATGTGCTGCTATGGTAAAAGCCGGAAAAGTGTTTGGTACTGCAACAGAGGATATGGATGCTCTGACATTTGGTTGCAGCGTTCTGCTTCGTCACATGACATTCAGCGAGGCAAGAAAAATGCCAATTCAAGAGTTTCATTTTGATAAAGTACTTGAAGGACTGGAGCTGAATAAAGACGAGGTGGGTATGAGATTTCAAATTATTGACCCAATCCTTCATTAGGGAGATGTTCATTTGAGTTCGCATGTCAGACTTTCACTTGTGCGTTGATTTGTCAACGACTGAGTATCTCAAATTTTGAGATAATTGCATTGGATGTCAGATTTGAATGACTGATAAATACATGAGATAATGGATCAATTTACTTAGCGGGTTCAGATTCCTGAGATCAAAATACATACGAATACCATATAAACCCGATTACAAAAAAAATTGATTTTTGACCCGAAAATCGAGAAGAATCGAACATACCACCCTTTGAATATTTCGATTTTTAGGCCAAAAATGAAGTATTTTTAAAATCGTTTGTATGATGTGTTTCTAACGTATTTTGACCTCAGAAACACGAATCTGTTGAGTAAATTGAGCTACGAATTTTTCTAATCAAGTTATCTGAATTTTTCTGCTCCAAAAACTGAAAAATTGGCGATAACTCGATCAATTTTATAGATGGATCAATTCGACTTGTAAATTCGTATTCCTGGGGTCGAAACGCATGAGAATAGCATATAAAACCCAATTAAAAAAAAAGTTGATTTTTGACGCCAAAATCGAGAAAACTCCAAGGGGTACCCCTTTGGATTTTTTCGATTTTTGGGCCAAAAATGAAGTATTTTTAAAATCTATCGTATGACGGTTTTCAAACGTATCTTGACCTCAGAAACACGAATCCGTTGACTGAATTGAGCTACGAATTTTTCCCATCGAGATATCTCCATTTTTCTGCTCCAAAAAGTGAAAAATTGGCGATAACTCGATCAATTTTATAGATCGATCAATTTGGGTTGTGATTTTGGCTTTCTGAGATCAAAATACGTAAGAATAACATTTAAAAAAAAAATTGATTCTTGCCCCTAAAATTGAAAGACTCTAAGGGGTACCTCTTCGTAATAGATTGTGTGATACAATGTATCTATGGTAATACTTTTCCAATACTAAATTGAATTGCGACTGAAGCCAATGTAGCGAAGCGTAAGCGTGCAATGCCAGTTTGCCTACATTTCAGCAGCTTGATTAGTATCGTAATTTTGTAATCCGCAGTTTATTGATCTTTGTATCATGTTGGGCTGTGATTATACTCATAGTATTCGAGGAGTGGGTCCAAAGCGTGCTATAGAACTAATAAAGAAACATAGATCGCTTGAAAAAATTTTGGAAAACTTGGATACAAAAAAATATCCCATACCAGAGGACTGGAATTATAAACAAGCCCGAGCCTTATTTCAAAGTCCTGACGTTATAAATCCCAATGAAATTGAGGTACGCATCACATTCCATATTTAGGATTAATTTTATGCTACAAAGTAATATACACCTGTAAATTGTAATGCGCAAAAACTAATACTTTTCACCACACACTCCATGGTAATCACCATCACAATCAAAATTCCTATGCTGCTTATAGTTGAAGTGGTCAGATCCAGATGAAGAAGGCTTGGTGAAGTATCTGTGCGGTGATAAACAATTTAATGAAGATAGGGTCCGAAGTGGCGCACAAAAGTTGAAAAAAGCTCGAGGTACTTCAACACAAGGACGTCTTGACTCATTCTTCAAAGTTTTGCCGAGCACAACTCCCGTTAAGCGTAAGGTAAGACTAGAATCGGAACTTGTTATCGTAACTATTTCTTTCTCTCATAAATGTTTAGAAATAGCGGCAACTAAATCAGTAACAACACTCTTATCTATTAAATCAGGCAGAAGAGAAGAAACCACCGGCAAAAAAAGGTAAAGCTGCCAGAGGAGGAGGTAACTTCCGAGGAAAGGCCAAGTGAGCTGGATTATCACCACAGATCAGATCTAATGCGATCTCAATTCAGGCAAGTGTAGATTGTTCAATCATGGTGTTGTTTCAGTGAAAGCTAAAAACTTGTACAATGAGCTATTGTGAAGTTTGACATTTGATCGAACAAAATATTAACTGTATATTAACGTGTATCACGTGAATCTTAGTTGTTGTTTCGTCACATGTGAATTACTGTTCTTTGCACATAATCAATGATCGTTGTTTCATTTCATGTACATTCTCTGAATTTCAAATGTGAAGTCTCGTATGGGACCAAATTCATTATTTTAGTTTTATTATTCAAACAAAGAATTCATTGAAATTGTTAGCAAACATGTATATTTATTGAATACGCGCTTCATGATTTGATAGCACCAAATTGAAGGTAACTGACACATTTTAATCGTGACGGCAATTGATGATTAGTTTGTAAACTTTCCTTTCTACCTATGTATTTACGCAGTATACTTACAAATACATTTATAATAAACCTCCATTAAACATTTATAAACTTAACACTATTCCTTCTCGTCATTTTCGTACTCTGCTCTTGAGCAGATATTTCGAGATCGAATATTACTTTTATAATATTAGTTATTGTTCCTGAGAAATATTACCGACTTTAAGACGTTTATTTTGATTTTATTAGACGGATAGCTATCACTTGCAGTCTATTGCATCGAATCATAACGGATGAATAATTGTAAAAATCGTTAGCATCAGAGTGAAATATGAAAAAAAAAACATGGAAATACATATGAATCACTAAAAAGTTAGAGATTCAATATTGCGATGTATGACAACTTTTCAAGTACTGTGGCTTATCGAAAAGCCAGACTAGCTAAAAAAAACATGTGATTCGATCTATGATGCTTATGGTGATGTCGCTACCGTAAATTATTTCTTCTCCTGTAGTGAAAATTCCATCAATTATAGAGTGTGACATGAATTCTTTTAGGTGGAAATTCGAGATTTTTGTTCACAGATATATAACAACTGAAAGATAGTCAGGATATTATGACGAGATAATTAAGTATCCTATACAGATAACAGTGTCAATGGAATCTAATTATAATACTTCCCACAGCGTTTGGATTCAGAGCTTCATGGAGTGCTTGCTCTATATTGTGAGGCGCATATGCTTTATGAACAACAGTTTGTATCTGATCCGCGTCAACAAGTTCTCTTAAAACCTCCAGATTGGCAACATTTATTTTTGTGCCGTCGTTCCACTGGTTCGTTTTCAAACCAAATAAGTACTGTAAATTGAATAAAACAAAATTTATTCCAACTATTAGTAATTTTCCGATATGAAGATATTAAAGTCACATAAAAAATAACGTACTCTTATTAATAGCTTCGATCTCACATAGCCAGAGAATATGCTTCCAAAAACAAATCCTAATGTATCGGAAGCCAAAGGTTCTGGAATCGTGGATACATACGAACCATGAGGCAGTAAATGATTTCTCAATATTCGGTCTTCAATTAGTTGACCGCCCGTGTAAAAAATAGCATTAAACCTGAAATTGTGGATTACACGTATACTGAGTTTTTGAATAATTCATACACAATAACATTATAACCTAGCATTGCCTTACTTATCATGTAATGCGAGTTCCTTTTCCATATTCGTTTCGTTAAATGCTATTATTTCATCAGCACCAAGAGCTCTAGCGATAGGTATAGCGTGCTCCTTGCAAGCTGCGACAACATGGCCTCCCCAGAGTTTCATTAGCTGTATGAGGATACAGCCAACTGGGGTAGTCCCACCGTAAACAAGGATCCTAGGGAAAAACTTGTATTAATTTCATATACACTGAAATAAAATCTCGAGGGAACGATTTGATTATTAGATTGTGGTCAAACCGGGATCCGATGCTGTGACTATTTATATTTTATATGGTATGAAAACACAATGTATAATTGAACAGTCACCTTTTTCCTCTGGCATTGCCCTCTTCAATGACAGATTTATTAATTATTGCATCCCATGCCAGGCATCCGCTGTAAGGCAAGCTGGCAGCTGCGTCAAAATTAATAAGTTTTGGTCTTCTGGCAACTTGGCTTTCGGAGATAACTAAATATTCTGCCATTGTGCCTGGATACCAGGATGGAACTGCAAGAAATACCTCATCACCTATGTCAAAGTCTACAACTCTTTGACCAATGTCGACTACAACTCCAGCACAATCTCTTCCTATTACGATTGGCAATTCTTTATGTTTCTGTTAATAAGAAAACCACGAAGAATAAGATTCATTTGTGATATAAATTTAATGGTGCATGCTGTGTTATGCGTGTGACTAGAATAGTAGGCAAAATATATTTACACCAGAATTTAGGAGTTGCCTGTATGCTCTGGCGTATCCAGAACAGATTTTTGCATCAACTATGTCCACAGATGCAGATTTTACTTGAATTAGTAGCTCATCAGGTTTTTGGATCGTTGGCATTTCGGCATCATCTATCGTAGTGACCCCCTGTCAACAAAATGAAGCTTACACGTACATACCAGTAGAAATTCATGATAAGTTCTGGTATCTTCATTTGAAGCACGAAACATGTAAAATGATTCACCGCTAAATTTAAAGCCAAGTATTTCTCGGTATTTGAAAACGGTCTTTTGTTGCATCTTATATATCCAGTATGTTGGGTACTTGCCAAGAAATACTTATAGTACGTACCTCGATACCAATGTAATGATGACAAATGATGGCTTTCATATGATGTATATGCTGCGATGGGTGGTAACAATTTAAACCAATACTAAATCCGATAAGAGTTCCAGCGGTTAATCCTACGATGCAATAAGCTAGTTCTCGTTTTGTTACTGTGAATTAGAAAATATGGGTTCACTTAAGAGTTCAACAATTTATCATTCATTTTTTAAGCATATAGGACAGCAGAAGAATATAATTGCAAACCACACATAGCAGAGACATTTAAGTCGCTTTAACCTGCCTTGAGACAGATAGCATGCATAAACATGTCACAAATAATCCAAGCCTAATCTTTGACCCCAAGTAATCCACACCTGGAAGAATACCTCCCCCAGTTAATAAGCTGGCAAGCTGTTGACCAAACTCTCGTGGGTTGAATTGTAGCGATTGATATTGGTTTTGAAGTTGGTGCCATCCTGCATGAAACCAAGCAATCAGTTGTTGAGCAAAGTTTTCTAGATGTTGGCCATATTCCCCCTCGCAAAATTGGGCGAATAGTTGTTGACCCTGCGCTAACCATCTTGAAAGCAATTGTTGACCTTGTTGTGATATTACCGATGCTTGTACCTATGTGGGTCATAACAGTATTAAGTTTAATTCATGAACAAAACATTTTTAGAACAGCAAATATTAGTTGATTAGTTAAATTTGGTTTATAAATTGTCTTGGATAGAGTAGGCATTCGATGTTATTATCAATAAACTACTTGAATTCACATTATAGATAAAAGTCATCTGTTTGATAAGAGCTTTCATAGTTATTTCAATAATCTAAATTGATAAAAGAATACATACCTACATTGTTATATAAACTATTGAAAAAATTTGCATTTCAATACAATTAATTTTGAATGTAAATGTTTAAAACACAAAAGTACCTGTAACGTCTCAAGCTGATTGGATAGCCGAAACCGAATTTCGTCCATTGTCAATATCAAATAAAATTAATAATTTTAATTCAACATTGTCGAAATAAAGATACACGTTAAATATGAGCGTTCAGTCCCAGCAAACAACCAGCGAGAAATACGGCAGACTAGTGATATAAATAACTGATTAACACATTGCATTCACCTCAAAAATAGAAGCAATGAGAGTATTTCGGAGCTATTAGATCAAATTTACGATCTTAACCGTCATTTTCTTCTCTAATTACGTGAAACACTGATTATTGTATGAAAAATCTTAATAATCATGTCCATTTTAGTATTTGAAATTCGTTAGGTTAGTTCGAACTTGATTTGAACCCTAATCAGGTTAAGTTAAATGTCTTGTTTTGGTTTTAAGCTGTGACGTAACGATTGTTGAGTAACGGTTGAGTCACGTGCGTCGATTGTTGCACCCCCTACTTAAAATCTGTATCACCGACGGTCAGTCAACAATTCATTATTGTTACTACAATGCAGTATAGGTGTCACTATGATGCGAAAAAAGGTAGAAGGATAATCCATTTTATCAGTAGTTAAGGGATGCATTTTTGCGGTTCATCGATGTACCATATACCTGCATTTTCTGACTTAACGGTTCACGTCTCTTGTACATACTGTATTTACATAAGTACGCCGCATGCATAAGAAGAACATATAGTTCACTTTATTCCATTTGATATCTATTTTTAAGTTTCGATTTTCGGTTTATGTTTGGCCATTGTATAGTATAGAAAATTTTATACAATTCGAAGCAACAGAAGAATGGTGAGATTTGCTAGCACCTCTGCTAGCGATAAATTTAGATTGTTAAATAATACTTGTGAAGGGATGTACGAAGTAAAACTGCCGATCATGTTTCTAATTTGCCTGGTTCTGAAATTAGGAGAATCGCGCGTAGGTCGATGGGCAGAAGCTGTAGGACATTAGCAAGTTGGTAACCATCCAGACACGTTATACTTTCGGATGGGCTCTGGCTTATTCCCAACTCTTCTGGAACGTTGCGTTCCTCTTTCCCTGATATTATTACGCTTAGTAGCGAACTTTAGCAAAGTACCAAACCACGAACGGGTATACTTATATGAATAGTGTACAATAGTAGAAGGCCATCCTTGTATATCGTAAAAACGTTGGGAATGTCGTGGTTAACGGACGTTCCATCGCATTTTGGGACGACGAATGTCTCGAATATATTCTGCACTCTTTTGTTGAAAATTTCAATAGTTCTGCGATTGGGACCCTAATTGCGTATATACCGGTCGCAATAGCCTCGCGAATTCGTGAAACCCAATCAGGAGTGGTTCGACGAACGGAACATATTGATAACTGCCCTCGATAAATTCATGACCCCCATGACCGCTTTGTAACTTTGATCGAAATTTGTGGTATGGTTTTATAATCCTCCGCTCCCAAAAAGGTCACGGGTGTTTCCCAGAGGCAAAACTAAAGTAATTGACGGGGGCATGTTCCGCGTGTAAATTGAACATAATCCACCCCTTCTGCTATTTTACAACTATGAGAGAGAAGCGTGTTTTACCCCATAATATTCCAGGCATTTCTCTTAAACAACGGAGTATTTATGAAAAGTATACGTAAAATCTGATAATATAGCCCGCACCGCGACGTTACCGGATATTGTTAGTTCCTTTTGCGCATTTTGAAGTGGATTTCGAAGTCTTGTTGCAATTATCAGGGTGTGCCTGGAAACAGGTGGAACGCCCCGTGGTTTTACCTACTTTGGGTGTCGGGGGTTTCCTGCTTTGCGGTAGAATAAATTTCGCTCACGTTTTTCACTGTAAATTCGCCCACTCCGTGCGTGAACCGTCACCGTTTCCTGGCTGACGGGAATATCGTCGAAAGTTTAAAGCGGCACTTTTACGTTCGTTTTCGCAGAACTTGATGGGGTTAGATCCAGGGCTTCGAGGATACGAGTCGAAACGGGAAGCCAAGGTTCGAATTTTTCGAGAACTCCGGTGTCACCGTCATTGTAATCCTCGTGGTATAGAAGTTTCGAATCTCGATCTCCTTCGTAACGGAGTTAGCTGCGGATGTTTTGGGCCTTTGTAAATACGTGAGTCTTTACGAGCGTGTTACATTAATGCAAATGCAGAACGCTAACTCAAAGTTCATAAGTGAATCAACAAGATACGTGTTAATGATCTCGGGTTTGTTGACCACTGGAACTCGGCAACCTTGTTATAACCGACGATCCTGGCAACCCTGGCAACCGGAGCAGCCCTCTCAGAGTTGTTATTTGCATACGCCGATCTCCGATTCCTTTTGCCCATCCCTCGGTTCTTTTTACACGAATCCACGAGCAACAGAAACCACCTCTACTTCTCCGCAAGTGGAAATAGCGTTGCTCTGGCTAGTTAACACTTCGACGCGCGGTTGCAGGGTAGAGCTATCCGGAGAAATGTGCTTGCGGTTTTTATCGACCCTCGTCAAAATTGCGACCGCAGACATCGCCTAAGTTGAAATATACCCGCGAACGATTTTTTATCTGCCCTACGCCGTATGGTACCGTCCACGTATCTCCCGACAAATATTATAGATGTTTTTTTTTCACCCGCGCATATCGTTTCGCTCCTATATAACATAGCATTCGATTCATAACGGAATCCGAAAAGTTTCGCAGGAGATTACTAGGGCACCCATTTGAATTAACTCAATGTAGATGATTCTCTGGAGACCGAAGTTTCGATCACAGATTCTTCGAGTCTTTGAACTCATATATTATTTCTCATCATTGGCAGATGAAACTCGGGCCTCTTGATTTACCTAATTGCGAAATGGAGTCTCCGTCGGAGCCATAGTAGACGGGGTTGCGGAGTATGTAAAAAACCTCGCATGCGAATACGCCGCGATACATCTTACAATAAAATGGCATACATATATATGTATCTAGATGGTATAGGTGAAATCCGAAGACCGAGGCGGGCCCGTCTCGGCGTATTTGCACGTATGTATTGGAAAACCTCGTTTCAGCTGGCGTTCGATTGGCGCACCACTCCGGGATCCGTCGAGGTATAAAGATCGTTCTCTAAAACCACCCGAGTCTTCGTTGCTTGAGTCGTCAGGCGAGAAGTCTGTCCGCCAGGAGAAAGCCTAGTAGCGTTGTAAGCCCCACGTTATACGACGTACGGTAAATCCGTGTGATTCCGACGTTCGTTCGTTGCGTTCACCGTTCAACACGTTCCGAATTTCAGCGTTGAGTAGACGTAAGACCGTTTCGCACTTTTGAAACACCACCCCTAGCTACCCAGAATCCCACAGTAAAGCACCCCACGAGGCAACGGCCCTCCGCTCAGCTCAGTGGTTACCATCAAAAAGTGTTTGTAGCCGGGCCAGCAACCCCTTGTGACATCCGAGGGTGACTAATCCAGAAGCTGTTAATTAAAAAAGTAACGCCAACGGAGCGATGCCACGGGGGATGATGAACCATAATGCCCTAGCGGGCGGTGTGCGGCGTCTGAACGACCGGACGACCGATATAGTCAAAGGGACAGATGCACAAATGTTTCTCCCCATTCCGCTTACCGCTGCGGGCGCAACACCCCCGCGCGGGCCGAAACCCCACACCTTCCACAGTCTGCGTGACACATCCTGTAGCTTCGCTCTCGAACTGTCCTACGGCCATGAATACATTACAAATTAACGCACGCGACGGACGCGTTCTTAATTGCTTTAATTAAAATTCACGCTAGGTGACAGAATCCGCGTCCACTGTATATGCGTACGGTCGTTGCCTGCTGCATCGGCGTCGCAACGCGTCAAATGCAAACAGCGACCTTTTATTGTCCGTTTATTTGCGTGTACCGCAGCTCCCTGCGTATAGATACAACCGTAATATGTACGGGGGGCGGGGGGTCGTGGTGCTACCTGCGCACAGGGTTAATAACCGTATTTTTATTTCATGCGGTCGAAAGAGAATAAAGAAAAACGCTGCGGGCAGACATGACCTCTCCTTTGGAATGCCGACTGTATTTATTATTTACTATTTAGATAGCTCTACGGACGGAATGGTAACAATGCGTATTGTTTTGGCAACTTAGCCGCTGCAGTGCTTGGCGATTGCAGATAGCGGCTTATGTGCCTTGTTGTCTGTTAAAATTGACTATAAAAATACCATAGATCAGACTAAACGTCCCCGACGCAAGTACGTCGATAGAGTTACTGCGACAACAGCGAAAAATAATAGCACGTTGAAAATGGTTGGTTCGCATCCGCGACTATAAAACGTATTTATTATGGGTGAATCAACGAAAAGTGGTAGATGCACCTTTTTGACCTCAACGTACTTGTTTCTCGTTGTTATTATTTATTCCAAAACTTGCGTAGAGGAATAAAAATTTCAACAAATTAACCAACGACGTCACTCGCTCGCTTGAATTTTACGAAATTTCATAAAATGAGCCTCACCGAATAACTGTGACCAGAAAATTGCGCAACGCGTGTAAAACTTCGAACATGTCGGGCCTGGGTAGAAAACGTCGACGGGATCTTACTGTTAGAACCGGTAGAAGAAAAAATAATGATCAGCCGCTATGTCGACTTGTTTTTCATCTTTCCAACCGAATATTACAACGTTCTATGCGAAGCTGAATATTCATCCGTACGATTGCAATCGCATCGAATCGCTGGGAGTGTCGATAATCCGGTATAGCCGCAGGTCAATCGCGCATGTGGTCGTAGAAAACGGAAGTCCAACGAATAGTTCACCTGTGGTTTACGGATATCAGGCGACGGCCGAGCGAGGTCCGAGCCGAAGTTAAGCGTCGGGGTGTGGGACCGGGACGTCCGTGCGGCGTGGATGGCATGGACGGTGGTGGAAAGTGGAAGGTGGAAGGTGGAAACGGCGGACGGAGGTGTACGCGGGGAGAGGAAGGCTCGGCGGTGCGTAACTCGGCATGAGGGTTGTGCGAGGTCGAGGCCGACGGGGTGGCAGGGAAGGTAGCCACAAGTGTCCGCCCGGGCGCCCTCTCTCATTAATTCTCCACCCTTGTTGCTTGTTAAGGGAGCCTACGCCTCCGCCTTCGCTCCCGTTTCTGCCAACCCCAGCGCCGGCATCGCGTAGCCAGAGCCAAAGCCAGAGCCGCCGCCCCCCCCCCCCCCCCCCCCCCATTCCACCGTCTCTGTAGTCCACAAGGGTGGAAATGCTTCCTCAAGTGTAAGCGGATGAAGCTCGCGTGTGTTGGTCACGGACTAAGCAGCTCCGGGCAAAGAGCCGGCGCGAGGGTGAGAGTAAGAGGTTACAGGGAAGGGGATGAGGCGCGGGAGAACGCGATGCGCGTTAAGTGGGCGACGCGAATCGAAGAAACGGACTAGCACTTTGGGGCGCCCCCCCCCCGATACTCCGCTCACGGAGCCCGGTACACCGATGTCAACGGTGGCCCGCTGTTGGCTCGGCGTGAAAACGGGCGAAGGAATCGAGAGGGAGAGGATCGTCTCGTTCCCGCAGTACGTTCGAGCGCGGAGGAGGATAGAGGAGGAAAAGAAGCGAAGTAGCGAGGGACACACAGGTATATACGGGAGTCCTACTCGCGACGTCGATGCACTCGCTCGCTCCGGTCACTCGAGCAGCAACAAACGGCCCCGGTAATAACTCGAGAGTGGCGGAGCATCCAGGAGGAGCACTCCTCTTTCTCGTGCACCTGCACGCAAGGGGACCGTTAACGTAGGACCCTCTCGCTTCCTCGTTATTCTCTTCGTCCGCAGTCCCGCCAAGCTCGCGCGTTCCCTTCTGCCACGCCCGGCCAGGTTCTCTCCTTCCTACGGGTATTCGCTCGTTCATTCTTTATACGGATATTCGTATGTATATATATATAACTATGCGAAACATACACCGATGCACGATACCCACCGTCGCGCCACCCCATCGCTTCTGGTTTCGCCCTCCCTCTTCCGGGAGGGCAAAGGTTCGTCCCTCTGTCCCTCCGGTTTAGCTTCGACCCCCGAAAGTTCTCGCGAGGCTCATGCCTGTGCGCTGAATTAATTCGCGCTCCGTTGTAACCCTCCGTCGTTTCGTCTGTGTATAGTATATGTATATTCGAGGATCGAACGGGGGCCCTTTTTACCGAAACACCAAAAACTTATTCCCCTCGGGACGAGTATCGCGTGGACAAAGAAAGGAAAAAAGCCGATCGAGACGGCGATGTATTAAATTTGAAAAGTAACCCATTGAATGACCGCGAGCATTTATTGCGAATGAGACCGGTATCGCCGGCGGGCAATTAGCCATGCAACGCAGGCGACAACCTACTTTTCTCTTTTCCGATCGGGTTACCGTACTCCGATTTTGACGCGATACGTTGGCACGGAAAACCAGAAGAAGGGTTCGAATTCATCACCGATATACGCGCAAAACTTTTTCCACCGGGATTCCACCGTCCAGACGGCACACGTGTGACATCCAGTAATTATGTTTGAACACCGTCGGATCTCCGCAGCGGTATATCGCGTCCACCGTAACCTTTCGGGGGTTTAATGAAAGTCCGGCGGAAGAACTGCGTGCGGCAGCGGTGTACATTAATACCCATACGTGTACGGGCAACGGTGTAGCGGAGGAGCAGGAAAACCGGATCGAAGTTGCACGGAGCCCGCGCGCGTTTAGAGCGGTGCGCTTTTCTTGCGCGCTCCCGGCGAGAGATGAGCTCACATTATTCGAGTACCACCACCCTATTTAACGAAGTGTGTGGAAATAATAATTCCCCCGTTCAAGACTGGTCATTCCACGCTGAGAGCGAAGGCTAGCTTTCCCTTTGACCGTGTGCGTGTGCGTGAGCGGCTCCCGTTCCGGCGATATCCCCGCGGATGTGGGAGAGGGTAATATGATGGATGAATATGGCACAGGGATACACGCCGCGTTGCTCGCTTCGTACGAGTTTAACGCAAACACGGTCGGCTGTAACGGCGAGCCGGGCGAAATATACGCGTGGACGAAAACGACGGACGATACCGGTATAGGTATACGTCGAAACGCCCGACGCGACGGAGCTAAGCCTCTATTATTAGCAGATGGACGATTATATCGATTTTTCCTAACGTTTTCGAGTCACCCTCTCGGTCCCGCGGTCCTCCACCGCCGCGGGTTCATGCCCCGACGAGCGCATTTCCTCGCCAATTATTTCGCGCGAGGTGAGTTTCAGAGCAGATTGATTTTGACGCCGCAGCTATATAATGAGGTATATAACGTACGCGTATAACTATACAGGTGGAGGGAAAGGGGGGGGGGGGGAATATCCCGTCGAAACTTTTGCGGCGTAGCGAGAAGAATTAACGTAAGAATTCCTGCAGGATGATATTCCGGGATCAACCGGGAGCCCCCTCGACTATACACGGATTTCTAGTTTTATATTAACGCCTCTTTCACATTCGCCTTTCGTACGTATACCTATACACGTACACGTAGCTGTAGGTATATACATCTAACTAGCACGGGCGCAAACCCGAACCCGCTTCGGAATAAAAGGAATGGGTGGATATTTCCCGCGCGTACATTCGCGGCCCGTCGCAATTAGTTGAATAAATAAAAGTTCCCGTCGAAAAGAGCCCCGTCGGAGTTTTCCCTCGGGATATTCTTGACGGCGCCGATAGCGCGAGCTGGGGGGACGCATGGGGTGGATGTGTGAACGGGAGTTTCTCTCCCCAACTCTAATCCGCCCGGAGCAGCGCGCTGCTGCCGTCAGGCTTCTGGCGCAAAGTTGTAGATCGAGTATAGAGCTATCTCCAGGTATAGTAGGTACGACCTAGGTAGATACACGGATGTATCTATCTGTAGATAAGTAGGTGGATAGTTCACTTGTGCGAGTATACGTACGTACGTCCTATACACCGGACGTGAATTCCACGTACCAAGGAATCTCCGCTTCACTTTAAGTTACACTCGAGAGTTGTACGATTTTTGACAGTCCGCCGCACAGGAGTATAATCGGGCGAGACGGTCAGAGAGATCCCCGTATTCGCGTCCACCGGCCGAATCCAGTTGTACCTGGATGTGTCGCGGAACGCGAACGCGTGCGATTTACAGTTAAGTGGCGGTCGTATACGGGGGGGAGGGGGTGTGGTGGTTTCGGACGCGTTACGCGGTCGTAACGACGGATCGTAGCCTCGAGATAAGCGGATATCTCCGTCGGTTAGCTACGGTATTGAATCGTCGTCCCCTCCGACTATTTTCACCCCCTTGGAAGAAGTGCGAATCGAGCGAAGGGCGACGAATGCGAGGCAGGCTCCGATAGACGGGGGGTGTACGGGATGGAACAAAAAAAAATTGAAAACGGCTGCGTAGATTCGTTGGTGACCCCGTGCCCCCCTGAACGCAGAAGAAGGGGGGCCTCGGGATCTGTTGCATATCAAACGATACGCAGCATCCGAGAAACAGGACGAGCGAGGTGCAGCTCCTGCTGGACCACCGTGGACATCCCGACGTAGACGTACCCATGCAGTTGAACGGTGCGGTAGTTTACCGGACGAAGGGGAGAGCCGGCCGAGAGAGAAACGCAGATCCGGATAAGGGTGCGAGACCTTCGGAAGTCCAGGGGCTTTCGTTTCTATTAAAAGTTTCATCAAAGGTCTCTCACCCGGTCTTGGCGCGTTCCACGCGCGAACGGGAACGCGACGTATACGTACGTATAACGTGTAGTGGCGTCGTCGTTGCCGCTCTTCGTTTTTAACCGGGATTTTTTCGCCGCCCTGCGGAGCGCCGGGACTCCGGAGCTCAGGGCGTTCCCTGTGCGTGAATCGAGAGAAAGAAAGTAGATGCCGCGGAGACTGAAATCAGGGATAGCGAGACGCGTTACGGACGAATATAACAGGTTCAAAAATCACGCGAAATATTTCGTCCACTGTTTTCGCGACGTCTGACTCGTCGTCGCGGTGTTACGCATCGGCCGTCGGATTTCCAGCTTGTGCATACCTACGCAACGAGTTGTGGAACGTAACGTAACGCGTTGTTGTTCGACGCTACGCCGCGGCGCCGTAGCGAGAAAGGTACGCAAAACTGCGCGGCTGGTCCCCCCGACTCCCGGACGTGCAAGGTCGAATGCAAAGCGATCTCGCTATATAGCGTGGGACGAGGTTTCGCGTATTTTGTATACGGGGTGCCGGATGGCGAGGTACCCCTCGTTCCCTGCCGCTCCCTTTCGCCTGCTGTTTTCCCCCCCGCGCCGTTCTCCGCTTCCGCGTACGGGTTATCGACGAGGACGCTTGTACGACGCTTTGGATTTTACCAGCGATCGAGGAATTTAATCCCTGACTACCGGGCTCTTGTTAGTTACAGGACTGCATGTAACGTAGGCACGGTATCGACACGCTATTTCCAGCGAAACCGAGACACGAACCTCAGTCCCGAGTCCCACCGAGCGGGGGGCCCGCACCGGAGACGTTGATTTCCGTTCGATTTCCTCAGCGGAGTTCTCAGGGACCGATGTCACACCTCTTATTCCTTTGTTCTTACTCTCTCTCTCTCTCTCTCTCTCTCGAACCATCTCGCTCGTTCTCCGCGGTATAACCTGATACACGTATAAGTATTATACCAGGTAGGTAAGGTATACGGCACGTTGTACGTACGTACGAAGGTACAAATATATCCGTTTCGAAGCGGACGTGTGGGTGGTTTTGCGATTGAGTGTGGTTGTGTATAATAGTTCATCGCGTTTCAGAGACGCCGGGATCTTCGGTGCCTCGACGCCTTACGGTGGAGCGTGCCTTGGTTACCGAACGTCGAGAATCGTCCGGTATATACATATATAGCCGTTCGCCTGGGATCCGCTTAATTGGCGACTCCCGATCTCGCAATTTCGGTCGGCAATCGTAGCGATTCCTTATCCCTTCGGTCGAACTTCGCCTTCGACGTTTTTGCCGCCGTCTCCGTTTAGCCGAGAATCGCGGGGGGAAGGTGGCGGGTCGCACTTTACAATTCCATCGTTCTCCTCCTCGTCCTCGTCCGGTCGCTTCGTCCCCGTCCTCGTCCGCGTCCTTGTTCCGCTTTTCCTTCCAGGCGTTGGCGTTACAGGCGTCACCTATTCCGGCGCCGTATCGCTGGCTCGAGGACCAAAACGCCGCGTAATTACATCTTCATTAAAACAGCGTTGGCTACGCCCGCCGCGTACACACACACACACCCGTACACGAAGGGTATCCTCCGTGTTGGAGCGCGGGACTGCGATATACCGCACGGCGCGGTACCACGTTTCGCGCGCGCACACACACACGCACACGCGTACGCGTACGCTACGGTATTTTGCATGTGTGAATCTCTGCGCGCGGATACGTGTATCTCGTGTACCTATACGTACGTACGTACGTACGTACGTACGGTTCGCCATACTTCTACGTGCTCATCCACGCCAGCGCCCCGTTTCTAAAACGTGTAGGTCGGAGCTCTCGGCGAGCGCGAGAGAGACGAGGCGAGGGATCGATGCGTCGCGCCACGGGCCTTCTCAGCCCTCTTTCCTCTTTCCGCTTCCCTCTTCCCTCTTTCCTCCTTCCTCGTTCCTCGTTCCGCCCGCTTCTCTTCGCCGTTCGCTGTACTCACCTTTTTCCACGTTCACGTTCCGACTGACACCGCATAATACCCCGGGTGTATACCTATACCTACGGCTGCATAGGTATACGGCACGTATAAGCGGAAAATCTACGTATCTTATACCTATAGGGGGCGGGTGACTTGTTCCCCAAGCCTCTTAGATATTTTCAGTACATCCCTTTTATTCTTACGCTCCGTCTCCTCCCGTACGGCGTCGATCTCCTCGGCGTTCCCTCCCCTCCTCCGATTCCGCGCGCCACTCCGCGCCACTTCACTCGCTTGTCTTTGCTTCTTCGTTCGAGCATCCCGCGGACGGATCGCCGAGTATAAGCGCTGTACACGGAGTTACAACCGGGTAAATATCGGAGATCCCGGATTGACCGAGGAGCGCCGACGGAGGGCGGAAGATTTCGGATTCGAGGACCCAGGGTTCGTTCGCTCATTAAAAATGGACTTGCGGCAGAACGGATTCTCCGTATTTCCGGAAGTACGCACCGTCTCACAACTCGGTTTCTTTGTCCTCCCTTCGACCTCGGAGACCCCTTCGAAAAGGGACGATAAACTTTCGTCCGGTATAACATGACAATGATTTCTCGCTGTTCGATTCTCTCTCCCACATCGCGATGCGGGATGAATTTTTTCGCTTCGATCCGAGGTACGAAAATGATATCTGCTCTGACCCGGGTACAGGGACCCCCGAAAACCTCGCCTTTCCGCCGGACGGAAAGACCCCCCCTCGGCCCTAATTTCTTCGACGATCGAGAGGGAAGACCCCGGTGCGAAGCTGCAGCCGAGCCAACGAACGGCCACTACCACCCGAGTTGCGTGCAATCGAATTACGGAGGAAAAGCCTCCGCGTAACCCTGTTTCGATATTCTCGACCCGCGGGCACCCCCGAATCCGACTCGTCCCTAACCCGCCCCATCGCCCGCCGCGCGTATCACCTTCCGCCTCGCAATCTCAATCCAAGGATTATCAATCGGTGGCAATTGACGGGGGTACCCTACCCTACCCTCCCTCCCGCCCGTCCTGCGGGAAACCACCGACGACAATCACCCCGGAGGGCATTCCGAGGGAATAGGCTTATATATTTAGTTTAGCTCGGCGTGGATACAGCGGCGGCAGTCGGAAGATAGCTAGAAAACCTTGATCAAATTGTTTCTTTCGGTATATTACCTGGGGCGACCTTTGACCGTTCGGTCCGACAAGGCGGACACCCCCCCCCCCGCCCCGTCCCTGGAAAAAGGGGAACGCTCGACGGAGAGTATAAATTGAAGCGATGCATTCCAATCGGAAGAACGGCAATCACAGATATATGTATACATATCTCCGTGTATCCCTCGGGAGAGAAAAATTGGCCGGTTGTCTCGTGTTCGGTACTTCGTTTTACCGTAAACCGTCTAGCTTTATTTTAGCGGTAAATTTTTACCACCGAATTACACTGACAATGAGCCGAAGGGATTTGCAACGTTTTTGTACACGTGTACAGGTATTACCCACACACAGCTGGGAAATAAAAAAGTCCAAATCCTTTAATTGCATAATTTGCATTAATGCGTCACCCTCCGTGCAGACTCGTGCGGATATGCAACCGCTGGGGGTAGGTGTGTCCACACGAGACGACCGAATTTCGTTTTACTATTCTTAAGGGCGAACCGCCGCGATGTGCGCTCCGCCTTGTGTACGGGGTGCGAGAAATAAAAAAAACCTGAAAACGGAGAGCCGGGCGCAGCCACTCGTCGGTGTCGGTGAGTGGCTGTCTTTGATTTTCGACGTTTTGCGTCCGCGCCGCTCGTAATCTAATAGTAACGAAGTGGAAGGGAGTGACGTAGGGTGCAGCGGGAGCGGCGCGGGAGGAGCCGTGGAGAGAGATTGCGGGAGAGTAGCAAGGCTGGCGTAATGAAATCAAGGGTGTAATGGTCCCGACAGAGCGCTTTTCCCTACCACCCGGAAGTCACCCTGGAACATCGCTATACCGACGCCCACACCCTGCAGACTACGCCGCCCGACCCGCGGGGACTCCCGGGGTTTTCACGTAGCGCGGAACCATTACGCTTTAAGGCCGACCGAAGGCCGGACCTTCCGGGGGATTGTCGCGAAAGTTTTCCACGCGTGGGTGTCGAAGTGTGGGTCGAGGGATACTACGCCGCCGTATACGTACATCCTCCGCGCTGGATCTGGACTGAACCCCATTCGAGGAAAAGCGAACGTCGAAATAAAAAGAAAAACTTCACATTGTGTCGCCGATTCCCTGCACTCGACCCCAAATTGCGTCGACTTCGATTTCGGAGAAGGCCGATTCTCTCCATGATTAAGAGGAACGGATCCGATCGCGCGAAATTGCCGGATATATATTTATAAAATGAGGTAAAAAGTTTTTCGAGCCACGGCACGTGATTCCGGAGAGCCGTGATCCGCGGGCCAAGTTATCGGGACAGCGTCGTACGAACGTACAGCCGCAAAGTACGGTAGAGATCGGGTGTACGCGGTAACGCGGTGGTGCGCGAACCCTGTCGGGAGCGAACGTGCGGAACTTTGCTGGGCTTTTCTTCCTTCGTAACGAGTTCGACGAATCGACGTTTGCACAGACCGAGCCTCGCGGCTTTCAAGATGGCGCCATACCCATATACTATCCGTTACGGTTCGATAGACCTGTGCACGAATGTGCTGTGTACGTACGTTACACCGGCAGCTACCACCGTACCGCACTCGCTTGTGCGAACGGAAACGTGGTTTGTAACTACTATCGGTCGCACACCGCTTGCTTAAGCGTACGCAAAAGTTCGCTTCGTGTACGCTGGTATTATCGACGGATGCGCTTATACCGTACGGATATTTATACATATATACGTGTGTACAAGAGGTATATATATATATATGGTATACACTGTAGACCGATATAAACGGGCCCAACGTCGGTAGGAATTCAGCGAGGGCAGAGATCGCTGTTGGCCATTGATTACAGGACCTATATCTCCCTCTGCGTCGTACCGAGCCGCCACGGGACCGTATCCCCCTCGTTCGGTCTTTATCTCGCCCAACGGGAAGTTTTACACACGGTGTAGTTCGCGTCGGCTCTTCCCCCGGCTTTCGGTCCTCCTTCATCCCCCGGCGCCCGTTGATCCCCTTCTCGTCGTCCCTCGCTCTCTCTCTCTCTCTCTCTCTCTCTCTCTCTCTCGCTCTCGCTCTTCCGCCTCTACATACCCGATGCATTTCGTTTTCTCCCGTTTCGCCGGCGGGCACCCTCCTCGCCCGCCAAGCTGTAACTCACACGCGCACACGCGAGAGTCTATACAGAGCCCGGTCCCGGTCTCGCCGTCCCTCGCACCCGGTTACGCTCCGTTTCGATCTCCTTCTCTCGCTCGCACAAGTGGTTCCGACTCGGTTCGCCTGCGGTATCGCGTTACGCGTAATATGCCACCGTGATCTATAGCGGACTCGGTTTTATACGAGATGGACGCCAGCTTTGGCGTCGGTGTCGCGCTCGTTCCGTCAATTAGACCCCTACCGGCCCGAGGCCACGGTATCGAACAAATTTACAATCGACTTCCGCGTAGCCGCGATTGCCCTCCATATTTTCCCCGTTCCCTCTCCCGCCGCGGAGATACGACTTTTCGAGAGCGCGAGAGAGAGAGGGAGGGAGGGAGGGAGGGAGGGGCGGCGGGGAATCGGAAGGAGAAAAACGGGGAGACCCGGGGATCAGGGGCAGTTATCTGATAATCGATATCGATAACGATGGTACGTACGGAACAAACTGCGCGTCGAACGTGCGAACTAAAGTCGAGGGGGATTTGAAAAATCGGCCGGAATGGTGGGTAGTAACCTCCCGTCGTCGCCGAGGGCCAACCACCGCCGCGGTGGTGGCGGTAGTCTTCGTCGGTGGCATTTTGCGGTTTTCATTATACGCCACCGAATGTAGGTAGGTACGCTATCTTTTCCGTCGGAGTTAACAAGATTTCTACCGCGCTGTATACGGGGAGAACCGGACGCCGATATTCACACGAACTTAAATAGCTATAACCCACGACGCGCGGAGGGAGTCCCTAACGATTAGCCGGTTAAGTTCCCGCGAGAGAGTTCCCGAGTCCCGCGGTGTTCCCCGCACAAAGGAACAGATATATCGGGCGCGAAACTTTGGTGCGCGAGGAAATTGGATTGGCCGGTAGCCTCTTATCCGAGAGACTCTCCGCAGGAGCGACTCCATTGCTTCGCGTCGCCAGGAGTGCGAAAATCTAAATCCGTTGGGGTTTTTCCCTGTTCGGTACGGTATATCGGGGGGGCATGGAAACCCCATTACTTTATTAATAACCGCGCCGCATCGGGCTGTCGGGTAATCACGGGTGCGTTCTAGGGTTCTTCTCTTTTTCCCAATATAAGTGGTCGCTGTTCTCTTCTTTTTCTCTCTCTTTCCTTCGTCGCTTCTATTCTTTTTCTTTCTTCTTCTTTATTTTTTTATTTTTTTTTCTTTTTTTTCCGTAGGATTAACGGCGTACGAGGATTCTTGGCAGGGGAATTCCCTCCCACTTATATTCTTTTTCTTCCTTCCACGTCAGCTACATCCGAACGTTGTCGGTGTGCAGCTGTACGACAAAAAAAAAAAAAAAGAAGAAGAAGCAAAAAAAAGAAGAAAAATAGAAAAGAAACACCGTCCGCAGGACCCCTTTAAGGAATCGGTAGACATTTCAGTTCGGAACACGTTGTAATTATAACGGCGTAGAGACCGGGCGTAACTTTTCTCCGACTTCCTGACCCATTCGTCGGACGTAGGGCGAACCACCGGGGGTCCCGTAGCGAGATATCCGAAGATAGAAATCCGGACAAGATCCTCGCCGCAACGCGGTATACCTACATACATACCTCCTACCCGCTCGCGTATACCGTCTAGGTGGTGTTGTACCGTAGGTACCGCCACCGCCGAGAGGTCCCGGTATATGTATAAGGTAGTTTCTTGTCCTCCGAACGAGTAGGTACGTACCTAACGATTTCGAGACTATCTTGTGGTGAATTGCACTACCCCTCCCCCACCCCCCCCCGGTCATCAAACTGTCGTAATAACATGGAATTATCCGTGGAGTATTACTGGTACTCTATACTTGCGCGCCCGCTAGCTCACCGACTTGACGCCTTTAACCGTTCCGTGCAATTTGGCGGTACTCTAACGGACTCCTGCACAACCCGCTGCGAGCGGTGCCCGGTTTCCGATACCCCCGCGCATGTTTCAGCCTTTATTTGGTCGGGTAAAATGAGCGCGAGGGAATCGATGCCAATTACAACGGTCAACCTGTTGTTATAACCCTTCGCCTTATCGCCCAGACCTGCAGTAAGAAATCGCGCTTAATAAATGCAGAGACCGTGCGGAAAGGAGAATTTCTTTTTTATTTCGTCGTCGTCGTCGTTGTTGTCGTGGTTTTTTTTTTTTTTTTCTTTTGTTTTCGCCATCCAAGGATGTACCGGGAAATGCTTACCGGAGGGAATAAATTCGATCGATTCTCTCGGGAAAGCTGCACCGTGCGGAGGAGGCGCGGTGGTGAGTTTCACGCGGGGTATTATACATATATATACAAGATATTGATTTGAACTTTGAACGAGTTCCACGCGGTAGGTAGGTACCGTACCTCTCGAACGACCAAGGATTCGGTCGTAAAGCAGTTAAAAAGGCTTGCTCCGCTTTCTCGCAACGATTCCTACCGCAGATTAGTCCGTTCGTCCTTGTCGGGCTTACGATGATCTTGATCGCGGTTGAATGTCACCGGGAGAACCGGGGCTCATTAGCAAGTGATTAATTTAAAATTCCATTGTTCGGAAGTGCCGCGGGCGGTTCACTTCGCCCTCATCGCCGACGCTCGCATCTAGCCGATGGAAAGGGGAGAAACCGAAGCCTCATCCTCCCCCCCTCCCCCCCATAGTCACTCCCCGGCTCAACCGTCGAGGGAGACGGCGAGATGCGTTCGAAAGGGACGGAAAAGCGACACGCATAACGAACCGTGTCAAAAAATTTTTTTTATTAAATTAGACCGGTATTCCGTTTCGTAAATGTATGCATACATCGCGTCGTATCCACGCGGTTTTCGTTCGAGCTGCACAAACTGTAGGTGGCAACGGTTCGCGAAAGGTCACGTGCAGGTCCCTCGGAAGCCCCGAAGCTGCGAAGCGTGATACGTACATACATACGTGTATATATGTATACCAGCCACTGTACACAACTTACCTACCTCCGATCAACCTCGTTGTGTATAGAGAGAGTGCACCTGCTCGACAGCGGATCCTCAGCGAGATCGGCCTCTGCGGTAACCGGAAATCAGTCAAACGTTGCGGTCCGTTGTGCGATGAAAGCGGAAAAACAAAATGACGCGTGAATAAAAAAAGCAAACAAAAACAAAAAAAAAGAAATGGAGGTGGATACACGAGCCGGTGTAACGCGTTCGTTGCGCGCAGCTTGACGAAGGTATTTTGAAAATATCCAATTTCGTCGGACGGTGAAAGCGAGAGGGGAAAGGCGGGGGGAGCGGGGGGAGCGGGGGGAGTGAGAAATCGCGTGCCCGGCGACGGCCTTTGTTCATCGGTGCGTGACTCCCGGTGCAGGGGGGGTGCCCGTGGCGTTATAGGCATCGCCTTATTGTTGGCGAGGCGTCACGCGTGTAAAGCGAGAGGCGACGAATATACTCGTCCGTCTGATAAGGCGATGCTGCAGTCGGCTCGCGTGTTTTTTACGACCTTGTACACCACCTCCCGCGGCGATTTTTCCCAAGGCGCCCCATACCGGATCTCTTCCGGCGGCGGTGCACGGTGACAAATTCCCTCGGGATCTCCAGTCGCAGGGCAGCGTCGGCAAACGAGTGAAAAATAAAATTGAATTCCCCGAGTAAATGGGGGCGGAGGGGGGGGTGGGGATCGATATATCTACTCGATCGGTGGTTGGAAAATAATTTTTTGAAATCTGACCGCGTCGCAGGCACGAGAGTCTCTCGGAAATCTGAGGGCCGATCGAACCGGCGAAAGAGGGAGAAAAATGAGCGGAAAGAAGGGTGCGGCGGGATGGACGGAGGAAGCGAAAAATATGGAACGAGAGAATGAGAGGAGGGCAAAAGGCGGCGGAGAGCGAGCGACTCTAGGCGTCCCTAATGACTGCGGATCCGCCGCGGCGCCCGTCCACGATGATTATAATCGATAACGCCGCGTCTTTGTCTGGCCTCGGCGGTCGCGCGTCGCGTCTCTCTCGGTCGGGTCCGCCTCTGCCCTCTTCGCCCTCGACGCGGGGTTATGGTTATCGCCTCTTTACAAGCTCGTAAGCAGCCCGCAGCCCGCAAGCTCGCCCATACCGCGTCTCCTCCACCTCCGCCTCCGTCCTCCGTCCTCCGCCTCCACATCCACCTCCTGGCAAACCACTTTGCGGGCTTCGCGTACGCGTTTCGCCGTTCGCCAGACATCGATCGACGAGCCCGGAATGCCGTCAGCGACGCTAGTCACGACTGACACTTGCGGTAGACCCGCGACTCCCTTTACCGCGCGTCCCTCCCCCCCTCCCTCCCTCCCTCCCCCCTCCCTCCCCCGCCACCGTACGAGTCCGGGCCACGGACTTCCGCCGAGGTCATCCTCACCTACTCAAACGAGCCGGTGGCGAAAGCTTGACGAGATTTTCACCCCCTGCAACCTATCTCACGGTCCACCGTCCGCGCTATATCCACTTTCCGAGTTCCACGTTTGCGTGACTAGGTCGTGACGCGAGGGTCGAGGGCGCAGCTAATTGGCCGAGAGGCTACGGGATATACACCCGGTTGAGGAGATGATATCCCCAGCTACGCGATGAATCACCCTCCGTACGCTCGCGACTCCGGCTCGCTGATAAAAATTAACCCCGGAATGAAGAAAATTGGGGAACGGCCTTAACATTATAGAAACAATTTACTCCGGCCGGTTGATAATTCGAACGGCCCGAATCGCGACGGGAGAACGGAGGGAATCCCGCAGGTCTTATCCCGGCGAAACCACGTGCGACGTACGGTGAAGTTTCAGGCGGAAAAGGTCACGGGATAAAACTGATAAATAAATCGAATAAACAGGGGCGGGGCGGGGCCGCGAGAGATGGAACGAATATCGACAGCGATCTCGGTGCACACGAGTGGGTCGTCCCAGGGAAACGCGGTTGACGTGTACGACGCCCTGGGGCCACCCGCTGTGGTAAAAGCAGCGATAGTAGCGGGTACGGATTGTAACGCTTTGAAAACGGCTATACCTCGCAGAAGGTGTATACGTAGGTATATCGAGCGCGTGCAGCAACGCGCGTACATCGCTATAAGCGAGTTCGCCGCGTTACCTCTCGGATACCTCGCGGATAGGTGAAAATACCGCGTATACCGCCCACCGTTACGGCTCGAGGTTGATCTACCTCTCGTTAGTATCGCGTCTATCCTTTGTCCAGGCGCTTTGATAACAAGCTGCAGGAGCCGCGTCGGGCGAACCCATATCCCGGATGTGCCTCGCACTCGTACGGAGGGATGAAATCGTTGCGGGTGTAAGGGTGTCTATAGGTATACCACTCCACGGTATAGGTAGAGAGAGCCGGCGTTCTCCTTTGTTATAAACGCGCGTGGGGTGGTAGCTGGAATTCCGGACAGTTTGAGAACCCGGTGGCGGGTGGTAAGTCCTCCAATATGCTAAGACCTGTCCCACGCCTTCCCGCAGCCACCCTCCCTACCAACCCCCCGCCGCCCCCTCCCCTCCGACACACAACTGCTTTGAACGGAGATGATGGAACGACGGGGGAGGGGGGGGGGGGGCGGCGGTGGAAGCCGGAGAGTCAGGGGACGAGGGAGGTAAATAGAGTGGGACAGCGCGAACAAGGGTGCGCGCTTGACAAAGGGGCGCAACCCCGAACACCGGCGTGAGCGGGAGGAACGGGGGAGAGGGAGAGGATCGGAACGACGGGACGGGGGGGGTGAGGAGGCGGGGGGCGAAGAAGAGATCCAGAGCGAGGCGACGGAGACATCGGTAGCTGTGGGTTGAAAAGTTCAATTGCGCGCACTTTCGCCGTGGCGTCTCGCAAATCCCAACCTACTCGTTTCGCCCCCCTTCCACCCCCTCCCGCCTCCCGCCTCCCTCCTCGCCCCTCGCCCCGCGCCCCTCGCCCCGCGCCGGGCGCAATGACTCGCGAACGGCGATGCCGAGTGCCAGAACAGCTCTCGGGCGCGGATTCCTGGGGGAGGTATTTAACGCCCGGCTCACGAGAGATATAGAGAACACCGAGGTAGAGAGAGCGCGGGGAGTAGAGGAAAATGCGCTACGGATTAGGACTCGACGGCTTCCTGCACGAGTTTCGGTATCGGATGAGCTTCTAGCTTCCAACCGTATATAGCCAACCCGTACGAGTTACCCCAGCGCGTATACCCCGAACCTCGTTTCGCCCCCCATTCCGTTTTACTTCGACACGTGAAGCACCCACCTACCCGCACGTAGGTAGCGTTAAAGCTCGGTCGGCCCTCGCGATGGTACACCACCCCCCACGCTTTCGAAATCAGTAAAAGTGGTCCGTCGTCACGGATGTTGGGGTTTGCAATAAAATCGGACGAATGCCGGGCAGTCGGTGTTTACGAGTCGATTTTAAAAGGGCTCGATAATTATGCGGATGAACCGTGAATTTGTTTCGTTTCTTTTTTGTTTTTCTATTTCTATTTTTCTTCGAACTCGTTCGCCGCGTAGCCCGTATACCGTCGCGCGCCATGATCGCTCCGCGTAAGTCACGGTGCGCTAATTAACTAGAAGACTAACTTCTTCAGTCGGGTGAATTTTCCGACCGATTCCACGTCTGAGTTGTCTGCGGTTTTCTCCCTCTCACTAATTACCCTTCGTTGAAGTACCGCGGGCGTCGCGACGCGTGTCTCCGATTGTTATCGGTTCGATATATCTCCCGCCGCTGTACGGAGGGTCGGAATGCACGGATGGCCCTGCGCTGCACTGCACCGTGGGCGAAATAATTCGAACGGGCGGTCGCGTACCGCGGGACGTTCGCGCGGGATCGAGTGTAAAAATTTCGTTCGGAAATCGAAGAGATTTTTTTGAGTATTTGAGGCGAGTATCGTCAGCTGCAGGGAGAAGGTGGGAGCGGCGGGAAGGGGGCAAGGAGAGGATGAAAAATTTTCAGCGTTTCGGGCCAGCGCCAAAAATGACTAATTGCTCCGCTCGGAGTCGCGCGCGGGGGGGGGGGTGGTGGGCAGGGGGGAAAACCGTTGTCGGGTCGGGTGCAGGTGCGAAGAAAATTTACACTAAAGCGACTTTAATTTAGATTCATGGCGCAGGGATCGCAGGGTACCTGGGGCTGAATCGCGTCGGCATTATTTGCTTCGCGTCCCAAAGTACGGGGGAGTTGACGTCGGGTACCTTTTCACCCCGTATCAGGTATTCCCACCCCAGATGTATTCGCGTCCTCCGTAGCGACGCTCCGCAGCGCCGGTGCTACGCGTGTTCGCGAAACGCTGAACGCCAAGCGAGCGAACCCATCGTCCTAAATAAAAACCGGTGACGGAATCAAAAATTGTCAACGGATACCGACGTAGCGGCGCGCGGAAATCCACGGGGCTCTACCCTCGTCTTCCCGGAGGTGCGCCGAGCGAGGGTCTAATTAGCCGAGCTCTCGAGATTGTACGCGGGAGGCCTCGTTTATAGTCCTTCCGTCGCTGCAGTCAAACGCCTCTCTCGCCGTCCCTCTCTCTCTCTCTCGCTCTCTCTCTCTCTGTTTCTGTCGTCGTTCTCGACTAACCCGGCTCGTCGCCCTCGGTATACGCGGTTATACCTAGCGTAAGGTATTGTACACAAAAACCGCGCTGTAGTTTGCTCGTTTTATTTTAGGAGGAAAACCAGCTGAAATTAGAGTAACGGCAGGCTAGAAATTTGGCCGGTCGCGTTAAGACGCGAGACCGCGGCGTTGAAACCGTCCACCCTCTAAATTGGTACCCGTCTAAGAACGGGATGACAACGATATAGAAGTTTGAACGGTTGCGTGTCGACGGCCGACCGACCGACCGACCTTTTCCTCTTTCTCTTTTCCACTTTGTTCCTCTCTGTCTTTCCTATCTCGGCCGTCTAGTCTCGTCCCTTTTCCTCTCGCCTCGCGGTTTTGGTTCATCTCATTTTTCGCGCTCCCCTTTTCCCTCTCCCTCTAACTTTTCCGTTTCGTCTCATCGCTTCAGCTCGTTCCGTCTCCCGTTTCGCTCTCCGTCGCTCCCGCCTGCCGCCGTATCGCTCCTCCTCCCTCGGTAGCTCGCTCCCGCTCGTCGACGGGTGTTGCGCGTTTCCCTCTCTCCCTCGCTCTCGACGGGATCATAAACCTTGCGGTGGCGAACAGGGGGCGCGGGCGCCGGCACGGTCCTGGGACTTTTCAGAGTGCCTGAACCCTCCTGAACTCCACTGAACTCGCCTGAACCAACCCGGTCGCCTGCCCGTTTGCCCGTCCGCCCGCCCGCCCGTCCGCCCGCCCGCATTCGATAAACCTACATAGCACCGTAGCGGTCCCTATTACAACCTCGCCCTTCGCCCTCGCTCCACTCGACGCAGCGCGCACTGCCTAGCATGAAAACCACCCCTCTGCCCTGTCTTCTCTAGAAGTGGATTGATGGGGGCGGCTGTCTGAGCTATAACGATATATAGGTATCTCTTCTCCACCGGGGCGAAACAGCTCGGAACTTGAACGAACGGCGTAATTCGGGACGTTCTGGCCTCCTAGTGGGCTGATACCGTTCAACCGGAATTTTCGCACTCGAGGTCCGACGGAACAGCACCGGTTACGGGGAATACGAATCCGACGCCGCGCGACGCGACGCGAAAATTCTTCTTTTTTTTTTTTTTTCTTTTTTTTTTTTTATTTCCGCACGATCTTCCGCAAGACGCGAGAGGTGTATAGTATATTCGACGAGTCGTCGACTGTACGCGGCGTAAAAGTAAGAACGGATGCGTCAGATTCGCAGACTCGTGTATGTATGTATACCTATACGGCGAAGGAAGATCAGTCGACTCTCAGGGTGGCTAATTACGTGAGGCGAGGGGCGTCGATTGCCGGGTCTAATTACGCCGCCGTGCGGTTGCGACTGCGCTATTACGAAAGTACCGACGGCGGTAAAAGTCAGGCTGAAATAGCGGTGGGAGTCCGACTCCGCGGGATGAAGAAAAAAAAATAAAAATAAAAAAATAACACAGGTACACACGTACACTCACACACACACAATTTCATACGAAGTCGGCGGTCGCACTTTTGTGTACGCAATACTTTAAACAGGCTAATTAGCGGGTTTGATATCGCCGATAGGTGAAAAAAAAAAACGAAAAAAAAAAAAGGTTGGTGTGAGAAAAATAGCGTACATATACGTATATATATTTCTCGAGTGCGTGGATTTATGATGTTTAGAGGAAGATGAAAGGTGTAGGTAAACGAACGATAGACCTTAACTAAACAGCGGCCAATGCGTTCGTTTAGAAATGTTTGCCTTACGACGCGCGATGTGATCGGCTTTCAACGAAGTTCAAAAACTTTGGTATTATACAGTCGGAACTGACAATAAAATAGAGCGTATAAACCGCATAATATTGAACGATTTACCAAACGAATTGAACGATTTATCCGATTGGCGGCGCTGAATTATCGTCGATACGAGTAGGAAAAAAAAAGTAGTTGTGAGAAAAATGGGGTATACATATTTCTCGAGTACGTGGATTTATGGTGTTTAGAGGAGGATGAAAGGTCGGGGCTAACTCAGGCGTCAGACCCTAAGCGAAAGAATCGTCCGACGGATCGTTTGGGAATGTTTGCCCTCGAGGACGCGCGGCGATATCGGCGTTCGACGGAGTTGGAAATAACCAAAGTTTCGTCGAGTCGGAACTAAAAACAGAGCGCGTAAACCACTCGATATTAAACGAATTACCGAATGCAGTTGCGAAGCTTCCCCCAGACAACCTGACCGAATATTATTTTCAAGGAGCGGCTACGCCGCGCTCGTAACGCGGCAAATTTCCATTTTTCCAATCCGGGGGTGAAACGTCTACGGGGGGTTGGTTAGCGCGCGGTCGACCCGCGGGCATATTAATAACGGTATGACCCGTCGATTTCCTGCCGGGGCTGGTATAGGACAAGCGTTCGAATACCGCCCGCTTCTTCTCCCTCGGGGACGAACGGCGGGGGCTATCGACAACGTCCCGAACCCGGTATCGGGTGACGTTTGCCCTGTCCGTACCGACGAAGAAATGCCTCCGATTCGTACACACGCACACGCACACACACCCTCCCACCCCCCCCCCCCGTACCTATACAAACACAAATACAAGGCGTAGGTGTATTTTTTCCTCGTAGGCGTACGTATTCGGATATCGATCATGTGTATGTTGAAAGTTTTGTATGCATGCAGGGTGGGCATACCATATACATACATATACATATATATATGTATATATCCAGACATGTGCGTAGGTACGGGATGCGACCGTATCCCTCGGGTAGGGTTTGTTGGGTACGCGACAGCTGCGGGTGCCTGGGGCGCTCCGAGGGAGGGGTGAAGGGGGGAGGGGGGGGGGGGGGGGGGGGGGGGAGATCGAAGGGTAGTCCTCGACTCCGTAGCTCTCGGCCGTATCCCCGACATCGACTAGCTCTATTCCAATAGCCGTTGTGCTTCTGACCGGGTATAAGGGTGGCGGAGAGGAATTGCGGCCGAGTTAAAAGAGCGAGAGAGGAGTCGGATCCCCGATTGAGCGGAGGAGAGAAATAGAGATGAGGTGAGGCGATATAAGCTACCGTAGTATCGAATGACTAGCCATTACGACACACTCGTACGCTCGTCGATTCCTCTCTCAGCTGTGTGTCGGAGTCGCATACACGGAGGTCAGACGGAGGCACGTGTGTGCGTACACACTAGGTACGGTACCCCGCGCGCATATTCTCATCCTTACGTCGTCGCTGCCATTTCTGTATTCAATTACAGGGGGTTTCGTTTGCGGCACAAGTCGAACCAACCCCCGCGCAAACCGGGTGGGGCTAATGCACCGTACCGAATTTAATTTGTGGGGTAAACAGTGCCGTGCGAAGTTCGTTTTCGGATTCGTCGATGTCGCTAATATAACGTGTTCGTTTTGTATCACGTGCGCGGGTTAACGTTGTGTCATCGTCGTCCGGGCGAAAAAGTCCGTTCTATGCGGTAACGCGATGCGGAGGAATTTAAATTTCTAAGAAGTACGCACGATTTGATTCCGGCGGGGGCGTCGAGACGCGACGCGGTATCGATGTCTCTCCTTCCTCTTATATCTCCCCCCCCTTCCACCCTCCACCCCCCTCCACCCCCTCCACCCTCCTTCGTCGGCAGCCCTCCTTCCACACTCCCCTCTTATTAATTTATTTACGTTCACCCGAGGTGGGAAAAATAAGATTTTCGCAGCTCCTTTTGGGCGTTCGCCAAATAAGCTAACCAAATTAGGAACCTCTCATCGTTGGATTCGAGCTTTATGATCTACGTATAGAAATATATCTGTTGGCGGCGTGGCGTCCAGAGTAAATATTATTCGTACTAAACCTCTCCGGTTGTGTGCCCCGTGCATTACTTGCACCGGTGGCAAAAATCTCCGACTGGAAAAACATCGACGCCTTTTATTAGCCTCGAATTTACTATTGATTAATTCAACCCCCACGGGACCAGGGGGGTGGGGTGGGGTTGGGGGTGGGGGGGGGCTCCCGCTCGCGTTTTGTTTTCTCAGAGGGTGGTCAAAGTTCGGGGAGCAAAAGTTTTCCGAAGCTCGCCGCCGCGACTCCTAGGTGTGACTCCAAGCGCCCCGGGCGCCTGCGGATTCGTACTTTCAATTCGAGTCGAAGAGCTGCCGGGGAAAGCCGGGGCATCGATACTCCGGGGAAGCGGTGAACCGAAGGGCGACTACGTGGCCACTTGGCTCCACTCTGGGACACGCCAACGGGCCAGGTGGCGGGTAGGAGTTTTCGTTTTCTTCCCTCTTTTTTTTCTTCAACTTATTTATTTTTTTGTCAAAGGAGCGAGACGCCTCGATTCCGAAGTAGTATATACGGCTGCCATCCGCCCTCGAGCCTTTGATTTGGGTTTCGTGTCACAGTCGGCGTTTGTAATTCAATTTTTTTTTTTATTCCTTTTCTTTCTCTTCTTCTCATTCCTTTCCCAAAGCCTTCGCAGACCCCGGCACGGGTCGACGTATTTATATAACGTCGTAACCTTGCGAAGGCTTGATAATTTTTGCGTGGCAAAAAGCTGTTTATTAATTAGTTACGTAATTAAGGGCTTCGCAGCTTAACGCCCACGTGCTCGCGATCCCAAATTATTCACCTATATTACTCTCGTTACACGCGGACGAACCCTGACCTACAGCGTTCCCGGACAACTTTCCGTATACCTTGCTCGGACCGGAGCTCGGAGATCGCCGTAGGTCAAATCGGGAGAAGATTTCTCACGCGCTGACCACTGTCCACCTTCGGCTTTCATCCCTATGGATCAAAACCAGAATGAAACCCCTTTCGATTTTCGGAAGACGTCGCGCATCCCCTAGGCCGGTAGCTATCCCGCGGGAACGACTCGCCCGTTGACCGTTGTCCACTGCCCCAGACCGGCAGCATCTCTATACCGGCCCGTGAGAATTAAAAGCGTTCGGGAGAACTGGTCCAGCGAAAGCGAATCAAAAATTTATCTCCTCGAAGAGGGGGGTTTATCCTCGTGGCGTGCGAGAAGAAGCGAATCAAAATTCCCAGTTTCACTTCGTACGCATCTTTTGGCTCTCGCGGTCATTCGTAGCGCGACGTTGTTTCACTCCGATTATATTTCCACGAGTTTTTCCATTTTACTTCCGTCTTACCGACGCCTGAACGTATAGCTGGTCGTAGTTCCGAGGTGTCCGTAAATCGGAATTCTCCGCGAAATTCATCGGACTTAAAAATCTGTGTTCGCTGGTTACTACCGCTCACGAATACCGTTCGGTTGATAGTTTTACATTTTTCTGTTGAAAAAACTTCACCGCATCCGCGCGATGCGCGTTCGTCGACTCGTAACTTTTCCATCGATTGTTTTTAACGTCCCGAAAACTTTTCACTTTACGATCGTTTCAATTTTACTTCCTAAACGTTAGTGACGCGATGTGCGACGGTGTGTGCATCGGCTTAAAACTGCTGTGACGTACGAAAGTTGTACATTGCCCGAGTGACGAGGGGCCGCAAAGTAGCCTCAAAGAAAATCCGCAACAGTTGAAAATTTACGTGCACTTTTACAATCTTATTATAATACTTGAAAATTTTCAGTCCCAAAGTTAGGCTAAGTCCCCTCCGTTATCCTATCGGGATTGACGTCAATTTTTTTTTTTTTTGTTTTTTTTTTACCTTCTATTACCCCGTTCCCCAATACGTCCTTTTGTCGCAATTTTTTCTCTGAATCAACTTTACCTTCATTTGGCTGAATTTTACAAATTTCTCGTTCAAGTTTTGAGATGATTGTACCAACGCAGACGAAGATTTGTAATTGATATTTTGTCATTACCCCTACAGCCCATATTTTAGCGAATCATTTTTTTCGTATGGTAGATGGTGCAGCTAGAGAATTCGAACGAGTTCGCAGTTGATCACCATTTTACCAAACGTTGTTTGATTTTCAGATAAACCAATTTTTTTTTTTTTATTCATCACAATCTATTTTCAATAGCCCTTGCATTGCGAGAACACGCGTGTAAGTACGTAAGTAAATTTCAGCAGTGCTCGTTCGACAGTGTCGGGTGACATAAAGTGTCCATTGTGTGTGCAAAAGTCCTGGAAGCGAAGTGCGTTTTAAGTACGTGAAAACGCGCGTAAGTGTGTTGTTAGTGTTTCAGGTTTTTAGCAGACCCGTTCGTCGGTGGTATCCGGGAGGACGTACGGAAGCCCCCCCACGTCGGCATCGTTTCGTCGAAGTGCCCGTGCGGCCGTTCCCGCTAAAACCCGCTGAAGTATAGATAGAGGCACCGCGCTAGCTGCCCGTTGGAAGGATTGTTCAGGAGTCACCGCAACCGCTAACCGGAAGTTTCAGTTTTCACGGAAGCCAAGAAGCTTTTAATCTGCTGAGTGTTGGACAAGCGCCAGATAGCTCGTCGCGCCTCGACTTCACGATTTCGCCGTGGCTGTAACTGCGCCGGAATTCGAAGACATCGATATATATCGGTGAGAAATAATACATCGATAACCCTATACAACATTGATATATCCCTCGCGAACGTGCGGACGATCAAGCGACGTCGTCGTCTGGCCGCCCACGTCTGGAAATTATCGTCGATTTTTTTTTTTTTCTCAATCCCTCGCACGTGTTTCCCCAATCAAAATATTCGGGTTTGCACAAGTTTTTGCGAAGGCCGGAACGCAATGCGTTTGTTTTTCCCAAAGTGCGCCGGCGATATTTTGTGATTACTTCGAATCTTTGGAACTTCGCACCCCGTGTACGGAGCTGTACGTTACAGTAACGAATCGTACACGTCTGTCTAGCTGTGGAATGCGGTGTACAATAAATCCGCGGTGTATTTGATTGTGAGTTGCATTGTACAACACTCGGGGAACCCGGAGGTATGTATACACGCACGTTGAGTGGCACATTCGCATCCGCATATCGGTTACGTGTTACGCGATGGTAATGATCTTCCATTGCCAGAGGGGGGTCCTGAAACACGAGCATTGCCGTAGCCCGGGACTACGTAAATGAGGACGAGGATTGGCCCCGTCTAGTTTAGCGCTGAATGATTTAGCCAATTTAAACCCGTCGCAGAGCGGATTAGTTGAATCGCGGTTCGCCATTAGCGAGTATAGACACGGCGTGTCTATATATATATATATATATACATACACCTACTAGTGAGCTATCAAAAAATCGCCAAGCCACACCTGTTGATTTTCATTTACTTTGACGCCTTATTTTAGAGCCGAAAAAACGCTCGCGACGTTTTACGGGACGTTCAACCACCTCGTTAAGATCGCGAAATAATCCTTGTTTCCCATCCTGGCAAAAGACGGTTGTAATTGTGCGTCCCGGGAAAATAAGCGAAATAAATTCTTCCGAAAATCTTCTCGTCGTCGAACCTTCGTCGGCGAATCGGCTTCCACGTCCGGCTCTCAAACACCGTTCTCCCTACGTTTCGAGATGAAAATTGCCCTTTTTCTCACAACTCCGCGTATACCCCCGCAATCCGTGATCCACGTTTTATTCGCACAAAGGAGGGGCGCGGGAGGGAACGGGCCGCTGTACCGTACCGGGTCGGCCTAATGGCTACATTTGCTGGCTGCGTAGTTGTTCGCGACACAATGGACAACAGCGTGGCCAAACAGGGTGTCGTCGGGTTCGTAGGGTCGTCGGGGAAAAACGGGAAGTGGGACCGAGAAGTTATACCGAAGAGGGACCTCGGATCCGCGGCAGGTAGCGGCTGCAGTTTGTACGCGCGGTACACGCATACGCACAGGTCGCAGTAGGTCCCGTCCGCGCGTGTTCATTGTAACGCGTCTTTGCGGGACGACGGAAGGTGTTTGCGCAAGGTGTGCGCGGAGATTTTCTGCCCACACCGAAGAGGAGACCCCGAGACCGCCTTCACCTTGACACGCTCCGGACTTCCCATTCCCTTTCTCGTTCCCGAGACCTGGAACGGCCCGCTTTCTAACCAACGACCGCAGCTTCTCTCCGAATTAGCCGTAATAAACCCTCGCCTCCCATCTCTCGTTCTCCTCGTTCTCCTCGTTCTCCTCGCCTCCTCCTCACTCCCGGCAACTCTTGGCTCCGGGTTTCCCTCTCGGCCGCACTTGATTCCTCGCCACCTCACCCGACGCTTTACCTCGAAACTTCGAACGCGGAACGAAAGTAGCGGAATAGAGCGAGTTTCTACGCCGTTGTATACGACGAGCTTCGGTATCGCCGAGTTTACGATTAATTTTCAAAAAAGCGTACGTCGAATCGATGAGCGGCACCGCGGCTCCGACGGGGTATTTTCGAAGTGGAATTTTTTTTTTTTTCTTTTTCCACGGATTCGTTTCAGCGGCGGGAAAGTCTTCCGACACGTGACGTAACGCCGCGTCGCGGACCGCAACTTCTGAACGAGAAGTCCAATCAAATTTGACCGGGACTCGGACGGAGAGGCGAGTCGATCAATTAGCCCGAATGACGCAGCGCGACCGGGCGTTTCCGGTCATTTCAAGCTCACGTCCGTCCCGCTCCAAGGCTAGTGCGAAGTATATTCCGTAGGCGACGTACGCACTTACCGCACACAACGCGAATCCCAGTGGTGGTGTTCTCCGGTGTGCCAACCGCAGAGCTCCGCCGGTCGCATCGACATAAAGAGACTTTGCTCGATGAAAGCCACGAGCCGCATCAATTGAACCAGCGAGCGAGCTACGCTTCGCACCGAATATTATCCTGTACACCTATACATGTGTACTCGCAGCCGTACGCGTGGTATATTACGTACACGGGGTTCACCGTAACGCCGTACTCTGACGTGCCAACGTTCACGCACGCACGCACGCACGCACGCACCCATCGCCGAGCGTATATAGATACACGGGTATATGAATACACATCCGTACAGACCGCGAGATGTACGGAGACAAACAGCGCCGGAATTGATGGGGTCGATTGTACAAGGGGTACGTTACCCACCGTACGTAAGCGTATACCCACACGCCTTGCAACGGGGCACACGTATGTACGACACAAATCCACGTGTACGAAGTACCGGTTTCCTGTGCACCCAGTAGTCAGCGACAGGGGGGAGGGGCCCGGCTGTGTGTACGGCACAAACGTACGGATATATACTCGTGTGTATATATATAATATATATATATACATATATAAAGTTGGGCACTGCACGCGCGGTACGTGGTACGCGGAGCGTATTATAGCGGCCCGTACGGCGGGAGAGTCTCCCCTGGATTTTAATAATTCCAGGCCCCCTGGCCGAGCCAGCGGGGGACCGGGCCGAGCTTCGGGTCGATCGGGGAGGACCCCTTCGTGCTTTCCCCCCCCCCACCCCTCCGCCCGCGTGCGACGGGGTCGCCTTGTGCACGCCTCGTGCCCGACGTTACGGGGCACCGGCCCCCCACTGCGTTTAGCCAAGTCTTTGTCGCACCCGCGGATATGCGTCGCGCCCGCAGTAGGTTCTCAGTTTATACTGGGTGAGTGCAACACGTTGGGTTTTCGGAAATTTCGGTCGATGGAACTGCGGCTTCGGATAACGGAATTTCCGGGCGGCTGAAGTTGTCCGCTCGCCTCGTTGCTCTTTTGTTTATCGCCTGCCCAGCCCGTTTCGGAGCGTGGTTCGCTCCCCCCCGACTCCTGTACCGCCTCGTCTCGCTACCGCGTCCGCGAACTCCCTGTCGCAGTCCTGAAATTTCTATATTTACGCCAGGAAGCGGAACCCGAAGTTCGCGCATCGAAATAACGCATTTCTCGCGGAACGTTGAATTCCGAAGGTGAATTCTCGAGCTCGACACTCCGCGTCGACTCGGAGACGAATACGAAGCCGACGACGACGACGGGTTTCGCCCTGTGGATCATTTCGGGTCTCGCGGTCGGAACTTTTGCGGGTGGCCCCGCCGTTCGCGAAGTCGTGATTTTTTTTTTTTTTCAATTTTCGCTACCGGACGAACATCGATTGGAACGACGGTGGCCCGTAGCCGCGCCACGCGGTGAAACTAGGCGAGTAAAACCGACGCGGTACGGTCACGGATCACGGAAGCCGATCTTTTTTATCCACCCGGTATTCGCTCGTTCCTCGCTGCGCACGTACACGGGGCCCACCTCTCCATCCTCGTATTTTTCTCTCTTTATTTTTCTCTCTCTCGATTTCAAGCTCCGACAAGCTCCGGTGGCAGCCAGACCTACGATCTAGAGTTTCGGTATAGTGTGTCGGGCCAAGTGGATTACCGAAACAAAAAGAAAAAGCCAAAGACGACATCGAGTCTCGGCTCTGCGCTCTTTATCACTTCTGAAGCAGCCTCGGCGACGTCGCTTATCGGTAAAATCTGATCCGGTTCCTCTTCTTTGATCGTGGATCGGATTCGGTGGAACGTAGCTCATAATTACCGCGGCATCGCCAGGCCTTTTTTTCGACACCGAACGCGCCGTTCGAGGGCGATTGAGCAGATCGAACGCGAGCGAATCGTGGCGGATCTCCTCCCTTGTACGGGTGCGACAGAAATATGGTTTTTTAGCGCAGACAGCGCGGACGGAAGGGCGAGGGAAAAGGACGACAGATCGACCGGCGGCCCGATATACGTGTCGGTGTGGCGTGCTTCGGTGCGCGGGCAGGGTCCCGTCGCCTCCATGCCTTCTAGCCCGAGTCAGCCCGACATGGCCCGTAGCGGGCTGGCGTTCTGGCACAACGTAGAGAGAACGACCGACCGACAGACCGAGCGCCCGTTCGTTCGTCCGTCCGTCCGCCCTCGCTTGCCTTCACCGTCGCCGTTATCCATGCGCCAGCAATGAGCCAGTGTCCCACCGTGCGCCGAACAGTTTGCACTCAGAAGCGATCGACGCCCGCGCTAACTCTCTCGCACTCACGGGATCTCGCTCTCTTTGTGTCTTCCTCTTTATCGCTCCCGTTTGAACGCCACGCCGCACGGGACGTAGCTCGATCTCCGTCCCACCACTCTCGAAACGTGTTCACCGGCGCTGTCACCTGATCAGACGGCTCACGCGGGTCCGTTGTGGCGCGTCGTAAGTCGTTCGTTCGTTCGTACGTACGTTCGGTTCGCTCGCCCCCGGGGTTATTCGCCGACTTGTGTGAATTTCATCTTCCGGATTTCGTACCGCCGAAAATAAGAAAAAAAATAAAAAAACCGTTTTACTCCGAGGAGGCGAAATAATTAAGCTGAAAAAGGATGGAACTAGCGCGGACGGATTTGCGGGACTGATTCGAACGTGGCGAAATTTTGTGAACGATAAAAAGCGTGGGAGTTTTCTTTTTGTTATTTTTTTTTTTTTTTTGCATTTCTGTGAGCGAAAAATTTCTTGTGAGAAAAAACTCAGTGTGGACGTGCGATATATGATAAATTGGAGGAGATCTTGATAAACTGTGAGGAAAGTCCGGACGAATATCATGCAGGGTTTTCTTGGATTACGTGCCCGCCCAGGGTGATCGGAGTTACGGAACTGGTAACGTAATTATCAGCTAATTAAATTAACGACGAAAATTTTTTTTCTCTCCAATATATTTCTTTGACAGTCCGACGAAAGACGAACGCCGAAAGTTGAACGTTCAACAATACCCTCGCCTCGTTACCGTAATCAGGTATCTCCGACGGATTAAATTACTCACGAAACTCAAATCCTACGTAGCCGGTACCGAGCTTCTTATATACCGTAACTAATTTTTAATGAAATTGAAAGCGGTAGGCAGAAAATTTACCGCAATCGCTGCCTTTTTTACTCGCGGGGGTTATCTGCGAATATCGAACGAGAGAGATGATTATTGTACTATCACGCGGATACACACATGCTGCGATTTTTCACCAATTGGGATATGAAATTTGAAACTGGCGTATGCAACTATCGCCGTCCGATCGACCCACAAATGTCAAATACTCGTTATCGCGCGGGAACACCTGCGGAAAATTTTTGTTTCCTCCGTACCAGATCGGATTTCCAAAAACGCAAAAAAAAAAAAAAATGAGAAAAAAAATCGACGAAAAAAAAGGCGAACAAAAAAAACAAAAACAAAAAACAACAACGTGGAACCCGAGGTGGAACTGCGCGCAAAACTCATTCATTAGCGGCAAACACGTTCGTTCCCAATTCCCAGGCGCTCGGGCTCTTCGCTTCGCGGGCTGTTTTACTGCCGTCTGTCCACGCAGTATAACGACTACTTGTCGAGAACTGCAGGCACCGGCCCAGTGGTAACGGTCTGTTGGGAACCGGGAAGCAGACACACGGCAACACGAAAGCTGTCGATCATTATAAATAGGCGGCGGGTATAGTTTCACCGGGTTTCGAGGAAGCGCTAAATCGACGGAATCGTACCGGGATTGAGAATCAGTGACGCGGTCGTTCGGGCTGGTGGAGGATCCCTTCGGTCCTTGGGTTCCGCCACACCCGCCCGTTACGGAATTTAGCTATCCGCGGGCGACGAATGCCGCCCGGATTCCTCGAAGCGTGCGAACGCGATGCCGCGTCTCTTTGTTCGAAGTCCGATGATACGAGAGCCGTGGGACCTATGAAGCACAACCGTAGAAAAAAAAAAAACAAGAAAACACCACCGAAACAAAGACGCTCGGATTTTTTCGACGACCGCGTCTCCGGAGCGCGGGGAACGAGTCGCCGATAATATCCCCCTTGCAGGGGGTCGGGGGGGGGGGGGGGGGGGGGGGGGGGTTTCGGTGTAGCCGTTTGTAATTGCTCCGAGGGAAGGTGGCGGGTGAGCCGCTACAGCTGGATGAGCGGAGCGGAGTAATTGGGGAATAAGCGGGATTGGCCGAAGTGCAGAGGGTGGCGGGCAATTGGTCGTTCGAGGGGTAGCTGGGTACGAGAGAGACGGGGGTCAAATGTCCCACGAATTAATCAAAGCTTGGGAGGGGGTAGGGGGGTCGAAATTGGAAAAACACCCACGGCAGACATTCGCCAACGACGCCGATATACCTTCCGCCACCGCACCGGGCGTTGTATACCACCGCACCGCGGCACATTCGGGCGTATCGGGCTGTACACGGTCGTAGCGAAATGAATACATGTGTATATCCCGTATAACCTGGCGTGAACGCAACGCGGATACGCTGTACGCTGTACCACCGCGGTGCCTGTACACGGTTACCTACGTTGTACGTGTGTATATCCCTCACTTGCGTTATCCGGTGATCAATACTTTTGCTGTTTTCATACGCTCGCTCTCTTTCTCTCGATATTTTTCTCTCCCTCTCGCTCCGCGTCTCTCTCTCTCTCTCTCTCTCTCTCTTTTTTTTCCTTTTTCTTCTTTCTGCAGCATGTATCGCGGGTGCGGTGCCACACCATCCCTCTTCCCGCGGTAGGGTTTTGTACCGTCAACGGAAACGATCGTGTCTTTACGAAACAAAGAAGCGCGCGACGCGCCGATATTTCCGGACACCCGTATCTGGAGTATCGTCTATCCGGCGTATTTTCAACGCGCGCTCTCTCGGAAAAATGACTATGCCGGATCACGTGGCGTTCGGCTCTACCCACGGTTCTAGAGAGTCCGCGCCGCCGTCTACCGTGACGAGGATCTTTGCCTGAAATATGAGTCCGACGGCGTTACACGGGGCAGGGCGCTCCTTCGAATTAGTCAAGTGCCTTATCGCCCCGTACCCGCGGAACGGGTGTACATCCCGCGACCTCGTGGCGCACGGTCGGGGGGGGGGGGGGGGGATCCCCCTTTTCCGCCTTGGGTCTCTCGGGATAAATGCGGGGGGATACCCCCGTTCCGTTCCGCTAACGGGCGCGCGGGGCCCCCGCCGCTTTTATAATCTCCAAAGCTGACATCGAAGCGGGCCGGGCGCGAGCGATTGTCGTTCGCGACTCTTATCCCCTCGGGGTTTTTCGGCCTACTGGGTGCTCCGCGGAGAAAACGGGAGTGGCATTTAAATAATGCGGGGTATTCTCCCTTCCGTGAGGTACCCCTACTCTCCTCATCCTCCTCCTCCTCTATTCCTCCTCTCTTGTTACGCTCGACGCACCCGCGACGCCCGCGATTCCCCGGATTACACGGTGCGAAACCCGTTGTGAATTTACCGTCGAACGTTTCACCTCCGTCTCGTCGCTCGAACATCGCGGGAAATAACGTTCGATTCGTACGTACGAAATGAGAAATGAGAAATGAAAAAAAAAAGAAAAGAACGAATTTTAACGAATTTAAAACGTTTAAATTATAGACGAAGAACTCAATAAAGAAACTGAGTTACGCCTCGTGTGTCCAACGACACCGGCGATAACTCCCGTAAGATTATGAAAGGCGTAACTCGAGTTATGCCCCTTCGGCTGCCGTGCGGCTACACGGAATTCAACCTCGAACGAGGACGACCCGGTCGGGCGCGATTACGTATGGCGAACACGGGTGTCCCGCGGGCGGACTGTGCGGACACGCGCCCCTCAGTCCCGGCGACGCGCCGACAGGCGACAGGAAGCACCTAGCGTGACAGTAGCCGGTATACAGAGGTATGTGTGGCATCGTCGTGCGTGGGCGACGGCGGCGGAGGAGGAGGAGGAGGAGGGGGAACGGGAGGAGGAACGGGAGGAGGGGAGGAGGGTCGGTGTCGGATGCGTGTGTGTGGCGCGGTAGCACCGCGACGTCGGAGTATAAAGTATAGTAGCCTGCCGTAGGTGGCTCGGGTAGACCGCGGGCAGTCCTCTCCGTGGCGCGACCATGGCGATATTACGTGACTCGGGAGTCGGGTTCGACTTTCCAGGCACCCGAGGCTGCAAAAGGTCGCGCATAACTCAGAGACTCTGACGGGACGTCGGCGCGTGTACGTCGCCACATGTGTAGAGGATTTGATGGCGCGCCTCGGGGCACCCGGGCGGGATAGTCGGATCGTGCCGATGCCGCTTCTGCTGCAGCCGCGGTATACGTGTATACCTATAAGAGCTAATTGAATAAATTGGAATCAGAATTAAGGAACCGGCGCGGTAGACGCGAAGCAATACACCGTGGCTAGCCGAGAGTAATTTACTCGCACCTCCGGTAACCTTGATCCCCGCCGGTCCCCTCCCTGTACCGTGCGAGAATCTCCGCACGGAGGATAACGATATTCTGCAACTCTCGTTTACATTACCTCGCACCTTCCTAGAATTCGCGTTGTGACCGACTCCGAATTTCGGCGATTCGTCTGCCTCGACTTTTGAAAAGTCCCAAGTTCTTTCTCGCATCTCATCGTCGTATAGGAAAGAAAAGTTTGACGGGATATTCCTTCGATCGGATTTCACGCATCTCACGGCAAACGCAGCCGATCGACTGCTCGGCACTCGTGGGACGGCCGTACCGGGTATTATAATACTCACGGTATTTTCTGTTCGTCCGGCGGGCGCGCGGACACACCTACGTCGTTAACGGGGACGAGGGGGGATCGCGGAGAACGGAACCCGACTCGATCCCGCCGAGCCCGAGCCCGAGCCCGGTGTACGCGCGGACCGAGAGAAGAACACGGGGGAGGTTTTATGCGCTACCGCGCGTCGCGGTGACGAACGACCGAAAACACGACGTAGCGGCGCGAGCTGGGGGAGGGTTCATTTTTACGTCGTTATATTTCATTACTTCTTCGGCACCGCTGACTTCGCCTCCGCTCCATTCCGCTAACTCCCCGTTAACCCGGCCCTCCTCGTCGCCCCCCCCCCTCTCCCCCCCCCCGGTTACGGCCCTCGTTCGAGAGTTCCTGGAGCGGTCGTCGACGTGGGGGGTCAAATGACGCGTGACTCCTCGGGTCGCCGCCCGCGCGAACCACGCGCGTATATACATGTATACTCGGAACCCGAAAAGCGGGCGGAGGGGCCAAAGGACCCCAATTTGTGACCCGTCGGCAATCCTTAGAATTTGTTTGCCGAATTCGTACGGCCTACCACCCGGATCTATCTCGGTACCGTCGAATTGTCGTGGGCCACCGCTGTACACACCTCCTCGCCCATACGTACGTACGTACGTATGTATAGAAATGTACACGTACACGGGTGGCACCCGTGCGTCGCGTCGTATAGGTGTGTATATTATACCTGTGCGAACGCGGTGCGTTGATCGTTCCCTTGCCCTCTTCACCGCCGCCGCCGTTGCTCGGCAAAGCCACGTTATGACTTTCGGTGGGCTAGAAGGTCGATCCCCGAGCGGAGTTACGATCCCGCCGCGATTTTCTGGAAGGCATCTTCGTTTAGTCGGAGCCACGGTATACCGGTAGACCGTGAAGTTGAACCGAGGATTTCTCGAATTCGCGATACGCAGCTTTTATATCTCGGCTCGCTCTCCGTCTCCCTCTATCCCGCTGTCTCGCTCTCTTTTTTCCCCCCTTCGCTCGCCTCCCGGCTCTTTCGAACTCTTAAGATCTCTCCGCGATGATCATTCGTGCAGGCCGCCTTTCCCTCACAGCTGTTCGGACCCAAGCCTTCGACGCGACATAGTTGGCCGGTTTTAACGAACCGTCCGGAATTTAATTTCGATCGGATTTTAAAAAATCTACAGACGGAGAGGAGGAGACGGAGGTGAATGAAATTGTGAAAATCCAAACGGTGCGGGATGTAAATTCGAACGAATGTGGAAAGGTCGATAGTGGGGGGGACAGGGGGGGGAGATGAATTCAATCAGCGGACGAATGACTCGAGTAAAATACCTATTCACGCGACATCCCAGATACACGCGCAATTTACCTCGGCAAGATTTACCCACACGCGTACACCTCCCGTGTAAAGCGAGCGCTTTACCTGAGAATACCGTATACATATGCAATTTACTACTGCCCTCCCAACTCCACGGCTACGCAAAGCAAACTTTTATTATCGACGTCGATTGCGTGCTACACCTGCGAACTCCCGGCGCCTCCCGACGTTATTATCGTTGTTATCGGTTCTGTTTGCGACGTAGCCCACGCCGCGCTCGCGGTGAAAATGTTAAAGCCCGTAGCGGCCTTATCTCGGCAGCGTATCGACTCATAGTATATGGCGCGCGTGTATGCCCAGGGTCTCGCGGTCGTCACGCTTGACTATAGCGAACCGAAATTTATTTCGCAGTCTCGTCTCGCGTCTTTTTATTTATTTGTATTTATATTTATTTATTTTTTTTTCTTTTTCTCCACGCGCGGTGAGTAGTTGTGCCGCTCGCCGATCATACTGTCGAGTATACGTATGTATCACCGTAGTACGGTGATATTCCAAAATGTCGACGATTAACATCAACATCTCAACCAGCTCGCAATCTTTACCTTCCTTCGTTTTTTTTCTTCTTCCAGGCGCCACGCGGTGACGGGGCAATTCATCTCCGAAAAGATTTCTACTTCCTCCGCCAAAAACTTTCGTTGCCGTATTTCAACTCTACGCTTGTAACCACTGCGGCAGCAGTATAGTCTCGTCGTGAAACACGAGGCGGATGGTGCGGATTAAGTTCTGAAAATCGTAACACGAATTCCACCGAGAGCGCGGTGAATTTTTTTTCTTTTTTCCATTTCGAAACCGTGCGCGTTCGCCCCCGTCACGATCAACGGAAGCAGATTTTTTTTTTTTGCATCCGTCATCTCGGCACGCACGAACTACTCGACTCGTACGATCCGCAGTGTCCTCGCCGCGACTCGACGGTCGACGCATACATCGAAATATTTCACACTCTCTCTCTCTCTCTCTCTACTCGGGGGACAGGGGGATCGGAGGACAACGAAGCGCAGATAAACGCGGGTTCGGACGAGTACCGGGGCATCTGTTTGAGCGGGGCCATGGCCACGGTGATGATGGGTCTGCGCAGACGAGTACCGGCTAACACCGGGTGCTCGACAAACGCGACAGGAATCTCGTCGTCCTCGACCTCCAACAAGCGGTCCAGGTCGGAGAACAACAACAGTCCGTCCCACGGCAACCTCAACTCGCTGACCGCCGCCCACAGCGAACCACCGGCGAAGAAGTCGCGCTCGAACGCCGCGAACTCGACGCGAGGCTCGAACTCGACCGCTTCCGAAAACCAAACGGTCACCAAGAGCCGGGGTAATTCGTCGAGGAACGGATCGTCGGCTAAGGGCGAAGTCGCGTCGAAAAATTCCGGTCAATCGTCCCCTTCCGCGTGGAGCGGCGCCTCCCCGATCGCCAGGACGTCGTTCTCGTCCGTGATAGCGCCGATCGGTCTGTCCGCGGGACAGACCACCATGGGAACCGCGAGTCTGAACGCCTCGGCCGCCCTGAACGCTACGGCTATTCCGTACATGACGCCGTCCGTGACGCCCTCGGTCGCCACGTTCGTCGGGAATGCCACGAATCTCAACAAAAATAACTCGTCGGTTTCTTATCTGGATATATCGAACATGACCAGCGGCACCATGAGCTCGGCATCGTCGGCGATAAACTCGAGCTTCGTTAGCCCCAAGAGCGCCCAATCGCCCTCGAAGAACGGCGGAGGTGTATTCCGGGTGGCTAACGCCGGGAAAGAGGTGGCGACGAAGAAGTTTCAGAACGACACGATGTTCAACGCCTACCAGCCGTGGGTAATAAAGACCTACGGGGACCTCGCCAAGACGAAAACCATCACGATAAAGAAGTACGCAAGAATTCTACGCACCCTGAGAGGCGAGGAAGCCAACAGCGCGGAAAACAGTAAATTTCGATTCTGGGTTAAGAGCAAGGGATTTCACATCGGGCAACCGGAGGGATACGACGCTAAGCCCGCCGACAGGATAGTCGGGAGACACGCGGTGACGAGCCCCGGTCTCGATCCGCCGCTCTACGTCCCCACGCAGCCACCGCACAACAAGGTGAGTCCTTTGTACTCCTCAATATCATCTCGCCCGCCGTAACGCTCCGCGGCCGTAGCGTATCCATCCCCGGGTTTATTCGTTCGCCGTAAAATATTTCCGGACCGATAGTCATTTTTCACGGTTGACCGTCGCGCAAGGGATACGAGATAACGACGCGCCGTTGATATCTCGCCGCGTTGGTTAAAAAAGGTTCGGGTCGCGCGGACCTCTCCGTTTCTCTCATTGGGCGGCTGCCGAAGTGTGTGGGTCTCGGGCTAGTCATTAGTCACTTGCCGAAGCAGAGGCACAGACAGGCTGTGCCGGTGCCTCGTTTCCATCTCCCTCGCACACCGCCGTGTCGCCCCTCTTCCATAGCCCCCCACCCCCTCCCCCTCCTCTCCGTCTCTCTCTCGCTCCCGTTCCGCATACCGCACGTTTCCCTCCGCTGCGGTCCCTCCTCCCGTCTCTCCCCCCCCCGCCCCCCGTATACTCCGAGAGAAATTCTGCCGCTCGTGTTCGCCTCTCGGTGCTAAGCCTCTCGCGCGTCTATCTTGATTGAGAGGGAGTTCTCCGGGCCCCGTGAGGGCGAGAGAGACGAAACGAGGTGAAAACCTCGACGCGCGAGAGGGACGGACCGAGGTTGTCATTGATCGTCCGCCGACTGCAACTCGCCGCAGACCTCGCTGCTAAAGGTCCCGTACAGGCCGAGTGCCGACGCCTATAGGACACGTCCCTGGATCGTTCGTTGCTTCGCGGCGAGTACACCGCCGACGTCTCGCTTCGCCGCTTACAATCAGCTGCTTTTCGATTCGGACCGGGCGTGGGACGGGGAAACCGAGATATATATTGTATTTTAACCGCGCGCCGAGGCCCACGCCCGCACCGAAACGGCGTACCCACCTCTCGGGCGAAATTCCCCGCTTGGTTTTTTTCCCGGAAAATTTTGGAAAAAATCGTCCGTCCCCTCGCCGCGAAGAAGATTATCGAGCAAATCGCATTAACGGCTCGACGAATTTGGAAATCCTTCCACGTTTCAACGTCGTTCGCGTATAACGCGTGCTGTTTTAACTACTAATGAGTCACCCTTTGAGCTTTCGGCGCTCGTGTTTTTACAGCCGAACTCATCGCGCTGGATTTTAGAATTAGCCCGAGCTTTCGCTAATTACCAGCTACGTCGTACTTCGGCGCTACGATAACACGACGTATAGTACGTATAACGTACTAACGTATAAGCCGGCGTGACGGATCCCGCGAGACGACCAATTCCGCTGGATAATACCTTTTTGGCCCCGAGACTCCTTTAACTTCGTTGACCGTTCGCCTGCTGACCCTATCGATTCTCCGCGAAGTATAGAGGAAGACGACTTTATTCTTCTTCGTTTTGTTCTACTCGGGATTTTTCGTTGTTTTTTTTTTTTTTTTCTCTCTCGTAATCCAGCCAATTTTTTATCCCTCCTTCGATCGAAACGTTGCGCGGAATCGTCGGGGCGCCGATCGAAGGCGGTAGCGTTCGATAGGCGGTCGAATTTCGACCGGGGAGGGTTTCGGAGGTAACGAAATAACGCGGTGAATCGAGTGGAGCAGCGAACCCCCGAGCTTTTGCGTGATTTCCGTCCGTCCGTCCGACGCGGTACCGGATCGGACCCCGACCGACCGGCTGACTGACAGTCAGATAGACGGGTAGACCTTTCTTCCGCGTAATTGTGAATAATTAGAAAAATCTAATTACAACTGCAACCTGTCAACCGGGCTCGATGGGAGGTAAAGTAATTACAAAATAATTGCGCGAATCTGGGACGAGAATCCGTTCGAGCTCAAGCGGTAGACAAGCGCGCGCGTCGTTTTAACATTCAACTTTGTTCGATACTTTTAACATCGACTCCGGCGGGGGATCGTCTCGGTTTTCGCTCGTCGCATTTACACGAATGCATTGTTACGAGCGGAGGAGCTCTCGTGTACATGTCGGCGGTGGCATTCGAATCGGTGCGGATACGGTACGGGCGACGGTGATTATTATTATTATCGTTATAATCATCGCCTATTTCTCGCACCGCGTTATAATACACAAGGTAAACACCGCTGACATTGCAGGGTATAAGCGGGCAAATTCGCGCCAATAATCCGGGCTACTACCAGTCGGCAGAAGGTGAGATTCTCGGTTGCAAAACGGGTTCGCGGGGTACGTAGAACGACCCCGACTCCCTCTAGGCTTCGTCGCTAACCATCGCTAACCCCAATATCCGTGCCGAAAGGAAGGGGGGGGGGGAACCCTTCCTCTCCCTCGGCTTCTGTCCTTCTCTCGCTTTTGCCCCACGCCTTCGATGATTATCGCCGGGTCGCCCCGATAATGAAAGTACACGCGCTCGTGTACCGGTGTTGGTTTCACCCGGGGTGAGGCTATGGCGGTGAAAAAAAATAAAAAAAAAAAAAAAAAAAAAAAAGAGGAAGGAAAAAAAAAACCGGGGTGGCGATACACGGGTTTTCAACCCGGCTGAGTCACGCACCGAACAGTGAGCCCAGGACGAAGGAAGAGAGAGAGAGCGCGATCCGTGTGGATAGAGAGAGAGAGAGAGAGAGAGAGAAGAACTGAGAGGAAGAGAGAAAATTCGAGGCGCGGTTAAACGAGCGAGACGTGTTCACACACGCGCGTCACCACAAACTGTCGTTCCATCATCATTATCATTATGAATTATCATTATCGACGTCACTTCTCTCAATTCCTGACGCCGATATTATCGTCATTTTTGTTCTTTTACTTTTTTTTCTCTCATTCGCTTCGTTATTTTCTGAAACGCACAAATTTCTCGCCTTGGACGATCAGTGAGGCGATCGCGACGCTATACACAGTGCGACTTAACATATACATATATCGCGGAACATCTTGCAACTTTTGGTTGACGGCCTCGGGGGCCCCCAGTTAGCTCGACGTTCTCACCGACCTTGGCCTGTCTTATCGCGGCTTATACGCACCGTGAAATTTCCGTTTCGAGTACGACGAGGGCGGACACGACGTCGAACGATACTTATAACCCGGCAGTCTGTGCGCAGAGAAAGTAGGTCCCCGTTCAGGATGAAGTTGATTCGCGGTTTTTCGACCGAATCACCTCTGTGTACGTAACGCTGATTTTTCGGACGGTGACTGTATACTTCGTCGCTCCGCTGCGGGCGGATAATGTATACGGATGAGACCGAGTCGGTTATTCAAGGGGGCCGACGAATCGCTTAATCTTTTTGCCCGGGCGTAGCGGGACGGTTGGCGTTTCTACTGGCGGAGCCACACGGGCGTTATTACCTGTACGTGTAACAGAGCCGTACTTCGACCCGTACCTGCATCGCGGAGCCTCGCGTCATTTTCTACCGCTGCCGTAATCCCGGCAGCGTGTGGGCCTCGCACACTCGACCGTTTCCCTAGAACGCGAACATAAAAATACCGGGAATACCGACAGCGGGGTACGGTTATGTGCGATAAGGGGTGACTGCCGGGATGAAACAAGACGCGGTTTTCCCCGCTACGAATTTCGTAGCCCGGGACCCGTAGGGCGGCGTGTAATTGCGGCTTGGCGTGCATTAATTAAAAATCCACTTAACTGGTCATAACTAAACTTTCGTGAATGGTTCGGGCGAAATTACGGCTGGGGTTTAAGAAACGGCGGGGCGGGGCGGGGGGGTAGGGGAGACGGTGGAGGGGCAAAAGGAGAAAGAGATACGTCCGTTTCGGAGATCGTCGGGAAAGCGAGCAAATTTAATTCGTCGTTCCGTTTCGCGTCGACACTATTTCTTTCGTTCCTTTCTTTCTTTCGCGTCGTCTCCCTCGAGTCTTATCGCAATTTCGTAACCCCTGCGAAACGACGATACCTCCGGTATTCAGTCAACATCGCCTACGTCGTCCGTCCGTCTCTAGCAACGGAAGGTCCTCCAATTCCACTTTTCACTTGGCGAGGGAATCGCCAACGGTCACGCACCCGCTCGTGTTCGGATCTCGCACCATACCGAATAGCTCCCGGCATCCTCCTGCTACAACCGGGACCTCTTACTTACATCCATCTCTCTTTCGCGTTATCTTCCTTTCTCTGGTTCTGTAGAAGGCGTGCGTGCGCCGGGCTCGATGGCCCGGGGGCAATTAGTATCTCGCCGCCAAGGGAGAGTCTCGGGGCCCCCGTAGCCCTCGCCTCCGAGCCTGTCGCCCTCCGCGGCATAGCGCGCGCTTATAAAAAGAGCTGCGAACCGGAGCGGGAGAAAGAGACGGACCGACAGAGAGTGAGAGAGAGTGGAAGAGAGAGAGAGGGCACGAGGGTAAAAGAAAGACGCGAGAGAGAACCGGGGCTTTTTGTCCTGCGACCGCCAACCGACGAAAATAGACCTCCTCCCGTCATCACCCCTGGCCCACCGTCGCTTACCCCCCACCTCCGGAAAGGGGGACGACCCCGTCTCTTTTACTCTCGCTACTCCGCTCGTTCACTTTCCTGCTTCTTCTCTCTCGCTCTCACTCTCTTTCCATCTTCCGGCTCATTCGTTCGTTCTCCTTTCCTCAACGGTGTTCATCGTCCCGCGCGTAGCGAGGTTGTTAGAGGGTGGCTCAGATGAGTCCGATAGCACACGCTCTGACGATCTCTATCTACAACTCATATACGTGTACGGTACGATACTTATTCCTCTACCGATGCTTCGAGTCCTTTCACGCGGAGGTATGGAAAAGCACCGCACCGCCGCTTCCCGGTGGCCCGCAGGGCAACGCCTGCTGCTGCCGCCGCTGCTGCTGCTGCTCCGCCACCGTTCGCCCAGGTGCACGCCGACGACAATTGAGCGATTCGCAGTATATATACATATAGGTACCTTATACTCTGGAAATAAAAACTGCACCTGACAAGAAACTTAAGCTGCTGCACTATAAGAGAGAGAGACGGTGAGCCTCGGTCTACCCGATACATGGGAACATACGTCGTACGTACCTATGTACACATTCGGGTTACATACGTTGGGTACGTATATCTTGAATCGGGCGCATCGATCCATGCAGCCGAAGATGCCGCGTTGCATACGTACCTGCTTACGTACATACGTATATTATACATATAGTCGGAGGTCGGCGGCGTTGTACATGCATACGTGGATGTTCTTACTTACGCGGGTTTTACGTACACCGGTGTCCTAAGTGTAGTAGGAAGCGGCAGAAGCGGAAGCGGAATAAAAAAGAAACTTGACGAAAAGTTAATTATCCTGTCGATTTCGCGGTGAATTTAATAAAGTCGTTCCGCGCGCCCGGGAAAGGCGCCTGCCTCCTACCCCACTCTCTACGGTCCTCCTCCTCCTCCTCCTCATCCTCCTCCTCCTCCGCCACCATCTGTCTGCACCGTTTTCACCGAGACTGCGGACCTACACCGCCACTTCGCCGAGTTGAGAAATAAGACCTGTCTCACGGACCTCCACGTTCCAACGGATTATTATTATACCTACCTAACCTACCCCCCCCCCCGTTACACCTCGCGTTATACCGGCGATTAGGAAAAACGATTGACAACCGATTAAGGGATTGTCGCCTTTCTCGTCTCCCTTGGATTCATTTTTTTTGTTTTTTTTTTCTTTCGGTTTCCAAGTCGCGATATCGCCACCGTCAAAATTAAATCTCCTTCAGCGATCTTTCGTACACGTGTACAGGTGTTACGTACGTACGATGCGGCGATAGAATCGCGCTCGGATATGTACGAGATATACAGAATCGCATGACGTGCATGTCTGCAGTTGTTGCGCAAAAACGGAATATTTATCGTTACGGAGATAACCCTACGGGCGAACGAACAGTCGCGGAGCTGTTCGTAGTCCCCGACCCCCCAAGCGATCCGTCGAGCGGGACACGTGCTCCGTTCGGACGTGGAAACACAGGTGCCCGGTGCCGCCCGCCCGCCCGTCCTCCCGTCCTCCCGTCCGCCCGTCCGCCCGCCGTAATGCCAGCTGCCTCGCATCCGGGGTCACCCGTTACTGGGGCGGTAATGGTGATCGCGCGAGTTTCTGGCTCTGGTCGTTTAGCGAGCGAACGGGCCCGGCCAACTCCCGACTATACACGTATGTGTATATACGGGGCTACGCGGCGGTACTCGCAAACGCTCTTCTAATGAGCCACGCACTCACGTATACCCCATACGCACACGAGGATATTCCAGACGTCGCGCTATGCGCCGCGATCCCCGGCTGCCTTTGTACGTGGTAATGACACACGCATAGCCGCCGCCGCCGCCGCTGCTGCTGTTGCCGTTGCCGTTACCGCTGCTGCTGCTGGCGCACGGATATCGGCTCGACACAGCTGCATGCACCACCGGCGAGACTTGGTGTATGACGGTTTATAGTCTATACGGCCCACCGCCAGCTATCGATGAGTCGAATTACCACAGCCCTCCCCCCTCCCCCCTCCCCATTTCCCCCCCGGTTTCTCCCTCGACGTATAGTCGGTTACCTATATACCCGGTATACTCGTCGCGCCAACGTTCGCCGGTCTCACTCTTCACGGTTCTCTCTTTTCTCTGTTCCCTCTTATTTTTTGCTCTCTCTCTCGCTCTCTGTCTCTGTCTCTCTCGCACTTGATCGTCTCGTCTCGTCCTCCTCGTTCCCTTTACTCTGTACCGGAGTCCTCCTCACTCTTGGCCCGCGGCGCGCGATGTAGTGGGCATAAACAGCACGTCGATCCCTACGTGACGGCGAGCTCGCCACTTATTACTTTATTTGCGAATTATATTTTCGTGTTCGGGAGCGTAAGGGCAGAGTTACGGATCTATATATCGTGTATTATATAGGATATCTACCTATGAAGTCGGGCTGCCGTTTTTTTACGCACAACGATTCAAATCTATCTCCTCGAAGTCAGCCCTCCCCGATTTTCGAACATCGTTTCAGAAGCTCGACGTCGTAAGTCTGAAAAAGGGGCCAGAAAAAAGGAGACGTCTGGATGGAAAAAATTCGTAGCTCAATTTGACCGACGGATTCGTGTTCCTGAGGTCGAAATACGTTAAAAAAGCGTCGTACGATCGATTTTTAAAATTGTTCATTTTTTGCCCAAAAATTGAAAAAATCCAAAGGGGTACCACTTGAAATTTTCTCGATTTTGGACCAAAAAAAAATATTTTATTTTATATGCTATTCTAATGAATTTTGACCTCAGGAATCCGAATCCGGAAGTCAAATTGATCTATCTGTAAAATTGATCGAGTTATCGCCATTTTTTCACTTTTTGGAGCAGAAAAATTGAGATATCTCGATGGGAAAAATTCGTAGCTCAATTTGAACGACGGATTCGTGTTCCTGGGGTCAAATTACGTCAGAAAAGTGTCATTCGATCGATTTTAAAAATACTTCATTTTTGGCCCAAAAATCGAAAAAATCCAAAGGGGTACCCCTTGGAATTTTTTTAATTTTGGGGTCAAAAATCAACATTTTTCTAAAACGGGTTTTCCACGATATTTTTATGTAATTTGATCTCAGGAATCCGAATCCGGAAGCCAAATTAATCTAACTTCAAAATTGATCGAGTTATCGCCAATTTATCGATCCGACATGTGAAAAATCAAGGATATCTCGGCGGGATTCATTCCCAACTTACTTTAATTGACGCCCATTTCACGCTTTAGTGATTCTCGGCCCGGTTTGAAATTCATAGGGGTTGAAGCAGAGGGAATGAACTAATTTTCAAGACGTGTTTGCGTATGGTCATGAATTTTCTCTTTAACAAGCTGGATAATTTGGCGTGACGGTATGGGAAGAATAATGAGATATCACATTATCCAGAAACGAAATTCTCGAATTGTCTTGGATCGATTTTTCCTTCATCTTCAAAAAAAAAAAAAAAAAGATGAACGGGATGAAGAAACGAACAAAGTAAAAGAAAAAAGAAAAAAAGGAGACGTAATCGTTGGTCACCCTATCGGCGAGAAAGCGGAAAATCTGTCGTTGATAGTTAATTTCCTGTTTGCTAGCTACCGCGAGAACCCTATCCAGCGCCATTTTGATTCGGAGTTTCTGAGAGCGTTGAAATTGTGAATCGTCCTGCAAGAAACCCGTATTATAGCTATACCCGGTCGCGGTCCATCGATGTCGGGAAACAAGCAAGCAGCCGTGCGCCGGGCGTCGAAATATACCGACGATTACGAAACTTACGGAAGCCGACTGTATACTCCGTGAGCTCTCCGGCACCGCTATGTACGCTTGTACGGGGTTAATTTTCAACGGGGAAAATGGGCGAGAGGGACAAGGAGAGGACGACGCGGAGTCCCATAGGGAGGAACGAGGGACGGAGAGAAAAGAGCTTGGAAATGCGGAGGCGAGAGCTTGTGCGGAAAAGCAGTACGGGCGGGGGGGGGGGCGAGGTGTAGCGGTAGATATAGCGAGCGGGAGAAAGAGAGAACGAGTAGCGAGGGGATGAATCCAATTACACGCAAACCTCGCACCTACGGCCCATTACGTCGCGCTATTTCCGTCTCCCTCAATAACATCGCGTCCGCGTAGTTCGCTCTCCGTTTCACTTGTGGATTTTGCGGTGAGCAAGCGCGGCCGCCTCTCGGTACCTCGGTCTCGGTCGTCGTCGTCGTCGTCGTCGTAGTCGTCGTCGTCGTCGTCGGTCGTCGTCGTCGTCGTCGTCCTGTTTCTCTCTCGCTCCCGATATCGTTATATATACACCGCGGGCTGGTTCGCTGTATTTTGGCCTTCTTCGTTGAGCCGCGGATCGCGAGAAGGAGAGTGAGAACCAGCTCGTGAGTCGCGACCCTTCAATTACGTCTGAAAGTTTAGGTCCGCCTCCGTTTTTAGATCTAAAAGGCATGCGCGCTTTCCGACGCCTATACATATACAGAGACGGAGAACCACAACGACCGACGCTACCCGCCGACGCCAACGCTTATACACCGACTAAGAATAACAATTCGCATGTACACGCCGCACGGACGTATATGTATATAGGTATATCTATCCTCTGCCTCTTACCGGTAGCTGCTACCTATACCGAACGTGGCGAGCTGACACACGTTGACGATAACGGTAACGAGTTACAAGTATAAAACTACGCCGACGGATGGATGTGAAAAATACCTCGGGAAACAGAACGACGAGAAAAGAAACGAGAGAAGAAAAAAAAAACAAAAAAAGAGAGAGAGAGAAGGAAAGAAAAAAAATTGGAATTCGCATCAAGGATCCCGCGGAGTGGAGACTCTACTCGGATACCCGGAGAAGAGCCGTGGTCCGTACCTTATACTCGGCGGCTCTTTTTGATCACCACTCGACACGCGAGCCCACCCAGAGAGAACCAAAATCGCGGACTTACGCCTGGTTCACGCCTCTCTGCTTTAGCTCCGACTCTTCCCTTCTCCCTTCCCTTCTCTCCCGATTTTCCTCTCCTCTCTTCTCTCTCTTTCTCACTCCCTCCCTCTCTCTCTCTCTCCCTCTCTTTCTTTCTCTCTCTCTCTCTTTCCGCCGTCGATCGATGCGCGCGGGGAAATCCTGATTCGGGATAGTCACGTGCAGCGGCGGCGGTTCGAGGAGACGAACAACGGGGCGGTATTCCATTGTGCCGCAGCTTATGGGGCCCCCGATGACCTGCTGCAGGATCAATGGAAATCCGTATAGCCGGGTGGGGGCTCCGCACCTAGAGGCACATTCACTATTCGAGATGTTTCGGACGAACGTAACGAATGAACGCCCGTAACCGGAGAATCACATGTTCCAACTATACGGTAGGTATTGTGTCCGATGTGAGCGATCTCTCGTGAGCCCGTATTCCACAGCCCGTATGGGCGCGCGACGCTCGCGGCTAAATACTTACACCAATGGCGAATCAATCTCCTTCCAGTCGCGGACGGGGATCCGAAAAAGGCCCCCCTCCGAAAACTGGGAGCGAAAGCAATAATCGAACAAATTCGACGAATATCTTACCCCGCGGCGAATCCATCCGCAGGGGTGCGGTAATAAAAAAATAGTAGGAGACGGATGACAAAGTTCGTTCGTATTCTTTTCTTCTCGAATTCGGTCTTTCTCCTCTCCTCTCGCCCGCCGCCGCGGATCGGGTGATCGGCGTGTCACCGCAACTAGGTTTTATCTGTGCGCGGAGCGTATCGCTCGCGCCACAAAGATACGCGGTAAATGGTCCGTCCGACCGCGGCGGGTACCGAAGAGGGAGGGAGGACACCCGCGGTCGGAGAGACGGGGGAGATGAGATCGGCGAAAGGTCTCGTCCCGGCGGGTCGATTGGGCGACTCCGAGTGAGATCTATTGCTGATTTTCTTGCGGCGGCGAGCGCTGGCCGCGACGGGGAGGACCGAGTGCCGAGACAGAAGATCCACCGTTTCGGATCCGAGGTCCAATTGCGGACGCGTCGGATACGTACCGGACGATGGCCTTCTATTCGCGTTCGACGGGCACGTAGACAGCGGACGTACGCGGGGAGACGATCGAGAACGACCGGTGAAATCGGTACGAAGTCGTTCACGTGCCACGTGACGAGTCAACGCACAACGGAAATCTGACGCGCAACACCGACTCCGTTACGTTCGGACGGGGGGGCTACTCGACCGTGCGCTGACCGTCGGTCGTTCCACCTTCCACCTTCCGCCTTCCACCTTCCGCCACCTCCCCTCCCCTCCCCTCGTATCCTGCCCCCGACGCCAAAGGGTGGAAACGCGAGCTCTCCCGTTATATTGGGTAACGGAAACCTTTTTGGGGGAGAAAAGCGGCGGGGACTCGATTCCGCGTCTCTTCGAAGCCTTGGAAGAGCGGCGAGTGTCACGGATACATACTTGATCGCGACGACGAAATATACCGCGTGTGCGGTATGTACGCGTTACAGGGTTGCGATGCACGGGTATCGAAAAATTTCCTGTTTCACTCCAGGAAGAGTGCAGTCCGGAGGAGTGAAGACTTTCTTCGCTTTACTTCCCGCACTTTTTATTCCATCCCCTTCCCTTCCCCGCCACCCCTCCCCCCCCCCCCCCCCCCGGAAATTCGTAGACCCCGCGCGGACAAAGTCTTGGCAATCTCTTTCCCCCGTTTCTACCCTGCCGAGCCCCCGTCGCCGACGTTTGAATCCTAGGTCGGATCTTTTCAGCCACCCGCGATCTCCGCGAGACTCTCGTTGGCGTTTCCTTCCCTCTTTCTTTTTTTTCTTCTCTTTTTTCTCTTTTCTTTTTTCTCTTTTCTTTTTCTTTTTCTTTTTTATTCGTCTCTCCTCTTCGCTCTCGTCGTGCGATACCACCTATATATCTATAGAGAGTCGAAACCCGCGGTGAGTCGACTGCCAGCTGCCTTCCGTGCAACCAACGAGCCTTGGCAGCGACTCGGCGGTGTGGTTCCCCTCTTCTTCACCCGGTTCTCCGACGACCGCACTCCTCCGTGCCATGCGTGGAATCTCTGAGGATTCTCTCGCTCGCTCCGCCGGTTACTCGCCTCTCCGTCTCGACTACTACCGTAGGCGTTCGGGACCGCCGCCTACGAGGCGGATGCCGAAGTCTTGTCAAAGGCGTAATGACGCCCGGACAAGTATTGTCCTGCCGACGCTGTCCCGCGGCACGGTCCCGTAAGGGCGCACGGCCGACGCCGCCCGTCCAGGACTCTAGCCGAGTCAGATATGAATCTTTCCGCTGCAGCTCGGCCGCGGATCGGAGAAGGACGAGCTCGGGGAGATAGAGGAGTAGGGGGGGGAGGTGGAGGAAAAGGGAACGTGGGGGACACCGACCGGCGAGATGCGCGGTTCTAATAATTTATTCAGTTTGGGCCCGGACGTCGGCCCTCGCGTTCGTCCGCGGCACATCACTCAGGACGGGGTTCCGCCCCCAAGGATATCCTTGGCATGTAGATTGTGGGTACCTACCACCTATACACGTATACGACGTAGATTGGTCAGATATACCCCGAACCGATCCCCGTCGAGAAGACGAGGAGGAACTCGGGCCGCGCATCGCTTATGCGTTTTCTCTACGGTCCCGGTGCAGAGCGTTCGAACGCCTCGGCCAAGAGCCGCGACCTTTTCGACCTGAATTTGAATTTTACGGGACGCTTTAGAGCCATCCACCTCTTGCCGTGGACTCGTACGCGGCTCCGAGCGGTCCTTTAAGTATCTCTGACGATGCTTTCGGACGGATCGTAACTCGTGGTCTACGACGGCCACCGTAACAAAGAGAGAAAGATTCGGATGAAAATTCGTCATTCGTAACGCGGTCTATAGCTCACCAAATATCTCAATTCGTAACACCTTGATCACGAGCTGCTTGACGCAACGATTCAATAATTAAGGGCTCGCGATTGCACACTTTTCTTGCAAAAGTTCTCAAAAACAATATAAAAAGTGACCAAATTTGTTTTTACTATTTTTTTGCCATCACAGTCAATTCAAAAAAACCGACAGCATTTAATTAGCTTCTAATTAGCGTTCAGTTATTCCAATCATTGTTTCAATGATGTTCCAAATTGGTAATTCTAGATCGTCGTATACGTTCTACGGCCGGTTGCCTTGACTCGGATCGGATGACTTTGTCCGTCGCCGATACGTACGAGTCGAAAGTGTCGCGGGGATATGTTTTTTTTTTCTCCGCTCGGGTAATAAGAGCGCTGATATTCCCCTCGTCCGATGGAAAAATCTAGGCAACGTGGTCGCGACTGTCCGCGAAAATTCAACGGACGAGCGGAGGATTCCACGCGGGCGGTCGGGCGAAGAATCAATAAATGTTACGTGCCGACGTAAACCAATCTGTTCTGGGAAAGTCTAAACAAATCGATCCTGCGGGGATGATCCGTTCCTAAGTCGTAAGCCTCTTTGTTCCGTCGCTAAAGACCAAACACGGTCTTTATCTCTGACTCTCCGCCGCCGCTCCCTCACTCCTCGTCCTCGACACCCTCGGACTCCCCTCGTCACCGACCGACCGACCCAACGACCGACCGACCGACCGACCGACCGACCGGCGTTCCTCACTACCGCTCTTTAGTCTCGAGCTGGTATCCCGCAGCACTCAACGGAGGCTGCTCGTTTATCTAAATGGCTACTGGGTGGGCTGTCTGGGTCCGTTTGGTCCCGGCAAACGAAGGTTACACCCGCAACGCGTCAACCGTTGAGATCCGTCTGCCGTTAGGGAACGGAATGAAAATAGTAAACCGCGTGGAAACGGTGGTGGGATTTATTCCACACGCCAGGTATATCGATACCCGACGCCTCGGATCTCGTTTCGTTCGAATATCACGTCCCGGTGTCGGTTGGCGTTGGGCGATCGACGATCGTATACTAATACGAATCGATAAGAGCGGACTTCTGCGTTCTTTGACTTCTCCGCGTTATTTACACATTCGTCGGTGAAGATTTCTGGTCGTCGTTTGGTGAGCGAGCGAGCGGGAGGGCGGACGGGCGGGCAGGATGTACCGCGTGAAAGACATTTGAGTAGCTCTGTTTAGACGAGGAACTTGTCGACGTAACTGCCGCGGAGCGTTGAGCTATAAGAGCCGCAAGAGCGATGTTATACGAAGGAATTCCCGGTATAGCCCGGTGGACAGCTGCGTATGGCTTGCCCGAAAGTCCCCGCCGCAACTCACTCTCGGTTTTCGTTTGTTTAAACTGCAGATGTTTGCCTCTTGCCTGACTAATACGACGCGCCTTCCCGCGATCCTATCATCGATCGGTAGTGGGCGGCATTCGCCCGACTCCGTATTTCCGTCGACAACGAGAAAATTTCAGATCCGTCTCTCGATATCCAAAGTCCTCCTCGATATCCGATCGTGTTCGCGCAACTCCGCGATCGATACGACGCGGAAGCCCGTCGTTTCTGGAATATTTTCACCCCTCTTCGTTCGCATAAGTTTTACGTTCTGTATATGTACCTATATCTTACAACAACGTACGAATACGCCGATAAAATTCTACGCATACAATTCGAACCGCGAATGAATAGATAACGAGAGCGATGCGTAGCGGTCGTAATTTGATACGCGAATGAAAAATCCGCGTACATCAAACGCCACCCGGTAGGACGTCGAGGCACTCGGGGACACCTCCGCGGAAAGGCCGACGTCTCCCCTCTCGGCGTCCCTCCCTCGCCGCGGTGCCACCGTTTCACTTCCCAGCTCGGCGCGCGTCTTTGACGGCCCGTTTGCCGACGAGAGGTCGCGCGAACGAATCCCACGGTATACCGGGTGTCCGACCCGCCGGCGAACCGCGCCGATACATTCGATTCCACGACGAATAAATCTGCATACGAATCGCCGAGGGGGGGTAATATAATCGCGAGGCGTAACTACACGTAGCCCGGCAAGAGTCACCGGTGTACGCAACGGGCGTACGAGTCCGAGGTGATACGTCGAACCGTATCGGAAAAGAATAGCAGCTGCTCGCGTCTTTTCATTAGTAGGCGATGCGTCTGTCGGACGCCGTTGACGCAATATCCCCGAGGCGTCGCGGTCGCCAGGCCCGTTCGTTGCATCGCCTCGCTTCTGCCTCTCATTAACACACGCTCGGTCTCCGGGTCTCTCCCACTTTGTCCTCAGGGTGACCCCGTAGAAGGCGTCGATCGCCGGACTGCGACCGTGTGTCGTGGAACGAGCCCGGCAGACCACCACGTGACCGCGACTACGCCACAACGGCTCCGCACGCTTGTTACACCCTGATACGCGTCTGGTGACGTAGAGAGTTACGAGACGAAGACAGGATGCCAAACACACGCCCACGCCTCTCTGACCGTGGATAATCGCCGCGTTAACTACCTGCTCGGACGGGATCGTTCTAAAATTGTGGACGTCGTCGTCTATCTCGGGGAAAGGATCTTTGACCAACGGCGTAGTTTTTCGTCACGCGATTAAGCGTATCTCTGCGTATACGGTATACGGAGTGCGGAATAATAGAGGAGACTCGAGTTTCGAGGAGGAATCGATCGGCGGACGTCCACCGGGGCGGTTAGGTGCGAAATTGTCGTTGCGAGCCATGTGCTCCGTTACCGATAACGTGTATATACACGTAACGCGATAAATACATTCCACGCGTCTGGCGACGTCGGCGCGTTTCACTATCGCCGGCACCCCCGTTAGACGGGTACCGCGATCTCCACTCCAGACGCGCGGCAGCTTTGTCGGATACCCTGACCACAACCCCTTAACCGAACCACGAACTCCCACGAGTTTAACTTCACCCTTCAACAGGTGTTTTACTGAAATACAATATATAAGCGCACGCGCACTACAACTTTCACGAGTTGCGAAGTTGTTTCCAACAATTTACCTCTGATTTTGTATCGAGTCCCGCGACCTGTGTGCCGCTATCCCCGCATATATTCCGTACACCTGAACATGTGGATGCGATTGTCCGGTTGACCACTCCTCCGTTTCTATACGAACGTACGGCTGACTTCGTCCCCCCCCCCTGCACGTTCGATGCGAATATGCGTAAGCATTTGCACATTTACACATTAGCGCACGTATGTAACCAACGTGCGAATGTGTGCATAGGTACAATACCTGCACGTTTTTCGAATTTACGCTATGCGCTTTATACCGTAAACGCGCACATCGGACAACGACAACGCCCGTCTGCTGCTCTTACGCAACGCCTCAGACGGAATACAAAGTCCACGTCTCATTTATTGCCAGAAAAGCAGAGGGCAAATTCGAAGGGCAAATCAATCGGGAGTACGATTTCGGATGAAATTCATACCCCTCGTCTGGATTGCAGTGGAAAGCTCGATAGACCGGAGATGGCGTACAATTTTCGCTAAATTTGAAATTAAAGAATATCAGTTTGAACTCGTGAAAAAAGAAGTCGAGCATCGCCGAATCGTGCGGATCAAAGAATTAATCGGGAATTGAGTCGCGTCGCTGGATGGACTTGATTTTCTTTCTCGTGCTTTTCTCGCCGAAAGATTTCTACATTACTAACGTTTTACCGGAAGCTTTGAACGCGAGGAGATATTCTCGACTGCTCGTAGGACGTTGCCCTGTAGCAGCCGGTATCCGATGTCTCGTCGGTACAGCAGGGATTTCAACCCCTAGTTTGGTACGGGAGCTTTACGCCCGTGGAGCTAGTTCGGTAGAAGCTTTTCGAGGAAGCTCGATTCCGTGCGAACGGTTCGCGAGATGACCACGGGATGCCACCACCTTACCGAAAGCGGCGATCTCCCTACGATTTCCCATTGTTACCAAGTGTTGCGTATTCAAAAAATAACCCGCGAACATCTTTGCGTTTTCAATGGCGCCATTTACGTCGGAGTTCACATTTGGAAATAGTTTGGAGCGCTCGGAAGATATCGAGTTTTTGCCTCACCCTCCGTCCAATTACTCGCTGCTGTGTCTCAAACCCGCGATCGTAAATATAAAAAGGTATAAATTTCTACTTTTTTTTTTTTCTTCTCTCTTTGCAGTCCTTGAATGGCGCCGAAGGCACAATACCCCCTGGACGAGTTTACAAGAAGGTCGCAATCGTCGAGAATTTCTTCGACATCATACATGCGGTGCACGTCGACTTGGAGGGTCGTCCTGGAAAACACGCCGGCCAAAAGCGCACGTACCGGACGGTGAGTTTTGCCTCCTTATAGACACATTCGACTCGGCGGCGGTTCGACCTCTCCGTAAAGTATCGCGACGATCGTATAGTTATGTATGTACGTAGGTGAGCGATGTGTACGTGCGGGATGTACGGTCGCACCGCAGTTTAAGGTGAAAGCGTCGTAACCACGTTCACCGAGAGTGCGTAACAAAATCAAAATACTGTTACGCACGAAGAACTAACGTTGCCTCGCGGCCGCGTTACGCAACGTTTATTTTATTTTTTTTTCCACCCACCTTTGAACCGCGCGAAGCTCCGCTACGCGTTTCTTGGAGCGAGCGGCTAACTTTGCCGTACATTTTTTGTCCGACTTTTTTCGTTCGCGGGGTGATAGAAAACCCGTTCGAAAACTTTGATAGACTCGCGATATTATTATTGAAAAGTTTCCCATTCAGCCGGCGCATCCGGTAGACCGAGGTGCGTCGCGGTATTTACTGAATATCGGACAAACGGAAGGATCGGCGTACGTGTACGGTATATATATACGGTTAACTCTCGTATGTATATCAAGCCATTCAAGCATTGAACAGTTCTCGAAAAGCCGATAGCGGGCGACGGCATATTGCAGAATTTCTCGTTTTATGCGGAAGTTATATCGTCGTAGATTCACGCGAATATTTCATCTCCCTCTATCCCTCGTTCGCGACATTCCCGTCTTCGTCACCGCTTCCTCCTTGCTCTCTAGCCGCTCCTCGTTTTCCGTCGCTCTTTTGCTCCCTCTAATGTGAGCTCTCCCCATCTTCATCCATTTTACTCTCTCCCTCCCTCTCTCCCTCCCTCTCTCTCTCTCTCTCTTTTTCCCTCTCACTCGCTCGCCGCGATCTGCTTGTGATTCAAAACCTAAGGACACTTGTTGCATTGCCAGCTTACACCCGGCGCACACTTGAACGGAGCGTCGAAACTATTTTGTCGCGAGTTCGGGAATCATACGGGACCGACGTACTCTTCAATTTTTGACGGTCGAAAACTTCGTCTCCGGATCCGGAATTTTCGCTCCCCGATTCGCGATTCCTCCGACCGCTTGAACTTGGACGTTGAACCGGTCGTTATCCGAACGTTGTGGTCGACTGGATTTCTCGTTAGACGCGGTTCGGAGGCTCGTCCGCCTCTCGCGATCGCAACGTTCACAATTCAGCTACGGAGCCGGGGACGAGTTCTTTCCCTATCGGCAAAAAGTTTTTTCAACGTCGGCAAACAGCGACGCGGCTTCTCTCTCTCAACGGGAAAGGAGACGCGCGACGGCTATAGCTATCAGAGTCCAATGAACCGGTTTCTATAGATCTCGGCTAGACTCGAACTTGTAATTGCCACACCGGCGCAAATTCTCACAGATTCGTATTGGCGTCGGCTATTAGACGCTCAACGAGTCGCAAAATACCTCGAACGAACCCCCCTCCCCCCCCCTCCCCCCTATTTAACGGCAGCCAACGTCATAATTCCTCCAATTCTTATTGTCGTTCGAGTCCGCCGACCGCGGTATAATAGTCAATATAATGGACCCACACGCGTGTACAATTCCGGAGTGATATCTGCCGTCTGCGTATCGTATGTATGCCAATCGGGCCCGTCTCTGTTTCGCAGTCAAGTCTTAACTGAACCTACATTATCATATTACACCGCGCGAGGAAGATATCCACGTATTTATTACACACGTGTGGGTACGCCTGTTATACACCCATCCGTCAACCTTGGCGCTCCAATCCTACCGTGGTATGCCGGTAGCTCTTTTTATTTTTAATGCGAACTCTGATTAAGTTATTCGCCTCCACACCCCGTGTATACGGCCGAATCTTTTCAAGCTGCCTCGGGCGAAATACCTGACTACGATACAAAGACATCAAAGCGATTTTTTCTCGCTCTCGAACGCCCGTACTTTCGACACGGATCCTTCGCGCTTTTTTCGCGCTACGACATTTTAGGGAAACACGATCGGGATTATTATGGCGAACGGACGTGTTCGCGCAAAGGTGTGCGAATCTATTTCGCGACTCGCCGGCGATTTTGCTGCGTTCACGAAGGGCTTTACAAGCTTGGTTTTTTTTTTGCTTTTTCGTTCCAGATCACCGAAACCTACGCTTTTCTTCCCCGCGAAGCTGTGACCAGATTTCTCCTCGGTTGTACCGAGTGCCAACGACGCCCCAGGACACCCAGCCCGACAAATCTCTCCGCCCAGTCCCAGACGCCCTTGGCGACGTCGGTGACGCCAACGAGTCCGACGCCTGCTACCACCCTATCAGCTTCGCCGGTCCAGACCAGCCAAAGACCCAGGGAAGCGAGCCACGCCCCGGAAGGGAAAAGTTTATTCAATTACAGGCATCCGAAGCACCAAAAGGCCGCCGTGGAAAAGACGGAGCAGGAAGCAACCGCAACTACCGGCGGCCCCAAGGACAAGGAGGAAAAGTACAACCCGTTGAGCATCACGAATCTATTGAAGAAGGATCCCCCGACTTCGAATTTCTCCACATCGTCAACGACGACGGCCACCACGACCACGTCGACGACCGCCGCTTCGATCGACAATATCACCGACTCCCGGCGAACGCCGGAATCCGATCGGGCCAGCTCCAGGAGTTCGGCCTCCTCCAAGAGGAGGAGAATGCTTCCGGAAGGTCGAACTCCCTCCCCGCAACCCTCTACACCGTTGGCGCGACCTTGGAGTCCGAGTATCGACCCGAAAGACACCCCCATCGACTACAGCCTACCCATAACGACGACGTACTTGAAGCACCAGCAGAGGGTACTCGCCGAGAAGACGAAGGCCTCGAAGGCTTCGGAAGTACCGCGCGTCGACGTCCAAGTCGTGAATACCCTCGACACGGAGTCACTCGAAAGGGAGAGATTCTCACCAGCCGCCGGGCTAATCGACACAAATCTCAACTTGCTCGCTACCATTCAGCACCTTCATTGCCAGGTGATGCTCGCACTCACCGAAAGACTGCGACCCGCCGTACTACCGGCGTCTCTAGTTCTCCCCCAAGCCTCGTCGATATTCGCCACGTCCATGCTTCATCCGGGGATATCAATTCCTTCGATAATAAACCAAAATCATTCCTGAGTTCGATCGAATACCGCGAGCCACCTGCTCGCGTTACACATTCGCTAACATGGATAATAAACGTCCCGTTGAAATTTTTATCGCAATTCGCAAATCCCCGTATATAATTACACCAAGGAATTATCAGCTAATGAATTTTTTAAATATTACATATATATATCTATGTACATTATATATTACAGAAACTGTCTCCCTTTAGCGAGTTTCTCGACAACCCGTGTAACGATATCATAACCGTCATGTTGACTTTAAATTTTTCACCTCTGACTATAATATACGCTAAAATGGTACGAGAAATTTATGCGCCTATATAAATACATAATATACGTACATGCGTATGTATGGATTTATATGTAAAGGTATCCGTACGTCATGGTTAATAATTACTCACACTATACAGAAGTTCACATTTACTAACGATTTAAAAAAAAAAATAAAATAATAATAAATTAAATCAAGGTGAATTTTTTCTCATCACTTATATTATATTGTATTAAATGTATATTGTAAACACTAGTTCTCAAACTCTTGATGATATGATAACTGTCTTAACTCTTTTTCTCGTTACGTTTAGGAAGAGCGATCGAAGCTCGTCTTAATTCCGTCTCTACGTCATCGTATCAATGTGTTACAATCTAGAAGAAACATTAATCGCCGTATTGAAAAAAAAAAAAATGAAAATTATAATTATAATGATTATAATTATATATAATTATTTGGTCGTGTCTCATTGCTAGAGGAAGTAGCTTATCTGTATAACATAATATGAGCCTTAACTAATATTAATTATTGAATTAATTCCAATAGTCCATAGGATAGCCATATAGATTAGTTGAGAATTGCTATTATTATGACGTGTTTACACCATACCACGTATGCGTGTAACTGTAGAGAGTTTAGATTTTGGCAAACGTTAAACGTTGAAATGTCTTTAAATAAATAAATAAATAAACAAATAAATAGATTATCATTACACTGCGAAGCACCGAACCTTCTAATCTTGTACATAACATTTTTGTTGTATCGCATAACGTACATACTATAGCACGTTATTATTTACTATGATTATTGCTATCGTTATTTTTACCAATACACTTTTTATCATTAATATTATTATTGATTTACCATTATTATTATTATTATTATTATTATTATTATTATTGTCATTATCATTATTGTATTTAAAAGGCACACGGATGAAAAGGAAGATATACATGATATTAAACACTAAATCATTTTCTCTACTTTATTTTTTCACCATGCGCCTGAATTGGACTTGTTTCTGGTAATTTTTTTGTTCATCTATCTTCAAGTTTTGGTCAATGAGTGGATGCTCCGATCAGTGGGATAATAGTTTTGCTTTTGATAAAACGAACATTGAAGTTGTTCGTTGCAAAAAAGTAAGAAGAAGTAATTGGTTGTCCGCCGAATGAATTCTGACACGGATCTTCGGCGAGAGGAGGATGGGAGAATTCAGGATCGCGGCAAACGCATTGAACCGCGGTACGTCGTTTCCGGTCTTTGGTATAGTTCCTTTACAAATCGTCAAATGGACCTGACGATCCGAAGTCTAATCCGACACGCAGAATTCGGTATCTAGAATCCCGGGACTAACTCTGCCCCACTTTATCCGTTCTTACTCTTTCATTCTATCGTCCTTTACTTCGTCCTTCGTGCCTGCCCGTTCGTTCCACGCAGGTTGTTCGAAGCTCGTCCCACCGAGGGTATACCGAGCCGTATATACCCAACTACCGTTCGCCCGTTCCTACGTCCGTTCGTTTGTTCGTTCGTTCGCCCAACCGACCCCCCGGCAAGTCCTCCTCTCGTCTACTTCTTCCCTCTTTTCCTCCCTTCGACCTCAACCCTCAACCCGCCACTCCACCACCCGCCACCCGCCACCCGCCCCCCACCACCCACCGCCCACCACCCCTCACCTACCACTCTTCACCCTCCGTCCGTTACCCCACGCCCCTTAGTCAGCCCTCAGGAAAACTCTGCCCCATCCCCAACGCTTCCAATAAGGCTGCCACCCAAACCTATCCACCACCCTCCACGACCGGAGGCCCTCGCTTCGCTCTTGCTTCAGCATTGTTGTTATCGATTCCTCGGTGGAGCGTGTTTTTCTTGGATTTTTCGTGGTTTCCTTCTACTTTCGTTGGCTCGAGTACTGTACGAGGAATAGAGCGAGCTATTGGACAGCGGATACTTTCGGCGGTTGGCGTGAAGAACTCGGATCGTTTGTTCGCAATTTTGGACGAGCGTCCCGCAACTTTCATTTGTTCCGTCTCGTTCTAATTTCTGGAATAAATGTAGGCCGAGTATAGCGACTCTGCATTTTCTGCGATGCATATTTGGATGCCACTGCAGGTCGCGACTGAATTCGCGAGGCCGAATCGCAGTCGGTCAACCCAGTGGTCCTCTTCGTCCTCTCATACGGTGGGGGAAAATGTAGTTTCTACTTTCAATCGTCCATCCAATTAAGCCGTCCCCATCCGATCGCCTCGAGGCATTCGTACCACGTGGAGAACGCGACTGTCGAGGGGGCGCAAGTCCATCGAATGTCAATTTACCATTTTCACGGTGGCTCCGATTCTGGCTCACCCTATTCTCATCCTAGGTATATACTTCATCGCTTCGGTCTACCTCCGCATTCGTCGATCTGGTATTCAATCTGATATTACCCCAGCTAGCGAATTGTCTTTTCCTCAACTCTGAGCGCCGCGATGCGAATTTTGACAGACTGTAAAAAGATTCTCCCATTCGCACCGATCTCCATAAGTTTTCCGTTCTTTCTTTTCACCTGAACAACATGATACAGCGGAATCGACATTTTCGTCTCACCCAGTTGAAATTTTTTTATCAATCCATCCAGGGTAATGAACAGTTTGACGAACAAGGTTTACAGATCTCTATAAAATTTGTCGTAGTTTTCCCAATCCTTTTTTCGACCGCCGAACCCGGTGACCCCCACGCAGACTGCAGAGGGCGAAATGATTTCGCATCTCGGACATGCAACGATCGCTGCTCCGCACGGTTATACCTACGCCGGCCGAATGATTGATGGACGGCGACACGGAATAACGAATACTATGTACCCACCTATCTGCCGTCTGTTGCGCTATGGTAGCGAAATTTGTTTTGCTACCCCGTGCGATACACGTTCCTAGTGATTTGTACTATTTCATGGCTATGATACACGTATGAATGCATAGGTAAGTATGTACGGTATACCGCGACGGATAGGTATATATACAAAGGGGATCGTGGTTGGTAGAGATTGTAACGTTTTTCGCGTGAGGATATATGATTAAATTTCCTTCTGCGCGGGTCGATCGGAGAAGAAGAAGAATAAGTAGAGAAATAAGAAGAACAAAAAAAAACAAGCGTCTAGGAAAGCGAAATAAAAGAGAGGAAAGAATAAAATACTTTCCGTATCTATGTGTATAATATACGTATACCTACGGAGAGAGAGAGAGAAAGAGAGAGAGCTCGCGAAGACTTTAGCCTTGAGAAACAAATTCGTCGATGTCTTATGCCCCGACCAGCGAAGTAGGAAAGCTTATATTCGTTCGTTCTGGCCGCCGCGCCTCACCGTGTATAGAGGCAGAAGAATTCTTGTTCTCCGGGCGATATCTAGTTCTCCGCGTCTCACCCCCCCCAACAACGAAGCCTAGTCCCATTCCACCCCCGAGGATAGCGCTAGCTCCAGAATGTAAGGGATGATTTCGGAGATAGCTGGAGGGTCGCGGGACTACGTGGCAGTCGTTGGAGATGGAGTGTGGGGCGTATAGGGGGGGCGTAGGGAGGATATCGTGGAACGGGGGATCGTGGGCTCGGAGAAAACCGGGGACGGAGGTGAGTCTGCGAAGTCTCAGAGGGTGAGTTTGGCGCCAAGGTGTCGCTTAGCTCTGCAGCGATCCGCCGAGTGCTACACGGTTATACGCGCGCTCCGTTCCACCCTCTCCGTTCTCTTCGCCACCCCAGCGCTCGCGTTCCATTTAATTTTTTGATAAAAACCTCACCTCAAAATAAACTGCACACCTACCGACTTCGTGCTCTCGCTCCGATTCCTCACCCCCCCGCACTTTTTTTTTTTCATTTCCTTTTTTTCACATCCGCGGAATCGTCAGATATATCCCCTTTCTGTTTCATTTTTTTCTATCTTTTTTTTCATTTTTCATTCGAACTCGAAACTCGATACCTTCGACGTCCGCGTTCTAATGACAGCGAACGAGTGACAACCGTGTTTTTGTTAAAAGAGTCAACTTCAATTTACTGTAATCAATATAGCGCCATAAATTTTAACGCTACATTACCTTCGGTCCCCGTACGCGATCCGGTCCGTGCCCCTAACTTACGGGTTTGTTATAAGCGTTAAAGAGCCCTGCGCGAAAACGGAACAAGACGGAAAGAAAAACCGTATGAATAATAAATGGAGATGGGGTTTTCAGCGGGGAGGAATTAACTCAGGTTGAACCTCGACGAAAAAAGAAAAAAGAAAAAAATCAAAAACCAAAAGACAAAAGGATGAACGGAAGATGCTACCGAAGATGCGTTGTTTCTACGTCTTGAATACAGGTGTAGAAATGTAGCCGGTATTTGTCGGCTTGGATTTAATACAGTACAGGTATGTAAAATGTATACATATACAGGGTTATACGGGCTAAGGTATCACGGCATATGTATTTACGACCAATAAAGGCGTTTAATTCCACGGCATTTTGAGCGTTTTAAAGCATTTTTCTTTTATGACGTAATATTTATGGTGGCTACGAGTGCTCGTGCCGTGGGGATCGTTTTTCTCTCGGAGGAAAAACATGAAAAGAGACGGAGGACGAATAAAGAACTTGGAAGGGTGGCGACGCGAGAGACGGACGCGTACGGGCTCCGCGCCGCTATACACGCCGCCGTTCACGGGGAGAAGAAGCGGGGTAGGTCGGGGTGGTAAGCGAAATAGGGTTACTAATTCCCAAATAACGAAGGGATGAATTGCCCACGAAGAATACTCCGGGGATGGGGGTCCGCTCGCGCGCATTTTATTTCCCTCTGTTTCATTTCGCTCACTCTTTTACAAACGTCGCGGTTTCACTCCGACATTGTTTACCCTTCGATCCTCGTCATCCCGCGGATCACCCCTTTCGGGATTTTCATAGCGAGTTTCTCGTTACGAATTCTTCGACTTCGCCGCGATTACGATGTCCCGACGACGAACGAGTATCGGTTGGGACGTTGTTTACTTTACAGAACTGACCTACGCGTTACACACCGTTATTAATGGCGGGCAGTGCGGATACCGCGTAGGGAATTGCGTCGGACGAGTATTAAATCGAGGGGTTAGTTTTATCTCTTTGCATACGCGCGGATCGTCCACTGGATGCTAAAATTTTTACGTCGTCGTACGACGGAAGTTGGTCACTTGTGTTTCAACGGTCCTCGTTTCCCCCGTCTCTTTAAACTCGTAAGTTAACATTCATTCTCGACTCGACGGTGCACGCTTTTCGCTCGATTCTTTCGAACTCGAACCGTCGAAGCGGTAAAATAATTTCATCGCGAATATTAGCGATCGGGAGATTGGAAATTGGCGAAAATATTTTCTCAATCAGGCGAGTGTTTAAAGTTTCGTTGTTCGTATATCGAAGTGATACCTTATACTGCGTCGTCGTTGTAGCGTGGGGGTGGTTGCGAAGGAGCGAACTTGCGAAGCCAACTGTGACGTCGGTTAGCGAGAGAGAGAGCTATTTGAGGAATATGTAGCTGAAAGACGTGGCGCGAGTTTGTGATCTCAAAAGGCAACCGATAACGGCGAAGCGACGCCGAGGATCTCGAGCCCGCGCCAGGAAACCATATTTCAGAATTGAAGCCACCCAACGCTCGTCTACCCTCCGTTCGTCTTAACTTGGCGTTAAACTAGGTACGTTGCCAAAGCCAACGTTCGCCCTACGGTACTCGTTCAAAGCGCGGCGTCATAAGCCCCCGCCGCGCAATTTTTCGCCGCTCTTCCTATCGGTCGAATTTTATTCCAGATGAAACGAACGTACGAACGAACGGATTTATTTTGTAAATCGAGGACGAGGAGATACATTTGTCGAAACGCGAACGATGAATACGAAAAATATGGGACGCTCGCCCTTTTCGTACGACCGGCGATGATACGGTATAATTACAAAACGACCGTCTGTCGGAAAAGAGTCGAAATATAACGACAACAAAAAAAAAAAAAGCGAAAAAGCGAATATAAAAAACAGGGTCGTTCTTATATTTACCGACTAATTAGCGATGGGTAAAAGTGCGACGAGGCACGTTTGCGGGTGTCGCGTAAGTCCCGGACAACGGGTACGCTTCGCCTCGCTCCCCGGCGTATACCTACTTCGAGGACACATCCCGGTAACAACCCCCGTCCTTGGGCGACGAGTTCCCCACGACCCGTATGCCTGTACGACCGCGTGGGATACGCTCTGTAGGTGTGCGTGAAAACCCACGTACCAATACCTTAGCGGAGAAAGCGCCCTCGCGAATATCCCAACCCCCGAAACCCTCTAACCCCGTCCGACTCGTAGGTGGGTGCGCCCCGCTGGCGCCTGAATCATCCTGCCCGAGGTCGTCCGAGTGGGTGGCGGGGTGGGTCGAGGGATCGGGGGCGGCTGACTGAGCCACGGTTTTCGTGGGTGGGCGAATGGCTCGGCGTTGGCTCCGGGGGGGTAACGGGGGGGGAAAGCGGGGGGGGGAAAGCGGGACGGCGTAGTAGAGTTCTGGAGAGGTGGGACGTGAAAGGGAGTCGGGGGAGAGAGAGAATTCGAGCGCGAGGCACCTACCCCCGTGGGGTTGAAGCAGCCCGGGGCGTTCGAGGGTGAGAGGAAAAGGGAGAGAGTTTGGCGAGGGGTAGCCGAGGCGAAGGGCAAGGAAACGGGGGGGTGGGTGGGTCGGCGGGAGGGAGGGGGGGAGGGGGGGAGGGGGAGTTGAGTCGAGTAGAGCGAATCTGGTGTGGGTCGGAGCGGAGCGGGGGGAAACGAGGGAGAGAATAGAGGGACAGAGAGACGGGAGCGCGGTATAAGGCTTCACTAATTATTTTTTGTCGGTCGTCCGACAGGGGTGCGCCTGCCGGGAGTGACTGAAATTAAATGAATGAGTACCTACGGCAGGGGGTGCGCCGCGCCGCGCCACACCGCCCAGGATGCCGTGAAAAAAAAAAAAAAGAGAGGAAACCAGAGGAGCGAGAGGAGTGCATCCGCATCGGATTACCTCTACCTACACACCGACTGCTCTCTTCTACTTATTCTGGTTTTTCACAGTTTTTTTTTTTGCCAAGACCAGATCGCTGCCGCTCCGCTTCGCTATAATAAGCAATAACGAATAATTTGTTTCGCCGTACAAGGCTACACGTGGAAACCACCTACGCGCGATAAAAGCGCAGGTACCCCCCGCGCTTCCGTCATAAGTTACAGGTAGGCGGTTACACGGAAGATATGCAACTCACCGGAATGCGGTATATATTATTTTGCATATCCCGCAAAACGCTCTCACCTGTTCGCACGTACGCGCGTGTGGTGTACACCGTACATTCGTGTTCGTTCGCATCGGCATGTTACGTCGCACAGATCGAACACGTATACCTATCCGGATATATATCCATACGTGTGTTCGATATTGGAGGTTCTTTTTTTTGTTTTTTTTTCTCCTTGCATCCCGAGATTAAATCTGTATACACACGCGTCGTTGGTGTTGCACGTGTATCGTAGATCACGCGAGTACGTGTGATCCCGAATGCGAAGAAGTCGCCGTGGCTCGTGTTTTTTTTTTCGCTTCTCGTCTCTTTTCCGATACGCGCGCGTTCTCCACCCTTTATTGCAACTCCCTTCGGGCTGGCAGAGGCATCTAGCTCTCCCAGTTTATAGTAGAAATTGAGTTATTGGTATCGGCTGTTAGAGGACATTCAAATACGCGTTCTGGCACAGGCTCCGGAACTGTAACGTCTTCTTCGCCTTGGAAGACGTTCAGCTTCCAGAATGCCACTCGACGTGTATATCCCGTTATCCCGTCGAGTCGCGAGGAAACTTTTCGATTCACGTACACCGCACGTATTATCCGACCCGCGTACGTTGTACGTACGTTAAAATGCCGGTTAAAAAAAAAAAGAAAAAAAAGTAGCAAGGACTCGAGTTTCAGATCTCGTTGCTCGTAAAGATTCTACGGCTGTACGGTATTTTTCGCCGCATCTCCGTACGAAAATCGAACGATAACACTCGAATCACCTTGAAAAGCTCGGTTATAGAAGCTCTCAATTTCAAATGTATGAAATATGTGAAAAATCTCGAACTCGTGTAATTTTGAATTAACGTCACATTTGCGTAATTGATTCGTAATTTTTCTTCTCGAGATTTCGCACGAACTCTGGCTTCGCTGGGACCAGTAAATACACGAGCGGGTCGCGTGATTATTGGAATTTGAAAATTTCAAGAACGGGCTTTTCCGAAATGATTTTTATTAATCGGAGACGATTTTTTTTTTTTATTATCGTTACAACGAGATACCAAAGTGCGTGGTCTGTTTAGCCATCTCCTCGTGACACGTCTTCGAGGCTAACGCTGACGAATTGAACGGAACTCGTTTTAACGCCCTTCGAACAATGAGCCCGATGCGCAGCGAGCGGTGGCACGTGCAAATCTACTTCATCGTGCGTTTTGCTCTTTTACGAAATCAACCGAGCGAGGACCTCGAGCACCCTTCGCGGACGGTCTGCTACGCCGACTTCGCGTCGTCGCGCTATCAAGGGCGAATAATAAAAGTGAAACTAAAAAAAAAAAAAAAAAAAAAAGGGGAACGAAGGCTCCGGCGATGCCTGATGGTCTCGCGTAGGCAAATGACGGGAGATAACAAGGGGTCGGCGCCGCTATTCGTAGGCAGATGTAAAGTCGTACGAAGAGTCCTAACGCGGAATGATGCGGAGTGCGGAGTGCGGAGTGCGGATCGCCCCGTTCGCTCGAGTGTGCGTGAAACAGTCGAACCAACGAAAAGTACCGGGACACCGATCTCGTTTCTTGGGAATCGAGTCGAAGAAAGTTTAAAGCACTTTTTTCTGCTCGCGTCGAACCAAGAGACGGGCATATACCTACACGCTCTACGGATCTGTACTAATTTCTGTCTACCTCCGTCACAGATATTATTCGCTTTCCCAACATTCCCACTCCGCTCGCAATGTTTGCCCAGGTGTCAAAAGTCATTCGCAATTTTTGACCGATCGTCGTTGGACGTTCTCGGAACATCGGACGTCGCGGATCCGTACCTCGGAGCTGAGGGGACGACTACGTTCGCCAGAAAGTTGCCTGGATATAAGAGGCGAGACGCGAACGGTTGTTGTACTTAACCCGTTGCGAAGTCCCCTTGAAGCCCGAAGGTAGCGAGCGACGTCGGAGAAAGGCCCCTTATTTCCCCCTCCTGCCCCTTATTCGCTAAGAGGCGCTGTAAAATTATATCAGCGAGCGCACACATTCCTCCCTCGGTCCCTGCGCCAGGAGTCTTGGGACGGAGGGTGAGAGGAGTCGGCGTCGGGGTTTTCGGGCGCGGGAGCGGGAGCGGGAGTCGGAGATGCGGTGGTTCGGGGTGGGCTCGACTCGGGTCGGGCGTGACTGGGGATAAACGCAATGTATCTCCGCGCCTACGCAAATAGAAGCGAGGTGCCACATGGCGAATAAGGGTGTATCCTTCCTTCGGAGGCTAGACGGGGACGGAGAGCGCGTATGGTGAAGCATTTCGAAATACAGGGCAGAGTGAAACTCACGCACACGTTCGTTCCTCCCAGTACCTATCCACGGTAAGCGTATTCATAGAATTGGGACAGAGGGTTGGATTGCGGGAATTAAATTCGCCTGCTTATTGTGTGCTCGAGCAACCGGCCTAGCTTTCGAGGGTGAGTCGACGTGTTATTAAGAGATTAATGTCAGCGATACACTTTGATGTTTCGACGTTTGACACCCGCAAGTGATTCGGATAATTTGGCGATCGACGCCTTCGAAGGACATGAATTTTTTAGCGGCTCCACGACCGAAAATTGTTACGTTAAGTTTTGACGAAATAATTATACCTACCCGGTGTATAGGACACAATGGTTCGAGGTTCGTTCGGTAACGACTCACCGTCTGGATCGAGGCCCCCCCGTGCAAAACGCGCAGAGAGAGGGGGGGAGGGGGGGCTGGATGTCCATTCGGTTCACGGCGTCTGAAACGTGTCACAGTTGAGTCATCGACCGGTGAAAATCCCGATGAATGTCATTGTCATGTGGTTCATTATCTCCGTTGCTTTTTACCCGGCGGTTATTGTTACGCCTCGCATTCAGGGCAAACAGGGAAAATACGTAACCACCGCGATCACAATTGCGGGTCGATCGATAAAGGGGCAATTTATTATTTCTCAATTACATCCATTCCGGCATCCACCTCTTCTCCGAAGCGTATCGCTATATCGGCGAAAGCCACCTAGAGGACTTGTAAAAATTTTCTCTTAAATGCTCGGTAAATACCTACCCCCCGCCCCCCCCCCCTCGTCTGATACCGCATTCAGAGAATACCTCTGGATTCCGTGGAACGGCGAAGCGATAACAGACGTGGTTCGCGATGGGATGCGGAGGGAGTCGTGGGGGAGTCGGGGGGGGGGAGGGCAACTCGAAACTCCGAGCGAGGGGATATATTTGTTCGGGGGATGGTATAAGACGGTGACGTGCACTCTCTGTTCGTTCGCTCGTCCGCCAGCCACCGGAACGACCGGGGAACGAGTGACGGAGGGTCCGTGTTCAGCGGAACGGGGTGGAACTTGGGATGGAAGAGGATAGAACTGGGTGAAACGGGGCGAAGCCGAAGGGTAACGTTAGAGGGTGGCGGAACGGCGGAAGGGGAAAGGTAGTTTCGGTGGGTTGGGAGGGACGGAAACACGGAGAAGCGGAAAGTGATGGGGGGAAAGAGGTTTCGGAGTAGCCAGGGGCCGATGCGGAGAACTCGCGGGGAGATTCAGGGCCGTCTTAATTGTTGTCCATACCTGGACGACTTCGCTTACCAAAACCTCTCGACGAAACACCACGTCACATGCACCTGTCCTCCTTAAATTATATTCCCCCCCCCTATGTTTTTCTTCTTTTTATTCTCACCCCCCGATCGAATCGAATTCTCACTTCATTATTTACGCTCGGCCGTTCGATCGAATCTCGTGGAATGTAGCCACTAATTGAACAGCGATTTTTTTCCGGTAAATCTCAAATCACCGCAGTTCCATAAAATGGTTCATTGCGAGGTGAAAATTTACCGTACACGGTTGACACAGTTCTTACCCCTCGAGAATTCCATGTTTTTCGGAAGAAGAAGTTGTCGAGAACCTGGCACAAAGTGATTTCCTAAAATCCTTCACGGTATTCGAGGCGTTTAAAATTTTCTGCGGAAATGTTTGCCTGAATATTTTTTTATCACGGTCGTCCTCGTTGTTAAAAATTATACCTCGACTACCGCCGTAGCCCCTCTGTAGACGAGGGCCTAACATTTTGTTCCAGGCTCCTTTCGGCAAAGAATTCAACAGTCTACGGTATGCTTTTGGGTAACAAATTTGGAATTTTGTCGCGCTATGCGTCCCTGCGAGGTAGCGAAAGCGTCTAGGGGTTGAAAAGGGGAGAGTGGAAAGAGGGACGGTGAAGAAGGAAGGAGTGAGCTACGGAGGATTCGCAGGATTCGATCTCTCTCTCTCCTTTACCTCCACCTCTCTCTTTCGCGCCCTTTTCCCTCCAGACCTCGCCGTCCAAGAGGTCTCCTCTCGTAGACACGACACATTGCCTAGTGTGTTGTACGTAACGCTGCCAGGTCGAGCTTCTCCGAGGCAGGCGGGCAGGCAGGCAGGCAGGCAAGCAGGCAGGCAGGCAAGCAAACAGGCGAGCAGGCAGGCGTCCGCGTTAAATTTTACATGGTACAGGATGCCATGAAATTGACGGAAAACTCCTGAAACCGGGAATCACCGACTCCGTCAGTAAAAGCAGAGAGAGAGAGAGAGGGAGGGAGAGAGAGAGGGAGGGAGGGAGAGAGAGGGAGAAGAATATAGGGGAGCAAAGTGTATAGAGCGAGTGGGCGAGCCACCAAAGCCAGACGGCAGTCTGAAGAAAAAACGGAAATTATTCTAAAGGCAAAAAGTTGGATTTTCCTCTCCGCCCGGACTTTTGCACGGCGAAAAGTTTGAAAAACTGTATCAGAAGAAACGGGTCAACCGTCGGTTATCTCGATAATTATAGCTGAAAGTGGCGAAGTATCGGGTACCTGGGTGGGTTGCCGGTCTCCCGGCGAGAGTCGAAACGGAGAAGGAGGTTCGAGGGTGCAGGTAGTTGCCCTGCAGGGATATCCTCGTTAATTAGAACATGCGATCGATTTTAATCGCGTATGGTTCGATTAATAATAAAGGTCTATTCACAGCGCAGATGTCTGCAACGCGCTGTCAGTTCCCATCACGGTATAACCGAGCATGTTTGCTAGGACCCCGGTTCGCCCACCTCCGTTGCTAGCCCTCGGTGACCCCTCGCCGTACCTCCGTCACCTACCCCTATCCCTATCCCTATTTCTCGTTGCCGCTATTCCCCACCCCCACTCCCACTCCCACTCCCAATCCCCCCACTCCCCCCACTCCCACTCCGCCGCCCCCATCGCCCGCTCCCAGGCCTCTTTGCCACTAACCCACTATGACCCCTGGCATATACACACGTGTTCACCTAAACGCACTCCACCCCCGTCCCCGATCTCCCGTCTCCCTTTTACCACCCCCGTATAAACCCTACGCCACACCGTTGCCCGACTCGGCAAAGGGGGGCCGCGGTGGGCAGGGGGGGGGGGGGGGGGGTTTGACAGTAAATCGATTGAACGGTATAATTTATACCATCCCCCAGCCCTGAATAGTCACCAACGAGTATCACCCACCCCTTCCGACCCCCCTTCCTGCCCCCCCCCCCCCCGTGCAACGCTCGGTCGAAACCCTCCGATCCTCCCGACGGGTGGGAAACACGGGAGCATGTAGGTGATTCCGCATGGTGTCGAGTGTGTTGCCGGCGTGATACAGGGTGTACCTACGCCCCGTGCGAAATAGATAACTTTCTGAATATTTGATCGGACCATCGGATAAAAATGAGCTCCGCGTACAGCCGGGCTCGAGCTTTACTTCACACGTCGTGTCTTTTCTACTCGGAGACCCGCACGCGCTTCGCGACTTTCGCACCGTTGTCCGCGTGGGGATATACGTACATTATAGAGAGACATGGAGAAATTCGCGACGCAGACTATAACGATGACGATAACGAGGATGAATAAAAAGCGGAATGTCGAACCCCCGGGGTTAATTGCCCCAAGCTTCGGGGTTCGCCTGCGGGACTTGTACACCTACGGTTAAACGTGATAATGATTGATAATCAGGGACAAAATTTGGGGTCTACTCACTTTCCGCATATTTCGACACTGACTAATGTCGTTTTACCGCTAACAATACCGTCGCGAGAAGATTATACGTTTTTCCGAAAGCGAGGACCTCCTCAATTTTTAACGACAAACTTCACTTCTACACCAATTTTTAATGAAACACGGAAAGACTTCGCGTTCCGACTTTACGTCTCATTACCATGTCGATTTTTTTTTTTTCACTCCCCAGCTCCTAGTTTCCCACCGTAGAGACTCACGTGCGGTAACCTCAGTTATTCCTGATCTATTGTGAATATTGATCGGAAAAGTTATCGGACCAATAAAAATGAAGGTGTTCGAGCGAGTTAATCTCTTTTCGCATAATTCACCGCGGAGGGGTTAAGTATTGTCAGCTGGAGCTCGATGAAATTGGACAACTAGCCCTCACCTGGGTTAATTGCGGCCCTTTTTTTTTTTTTATTAATGCGGTTCCCCAACGCGTCGCTTTCTAATTGCTCATTCGTCAATTAAAACGTTTGAACCGTTTCGTGTATGTATGTACGCCCGATATTTACGGCGCGGTGAAAGGGCAATTAATAAAACGGTAATCTCTGCTTCACACTTCGTTATAAATTCCGTTAAAATACGACCAGCTCACACGTTCAACGAAGAAGATCGAGTCGGTCGATCGCTTCTGCGATCAAGAACTGCCGTCGATTCTGTTCTACATAATTAATATCAGAGATGGAAAATCTGCCGAAAATCGGGAATTGATTGAACATAAATTCCAACGCAACGGGTTCAGTAGATCCGAGATTCGTTCGTCAACTTTTGACTGCATGAGCACGAAAATTCCCGTTACACCGGGATCGAAAGAAATCTACATTTTTACGGCTGCATTCGATTATCCTTATACGACAAAATCCAAGGATGTTTTTTTTTTTTTTTTTTTAACGCGGTCTTAGGAGAACCAGTCGATCTCCGCGAGGAATCAATTCGTTGCTCTGATTTTTTGTGCTGGGAATGCGGGAGGATTCTCAAAAAATATTCGATGAGTTCAAATTTTCTAAGATTCTCACCAGCCACGTATATTTCCCTCTCGGATATTTCAACTATTCAGACTCGAAGTATCCGCCGGTGCCTCGACATCCACCTGCACAATAACCGGGAAATTTCATCCCCTCGTCTCCATCGCGAACAAGATTTTTCGCAGTTTCGTACATCGATGAACGCGGTTGCGGGAAGCATTCGCTATAACCGAATAACTAGTCTTTTAATCCTCCGCTAATTTTTGTTTCCGTCAATTTTTTACCGCTCGCGCATAAAATCGGATATCCCAATTAGAGTCACGAAAATGTGCGACGCGTGACGATAAAAATTAACATTCCAATCGGCTCGAACGCCCCCTTTCGAGGATACCTCCGGTATTCGGATTCCGCAAATGAGCAACGTATCGTGAATCGATACGAAAAAGTAAGGACACCCCGTACGTAGCGTAGGGTAGGTGGATTCACACGTGGCCGCGCACGGTCAGGCATAATTCAGATGATCCTTTAGCGGAGCGTGGGCTTCCGTGTATCAATGTGTGCGCGTATGCGAGAAGAGTCGGCCGGTTGGGTGTTCGTCGTCGTCGGTGGGGTGTCACGGTGGAACGGGGGTGGGGGTGGGGGTGGGGGTGGGGTGTTGGGAGACTCCGTTCTTCGAAGTGGTTCTCATCTAGCTTCCCTAACGCGTCCACGTATTACGACGATGCGAATGTTTTGCGGAACCTGCGCAATAAAAATCATAATATTTTCAATGTCACTCAGCCGCGTTGAGTGTCTCCAACTCCCGCGTGTCGTCGAACACATTCGCGTACGTACTTTTTATAATACGTACGTACGTACGTCGCGTACACCTATACGCGCGCGAGCGCGAGCGCGGGCGTTGCACGCGAATAAATTCCTAACACACACGTACGACCTACGCGTATGAATGAATATGCGAGCCGATACGTAGGTGGGTACGGATCGTTCGTTTGATACGCGCGCGCGCGTAACCTGTGTGGGTTGTGTACACAATAAAATAGGTGGTATAGGTAAAAAGCCGGGAGTGACCGAGGCAATTTTATTGTGGTAGATAGAGTTCCGAGATTATCGGGATTCGCGGTGGATTCGATTGACTCTTGTTTGCGGACGTGTGTCGGTTTTTATAAATGTGATAACCGGCCCGGGTCGTTCCGCACGGTGATAATCCAGAGGTCAGAATAAGTATTACATGACCGTCTATATATATACGACGGATATAGTTGTGTACGCACCTGGCGAAGGTATCAGGTGTACGCGTGTCGTACCTGCGGATTGAAAGGAGTCTTTTCGTTACCGTCTCACTCACAGTTTGTTTCCATCATCTGCGAATAATCACTCCGGTCCGTTTTACCCTTGAAAACGGTTTTCGGAGATCCCGGGATACGAGGGGGACGAACGTAAGAAGCGCGCACGAAGAGAGGAAGGACTAGGGAAAAGATCGGAGAATCGGGGGGGTGGGGGGAGGGGGGGGGGAGGGGTTGGGGGGCGGCAGCAATTATGAATATAAATCGGAGGCTGGGGGCGCACCGGGGGAGGGACGAAAATTGCGCGGGGAATCTGGCGTTTGCCGTCTTTTAATTTTAATTAAACTAAGGGTAGATGAGTGGGGCAGTGGGTGGACGACGAAGGGAGGAGGGCCGAGGGTAGGGGTGGACAGGGCAGAAGCAGCTGCCCGACATTGCCGGAATTGGAGCATTTTGCACTTGGTTCCTTTTTCTCCTTTATCATTTCCCCCTTTAATTCTCTCTCTTCCCTTAATTTCTTCGCAGTATATAGGAGGTATTACCCCGCCCTACGGTCCCAAGGGCAGCGCCGAGAGAAAAGAACAAAGAGAAGCGGGAGGAAAAAAACAACTTTTAAAACAGACGACGAGGAAGTACGAGAACTTGAAGGTAGATCTCGGCGGGGACTTCGCCGGTCGTCTACGGTTCCCCGTTGACGGTGCGATTCTCGGGGTCTCGCGACGCGATTCCGTTTCGCGTGGACCGCCGCAGTTCTTGGGTGGTCGACCGAAGGCCCAGGAAGCACGGTAGTGGGATAACGCCTGTGGACGGTAGCCATTGCTCTACCCCTGGCGAGGCTCGGGCCGGAGGGTCTCCACACCCCTCACCAGGTCGATACCGGGAACACGCGGAGCTCTCCTGGACATCCGCGACCACGGTCCGGCCACCCGTGGGGATTTCCCGCCCCCGCGACCGCTGCTCCCCGCGACGCCCGCGACGCTTCCCACCGCAGCCATAACTCAACGGGTGCTAATTCATCGCTAGTTTGTCATACGCCGGCGGTAAGAATTGTCTTCGCTTCGCCCCGTATGACTTTCTTTCGTTTCATTTACTTTTTTTCGATACGCGCGTTCGTACGTACGCCGATGGAATTCGCATCGAATAGCTCCGATCGTACGAACCGCAGGACGCGCGAGACTGCGGAAATTTCCCTACCTTCGAGTCGCGGTCGAGGATCCGCAATCTGCATATGGCATCCGCTCCCACGCGCATAACTATTTAACCGACGGTCTCGCTATCCTCGTATACGTTCGAATTCCTGTTATCGCACGTGTTACGGATGGACGAAGATCGCCCTTCGAAACTTTTCTCTATCCTCCTGTTTTTCCGAAACGGATATTCGCGGATCGATTCATTACCGCTGCTCGGAACGAGGAATAATTTCGTGCGAGCGAACACCGCGACGTTTCGTTGACGGAGTAGTTATACATATGTAATAAATTGCAATGATCGGCGTAGGGAGCGTCGCGTGTAGCGCGTGCACGACTCGCTAGGTACACCTATACGTATACATATACATATAAGACCTCGTGTCGACGAGTAAACTCTACGACGGTTAATCCGCAACTTTGTCGCCCGCAGAGTCGGAGCTTCGAAGGGATATCATTCTCTTCGGTTTGCTGCGCAACAATAAGGTCCCCCCCTCCCCCTCCCCCCTCGCCCCCCTCGCCCCTCCCACACCGGTAGTGCAGGGGCTGTCAACGGCGACGCACAATTTGCGGGGGTGTGGGGTTGTCGGGTTGCGGGGGGGTGGGGGGGTGGGGGGTGGGACACGTGGGGAACGCAGGGACGTCGAGGTTCCCGTGCCAGCCCATCCTATTCCCTGTATGCCGTGATTGCAAGGCCCGAGGGTGATATTGGGGCGCGTATCCGCGCGGGAGTTGACTGGCGGTGAACGACGGGGGAGGAAAGAAGAAGGGGGAAGGAGATGGAACGGGATCGGATGGAATGGAACGGGGTGGGGTGGGTTGGGTTGGGTAGTCCTCTATACCGTTGCGAAAGACGAAACCGGACGAGGGGTGTCCGACGCGAAGCTTCAAGGGTGAAACCCGGGCTTGCGGGACGAGTCCCAGATATATTAGATATATATATATATATATATATACATGGAGCTGCTACCGTGCGGGGGTTGGAGCCGTGACGGTAACGGGGGGGAAAGGGATTTTACCGAAAAAGTCCGTGGCTCTCCTTAAGCCATTTTGAGAAAGCTTGATACCACTTCTAGTTACTTACCTCTGCCGCTGACTCTCATTGCCTGAGGGAAATTACCCGAGAGATCGATTCGCGCGACCATTTTTGTCCGTTGAACAAATTCGGGTGACCGATTACACCGTGGATAAATTGCCGCGTACGTATCACGCATAACTGTATACCTATACGGGTACCTACTTTGCCTCGCGTGATCACCTGCACGGGGTAGTACACCGTCGCCTAATATTTTCACTCTATTTGACGGGAACGAATGTTCGGGACGTAATCCACAGGGTATACCGTCACGGAGGAGGGGACGTGTGGCTTTTATTCGGAAATCAATGAACCGCGTACATCGACGTTTAGGCTGACCGTATGCAAATCATCATTTTCTACCCCCTCGCGAAAACGGAGACGTAACCCCCGTCAAGTTGATCGCTAATTGATCGGACGTTGTGCGAGATGCGGTTCGCCGATCGACTCCGCTTTTAAACGAGAGGTCGCTCGCACCGTTGGCATTGACGAGGAATTAGGTAAAAATGTGTCGAGGCCAAAAGTCTAACAACCTCCGCGATACGCGCCACCCTCGGTAAAGTAGCCGGTTAATACGCGGTACTAGCTTCGTTGGAGTAGCGCCAGAACGTGTATGTGGGTTGTAGTTACATTTTTACGTACACATACATATATACATAGCGGATACATACCTAGGTGAACGTGAACTGAGAGAAGCTGAAAATCACATAAATATTATTTGTCTTCAACCGAGAGCCCGCTCTCCTCCAGCGTTTCATTTCAACGCGCTATACGCATATCCTCGTACACGTATGTGGGGTAAATAAATGAACTTGGGGCTGACGTGACTTTTCCACTTTCTTCGAGATATTGTTCTCGGTTTTCGCGGAAGGACTACGCCGGTCTCCAGGCATGTAACCCTGAGATAACGCACGAAACTCGGGAACGGTGCGTCATCGGCATCCAGTGTTCATATCCTCCGGTCCGTGGCCCCTATTCCAGCGTCGACCCCCTTAGAGTCGTCGGAACGACGACGGGGGTGGAAGTGGCGTAGGGAGACTCGGCGCACCGGACGTCGGACGCCGAGCAAACCCTCGCCTAACGCTGCCTCGGGGGCGGAGAGGAGCGACGAAGGGCGGTAAAGGGGATATTACGGACAGGACGCCGAGATATCCAGCCAGAGACCCTCCCCCCCCGGGGGGTGAGAGGTGGAATACGGGGCTAAGGAAGGCGCCCGAGAGACGGCCGAGCCCGAGAGGTGGCAGGGGGAGCGGAGGGATCGAGGGTGGTGGAAGAGGTAGCGGAGGATAGCGAGGGGTAGCGAAGGGTACGATCACCAGCCGTTACGCGCAGCCGTTCAAGAGCTGACCAGAATTTTGATTCGCCAACCACCGGCGTCGGGGAGACGAACACCGTTCCCCCGTCCATCCACCCCATCCACCCCCTCCCCCCTCGGCCCCCTTTACTCGCGATGTTCCACAGTTTATAACTTTTTTCAATCCCGAGAAGCCGGCGTTGTTCGGGTTGCATTAACATGAGACTTCCGAAGTGAAACTCACGTCTATCCCGAGATACGTGACGTAGGAAAAAAAAAAGAAGAAGAAGAGGAAGTGAAAAAAAAAAAAAATAACGGAAAAAGTAAAATCGATAAGTAAATAACTTCTCACTCCGGGGAATAGGGTGAAACCATCGGCGGAATAAAGTTTGTAATCTTGACATATCTCTTTCAAAGATGAATCGCTTGATAAAACCCATTCGATAAACAGACCGATGTCGTCGCACCGCAATTGGCGGGTAACAATTTCTGGGTTGTATACTCACGCAACGAATCGGTAGGGACGAATAAGCGACGTTTCCGAACGTCGCAGGTGAATCTTCGGGGGTAAATCGAACAAGTGAACGTCCGTTCGTAGCCCTCGCTAAGTAAGGGTAGCGTAGGATGACGTGGTGCTCTGAAACTCCGCGAACCCCCCTTCGTCTTCCAAACAGCCAGCGCCACCCGGTCGCCTCTCATCCACCCATCGCCATCCAGAGCCCCATCTTCTCATCCTCCGAGCATCCCCTTAGTTCCCCCTCGGCCTTCCCCGCGGCCCACAAGCAGCACCTATACCTCCGCTTCTATTCGAGATGGAGGAGCGCTCTCTCTGAAGCTAAGCATCCCAATATAGGGAGCGAAGCTCGGAGGGTCGGAGGGTCGGAGACTCGGAGGGTTCGAAGGATTCGGAGGGTCGGAGGGACGCGGAGATGGAACGAAGTCGGAGGCGGGAGGGAGGCAACCCTCCCAGATCCACCCACGCGGCCACACCATGTTCATCAGGGTGAACGAAAATCCTCCTTTATCAAGGAGACCCAGCTTTTCGTCCCGCGCTCGCTGGTATTCTGCGGAGGTCCCTACCACACCTGTACTTTCTACGCTACACCTGTACGGTAGTGAGGTTAGACTGTGCCTCGGCCAAACCTATTTGTTCGCGGGTGCCGCGTCACATTTCACTACGGTTGTGCAGCATGCCGCCTGTTTACCCTCAGAACCGGTGGTTCATCCCGCGGGAATTAGGACGAATTTGCCTAAAATTATACCCCGGATCTTCGCATTAGGGATCTTAAGGACATTAATAAACTACGCGAAATTGAACGAACGAACGGGAACGGGACACACGCAGATCATTAGAATTTTCGCGATATTTTTTTTCTCCTCCATTTCACCGGTCCACGCCGAAAAAGCCGCTCGCCCGAAGTTCCCTGAAAATGCAACGACGATTATCGAACTACGAGAGCGCAATGATTCAATCGAGCACGGATTGATAAACGTCCCTACCATCTGTCGTTCGCATCGTCGGAGGCTTCGCATTGCACGTTCACGCGAACGCGTCGCTCGTCGTACTAAATTTATAGGAAATACATCGGCACGTCAAGAAATGCGCGATAACCGAACATGAAAGTCAAGTGTATGAAAAGTTGAGAAAATCCGACGGTTCGTCATATTCTTGACCCGAGTCGAACGGGTCGTGAAATATTCCGAACGAAAAAAAAGAAAAAAAAAAAACAGATGATTTTTTCACCTAACCGGGACTTTTCCAGAAAATTTCGTCAACCCGCGGTGTCGCAACGAACGAGCGAAGATCAGATTACTTGGCAGGAAATGCTCGGAATTTGGTCAGACCGAACGGGTGCTACGTTATGGTAATCAATTTGATGCCGTCGTTTTTATCGATCGACAAAAAGTCCGGTAGCACAGCTGTCAGGTGACATTAGATACGGTCCATCGAAGATACGTGGTAAGGCCGCATTCCACGAACCGAATGATCGAGGCAACGGCCGCTAATTATACCTAGTGAAAACGTAAAGGAGACACCGATGCGGAGGGAAGTTTCCGGTGAGGGATATTGAAATTATCCGTTCAAATATGTACAGAGATTCGACGCGAAGATTACGGAATTACGCCCAGTCAACCCGTTGGCGGTAGAAATGATCCTTGTTCAAAACTCACCTGCCTCGCGTCGCGGCAGCGTGTAGAAAAAAAAAAAACAATTCGCAATACCGAGGGGAGGAAGACCGATTTTAGACGGGAAAAAAGGTTCTCCGAATCACGATGGCTTTTCCACCAGAAAATCACACTTGCATTGTTCACGCCGAAGCTTAGTGACTCACCTCGATATCGCGTTGAACTTCGGATTTGTGATACGGCCGACCGATGTGGGCAGTTCTTGCATGTTTTCTCGAAAAGGTGACTCAGGTCTGGATGCGACTTTAATAATTAGGAAGGGGCGCTGGCCTTCCGGGGGTGCGGGGTAAGTTCGCGGAAATCCTCGAGCTCAAGTAATTCTTTTTTTCTCACAAAGAGGTTGTCTTCGTACGTACACATTCAAGGGAGCGGTGAGTTTAGGCAACGATAGAACAAAGATAGTCTTGGACTTTTAACTTTTCACAGGTCGTAAACTACGCCGCTTCCGTACCCCTCTCAGTTTTCCTTGGCTCCACGGTATAAGCTGGTGCAGCGCCTAATCATTCTTAAAGTTTTACCCCTTAGTTACCCGGGGCTTGCTAATTACCTGCCCAGCGGGAGAAAGAAAGTAAAGTGATTAAAAAATCGGTAACGAGTTTTCTTTTTCCTTTTCTTTTTTTTTTTTTTTCCCCCTTCTTTCTTTCTTACTCTTCTCCCATCTTTTTCAGTGGTTCTACCGAGGTCCCCGGAGATCTCCTCCGACGTCAAAATAAAGTCGGTCGAAGGCGACAAAAAAAAAATTATTAAAGCGAATAGTGAAAATTCCGATTCGTCCGTGACGAATGACCTTTTTTTTCTTTTTCAGTACGAAAACTCTCATGCTCGTAATTTTAAGCGGGTTAAAATTTTTATTCACTCCTCCGTAACACGTCGTACGTATGCATAAACATATTCCTTGGCGCGGATACACAGATCGTCGTATCGCACGAGGAATATGATAAACATAAGGGAAATTAATGGGCCGTATCCCCTGCAACGCAGACGTCGTTACGATCGCGAAGGAAGTATGTACATATTCAACCAACCATGAGGTCGATACATAACTATGATAATCGTATTCATAATCAAAACTACGCAGTTAATGGGAATAATATTGATACACGAATACCGATTCGAGACGCAGCCGATTAATCTGACGGCGTTAACGAGGTAGAATTAATTTCCAAAGAATCTCAGATCATTTTGAAAATAAGAAGAGTCGGCAATTTTTCAAATGTTCGGCGATCGTATCGGTGATCCCATGAAGATATTACGACAAGAGCGTTACGTAGCTACAGGGATATATTTACCGTCATCGAAGACGCGTTCCCTCCCCGGATCACACATACAGTTCGCGTCAAGGGCATTTTGTCATTGTTGCGGGTTTTGGTGAGGGCGCGCGAGAGAAGGTGGTTCTTTTCGGGGCGGAATACTTCGTCATTATGTCTTAGGCGGCGGTCAGACGCATGCCTCTCCGATGAATCAGTGCTTCTTGGCTGAGGCTGGGCCGAGCGGAGCTCGGGAGCTAGCTCGACCACCCTCGAGCGCCCCTTATACCTTCCCCCAAAGCCATCAGAGTAGCAGAGCGAAGTAACCCTCCTGCCTGAACCTTCATCAAGGGGACCACCAACCCCACCTTTATCAAGAACCCCCAGAGCCGAGCCCGCCACCCTCTTCTCCCTCCCTCCCTCCCTCCCTACCTCTCCTTTCCTCTCCTCGTTTCTCTTCTCTGCCCCGTCCCTCCGTTCCTCCGTCCCTCCGTCTTCCTCCCTCGCCCCCGCCCCCGCCACCCCCCCGAACACCCTTTGCCGCCGAGCCGTCCCACGCCGGCTTTCCTTTGCCTCCTACTCTCACCTTCCTCCATCATGCCACCTCATCCCACGAGTTGGCCACCCCCGCGGAGCCTTTCACCCGTTTCTCCGCTTCCCTGCTTTCCCGCTGCAAACGCGCCCGCTTTCCGCCCCCCCCCCCCACCCTCCCCCCCACCGCCGCCACCCTGCACGTCCCTTGGACCCTAGATTAACGGAACCCTTCCTTTCAGAGAAAAGGGAGCCGTTTCGACTCACGTAACCTTAAGCCGACGTTCAACAACGATACGACTAGCGGTGCGGATGAAATAAAAGAAATAAGAACTTTTGGATATTAGAATCCGTGATCATCGTTAAGGTGGGTTCCACCTCTTTTGTAATTGCGCGTTTTTCTTAAGTATTAAGGATTTCGACGAGTCGAAAAAAAGTACACCCTCTTCAATTTTTACAGCGATTTTTTTTGTTCACGATGGCTGAAAAAATCGAAGAGGGTGGACTTTGTTTCGATCTGTCGAGATACGCCGTCGAATTTCCCATACACTTTGAATAATTCACAGCGCGAAGCGCTTTCTTTCTCTACATCTCCGTTCCCTGTCACACCAGCGAAATGAGACGAAATCGCGTAACTTTTCCATGTAAAACGGTGTCCAGATTTGGGACTCGTAAATTATTACCTACCTCGCGGCGAAGGCGTCGCTCGCTCCTCGTGGCCTCGCCAACGCGACCGTCTCGTCGCTCGGCTCTACATGCAGGTGCTTCGGGGAGGAAGCCGGACTCGTAAGAATCGCCGCCGCTCTCACGTCGTGGACAGATTTGCGCTTTGTCGGGTCATCGCGTATATCCGACGAGTGGTTATATTTCACGCAAAAGCGAGGTTGACCCACACCCGTCCCCCGTCCTTCCCATTCGGCAAAAAGTGAACTCGCAGAACAACGATGACTCACAGTCTTGATCCTAACAACGACCCGAGCCATGCGATACCTCGCTACCTGTGATTATCAGCACGTAGCTCTACCTCGGAGCTGGAACCCTATTCCGTGCTATCCTATCCCATCCAATCCTATTCTATATTATCCCGTTCTATACGGCACCCACAATCAGCCCGGTAACAACACATCAATGTACTTCCAGCGTACGTGTGGTTATATATCGCGTCTAGGTACAGATGGAAAGGGGTTCGGTATGTACCCTCCCGACCTATCTCCAGAACTGTACACGCGCGTACCTAGGGTGTATATGTGCGTATACCAACTAATACCAACGTAGTCTCGGCGTTGTACCTGCAGGTTTCTAGTCCGCTGGCGTACATCACCCGGTATCCAACGTGCGGTACGCTCTGGTATGTGTACCTCGAGGGGTGCGGGGAAAAAGTAGGTAGCTGAGAGGTTGCCCGAGGATGGGAAAATGTGGTTGCTTTGGTATAGTGCGTTGAACTCCGTACTACCCAAGGGCTGCATTATCGCCCCGGGAACGGTGCTGCGGTACCCCGAATCCAATGATTAATCGCGGTGAACGCATTTTATGATTTTAATTATGCGTGGAACGAGTCGTTCGATTCGGGGGGGGGGGGGGGGGGGGGGGGTTTACCGAGGGAAGTTCGGAATCTCGTGAACGCGCGGGTTCATTTTTTCTTTCGTTTGTTGCCAAAATATTTGGCGAGAAATCGCGCGATCCTTCGGAGAGAACGAAATATTAGCTCCGTTTCTCGAAGCCAATTGTATAGGTATACGACGTGACGCCAGACCGAAATTAGGGCGGCCGGTTGAAGTTTCCAACCGTAAAGAGGGTCAAGAGTCGCTCTGGGGACACCGAATGACCGGCAAAACACATCAGCTGATCGCGTGCACGTCGCAACGAGGCACGGGACTCCTCGTGCAAACATCATACGTTTATATATACTTTCCCGCTCGGAAGTACAAGTATAACGATCATATCTACTTCCGGGTGGGCACGCGCAACGACTGTGGTCTCTGTGTACGTATACCGTGTACGAAAACTTACCCCGCTCGGGCGAAAACGGGAAAGAAATTTCGCGGAAAGGTGGAAAAGCCGTCGATTTTTCAGATCCGCACGTCCGACGATCAACCCCACGATCGATCGACGATCAAAGTTATCGACAAAAGTTCAAGGTCGACCCAACTTTCATTTTTCATAACGAAACGCCGCGTTTCGTTCGGCGTACGTTACCCGTAAACCATTACCGACATTTTTCTGCACGGATTGTCTTTCTCCGCCGACGTCGGAGGTTCGCGACGCTCCGGTTATATAGTCGCGGGATAAAACTACGTCTGTGGTTACCTCTTTTACAACACTCTAGGTGGTTCTTCTCGTTGCCGCAGGATAGTTACAGATGTTCTTCGCCGCGTTACCAGACACTCGCCTACAACGCCGTTTCCAGGCGATGGACTGAAAAAATTTCGCCCAACACCAGCCGGAGTCGTTCCAACTCCGATGTCATCTCGGTCGGGGCGATCAGCTACCGCTTCGAAAAGACGTCGCTTACCGCGTACGTACGTACGTACGTGTATACTCCTTTTCTCCTTGGTAACGTCAACTCTTCTCTTCGACAACGAACCGAAACGAATCACCGAGTCGTGATGTTTGCCGCGCTTTCCTACCTATTCACCCGTCGCGCGACGCCCTGTGTTACCCAGTAGTTATACTCTTTTATATCCACCTATAAATGCCGACACATATTCGAGTACGTATACACAAATATATATACGTACCAACACACACGTCGTACACCGTAGATGTCTCAGAGGTGTACTCGTGGGAATAAGAATAGTCTGTCCGATATGAAGAGAAGTAGTTCATATCGCGTAACGCAGGTGAGACGACGTAACAAAATTTTGGTCAGATTCTCGTATCGGAGATGCAGATTGTTTTTCACCCTTGACTCGGCCAAATCACGCGATTGAGTGGCTTTTGCCGATGGTCACAGTCCGAGTCGGGGAATTCTCGACGTTGCGAAACGACCGGAGCAAGCGACTACAAATTTTTCGAGCTAAGCTCGCATCCGGACCTCACGGGCGAAGATTCTTTGGGGCGAATTCTAATCAGGTCTTGAGTAGGTAACGTACAGAGGTGTAGTAGGAACCTATTCCGTGACGTGGTTACAAGTAATTACGTGGCCGGATCTATTCGCGCGTTGGTAGCCTCGGGTGCGTGGCTACGTCCCGATCGTACGTACGTACGGTCGTTCGGTCGGTCGGTCGGTCCGCTTCCACGGTGCTGTGGGAGGTGAACTCCCCTTCACCCCGCGCCCGCGCGCGCCCCGGTGTTTGTGTGTCAGTCGCATTGGGACTCGACGCTCGTCCGACGCGATCCCCGTCTCCTCGTCGCCGGTGAACCGGGGGCGGAAAGCGAGGCGAAGAGGGACGTGGGGAAAAGAGGGGTGGCGGGGGGGGGGGGGGGGGGGGGGGGGAACGAAAAGAGGGTGAAGGGGGAACGCGGGAGAGAGTGAGCTGCGTGAGTGCGTTTCGGTGTGAGTCGAGGTTGTGTGCCTCGCAAACAGCTCGGTATTCACTACGACGATATATATACCACTGCTATGTAGTATATAGCGGATGGGTTGTATGTAACATGCCCCCTAGGTACTCTGTGGCCTGGATGTATGTACGACACGCACACCTGTGCCCACCTACCGTACGTAGAAGCGTTCGTTCCGTGTGCGTAGAGAGAGAATTATATCGCGGTCCCTCTGTACGGTATGGTAGTACGGCTCGTACACGCTGGTGTACGTACGTACGGTACGTACGGTACGTACGTAGGTACGTATGCTGTTGGGGGAGGAAAGAGAAGTAGGATGAAATGGGATGGGATAGGATGGGCGCGTTTAGTCCGTAGATTACGGGCAGGTAGGGCGTTTGACAGAGCTGCTGGTGCGCTGCGAGTCGCCGTTCCGATACACCGTCGGCGTAACCCTTCGGTACGTACGTACGTACTCGGCACGAAGACGCCTGCAGGGAGTGGTTTCGAATTTGGTCACCGTCTCAATTATCTACTCGCTAATTAGAGGAACTTCCATCCGAGGCGTAGTACGTAAACGCGTCCCACATTCGTCGCGAGTTTTCCTCGACGTCTACGTAGCGTGAATTTATGACGCTTCGCCGCGCGAAGGTACGACGGGGTACCGCGCGATTCGGTCTCGTTCGCTCGGGGACACAGATGTACGGTACACGTACGTACGACGCGCGACGCGTGGGTCCCCCTCGACGCGTACGCACAATACTTTTAATATATCGTGCATTAGCTAATTGTATGCGAGAGAGATGTATGTATACGCTCCTATATGGTAAAATTGATACTTTTCGCGTGGGTGTATTATAGAGCTTTTCGCCGGTCTAATTCGCGCGCGGTTTACGGCGATTAGCCAGAAAATTTAGGGCAGAATCGAAAGGTCCGCGGAGGACAAAGACTCGGATGAACGGACGTAGAAAGAGAGATGTGGAGAGTCGTTGGCGGGAGTGAAAAAAGAAGGCGCGAGAAACGGAAAGAAAAACGAGAGAGACGGGGCGAGTCGTTATGAGGGATAACATCTCCAATTATTTTCCAACCCGTGTATTTTTAGCACGAACAGTGGGCAGAGTCTGCTCCCAACCCGGTATGGGTGCCTCGAGCCTCGGCATGGGTTTCAAGGTAGAAGGTATTTCCACTCGCAGCGTTGGCTCAGCTGTGTTCTCGGTTCGGTGATGGTTGCGACAGGGTACGGGGATCGGGGCTTCGGGCTTCGGTGGTAGCAGGAAACTCGGTGGTATAGGTACCGGGGCTGGAGCTGGGTTAGGTAGGGTAGAGTAGGTAGGGTAGGGTAGGTAGGTTGCGCCGTGGAGGGTGGTAGTCAGGCAGGCAGGCAGGCAGGCAGGCAGGCAGGCAGGCGAGCACGCAAGGGTACATTGGGTTGTGGGGGTGGGTGGGCAGGGGGTTGAAAACGCTGCTTTGAACTAAGCTGGGATAGAGGTGGTATGGATGGGTGAGCGGGTGTGGTAGTGGGTTCGGGCTGGCGAGTGGGTAGCGTCGAGGTAGCGTGAGGGTGGATATGGAAGGTAGTCCTGGACACCGCAGCCCACCCAACTATACCGGGGCAACGCTACAATCCAGTGCTCTAAATTATTCCGAGGTGCACGGTTCAAATTCCATCCGTAAAAGTTGGAATGGAAGGAGCTGCCGGTGGGGGGGGGGGGGGGGCATGAGAAAACGCTCCCCCGAAAATTTTGTCCCTCCTTTATCGCGATGGAAAAAAAAAAAACCGCGAGGGAGTCGAATAAACTTTTTGATTCTTTAATCGCGAATGTTAAACGCGACGTAATTAAATAGGGTCAGGCACAAAACGCGACACCTTTGCAACCGACCCACGTACGTATCGCGTATAACGTCCAACGTCACCCTTTTCCACCCGCGGTTGTATCGCATGTGGTCGTTACTCCGCGACTGCCGCAGCGACCTTGCGATGCGATTTCCACCCCACCGGATTCCTGTTTGTTCGTTTTTTTTTTTGTTTTTTTTTTTTTCCCTCTTCTTTTTTCATTCCTTCCGTTTTCCATTTGCCTAACGTAGTCCGAGTAGGAGATCGTTCCCTCGGCGTCACACTAGACTTTCTCCCCCCCCCCCCCCCCCTGTACGTAGGTACTTTCGTAACAGCGACCCCGTATTGACTCCAACCATCCCCTAACGGTAGGAACAATAACGGTAGCTTAGCTGGTGAGGCTTTCTGCAGATTGAATATTCCATGGAAAATATAATATATGATTTCATATTTTTCCGGGGAGAGCCGCTTGTCGGGGAGCGGCACTCAGCGCCCATTATCATCGGAGTTGAATTATTTCATGCAAATCAGCCGTCCTAACTTTTCTGCTGCGTCAAACTCTGGTTTCTTGACAGCCGACCTACCCGAGAGAGAGAGAGAGAGAGTATATACATAGCTTGACCAGTCTCGCTGCACCCCATGCGGTAAAACCAACTCCTGTTTCATACAGGACCGTCTCTTCGCGGAGGATTAGCATTTATTGTATGTCGGCGGATGCTTACGACCGAAACCCACCCGGTTAAATATCGTGCGACCATGGTCCGATAATTCCGTGGCGATTAGTGAAATGAATTTTCTGCCGGGGTGCGGTGAACTTTTTTCCCGTTTCGCGCAGTCACCGATAAGTCCCCGTAGATTCGCGAGTAGATGCGAAGACGATCGTAAATTACGTATCAATCGTTGCCACGTTTGACTATCACTTCGACTAATACTAGAATCGCACGTACGCGCGGTATTTCATTTCATTCGAGAGTTTAAATGTTGGTCTCGTGATTTTTTCCACGATCTCATGTGATCATTTTTCATACACATTTAAGGAGTCTTTTCATCGTCAGTCTGCGCCATTGTTATCGCAATTTTAATTTTGTGTTTAGCGTACGGTAGCTCTTAACATTGGATGAAACAAAAAATAACTCCCATCGAGATTTACTCTTTCTCGTTCGAATAATTGGCGATAACTCGATTAGTTTGATAGATAGAACAATTTGACTTCCAGATTCGGATCCCTGAGGTCAGAATACATAAGAATAGCATATAAAACCCAATTTAAAAAAATGTTAATTTTTGACTCCAAAATCGGAAATTTTCCAAGGGGTACCCCTTTGGATTTTTTCGATTTTTGGGCCAAAAATAAAGTATTTTTAAAATCGATCGAATGACACTTTTCTGACGTATTTTGACCCCAGGAACACGAATCCGTTGTTCAAATTGAGCTGCGAATTTTTCCCATCGAGATATCTTAAGTTTTCTGCTCCAAAAAGTGAAAAAATGGCGATAACTCGATCAATTTTATAGATACATCAATTTAACTTGTGAATTCGGATTTCGGAGATCGAAATACATAAGAATAGCATATAAAATAAAATATTTTTTTTTGGTCCAAAATCGACAAAATTCCAAGGGGTACCCCTTTGGATTTTTTCGATTTTTGGGCCAAAAATCAAGTATTTTTAAAATCGATCGAATGATGCTTTTATAATGTATTTTGACCCCAGGAACACGAATCCGTTGCTCAAATTGAGCCACAAATTTTTCCCATCGAGTTATCTCGATTTTTCCGCTCAGAAAAGCGAAAAATTGGCGATAACTCGATCAATTTAATAGATAGATCAATTTGACTCTCGGATTCGGGTTCCTGAGATCGATATACGTTAGAGTAGCATTTTAAAATGAAATGCTTTTTTTCGACCGAAAAATCGAAAAAATCTAAGGGTTGACGGAACTTTCACGTCGTCCAAAGCTGAAAATCTTATTCATTATTTTCATCAACTTTTTGGAAATCGGTTCAATTCACAAAAAAATGAAAAAAAAAAATAAAATTGAGCAAAAATAAAAATAAAAAGCATAATACGTATTAAAAACACCGAAAGTGTTTACCGAATCCACGGTATAATGGCGTGTCTCCGAGTACTCTGCAGGGGCCCTACATCAAAAGTTCATCGGCGACACAATTTTACGACCTATCGCATTATAGTAACGACCTGCATGCAAAGTAGTATACCTTCAAAGGGCGAGTAAGTTTCTCTGTCGCTCTTTTTCCTCTACCCTTTGTCCTTACTGTTCCAGCTAATTTAGATGTTACATCCCAACCTGGTGACAACCAGCCTTCATGTATTCCGCAAACTGAAACTTTATTCCCGCGATATCAACTTCCCTCATAATTACGGTCGTCTTTAGATCTACACAATTATTATTCCTACAACACGTAAACGGGTGGATATTATCGCGCCCTGCGTGCCGCATCCCTCCAGCCCTTTTTTCCCGTCTCTTTTTTTTTCCACATTATTTCATCTCGTACACATATCTCTTCGGATCCGGCGTTCCGATTAGTCGAGTTTCGTTATGGATGAACTCGCCGCATGCGAAACGCAATACGGGATAACATAAAAGACTCTTCCTTTCTCTCCCCCCGTCCTCCGTTCTTCGTCAATAGGCATCGTCACGTTGGTCGCGCGCAGGTCGCAACTATCTTCGACGATGTATCAAACGGCGATGATTCTCGGAGCAGCCAGGGCGACCTTAGGTATGGATCGGCCGAATTGCGTGGACCCGCGTACCATTCAAAGGTCGAAGGGTTTCGGAGTGCAGGGATTCCGGTGCGGGTTCGGTGAGGCCCCCGGTCGGCATTATACTTTACGACGCGGTCCCTTACCCGCCTTTCGCGTCCCTCTCCATGGTCCGGAGACCCTCCGAGGGTCGGGAGAAAGGCGAAAGCCTCTTTTCCTCCTCGCTTCACCGTCGCACGCACCTCGCGACGGCCCTCGGATCGAGGCTAACCCAAACCCGGTCTCCGTTCCTTTCCCGTACTCCGCAGGCCCAACTCGACCCACCGACGACCCGACCGAAATCCTCTCGAGCCTCCTCTTTGGGTTTCTCGACTCTAGCGAGGGCTACGAAGACATGGGGAGCTTCGAATGGTTTCGACGACGCCCGCCGCGATGCCATCTGCGACGCGTACCCGGTATAAATCGCGGTATCAGCTTACCCCGGTATTTCGAACGACCGTATTTTCCCCGAGTTTCTTAATATTCGCGTTTTGACCGCGCAGCAGATTTTCAACGGACGTATCCCGACCCTAGCGAGCGCCGCCGCGACTAGTTTTATCAACGGACGACTAATTCGAGCGACTCGTCGAATATCATTCGTCAAGGGCGGCCGAATTCCCGATCGAACGTGACCCTAATTTGAGAGCTATACCCCCGAAGAATGAATGGGTCGCGAAGGCAACAAGTGTCGATATTGAACGCAGTCAAGGTAATATCGGGGGAATTATTGGATTACCGCAATTTACGATATTGGGGTCTTGGCAGCCGGGTTAAAATAAAAAGACGTTCGCGTTCTGTTCCACGCTCTTGTTCCATCGTTCTCGGTTTCGACGGTGGTTCGGAGCCATCAGTAGCACCACCCCTCCTATCTTTCGGAGAGTTTCTTCCCGCAAAGCCGTCTCCGGCTTCTGCCTCTGCCTTTGGCTCTGCCGCTACCTCTACCTCTACCTCTAGCACTGCCTTTGCCTCTGCCTCTGCCTCTGGTACCGGAGGTAGAAAGTACCTTGAACCCCCCCCACCCCCCCCCTCACCCCACCCCCCTCCTCTTTCCCATTCCACCTTTAGCGAGTCCGACTACTCGCTCGCTCACCCTCGGGGAGCAGTCGCTCCGTTCCGTAGGTGAGTAAGGTGGGTGAGTGGGTGAGTCGGTGGACGGGTGGATGGGAGGACGCCCACCTCCGGGAGCTCTTTCCCTTCCCCCGTCGTCTCCGCACCGACGTAGCACCCGCTCGTCCCTTTGTATAGCAAAACCTAACTTCCACGCTTGAGTTTCAGACTTGAGTCTAGCCTCGGGCTGGTGAGCTGCTGGCGGGAGATTCGACGCTCCTCGATAACATGACGTGCGCTCCCGTTCGGAATCTAGATGCTCTACGGCGGGTCCCCCCCGATATACGTACATACATACATATATGTAAAGCTGCCGCAGAGTGCACGGGGGCCCCCGCGATTTCACGAATTTTATACGGCCGTAGCTCTTAAGTGCGCCCCTTTCGGTATCACCCGACGCTCCGTTGCCGAGGCGGATGACGTCCTCTAATTAATTAGTTTCATTAACAGGAGGCTTTTATTCCCTCGTTACGCCGGCTGCCCGTGGGTGGAACGCATCCGCCCCCATGGGACCCACGGAAAACCCAGAGCAACGTCTGGACTGTGTCATCGCTTCGACGTACCCCGTCTTCTCCGCCTTGTTCTCTAGGTGAGTTGTTTTTTTTTAAGGATCTCCGCGGGCTGTTCGAAAAATAAATATCACCGACCTACGTCCGTACGTTTTACTCTTTTTGTCGTTCAGCTGCTGCCGCGGCATTCCGTGTTACCGGGTTCGACTTTTCTTCTTTTCTTTCCTTCTTCCATAATTCGTGGTACCTAGGGGATACGCATCGGTACGTAGCATACCGCCGTAATAATAAGGCGAACACGACAAGAGATTACGCGGCGAGGAGTACACGACCGAGCGGAGCGGTCGGAGTCGGGCACGTTTTTGTGTCGCATCAGTAGTGCGTGGGGCATGTACATGTCGTCATTTACGGCGTAACGCAGTTCATGCCGAGCGACGCTAGGATCGGAGCGTGTCAGCGTGGCGGTACCGGAGCGAAACGGGTTATCCTGATCCGAATTTCCGTCTATTCGTCGGCGCTCGATTTTCCCGCCGTACGTCGCGAAGGAAAATCAAAGTCGTATTATTCCGCTGGAACCGTTCGCTCCGACTCTCGTCTCTCCGGAGTCTGTCTCGATGATACGCGTTACGTAACGACTCTGTACGCCTTTCGGCGAATCACGATCGAAAATTTCAAGCCATTTTCGGCAGAGCGCGCACCGTACCATGGGAATACGACCCATTGGAAAATCACCACCACTTCCGAGAATCCGAGGTCCTTCCACCGCTCGTCGTATCTCCGCGCCGAGGATAAAATACTCCGCATAGTTACGCTCGATCGCCTACCGCTGAAATCAATTTCGCGTGGAAAACGCTCGGTGTTACAACGGCGCGGAACACCGGTGAATATCTCGATTCGCGGATGCTGGTAACGATCTCGCCTCGGATAAGGTGAACTTGAGCACCTCTGGCATCGCCATCTCGCCCGAGAGGCACCACCGCCGTGTACCGTGGCACCGTGTGGCTCAGCGGGGATCGGTGGAGGAGTGCGGGGGTTGCACGGAAAGGGGATGAGAGGAGCGAGAGGCTTCCTGGGGGGTGGCTTTGGCGGTAGCGGTTGCGAGGCAGGTGTATATCTATATAACCACCTTCGCCGGAGACCCTCACCCTCGCGGAGTGAGTCCCGCAAGGCCAAAGCAGGCAAAATGGCCGACTTCGCCAGGGGCTAGCTATGCCATCGCGCCATCCTGTCCGTTCGTTCGTTCGTTCGTTCGTTCGTTCGTTCGTTCGTCCGACCGTCCGACCGTCCACCCGTCGTCGGTCTATATCCCTCCGTTGCGGAGGGTTACGAGAAGGGCTTTCGATGCTACGGCACTCCGGCACTCCGAACCGGCAACCGCCATTCGAGTCTCGTACCAACCACCGTCCGCCCGCACCCCGGAGGAACGCTATCCGGTGAAGTGCCCTCGCACGGCATCCTGGACTCGACAATATCCTCCGCAGCGGGCCACGAATTAGGAGAGCATTGTCAGTCCTACAAACCAACGCTATTATCGGCACACTACTTCTCCACGCGTCGGGACCGCCCGACGAAGATCATACGCTGGATGTGGGCACAATGTGTTCCGAGTGACTCCACAATGGGGAATCCTGAAACGGCGATCAGTATGCGATTAGGCCAACGGGATCCACCCGACGGCTAAATACTCAACGTCCCGAAATGCAATACCCCAATTTTCGGGAGTCCGGTCGCGCGGGAACCGGCAGTCCCCTCGATCGCCGGTTATTAGTCTCGGAACTCTTGAAACACTCCGATTGACACTCGTCGTTGCTCTATTTTTCTGGGACTGTGCGAAGATCGAACGGTTTTTCCGTCAGTCTCGAATGTAGAAATCATCGAGAGGAGCGAGACCCGCAGTTTCAACGGTACCGTCAAACTTCGGAGACTCTTTGGAATATTACGAAAACATTTCCCGTAGCGGAGGTACGCCAGATAATGAGCACGCACCCTAGGTACGTACATCTGGCACGAATGACATTGGCCAGGAGCCCGAAGTATCGGGTAACGGATATCGACCATTTCGGTCCATAAAATCTCCACTAAGCGCCGGGCACCCTAATAAAATTATCTCCGTACTAATTCATCGCTCCTCGACTCGATCTCGTCCAATTTCATTCAAACGCTCCCTCGTCTATCCTCGCACGTTAGCTTACGGGAGGGTGGACGAAGAGTCGCTCCGACTCGTTGACTGAAACAATCGCGTATCATAAACCCATAAACACACTACCCGCTACACATTCCTTCGATGTTGTAATCGACCCACCGGTATCATCCGCGAGAACTGCATATCTTACTGCAGGGACGTCGTTACAGCCGTGCGGTATAGCTGGAAAGGGCGATGCACGGCCAACTAACCGTTCGGTGGGAATGAAAGTGGCGCGTAGAGCGCACGGGGAAAGAGTAACCGTAGAAAAAGTCCCGAGGGACCGAGGGGTTAACAACGCGTTCAAATTTTCAAGCAATTTCTGTTTTTGACGGAGGTGTCACAAATGCGCTAGTTACGTGGGTGGTGGAAAAACGTTCTCCGAATACCTGCGACTACGGGTTGTTCGATGAAATGTTTTTTTTTTTTTCGTTTCTCGTTTCGTTTACGTTGTCGGATTGTACGTGGACCCGGCTTCTTTGATGTGTGCCGAATTTACCCATTTCTGACGAGGGATAAGTAGAATTGTTAAGATTGCATAATCGGCAAACGTAATGAAAGAAGCGATTCAATTTGAAAATGCGATTATCGATTCAACATGTTATAATTCATTGGTGAATTCCCGCCTGAATTGTACTCTTCAATAACAAATTGAGACCATGAGATACGAGATCCGTATCTATTCATTATCCGTTACTTTGGGTCCATAGCGGTATTTCGTAACTCTTTGGCGAATCGTGAGCATTGTGGCGAATGGAACGAAGGGGTCTGGTCTCGATCACTCGGTAATTTAAAGAAACGGTTGTAAAGAGTTTTGTGTTCGCATGACGCATTGAATGGAGAGCCTCAAAATTACGCCGATGCCTTATTTTGGCATTTCTATCGACGATATCAACGGCAGCGAGTAACAGTGCGTAATCCCGAAACGATACGATATCTTGAAATTCGACATAAAAGTCAGCGTTCGAAGGAAAATTTATTTACGAAGCTGCGGCCGTGTGTCAATCGCGTAACACGCCGATGTATGCCGAGAACGCCGAACGATCGTTCGCGGATCTTTTGGTCTCCTATACTTTGGTCGGGGTGTCGCGGGGCCAATAACCAAACGACGTGGAAACCGATATGTGAATTAGGCTCCGGTATCAAGGGGCTGCTTATTGCTGGATTTATGGTACGAGCCATTTAGCTCTTATACGTCCGAAGGGTTGGTTCGTGGCACAACGTTAGGAGGGAATAAAAGAAACTCAAATTTCTTGCACACAATTCCTCAAAGTTCGTAAAAGTAGGGTAAGCAATTTTTCCAACCGACGATAAATTCGTCTTCTCGAATCGGTTAACTAACACGGTAACTTCCTAACCATTTACCTAATTGAACGAGCCGCCCCGAGTCCCCTATAGTCTTTCAATTAGAAATGTCGCTTCCACGATCGTTCGTATCATCGGGAGTGCCGTAATCGAGATTCCCGGTAGTAGTATACGTACGTACGTACGTACGTATGTACCGTACCTCGCGGTCCTTGTCCCAGGTAGGCATATTGCGCAGCTCTTTGCCCTCGCCCATCCCACTCGCCAGTTCGTCCTCGCAACCGAAGACCAGTCCGTCCAGCCGTCCAGCCTCTCGATTGTGTAAGCAGTGAGCACACGGGCGACGCGGTCGCGACCGCTACCGCGAACCATCGGATGGGTGGGTACCGTCCCTATGCGGTAGGTGTGTATCTGAAGTTACCAGCCGTTCGTCTCTACGCGGTATTACGTACCGAGTGCAACGGTACCGAGACCGCAAAATTGAAACATACCTGGATGCACCAACCGACACGGACGCGAATATGGACGTGGATGCGGGCTATCCGTGAAACACCTCCGCACACATTCCCACCTCGCGAACCTGTGGTCCGCGCTCTATCAGCGAAACAGCGCAAAGGGCAGGGGAGGTGACAGAGCTCCACCGCCGCGTATTTCTCTTTCTCTCGCTTTCCCTCTACACGTATCCCCGTCCACCGTTCCGTCGCTTTCACGTCTGCCGTGGCTTTCGACCTGACGTACCAACGCCCGTGTTACACATAGAAATATATTTTTAGTCGAACGTACGTACCTCGCTGGGCTCAATTCGGTAAGGTACGTGTGTGTGCGCGCGCGAGCGTCTGCCCTGTGGGTAGGAGACGTTGTCCGTTCGTACAATCTTTGTACCGAAGGCACAAAGTTGCCGGTGGAAAAGCGGGTACCAGCTGGGTATCAGCGAGGATCAACTCGGAAGTAGCCGGTATATGTATGTAGCTCTCGCCGGCAACTCGAGATACAGAACTGGTTCGTCGTCACGAATCTTCAGCGTTCCCCCTCTGCGTTCCCTTCCAGTTCCCTCTGACCCCCCAGGAGCTAAGTACCGTTAAGTACCCGATTATCTTTGTCCGCAGCCTGCCCGTGACTCGCCTCTTTTTCAGTATTTCTTAAACTTTTACGACCGCCTGAAAAAATTAGCCTCTCTTTTCCCTCTCCTTCCACCCTCCCGCACCACACCGTCACCGTCGCCGTCACCGTCGACCCAAAGCAACCCTGCCTTTGTTGCCGCTGGTGTATTTGATAATATTCGAATGGACTACCGTACTCTTTTTGCTGATAAGAAGAGGGAGTCCGCTTTAATCTTTTCTATCTTTACTCAAAACCGGCCTACCTACCCGTGGCCTTAGTAGAAACACAATATTTTTTTGTCCCTCCTTTCCTTTGAACGAGTTGATTTTTCAGTTTAACGGCTGACAGAACGGAGATAACGTTTTCTTCTCGTTTATCAGCGAAAGAAGAATGAATAATATGGATTTCGTTAATCGCGCGTTGTACCGCCTCACGTAGTCCTCACGAGGCTCGAAGATTTATACTTTTGGATGCGGGGCATGTCGGAGAAAAAAAGCAAAAAAACAAAAAATCAAAAAAAAAACAACAAAAAACAAAGAAAGAACTATAAAAGCGAAACGTTTATCCCGCCAGACCGGAAATATCCTCGCTTTTGTGTGTCTACATTTCGATTGTTTGAACGGCACGTCTCGATATTCGGGCAAAGACAAGCTAACCATGGTATTTTGTTTGAAAAGGCAAAACCGCTGTTTGTTTCTACCCTTTACTACTCGCCTCCCATCCTCCTGGCGTAGGCATACCTAGCAACTGCGGAGTCGCCAGTGAGTCTGGACCCTAACAAGAAACTACCCCCGTCCACCATCGGCACCACCAACACGAACGTCGTTTCCACCACCACCGCTATATCGCCCCTGCGACGTTACCAAGCCGAACGACGACGAGGAGGACTGCGATGTCGACGATGACGACCACCACCACCACCACCACTACCATTGCCACCAAGACGTCGTCAACCACCCCTCTGGGCCTCTGCAATGTTACGTTACTTCGTTCGTTTGGGGTTAGAAATAGGGAGGTAGCCTGAGAGGATGGAAAAGGGTGGTAGTCGGGAGACTGCGAAGGGTGGAAGTCCAGGGAGACTACCCCGATAGCATCAGCTAAGAGATGAGTGCTGGGATACCGGAGAAAGTATGGAAGCCACGCGAAGATACGTCGCTGGAAATGTGGGGGTTCTGACGGGGGGGGAGGAGGGGGTTCTAATACACCGGGTGAGCCGGTGGGGGCCACCTCGGTAACAAACTGACGGAGAACCAGCTCCTACAACGAAGATAGTAATTAACAGATCAATGAGAGTCCACCTATAGATAGATAGATCATATATACCTATGCGTGTGTTCGTACGTTAGGAGGGATGTAAGTACGTCGAGCCCTCCCTCCCGACGTCCGTAGCGATATCGCGCACGATATTTATACAGCTACGGCTCCCCGTTCCTTAAGGTGGTTCTTAACTCTTTCCAGACGAAACGGCCATCCATAACAACTGTACATTCTTATGTAGGAATTGTAACATTTTGGCCCGAGGTACCGGCTACGACTTCCGGCTATACGACGCTTACATATGCCGAAGAATAAAGGAGGTACGGCGGTCGTAAGAGCCGTGGATACCACAGCGCGCACGTCTTAAAATCCACGAGACACAGTCAAGTGCCAAATAATTCTCGATCGTTGAGAGTTACGAGGCGTAGAGGCCAAGTATAAAGGAAGGGGAGTTAAGGTGAGAAAGAAGAACGATTATTTCGAGCCAAGAATCGGCGGGCGGAAGCCAACGGTGTTCGGAATCAGGTACACGCAACGTGTAATCGCATACCTACATACTGGCATTCTCCTGCGAGAGCCGGCGACGTTCAGGTAGAATCGGGCTCACGTATACCGGATAGATATAGAGCTGGGGACGCGCACACACGCGTGGATTACCTACGTTGCGGGGGGGACTCGATATATATACTTATATTATTCTCGTTTCTCGCTATCCGCACCGGAGGCGATCTTTTCTCTCCCCCCCCCCCGACCCTCCCCGCGAAGTAACCCCCCGCACCACCCTAGGTGGTCCCCCGTGGATGTTGGCAGTGTCCTCTTTTCGGATCCGCGGCTCTACCCTCGTTTCATCCCGACCCGACCCGACCCGAGCAGCTACCGTCCTTCTCCTCCCTCTTCTTCTTCTTCGCCCTTGCTCTCCCCTTTGCCATCACCGTCACCATCCGCCGCCGCCGCCGCCGCCACCGCCGTCCCTCCCGCGCGTCCCTCGGTGCGCGTAGTCTCCGGCCTTTGCCGCTCGCCTACCTTCTACGTTCTATCGTTCTTCGTTCTCCGCTCTCCGGTCTCTTAGGTAGGGTTTTTGCCACCCCGTGGTCCTCTTTTTCATCCCCCCAACGTGTTCCGTCTACCCTCGCGCAGGAAACCACCCACACCATCTCGGTTCCTTTTGCCCCAAAATCTCCCGCTCTCGGTTCGCTCGGTTCTTCCCCCTCGGCTCCTCGATCCTCCGTTCGTTCGTTCGTCGGTTGGTTCGTTCGTTCGTCGGTTCCCTCGTTCCCTCGTTGCTCCGTATCACCGTGGATCGCTCGAGGCAAAAAAACCTGCCGGCGCCCGCGGCGAGGGGTAAAAGCGGCAGGGGGGAACCCCCGGACGGGCGCGGCACAGAGAAGGACGAGGTTGAGGTCGCGGGGGCGGATAGAGGGATATTTTTCAACGTTTCAGCCAAGGCTTTCCGCACTTCGCGTTGCCATACTAAAAGCTACCCCTCGCACCACCCCGTCCACCCGTTGGTAACCCGGTCGAGTCGAATCCCCGAATGCGGTACGGTCGATGCGCGCTTTTTACCTCCGATGATTCGGCGTACGGGTATAAAGTTTCGATGACCCCGCGGTACCGGGATAAATCCCGATCGAGAGATCCGCGAGCGAGGAAAACCGAGAAGGTGGACGCGGGGGGAAAAATCGGTTTCCTCGTTCGCCTGACATTTCGGGGATTGCGCCGTTTGTGGAATCGCAGTTGCGGACAATCGTCGAGTTCAAGACTCCGTTCCGTGCATTTTTTCTCTGTCTTTCTTCGGTCTCCAATCTCGCGGTCCATTCCGACCGAACAAAGGTCGAACTTCAAGGTTCGAAAAGTATTACCTCAAACGGAGTATCAACGAAATAGTGGAAGATTCAAGGAACTCGTACCAGGTGATCAGGTTGCGGTCAATTCTCCATTGTCGTCCAGGTGTCGGGCAGGTGTTTTTTCCGATCCTCGACCTTTTCCAGAATCCGTGAATTTTTCGGGGGGGGGGGGGGGGCGTGTAAACATGTTTATTCGCAGTTGCTTCGTTTGGTATTAGGTACACGTCAGCGACCATCCGCGCACGGACTTCGGGGGCTCTCGCGAGCGGGGTTAGAGGAGGGGGGACGAGGGTACGAGGGACGAGGGAGGAGGCGGGAGGTGGTACGCCCGTAGAACTTCTCCTCGCCACTTTCCGCCGCTATTGTGATTTATGTTCGCGTTGAGGATGCCGGTGGCGAGGGGGTAAGTCGAGGGGTCCACGGGACGAGGGTGTCTCTTTGCCTCCGTCGTGCGTCTGCTGCCGGGCTCCTGGATATGGGTTTAGACCCTGAAATATCCTAAGCAACGTAGAAGCGGCACTAGCACCAGCGGTGGCTGGGATCATCTTCAACGAGATTACAAAGGATCAGCAACTTCGTTCTGCGAATCCTGAATATGCTGCTACGGGGACGCCGTGGAAAGCCTTTCGGAGTACCGTGTACACCCCGAACACACTCGAAAACCGCCTACCGATCGTAGAAAAAATCACGTTCCGGGGGATGCTCGGAAATTTTTAACAACCGGCTAACGAGTAATCCTTTCGTCGGTACGCGAATATCCGAATGCGCGACGTGCCCAACGTTCTCGCGTCGCATACTGATTAGGAGTTTGACATTTTTCATGACGATGATTCCGATGAAAACGAAATGTGGCGCGATGTCGAAGAGGTTGGTTGCCCTCCCTCCCCCTCCCCCCCCGGAGACGCTCAGCCGTCTATACCAAACCGAGAGAGAGAGAGAGAGTTACCCCGCCATTGTTACGGTTGTGTACGGTAGCGGGAAACCCGAGGGGCAGATGTAGTAATTAGTTTCGAGGCGTTAAGACTAATTTAATAAAGTCCGATGTGGAAAAAGGAAAGTCCCCGAAGGACAAGAAATATTTACGAAAGGCGAATACTTTGCGTGTATCTTGAAGAGCGAACGGAGGAAAAGGAAGATAGATAAGATCTCTTGTTTAAAGTTCGAAATTCGGAATGAAAACGGAGTCAAGTTTGCTACGGAGGGAAGACGGGTGACGGAAAGAGATAGCCGTATACGGTTGTTCGAACGCGGTGGAGAGCGAGAGAAAGAGAGAAGGAGAGCGACGCACGAACCGGCGAGGGATCGGGGGGGCAGAGAGCGGTGAAAACGAAGAGGGAGAGAATAGCGGTGGTAGGGTGCGGAAAGCATTAAATTAGGAACAGCTTAGCTCCTCGTCGGCCCTGTTACTTAGAATGTCTTTAGTCAACAAATTTATACACCTACCTACTCGGGTCTGGCGGTTCTTCCATTTGCCACGTACTTCTTGTTGACACCGGCAGTCGGCTAATACACCGTATCGGATGTAAACGCTCGTTACATAAGATCACCTGAAGCCCCGCACTACAGACGTAAGATCGCTTTGACATTTAAACGCAACCCCAAAACCGATCCCGACACATCTTAACGTTATAAAATCCACCCGGTCACAAAAATCGTCGGGTCACTCGGAAATTTCGCGGAGGTATCGTCGCGTCGAAAAAAAAAAATTTTGCTCGAAAAACCGGCCCTCTCACGGCGTAATACGCTACGTAGGTCGGTTCCGAGGTGAATTGGTATGAGGTAACACCTGAATTAAAAATTTACGAATCACGTACCTCGATCTCGCGTGACCTTTAACTTTTTTAATTTAAACCCAACTTTATTTCACCGGATGAAGTTTTGCGGGCTTTTTTAGGAGAGGAAAGAGAAAAAAAAGAAAAAAGCAACCTAATATGACACCCCCGGTTTGCCGGGCATTGAACGAGCCACCCCGCTAACTTTGGTTTTCAACGCGATGACGTGTACGGTACTCGCTGGGCGCGTTATACGAAAAAAAAAAGTGTCATAACTTCGGAGTTTATCAGTGACGAGACTTACAACCGACACGTACGGTGGCATTTTTTTGAAAGTGGAACATTCGCGCACGGAAGACTGGACGCGCGTTATCCCCCGCCGATGCGAACGACGACCAATCGCGACGACCAATCGCAATTCTGCGGGAGGAGAAATTCCGCCGATAGGTAAGTCGTCGGAGGTCAATTGCGAGGGGTTGGTTTTCATTTTTTTTTTTTTTCTTCTTCTTTCATCCCAATTTTCAGGGCAGCGCAATTAATCGAGTTAATTAAATTCGACGTAGGACGGTAGGGCAGAATCAATCCATCGATTCGTCGATTATCGCTCGGCCACTTCGCGGCTCTCTCTCTCTCTCTCTCTCTCTCTCTCACCTCTGTGCAAATATACATACACATATGGTATAAGTATGACAGACGCGAGTGTATGTACCGAGTTGAGATCGACTCCCGTGTTTTGCGACGTCGGAGTTAATTTTCTCGGTTGTAGAAAAACAGCACGCCTAATCGCGGCGTAGGCAGTCGGAATACAGGGACGGGGGCAATAGCAGCGAGCGGTAAGAGAAGCGGCGGCGGCGGCGGCGGCATCAAACCAACCTTGAGCTTCCACTTAAAATCTAAACTGCGCACAATACGCGATTTGCCGTGTTGTTCGTCATGCCCATCTTGTTCAAATAAGCAGAAGGCTCGATTTAGCCACGGTGCTGGAACACACCCAAGTATGCAGCGGACAGGAACGCGGCCAGCTCGTCCGCAGCCCAGGTAACCTCAGCTATCTACTCCTCCTCCTCCTCCTCCTCCTCCTCCTCCTCCTCCTCCTCCTCCTCCTCCTCCTCCTCCTCCTCCTCCTCCTCCTCCTCCTCCTCCTCTTCCTCCTTCCTCTCTTCTCGTCGACCCCCTTTTTCTCCTCCCCGGTCGACGCACGTGTGTTCCAGGAGGGTCAGCCCTGTGATATACTCGCGAGCTTTTATTCTCGTACCTCGTCTCCCGCTCCTACGACGACCTTTACCGCCGATCGTGCGCGCTCTCGCTCGAATTTTCTCCATCCCTCCGTCTCCGTTTTTTTTCTCCTTTTCTTTATCCGCTTTATCTCGAAGCGAATGAAAGCGAAAGAGCGTGCAGGAGGAACCTCGATGCTCTCCGCTTAGCCTCGACTAATTGGGCGACTCTGTGGGTTAAACAAAATTGTCCGCAATTCCGAGAGTAGGAAAGAGTTGATATCGCATTCCATTCGACGTAGCTAAGCTATTCGAAACGCAGGGCAAAACTATACGTACACACGTATGTACACGTGACCGGGTGTGCGGCGTGCGCGAATCTCTAGTCATTTAGCTGGCGCCAAACATACAATCGTTATAATTATTTAGCCGTGTGCGATCCGGGGAGAATTCGTTCTTGTAGGTATATAGGTAGTTGAGCGTCGATTTATCGTTTGGATTAAAATCTTGTCACGGTGGAACACCCCGGGGCTTGGGCGGTTACGGCGTACCGGCGTTACGGCGTACCGGGTACCGACCTATACCCGCCGTATGCGAGGAGAATGTCTTCCAGATTTAAAAATACGCGCGGTGCCCCGACTGCAGGGAAAGATTTATATTTTATGCGGTCGCCTCAAAGGTGGAAGAGGCTTGCCGAGGGACTCGCAGCCCGGCTTTGCGGTTAGCACTCTTACAGTATACGCCGCGTACGGTACGGCGTTGCCCGACCGAGGCATGCCTCTCAGTCGCGTTGCCCGTTTCGCCCGAGCAAAACGAACAAAGTCATTAGAAACTTGTGCGAGGGGCGGAGGGCGGGGGCATCCGGTTAAGAAGTTGGAAAAACGCGTCAGCCACGCCGGAGGTTATCGTCGATCGCGGCACCGGCGTATCGCTAGGGGCTGAGGGACGGACGGACGAACGAACGGAGGTGAGACTTAATCCGGGGGGGGGGGGGGAGGAAGGGCGTCGGCGTCTATCGAGAGACGTAGATCGCGGCGGACCTTTGTCACCGTTAGGTATATACGTCTGACGTCCCGTGACTGTCGCGGGGTTGAATCGACGACGACGAACCCGCAACCCATAACCGGTAACCCGTAACTCAGCAAAACCTGACCCACCCGAGAGAGAGTTGGCCGTATAGCGAAGTTTTTCTCCTCAACAACGACGGGGATTTAGTAGCCCCTATGATTCTTTTAATATCCAACATCCAGGCTTTCGAGAAGCGGAGCGGAGCGGAGTGGAGTGGAGTGGAGCGGCGAAGAAGAGCTGAGTTGAGAAGAGAGGGAGGCGGGGGGTGGGGGTGGGGAAGTGGGGGTGGGGTAAAGCTCTCCGCGACAACCCGCGTTGGACACATTCAGCATCCACCCAGCATCCAGCATCCTCAATCCCGCCGTGAGCCGCGAGGGTTCTCGCGTTCCCCTCCGCGTCAGTAATATAGGTCCCCCCGCATGCCTCTCGCATCGCGGGATGAGTCGGGTCCACCCTCTTCGCCCCCTCGTCGCCTCCCCTCTCCGCGTCCCCCGCCGCCGCCGCCGCCGCCGCCGCGCTCCTCGTCCCTTCGTCGCCCTACCCTTTCGCCGGTTTTTGCTCCTGGCGATACCCTACTCCGTCGGCCCCCTTCACCAGAAGATACGATTTCACCCAGCTGCCGCGACGAGACATTTTTCTCTATTCGCGATAACCTCCGTACGAAAGGAGATCAACGCCGTAGAGAATATCCGACCCCGCCAACCGTCCGAAGACCGCGGGCGAAAGATGTTTTCCCGAGAAACGAGCGGGACACCATCTTCTCCCGAACCGCGTGTATACGAGGCCGTACCGCGGACATACATTCGACCTTCCTACGTCTCTGTAACAACGTCCGTCCACCTATACGCCTTTCTTCGGTTATTCTTAGACTCGCATTTCACGTTCCCCTGTAACACCTACCACCCCCACCTATACGCACCGACCTGCCCAAACGGGAACGTCCACGTATACACGTTATCCGTTATCCGTGAGGAAATACATTCGACTGCAGATTAGTCGTCAGGTAGACGATACGCGGTTGTACATAGGTACGTATCGGAGCCACCGGCTACCGGTTGTACCGTGAAAAGAAAACAAAGACCGCCGGCGTAACGTTCGCCCGTTCGAGCGGCTCGGAGGCATACGGGTCAGATGAATCAGGGATATGATATCGACTGCACCGCCGCGTTGTTCAACAACATTCACCGAGGAATATAGAGTTGACTCTCTCTCCCCTCTCTTTTTACCCCGGTATACATACGGGCAGACGTTAGCGCGACTCCCTTCGAGGAATACTAATACGAAATAAAATACAATTTGTCAACAGCGAAGCGTTGACTCGAACCCATCCCGCCTGCCCTCCCTCTCTCTCTCTCTCCCCTCTCTCTCTTTCCCTCTCTCTCCCTCTCTCGCCCCTTCCACGAGCCGAGAAACGCTCGAGGCTAACCCTGCGATGCCTGCGCGGCGCTCCCGTGGAAATAATTAAACGACAGGCTAGTGCCTCGGATGCCCGTCTGCCCGGCTTGCCTGGTAGATGCTGCCCCGCATGTCTATGTACATTACACAGGGTATACGTGTTCACCGTGTAGGTGTGCAGTTTGTATACATACTGGATGCAGTAAAAAGCTCACGTGGGCCTGAGACTGGATTATATGGTATACGGAAAGAGAGGAGGAGAGGACGGGGATAGCGAGTCGGAGAGCTGGAGCGTGTGAAGAAGAAGAAGAAGAAGAGAGAGAAGAAAGAAAAAAAAAAAAACAAAACAACAAAGATAGGACGTAGGGCGTAGGGCGGAGAAGGGCCTGAAAAAGTTTAGAAGGCGAAAGTGAAGTGAAACGAACTTTGAGTTATAGCCGTATGGTTTTATAGGGGCGGAAAGGTTCGCGGTGCGTCGGTAACGCGGCGGTGGAGGGGGGGGGGTCCCTTTTTCGTCCTGCGGGAAGAGGAGCGAGCGAGCGTTCAACGAAGCGGATATACATGTATATAGGATGCGGAGAGACTGCGAGTCCCTACCGATGAGAGAGTCCCGTGCGCTCCTTGCGACCGAAAGATCGCTAAATATACAGGACTGGAATGTGCGCGTAACAAAATATGTGTGTCACGGTCAGTCGCAATGGCGCAGGCTATACGGGATCGAAACCACTAGGCGCCCGCCGGGCCATGGACGGTACGACCGTGTCAACCACCCATATCATACGTAACTTGTAACTTATTTGAAACGCGTCGGGATCGTCGCGAAACGGTGGTGTCAAATAATTGCCGTTGCGAAACGATGAGAAAAAAATTTATCATTCATCGTCAGCAGAAGAGAGGGACCCGGCATAGCGAAATAAATGACGGTCAACGGTATCTCTACTGCAATTACCTCGTACACCCATTTCGTGTCGTTCAACGCGACGAATCCGAATCCGTGGCCAAAATCACAATGATCGATCACGTTTCGTGTATCAATATATCGTATCTGATTTCAATGCGAATTCGTCATAATGTTCAATATCCATTCCCATAAAACGGGATGGATGTTATTACGTTTTTTTTTTTTTTCGTACTCGTCATCAGAGATGATAACAATCTGTGTGAAGTCGGCCCCCCAAATTTTTAAATTTGCAATTGCAAGAAATGAGATTCTAAATTTGAAAACTTGGAGGGTCAACTTATCGGTCCAAGAGTTGGATCGCCTCCATCGTTTGTCCTTTGATTATTTTTTAACCAACGGTAATGGAAGAGTGAATCGGATGGGGATACGTCTGGATATGTTTGTGCGCGTCGTAAACGGTGAAAGGAAGTGAATCATCACGGGTACGATATCTCCTTCCGTTTGGAACGTCTAGTGCCTACACGGAGTTCTGAATGTCGAAGGACATCGAAGTTTGGGGAGAGGGAGAGGGGGGGGGGGGAAGACGAGAGGAGGAGGGAAAGGCGAAGGGAGAAGAGGGTTTGACCTGGCTCGAAGTGGTTACGACTTCGAAAGAAAACATCTTTTTGAAGATACCCCTCGAGCCGCACCTTTCGCCTCCTCTAATCTCCGCTGCACCTAACAGTAACACGGCTCTCCTGTTTCAAAATAATCTCCACACAGCGTATATATCTGCATCCGTTGTGTGGCCGTCTACGGGCGAACGAGGGTCTCGGTAATAATATCTCCTTCCTTTTCCTTTTCCTTTTCCTCCGACTCCCTCCTGCACGCTCCACGGTCTTCATGGTGGCGTGGCGACGAGGATAAACCGTGCACTTCTGCCTAGGTAGGTGAGGGCGTACAAGATTCGGAGTGACGTCACGCGGCTTACGGCTGGGTCACGTAGATGAGGTCGTTCCGAAGGGGGGAATCGCGGTGCGAGGGGGGGGGGGGGGGGATTTGACGAGCGCTCGGAGGATATACCGCTCGTTGCACCGGAGGCAGAGCAGCGACAGCAACGGCGGCAACGGGAGCGACGACGGTGCGGAGGCTGACGTTGACGCTGACGTTGACGTTGGTGAAGCCGGTCGGAGTAGGGGCGGCTAGGGGGGGGTACCGGCGGTGTTTTCGGTACAGGTGGAGCTCGGCGGATGTATAAATTGTTGCGCCTATTTTAGGACACCGAAATCGCTCCCGTGCTTCGATCGAGTGTTCGGTGAACGTACGCCGCTGGAAAGTCGGAGATCGCTGGGAATATATATGTATGTATAAGCGCTCCGCAAGTTGCAGGAGTATTCGACCGTTCGCGGAGAATCGGTGTAAGGTTCATCTCCGAATATTCCGTTCGACTCGCGCGAGGTGAAATCTTAACTCGTACATCCGCGACCTCGCTCCGATGTGTCGCGAGTCCGAAACAACATTTTTCATACATAATTCGTCGTCGCGGATCTCGCCGACGAGTAAATGGCGACGGACGTTTAACGAGGTGTTCGATCGAATTACGGGCGAGTTCTTTTTTTATTCATATTTTCCGACTCGGGGGGGGGGGGGGGGGGGGGGGGGGGGGCTACTCGCGAGGCGCGTGTCCAAAACGTGCGGCGGTATAGAGGCCGCGAACCACCTCCGCGGAGATTCTCTTTGTCTATTCGACCCTCGCGGTGACACCTTCGGACACGGGTCTCTGTGTACGAATAACGGCGGCGTATCGACTGGCGTCGACGCGAAAGTAGTCCCGAAATAACACCGATCGTCCGAAACCACATGTGTTCGCCAGGTATATCCTCCGCGCTCCGCGTGTCAGCTGCCACAATTTATATATATACATATTTATCTGTGTGGATCCGTATTAACGTAGACTAGCGACTCGATCCGAAAGGGGGTAAATACGTCAATACGGCGATCTCGTAACTTAAAATTTCGACGTCTGGTCAGAGAATCGATTCCGCATGGTGCCAGATTCTAGAATAAACGATAAATCCGGGACGTCCGGTGTGCGAACGACCTTCGATCGCCTAGGTTTAGGAAATTACGGTTTTATAATTAATCTCGCGTCAAAATAAAAGCTAAGAGCAAAAAGCGCGCATTTTCCTCGGACTTTGTTTCCCTCCGGATCGAGGGCATGGCCCAGAGAGAGAGAGAGAGAGAGAGAGAGAGAGAGAGAGAAATTGGTGGACCTCAGCGGGCGTCTGGTCGTCGGTATTGGTACGTGGGTGTGTCGAGTGCCACGTGTCCACGGCGGGAAGCCGGTAGAGGTGCTCCGCGGTTATTTCGGTGATTGGTTTTATCGTGTTGGCAACGGTATGTGACCTGGGCCCTGCCTGGGCGAGAGGAGCGGCGGGGCGAAGAGGGTGAAGGGCGGCGGGGGTGGAAGAGACGGCGGAGGAGAGGGAGGGTGTCTCTCGGTACCACCGTCGTCCACTTTGATAGCTCCGCGCGCGGACTCGCCTTACGAGAAAGAGCTTCGTGTTAGTCTCCGTGGAAGGCAAACCACTCGCTCCTCGCGAAGAAACGACCACGACGACGACGACCACGACGACGACGACGACGAGTAGAGAGAAGAAAAAAAGAGGACGACGAAGAAAACGAGGAACACGAGGAGGAGGACGGTGTCTCATCTGCACCGCAGGCTGATCGAATCGCGAGTCGAGGTCGAGCTGCTGTACCCAAAAGAACTACTTGAATTTCTTCAACAACGTTCTTCGAAGATACGACGAGGTGGAGACGTCGTTCGTCCGAGGGGAGTTTAGCGGCTAGCGTAACCGGCGAACGTTCGCCAGATTAACGGTAAGGAGAATCGGCCGGCTTTTCGCTACTGCGTCTCGGTGAGCGAGTCATCTCAACGTTTCACCAGCGGACAAAGAACGAAGGGCCGCGGCGACACGTGGCCCAACGTTTAATCCAAAGATTAGCGATTACGTACGGCGCACACGCGGTATACTCATTAGCAGTCGTTACGCTCCGATTGGATTCCCTTCGCGGACGAGGCGGAAAAAACACCAAACACCGCACCGCCTCGACTCGCCGGATGACGGTCCCGTGTACCCGTTTCAACCGCCTCTCCACTTTTTACGCGCGCATGCATACCCCCCCGTCGCATCGACGAAGTACAAAGTCCGCATCTCTTTCTCGCTCGACGATGCCTCGGCGGCAATTCGTCTCGGGACTCGATCCCTCGTGCCGCCGCGGTAGGCTTCGGCGAGTTTAAAGGTCGGTCGAATCGCGCGATCAGCTGCTTCTTGCTCGATACCATCGCGGCCTGACCTGACCCAACGACTCGCTCCTTCCTACCTATACACGCCTCGGCTACTCTGCATCGCGTCGCGCTCTCACTTGTGTATGTATATCACTCGGCAGACCGCCGCAGGATATGATCTGGCGTATAACCGCGACATCGCTCAAAGGTAATAACCAGCGGGATCGGAAAAGGGACGGGAATGCATTAAAGGAGGAATGGGTCAGAGGAGCCGAAGAAGTCTGAGAGGGCGCGGACCAGAAGCGGAGCGAAGGCGAGGATGAGGACGAGGGTGAGCCCGAGTGGGAGAGGTTCGTAGAGAGCGACAGAGAACCGGATACCTATACGGAGCGAGGGAAAGAGAAGAAAAGTGGCAAGAAGAGCAGAGAGGAGGAGACGGCAACGTGGCCACCATGTGTGGGGCAAAGCAAAGTTCTTTCTTCGGTCTTGCCACGTAGGTATCCATGGAGCGTAGCGTCAGGGTAACCGGCACGTAGGAGTCGCAGCCTCCGAGAAAAGGAGGAGAGTGGAAAGGGAGTAAAGACTGACGGGGGGGCGGGAGGGGGCGGGAGGGGGAGGGGGGAGGGGGAGAAAAGGAATACAGCTGCCCCGCGACGAGATGACACCGTCGCGCGAGTCGAGGGAACGAAGTTGAGTACGAGGTAGGGGTTCCCGACGCCCACGGGGTGATCGGAGTGGGTATTATATACCACGACGTACACACAGGTATAATTTTCCATCTCCTCGTCCGCGCGTACCTATATACAACACCGCAGATGTGCGAGGGAGTAGAAAGTTTTATATCACGGGGTCCCCGGTACTTACGGATCCCGCAAAACATCTAATTCTAAGCCCTGAGAGTTGTTCGACTCCGCCGCGGCAGCCCCTCGCGCCGCGGCGAGGGTCGAGTGAAAATACGTCCGGGAGGTCCGCTTCTCGCCGTACACCCGCGACCTTCGCACGTCTTTCCGCCAGGGTGTGGCATCGGCCTGGGAGAGCCGGCGAATGCCACGCAAATTAATACGGAGGTAGCGATACGCGTTTCTTTTTCCATATTTCTTACGCTTTTATTTTCCGAAACGAGAAGAGACTCGCGCGTACGAGGGGGGGGAACCGTGTAAAAACGACGCAACGGAAGAAAATCGCGAGAGCCCGCTTTTTCTACGTTATTAATAGTCGCGAGCGGCACGTTGTAAAGGATGCAGCGCTTCAGTCGAACGACGTGGGATCGGTGATACACGTTTGAACACGGGAAGACGTCCAAAGGGAATATCGGAACGTCGATCCGTCACCCCATTTTCCGTGTGACCAGAGCTTAAAGCTTCACGCTAAATTGCGCCGCTGTATTGCCGTGAAGAAAGTTGGGAAAAATATTTTTTTTTTCTTCTTCTCTCCCTTATTTTCTTCGTCGTTTGTTTTTGTTTTTTTTTACACAACTCCGAGGAGCTCGTAAAAATTATATGTTCCGAGAGGTCTTTATTTGGTATTTCCAACCCTTACGACTGATCAATTTTCTATAAACTTTCGAACCGCAATCAAAGGGAACGCGCAACGAGCGACGATATCCGACTATTTTAGAATTCGAAATGTTTTACGATCCCTCCTTGGAAAATAAAACGATCACTTGTTGCTGCGAGCAAAAAAAAACAGAAAAAACCGAAAAAAAAAAAAACTAAGAATTTCCGCTAGGGTAAAGTTAGGGTCCAATTCACTTTCTTCTTAACTCGAATAACACTGTGCCGGTTTGTGACTACATAATGTTATTATTCGGGTAGAGCTTCTCAAACAACGAGAGATATTGCGGCGACTATACCGAACCTGCACGTATAGCCCCCGTAACCACCTGAGTTTTATGGGTCATCAATCATGCAGTCCAAAGCCGAAGATACAGTTGAGACGCGGACGTTTCGTGATCGGGCCAACTCCCGTTAAATTTTCGTACACGGTACCGCGCTAATACCTCTACGTATTATACGCATCTCAACGAAAAAGCTGTTACCGATAAATAAATAAATCGCAAACGATCATATCCCCCTGGTTTTCGTATCGTACTGCAGCGGCAGTCGAGTCATCGCGTCCCGTTGAACGTGAGACGGTCGACTTATCGTCCGCACTCTTTCGAATTCGGGATTAAAAATTGTACGATTGCGTGTATATCGCGAGCCATAATATACGCGGCGTGTGCATCCGGTTGGAGAACTGGTCGCGTCTGTTTTCCGCCAATAAAACTTTTCGGATCCGCGTGCCCGCGCTTTCGACGCTCGAGAGCATCGGGGTTGATTCTTACGGTATGACGATCAAGTTTCCTATACCTCCCCCCTCCCGCCCCTCACGCGTTGACAACTTTACTCCCTTTCGAATCCTGAGTTATTAAGGTCGGTTCCATTGGACGACCGCCAGCGCAGTGATTACAATGCTCGGTAAGACGCGTGTTAAGGTTCGAGTTATTTTTCAGGCGGCGGTCCTTCTCTCGGCTGTTCGACCGATCGTCCGCTCCACCGAGCTCTCGGCTCCCTAGAATTTCGAAATGGTAGAGGTCTCTCTGCCAAAGGTACGGGCGTATACGCCACGACTGTACGTATGTATTACCTAGGATACATACATATGTATACAAACACGTGGACGCGGAGCGCGTATATACTTACAAAAATATACTCGTTACATAGCGAAGCTGGTATGGCGTGTGCGTGTGTCTATGCGGGATACGAAGGGGCTGCGCCCACACTGGGCTACGGGTTTTTTCCCTTTTTCTATTTTTTTTTTCTCCTTTTTCCTTTTTTTACCTCCTTCTTCCTTTTTCCCCTTTTTGTGAGAGTGGAACGAGGGAGAGAAATAGTATAGAGGGAGCGAAGAAGAACGGGGCGGGAGTGGAAGAGGGACCGGTGGCAAAGCCGAGCTCTTTCCCTGCAGAGTAGCGAGGGGGTTAGAGGGGGTGGCGGGGGGGTGGGTAGGAGGGAGGAGGGAGGAGGGAGGAGGGAGGAGGGAGGAGGATTCATAGGGGTACCGGGTATAGTTCCTCCGGTCTCTGGCAAGGGGTTGGGCAGACGAGGCGCGGGGGACGGAATGACGTGACCCGAGACCGAGGCTGAGCCTGGACGGGCGTCTAACGTTCTTCTCCCCGGACGTATGACCGTCTGCCCGGAACGACAGAGGCTTCCTCAACACGTACGCGATCAAACTTTCAATGTTTCCATAAACATTGGTCCGCTGTAGCTAATTGTTGGACCCGTCCGCGACCGTATGTAGTGGCGTCGCATTTTCGCTCGTCTTTGCTTTCGGATTACCCGTGAGATTACGCGATTCGCGAGCGCTGGTCGAAACCGGAAGCAGACGAGATGCCGCGTTGACGAGGAGATGGAAGAATCCAATCGCCCGTCCGGCAAAAAAAGGGTGTTGAGAGTAATGGAAATAGAAGGCGCGTGAATGGTAGAAAATTTTCGTCCTAATTGTGCGTATACGAGTTTACTGAGTCGCTTATAGCCGACGACGTGCGGGGATGAGGGGAATACGAATACTTCAGAAACGAAGCACTCGCTTTTAGTTGTTTATAGTCAGCCGGCCCTAAGTGGTACGTGACCGATTGTTGGCCGAAATGATGCACCCACTTACGACGCCGTTGCGTCGCTCGGTTCTCTCGAGTGTACGCGTGCAGCAGCTTTGCTTCGAAATAGCGGCAAAAAGATCCGAGGCGACTCCGGGTACCCGTTCACCGTTTTCTTGTTCGAGGCGCTGAAATTATTCGGCACATTAATCGCCCTGTGCCCGCGCGCTGCGCACTCGACGAACGGAGGGAGGGGGAGGGGGAGGATGAGGATGAGGAGGAGGAGGAGGAGGATAACAACGAATAACGAAGGGGTGAATAATTCCGAACAACTTCTGTTGCATCACCGATCTATAATTCCGTGGGAACGTCGTATCCGATAAGCGATAGACGTATATTCGAAAGAGCGCTCGATCAATCGATCTACTCGGCATCAGCTCGCACACGTCGGACGATAATGCGTCGTTATCAAAAGCGAAGCGCGGCGGTTACGCAATTGTTTAGCAGTCCCTGAACGGACAGAGATCGGGGGGCCACGGCTCTATCTTCTCCTCTTCTCTCGCCTCTTATTCTCGACGACGACGACGACGACGACGACGATGACGAAAAAATGAACGATACGAGGCGAAAAAATACGAGAGAGAGAAAATAAAGCGGAACGCGAAAGAGACGAGAATCGCGGTATAGGTAGGCGAGATTGTGCAGCGGAATACCGAGGGCCTTGTAACCGGGCGTCGCGGTGAGGACGCGAGCCGTTCGTATCATTCCATGTCCATGCAGTCGACGGAGACTCTTACGCAATGCAACCGGGCTTCTTGGCTCCACCTTGTTCCCGGCTTGGATACAACCGCGTTGGGAACCTCCTCGCCTTCTCGCCTCCTCTTCGTCTCCTCGCCTCGCCTCGCGAAGGGAGGCAAGGATATATTGCGGGAGCGCGTGTGCGTCCGTCGTAGGACACCGGTGTATAGGTGAGTAGGTGGCTTTCCTATAGCCGGCGTAGGCATAATATCGCAGTGCCCCGGCAGGCTTGGGTAACCCTCCTTCTAAGCAAGCCTAACTCCACACACCCGTGAAGAGAGAGACCCCTGTGCACAACCGACTCCGGCGACGACGTCGACGGTAGGACGAGTGTGTTGGCGCCCCTTGGCGCTCTCTCTCTCTCTCTCTCGGCTCCCACTCTTTCTCTCTCTCTCTCTATCACTCTCTCTCTCTTCCTCCCTCTGCCATCCACTTCTCCCCAACGCCCCCCCGGCTCGCGACCCTCGCTACTCTCGCAAGCTCCTCTCGCTCCCTCCTTCTCTTCGTATCGCGTTCCTCGCTCCCTATGCCTCCCGTACTCGCCGGTCCCACTCCTTGTCCTTCTCTCCTCGTTCCTCCGACGACCTCTTTCGCCTTCTCTCTCTCTCTCTCTCTCTCTGGCTCGCTCGCTCGCCTCGTCGTCGTACCATCGGCCCCTCGCGGTGTTCTGACGGTGACAGACCCTACCTTACCGCCACCGACGCTGCGGGGGTCCGATGGGGGGAGAGCGACGCCGAGGGGGGAGGGGGGGGGGAGGTAAAAGGGGGAGAAGAGGAGCGGAGAAGCGCGGGAAGGAGAGAGCGGAGCGGCGGTAGAGGAGAGCGAAACGGGACGGATGGAGGGGAGGGGTTCGTCGTCGCGACGCCAGTCGACAGTTTGCCGCGAGCGCTCTGAACGTGAGGACGTTCTGCGACGCTCCCAAGGCTGAAATACAAATCGTCTGCAAATACGCAGCCTTCATATATACGCACCTCCGTTCTATGCGTCGTCGCACGATTCGTTGTCGTGTATGATTTTTGCAAATAATTCGTCGAACAGGATTCACACGTCGACGCGAAACACGAGGTGGGGCGATCTTTCGCTCGGCTGTCACGAATTCGATAAAATAACGAACGGGAATCAGGGCGAACCGACAGCGAGAGAGGAGAATATAATTTTTACCAAAAAATTAACCCCGGGTGACTCGTTCGTCGCGATCGAAATCACGTGACTGGTGATACAGTGACGTTTAGCAACCCTTGCAACGCGGATCACGCGGTGACGAAAAAAAGCTCATATCGAGAGGCGGCAACCGATCGCGGTTATTCGCTTACGCGCGTGTTCAAAGTTTCATCGGGTTTTACAAACGCGTCGTCGTTAATTCCGTACAAAGTGAATTTTCCGAACTGACTTTGCAGCACCGTGACAGTGGAAAGGAATTGTAAAAACTCGTGTTCCGTCATCGGATCTTATTGTTATGAACAACATAGTGTATGATATTTAACCAAGTGTCAAACAGTGGCTTGACCAGTGCCAAGATATTTTGACAGTTCTGAAAAAGTTTAAACACACCATCTTTTGCGAGAAAAAAAAAGGCGAAACATCGTCAGATAAGTGATACGGACAGAAGTACGATAACCGATCGCCGAAAGTCAACGTGCAAAAAAGTTGTTTTTTAAAATAGCTCCGATTACCTCAGAGTACCTGACAAGGTGACAAAGAACACGAGAAAAGGAATAATCGAATGTTCTGATTGATCGATTGATCGAAACGAAGTTAAAAAACACCAAAAGTAAATAATAGATGACAAAAATTCTTCCGAGACTTTTCCTACTCTGGACCCTTTAAACGCGCAACAATTGTATACGCCGCGAAGGCGCCATGTGCTAGGAGACGGCTGACGTTTGTTTTGCTCCTGAGACAGCTGGAGGCGTGATTTGCTTGAAATAAAAGAAGTCGGCAGGTAGCGAACCGAGTTGATAAAAATGTCTGCGAAGCGAAAGGCGACCGCTATCATGCAGCATCACAAGGTAAAGAAAAACCAAAAAACCAACAAACAAAAAATAATAATAATAACAATAACAATAAACAAAGAAACAGTTTGCAATTGACGAAAAATTTCTCGTGCGAGCATGTCCTTGTACACAAATTAGGCGTAATATAAATGTAACACAAAGTATTTGACTTCTGCACGGCGACCGTCCGACGACGATTTTGGAGCGACCGATGCGCGATGATCGTAACGGGTATGCAGCAACGACTGGCGTTAATTGACGGTTTAATGAGCGCGGCGGTAAAATGTGGCCGCAATCTTGACGCACACGTGAATGGATATGCGAGAACAGAATCATTCGCTGTAGTCGTCGATGACTTGCGATGCGGATAACCGAAAATTATCTTAAAGTATAAGCGATACTCGACTGCGTCATCGAAAAATCCTTCAAAATCATTTGGGAAATTCACGTATACTATAGGCGTATATTCGTATACAACGTACGTAACGTGTTTAATCAGACACCGCACGGGTGGCACGCGATTTGAGGTTTATTCAAATATACATGTGCATTTTCACATCGCTCGGACAAATATGAGGGAATCTCATTATATATACGTCGGTCGCGTTATGCGCTTCGCAAAGCTGAATTATTGTATTTACTTGGACGCGCAAATAGTCGGTTGCCGATGGTTTTGACTTATGACTTTTGATCCGATCCTAACGCGCCGGGAGATTCGCATCGCATCGTATCGTGACGTGTGCGTAGTATACCGTACGTATTAAAATATGGAAATCGTTCCGGTTCTGTGTAACGAATTTCGACGTATCGTCGAAAAGTAGAGGAAATAAATGGGAACGAGGGAATCCGCGAATAATTTTCCATCGCGCGGCAACGTTCTCCAAAGGGCAGGTAGATCGCGGTATTGAAGAAAAAAAAAAAAAAAGAAAAAGAAACCACGCATCGCGGCTGACCGGGAAACTTTAAATCTCTCGTATGAATAAACAGCTGACTTTAAACGCGCCGTTTGAATGGTGGGGGGAAAAATAGCGTTGCGCGGTGGGAGAGAATCGACGGCGAAGCGGAGACGATAAGCGGTGTGCTTTCTTCGAACGTACGTCCGTAACACGTGTTCGAATTTCGTTTGGAAATCCGGCGTTCGAATCCTTTCGATGAGAAGAAATATGAACTCGGCATTTTCAAATAATAAATACGAAATCGAAAAGTCTCTCGAGAAAAAATGATCCGGTGGCCCGGAGCTTTCGTGATTAACGAGCGGAGAGGATCGTCGCAGACCGGTCGCGGGTACTCGGAGCGCGATGACGTCAGCCGCTCGAACTCCACCTTTGACAATCAATTTGAAATTTATTTATTCAACGTAACGATTTATACTACGCGCCAGTCACGACGCGGTGGCCGTGGATCCAGGCGCCGCAAAACATACCAGGCTCCAACGCCATACGATCGAACGACGACGATGATTCAGAACCCTCGTATTCTCCTCTCCCTGCATCCGATCTCTCCGTTCTCCGCCGCTACACGCTCACAATCAGTCACGAGTTTCTACCGTGACGGTGTGCGTAAACGGGGATGGGCGCAGAAAGAAAAAATTCCACTCTTCGTAATCGTCCTGCAGCTCGAGTTCTCTTCTATTTTCCTTCCCCCTCCCTGGCCTCCCCCCCCCCGGTTTTTCGAATCCGGTATTCGGCCTCGGGTCCTGCGGCTCCGGGTCCCGGAATCGGAGGGGAGGGAAGAGGGGGGCTGTTACCTGATTTTTCTATTGACGGAAGGGCCCCGCCGGTGGTAATCGGTAAAGGGATTTCGAGCCAACAATTCCGGCGTGGCTGTCTACCGAAGACTGTTCAATCGTCGCTTGACCATTGTCCGATTTAGCACGTGTGCGAGCTATAATATCACGCCGGTTCGCAGGGCGTGAAAATATCTATCGGTTTCCGGCCCTATTTCTCATCGCGCCGGCCGTATATTAATAACACATCGTCGCGGCTCGTCGTTGAATTATTTTATTTATCATCGTCCGTAATATTTTCTCGCCGATAAATCTGAAAGCGATCCCGTCCGGTCGTATCGCCCGCGCGGCGAAAAAAAACTGAACACGCCGTCTAACGGCATCCGTATAATTTCATACGTATCATCGCCGTTCGTTCGACCGCGAATTATCGGTTAATTCGCTTACCGGACAGACGCCGCGTCGCGGCTTTTCGAAATTGGGTTGATGTTTCGCGTAAATAACGAAGGAACTGCGAACTACGCGCTACAGCGTTAGAAAAGTTTATTGTGTATAATACAATCCCACGCCTCCCCAGAGAGTTTCTGTCAAACTAATTAGATGCCCGCACGCATATTAGCCGCCTGCCTACCTAGAGATAGCTCCGGTGACGTGTACAGCTGTTTCCTGGTAGATTGAGCGCCTTTTGCCCGCTTCCCCCCGGTGTCTTCGCTCGTCGTTTATTTTTCGTCGTTCGTTATTTAAAATTCATTCTTCCTCAGCGATAGGCGAAATTCTATTCGGGGGGGTGGTGGCGTCGGGCGTCGGTGAAACGATGAACGTATAAACGCGGTTACGTCGATACCGTTAATTACATTTTTACGAGGATTAAATTAAGCCGATAGCGCGCGCGGGCGCGCTCTTCGGTACCGCTAACGCCACTCACGTCGGATTCAAATCGATCTAATCTGATTCGAACCGCGAAAGTTGAGCCGAAGTTGAGGCAGGTCTGGGTTAGCGCTTATACGCGGTCCGTTCGTCGGTCCGTCCCTCTGCCCTCGTTCGTCGCTGCTTTCGTCTCTTTCTCTTCCCCGACCGTTTCATCTCCCTCGCTCGTTCGTCGCTCCGTACGCGGGCACCTTTTCCCTCGCACTCGCTCACGCGAAACTCCGTCGCCTCGTTGCCGTCCAACAGGTTATATTTTTCCCGCATTCATCTCTTTCCCACAGCATCACCATCCCTCCCTCCCTCCCTCCCTCCCTCCCCCCCCCTCTCCCCCTCGCGCTCCGCTCGTACCCCGTCCTCTCCCTCCACCTATACGTATAATGCGAGTTATATATATGTATACGTTACGTCTCGTTCCCAACAGCGCGCGCACTCGCGTCTGGTGGTAGATTTAAACTTTTTACGTTTGCGTAAAGTGAATAAATGGATAGCTAGCTATACTCTTGCAGTTTTCCAGCTACTCTATCGGGTGTCACATGTCACCCGTACAACACATACACACCGTAGCGCTCTTGTCGAATCTTTCAAACCACCGTTGTTCTTTCTTCTCTCGCCATTATTTCTTTTGTCATTCGCGAGATCAGGGATGATCGCGAATCACCTTCGAGGAGTCGCTAATATTTGGTAAGATCCAAAGTCGTCCGACGAACGGCTCGGCGGTCGTGTTATAACAACGGCATTTCTATCAAGTCTATTATAATGTGATCTTCGAGGGGTAAAGTTGAGCTTAGATCGATTCGAAATTACTCAAGTTATCGCGTCTCTCCGAAACGAGGTCGTGGTGAAAGAGGGTGACGCAACGGGGGTGGCTTTGTCACGAGTGTGTGGCGGGCTGTGGAAAGGGCTCGGAAAGGGAGTTAGTTGGGTGGAAAAGGGAGAGGGAGAGAGAAGGGTGGAGGGTGGAGGGACGAAGGCTGTTCGCTCCGTATAGGTATAGTGCCCGTCGTATTACGCGGACGGGGGGGAGGGGGGGGGGGAAGGGAAATGGGAATGGAAATGGCAACGGGGGTGGGGGAGTACGGGGAGCGGCGAAGGGGAGGACAGCGTAGAGGGTGACGGGGTGCGGGAACCCCCCGGCCATATTCCCACTAAACTAAGGCCTAGTATGGATTTCCCATAAGGCCAGGTACGCCTGTGTCTGAAACTGGCTATAATGGCCGGTCGTATGAGCTGGATGACCAGCCTGCCGCGAACGTTGCCAACCTTGTATCTCTGCGCCGCTCGCGCCCTGCCGTTAATGCACCTGCAGCTCTTGTTTCAGGTAGATATACCTGCATACGTGATTACGCAGTTTACCGTGAACAAACACGAAAAAAAAAAAGAGAAAAAAAAAACACACGCAAACAATTTTTCGCGATTCCACCGGCAAATATCGTTTCACGTACACGCTATCGAATCACCGCGCACTGATTGTTCGCTTAAAAGTTTTTCGTCGAACTGTATACCTACGCGGCTGCATCGCCGCGTGCGCGATGCAAGTTTATTATACCGCGTTGTAACAAGTGGTGCAGCTATTTTCTAAATTCAAACTTTCCTCCGATAGCGATGTACACGTTATCGGCGAATCTGAGCGATAAGATTTCAACCGTTACATATATATATATATACACGACGTCGACTCGACAAATTGATATCTCTGCAGGGGCAGAATTTTATTCACGCGTATCTACTGGTTTACCGGTGCGCCTCGCTATTTCGCAGCATGCAACCTCCAAAAAAGCGATTATCTCGCTCTCCCTTAACGTCGACGTTGCGTACCGATACACGTGTACTTTGCACCTTTACCTATCAGCTTTTTTTCGACGCGCACCGCACCGCAGCGAGGTCAAACGAATCGTGAAAATTTCAACGCATCGCACACGGAATGGCTACCGAGGTCTACCCTCATCTGGCGTATTAGATTTATCTACCGACTGTATCTAGCCAGGCAGTCAGGCAGTCAGGCAAGCAGGCAGTCAGGCAGTCAGGCAGGCAGGCGAGGGCCGCGTGTTGGACTCGTGTGCGTACCGCAGAAGCTCGGACACCGAGGAGGAGGCGTATGTGCGCCTATCTGGCATCGTCACTAGGACGGATGAATAGACGGACGGACGGACGGACGAACGGACGAATGGACGGTACTGTCGGACGGACAGAGGAACGGGCGGTCGGTCGGTCGGACGAACGGACGGACTATGGTGCCGGTGATTCAGGGAGACATCCGTGTCAAGGTACACAGCAGGCGCGAGGCTTGTGTATCTGTTTCTTTCTTTTTTTTCGTTATTTCTTTTTTTTTTTTCTCTCGATTCGTTTTTTTTTTTTTTTTTTTTTTTTTTCTTCATTTTATCCTCTCCATACAGCGGCATGCGGAGTCCCCTCGGTCGTCGCGTGAATACGGCGTACGTTCCGCCGTTCCGATTTATGTTGATGTATGCTGCGTGTATTCGCATGTGCTCAACCATTGTGAGCTTTGGCGTGTCACGCAACTCCCGACGCACCTAAAACCGCCATCGTCGTGCGTAACGTTCGAATATGGGTGGGTTGGTTGCGTTACGTTACGGGGCTCCAAAGGTAGACTCGAGCTTTTTCACCATTCAACCGAGATATGCGGGTGCGCGTCGAAAACACTCGGCAATAAGCCCATTTTCTTTCTCATCTCCCCGTCTCGTGTCTCCGATCGCTAAAATTACACTCGTTATTAGTCTCATTTGATTCGTTTGCAGACACGAAAGTTTATTTTTATCTATTTTACTTCTTTCAATTATTATCTACGGGCGAGATATAATTGAGATCGTTATTCGAGTAATACGAAAAACGCACCGGGTGAGTAAGAAAACGGAAAAAAAAAAAAATAAGGGACGACGACCGACGAGACCCCCGAAAATATTTTACAGACGTCAGAAGTAGTGGTCACAAAATAAATGAGTCAACGTTCGAAGTTCACAACTTACAATCTTATACCTATAGAGATACGCGCTTATTTTATTTATTACACTACCTGCGAAGTGGCGATACTCACGTATACCACATTATACGTATATACCGTACAAAGATCGAAAGATATAATAAACACGTTGAAACTCGGCCAACGAAACGAAAGCGAAAAATTCAGGCGTCAGTCACCGCGTCGTGTCAGGTACGCTGTACCTATACTTATGTATATCGGTCTGCAGTTTTCGAAACGTTGTATGTGTTTCAAATTTTCGTCGCACGCGTATTTAACGGCTTCTTCTTACGTGTAGCGTGAATTACACTTGCCGGCAGATATTTTTCTCGAAGAATATAACGGCGATAGCAGATAAGCTCGGTGAGAGATCCGATGAAAAGAAAAAAAAAAAAAAACACCCGATGGAGGTAAAAACGAACGAAAAATAATAGGACATTAAAACAGAGTGCGGAAAGTCTGGAAAACTTGAGACTCTGACCAGCCACACCGAAAAGTTTCGGTTATTCTTTCTCTTTTCGTTACTCATTTAGATCGATCATACACGCGACGTTAGAACGGAAAAAAAGGAGAAGTTTGTTTTTTGTTTTTTCTTTACCGAAATCGAACCGGCGACTTCGATCGGTGCAAAACGACGATGACGTCGCCAAAAGTCTCGCGAAGGTGTTCGGAAACCCAACCCAAATTTTGTTGACTAGCTTCCATCAATCTTGTTCGTATTTCGTGGGAGTTTAACATTCGCCAACAAGGAGGGCACTGCATATATCCCCTCGCTATTGGTATAGTATAAGTCTAACAGATGTGATCCATGCATGTATACCTATGTGGGAAAAAATTGAAATTATCGGACCACCTGGTGAATTGGATCGCTCTGCGTGAAAAAAAATGTGTGCTTCCTTTCAGAAAATCAGATCCAGCCCACGATCGGAGTAGACATTATTAAATAGCCGTAATGTGACAGATTCACCTGGTTCACCTTCATAGAATACTCAATTAGACGTTATAATGAAATAATTTCACTCGGTGACGTTGGAGTCCCGGACCTAGGGTAACCGACTTCCTCCGTAGTTACTCTTTCTCTTTTCCCCACTAACGCTATTTCTCGCCGCATCTTTATCTTCCGATCCCTCTCGCTAGTCTAATCGAGATGAATCAACTTCAGTTATAATAACGCTATGGAAAAAAGTCGACAGCTACACGTGAATTAGATATAAGAAGAGACGGCGGAACGTGTCTAGATGTGGTAATTAAATCAGTCTAAAAATACGTACGTGGAAGTTCCACCGATCGCGCTGATTCTGAACCTCCTTAATGCATGACATTCTACACGATATCGCGAGAGGTAGCTCTCCCCCAAAAGTTTTACAGATGAAATGATGATTTGCAAATTTTTTGGATCGAATAATCCAGAGAGTAAAAAAATGAACGCGGATGGTCGTTGAAATGATTGACCATAAAAAAAAGGGGTATTCGGACCACTGTACGTTCACCGTCAGAGATTCAATTAACTCGTTTTTTTTTTTTTTTCTTTCTTTTTCGCCCTCGCGCACCGAGAGCGACAGCGGTGCAGGTAGTAGAACGGTACAGCAGCTATTATCGTTTAAATAATTACATGACAAGAGCAGCTAATTAATTATGTGCGCGCAACGTATAGAAATGACGAACGTGTTTCCTTTTTTCGATGGTTCGTTAATATCTGAATCGGCCCCGTTGATAACGGTATCGGTAAATTATTTTTTTAGTTTTCCATTCCGGCGTTTCGGGTTCGCCGAAATTTTGACAGCGCCGAAATTCGATAAATTTCTCGCTCGACACGGGGTATATAGGCGCGATTTCGTATAGGACGCATATATATATATACACACATCGGAATGACAGTGGCAGGCAGCTCTATACGCTGGAGCTTGCGGTGTCAATAATACATCGAGCTGTTAGTGTGGACGCGTTCTCTGATAGCGACGGCTTCGATCCTTCGATCAAACACATTTTTTTTTTTTTTTTTTCAAAAGTTTTACACCGTCACCGGTGCGACGAAAAATTTCAAAGGAGAAAGAAAAATCAACTCGTTGGAGAAAATTCGCCACGCGATCGACGACGCTCTTCGAGAGAGAAAAAAAAGGAAATTTCTCCCTAAAATCCGCACGGCGAATAAGAAACAGGGGTGGAAAAATTCTCCAAAGATTGGAAAAAACGAAGTTGTTCCTTGTTCGAGTGGAATTCGAGTTACGTAGTTGACATTGTCGTTCCTCTTCATCGCTAGTTACGCCCGGTGCCCCTGTCTGGCGACTGGTTGAACGTATGACGTACACGTATATCTGTATCTGTACGTGGCGGTCGAGTGGACCTCGGGTGGGCGAGAGCGAGCGGTTGGGCGGTCGGGCGGACTGACGATAGTTTATTCAGCGGATTATTGACGGGTGTTGCCAGTCCGGCAGGACTGTGCACGGTACACTCGAAATAGCCCCGTCAACCCCGGGTATAGTTTCAAAATCTATATACCGACGCGAAATACGAAAATATATCGCGTGTACACGTACCCGCACGGACATTTTGCACCTTACCGTACATATCATAACGGTAAAGTTTGCCCGCACGAGTGCAGCCGAAGAACGGGCAACGTGTAACCACTGCAGCGAATATTATGATTTATTCGGATAGTGGTCAACACCGCCGGAGATGTACAAGTTTCGGACGTCGCGTTAGCTCGGTGAAACGGGCAGCTTGTCGGACGGAGTCCGTTTTTTTTTAAAATTAAGTTAAAGACCGCTGTCGAATATATACGGACCATTCGTACAACGATCAGCGGTCACTCCGTTACTCGAAAGATTTTTTTTTTTTCCTCTCCTTTTTCGACGTATTCGAGGATTTCAATCTCGAACGGAGTTCGACGGAGGTAAGGTGAAAACGAACAGAAACAGTAAAAAGACAAGGGTACAAAAATAGAAATTCATTTTTAGAAGAGGTATGGGAACAACCGAGTCCCCGTACGAGGGTCTCGAAATACGTGGGTATAATAATCGAGTGAAAAAAAAGGCGTTGGCATTCGTCGTCTGGTAGGCGATATCGCTCCGCTATCAAGGTAGCCTGTGACCGCGGTCGGGACTAAAAATTGAGTAATAATTTCTGAAAAAAGAGCTCCGGTATCCGCGTCGCCCTGGCGTGGCGTGTAAAAGGCTAAAGGAGGTGGATAACCAACAACAACTACACTTTGACTTTGATAGGCCGAACGTGTGTGGGTTCTTATAATTGCCAGCGGTCACTCGCGGCACAGGAGACCACTTCCGGTGCTCGCGTATCCGCCGGGTTCTGTAGATACCTTTTGCCGCTTCTACGGACGAATCGTTGAATTACGCGTTCAATTCAATTCGAACAGACGTCGAACATTTTATTCGAACTTCTCAGGTGTAAATTTTGTCGTGTCAAGTTCAATTTCCTTTTTTTTTTTGAAATTGAATTAAATCGTCGAAAATCCGCGAGATATGATTAGGGTTTACCTACATCAGTGGATATTTCGAACACTGTAACTAAAAGTAGAGGATATTCTCGCTTTTTTCTAAATATTATAGTTACAATGTACAGACGCGTTGACCTCACCGATTAAAATATAGGTCTATACATATATATATTCCGTACACATGTACCTGACACATGGCTATAAAGTACAATAAAGTTGAACGATAAATTGATAGTATTCTACCGCTTAGTGTCCACCTGAACAAATATAGATCGGTCAAAGCCGAGTCAGTCTGAAGCGAAAATATGTAGAACGTGCGATCCGTACGGCATTGCACGTGTTATCCCGCAGACGCTGTACGCACAGAAAACCGCAAGAGTTGCGTTTGCGGGCAGATATTATAAATTGTAATAAATAGCAGACTCGCATTTACAAAAAAAAGAAGAAAGAAAAAAGAATAAAAAAAATAAAGCAGCAATTTTTAAAACCGCTGCGAATCGACACACCGGCGCGACGCGGAGCGTTGAAAAGTTTTGCGAACTAAACTTCAAGTTCGATACGCGGCGGGTTGAGCTAGCGCTCGCCAATCATGCGATGGGTATAATATCCGTTATACGGACGATCGCCGAATTGCATACGGGTATATAGGATTCATGTACCTGACATATGTACGTATGTGCGGGTACGGTAGTGTACGGCATGCATATTCAGAAGCGAAGTTATGAATGAAACCGTTGAAATGAATGAATCGCGATTTTCTATATGTTTACGGAAAACAGAATATAAGACGAATACGCGTAGTTGTGTGTGCGAAACGTGCTTTCGTACGTGTAACAACACACACATCGCCCGTCAACTGTACGTGTTTTTCCCCCCGATCCACCTTCGTGTTTTGTGCTATATTATAATACACGTATACTCGGCGTAAAACGACCGTTCGTCTATATGTAGAGGTGTATACAGCGGGGAAACAATGCCCGCGTAGTTTCACGAGAATCGATGCTTAATAGGTCCGCCATTGTCGTTAATGCAACAAGTACTCCTTCGGCTACAACCGGCGCACATAAATCCACGAAGGCCGGGTTCGATCGAGTCGTTTCCAAATAATTCAACCTCATTTGTAGCGCTGCCATTGACCTTTCCACCGGCTTTTTTTTTTTTTTTTTTTTCAAAAATTCAGCGGCCAAAATGGCGAGATTGCTGTCCCTTGGAAATTACAGGAATCGCGAATAATGCGAAGGTGCATCCACCGTACGTTATACCTTCGTTCGCTGTACGTCGAATGCAAACTGTCCGTTAGCGTGTGTCGTCCGCCGTCGATTGCCCGTAGTTTACGGTGACCCTCACCTTTTTACCGCGAGCAAAACTTCACGGCACCACGTGTCATCGGGCTGATTTAAAATTTTAATAACATTTGACCTCCCGTGTAGATCTCGCGCTACGAAGCCGAGTCGGTCCGCGAGGGGGGGGGGGGGTTTAATTTGAAATTCAAACCTTCGGCGCCGCGAACGCGGAAACAAATGTAGTCTAGAGCTGTGACGAGCGATCGTTTTCAAGTTCGATTATCCATTATTTTTATCTATACCGCATCGGGCGGAATCAAGAGTCGACCGTTGTCGCTGCATTCGGAATGAACCGCGTCGCCGAAAATTCGCTGAAATATATAATTGAAACAAACATAATTTCCCAGCGCACGCAGCCATCCGATCACCGATCACCGATCACTCCATACTGCGCTCATTGCGTAGCCTGCGCTCCCGTAATACTCGTCACAATTTAGCAGCGAGACTGGAATCGCTAATAAACCACGAGGACTTATTTCACGTATGCCGAGCCGTCCACCCGACTGTGTGCGAGGAGAACAATGCCGCTGCACTTCACTCGGTATACACCACACACGCGCAGCTATGACGTATTCACGTAGGACGTGTACCACGCACACGCCCGCGTGCGTGCAACTTCGGCGTGCTTATATACGAACGTCGTCTTCATATCCCAACGACACCCGCCCGCTCTCGCGAATATCACACAGCTGACAATCCTTACCCCGCTTCGGTGGTACCGCAGGGGCGCGCGTGATATATCGTTTGCCACGTACCTGTATACGTGTACACCTGGTACATATAAGCGAGACACGGATGTACACGACGTAAACACGGGCAGGTATACGTACGTATCTGGTCCTTATGGGAGCGGCTACGGGTGAATGATGCGCATCTCTACCGGTACGGTACTCCGCACGCACAATCACCATTATACATCGCGGGTGTGCATGGGTGTGTTCGTAGATCCGTGTACATATATGTATGTATATACCTGGTTAAATAACTTGCGAAAATCGCGAAGATCGTCGGACGATTCTGCGGGGGGTAATAGTTCGCCGCTCCGGTGCATAACGTGAGTCGAACGTTTCATGGGTGGGGTAAAGTAAAAAAGCAAAATAGAAAACGAACTCCGGTCGTGATTCTAATTAAAGAAAAGAAGGATTTGCGGTTACGATCGCGTGTCTTACTTTTAGATCCTTTATAAAGTAGTGGGCGTAAAGTGAGACGGCTGCGAAAGCAAGCAAGCAAGCAAGCAGTGTAGGTAGGTATAATCTAGGATTTGGCAACCGCACGTAGGTACTTACTACTCGCCCCGGCTCGTTCTGCAAAAACTTGAAATTTCCTGCCAATTCTTAAGAATCCTCGAGCGGGTATTAAGTCCGCGCTCTCCGTGGAACCATCGCTCCCGGAGAAGGCGAAACCGTCGGGGGGGAGGGGTAGGGGGGTAGGGGGGTGGTGGCGGTGGTGGAGAGGAGAACGGGAGGAACGAGTGGAACGAGCGGAGCGAGGAAAAAAGGGGAAAGGGTGCGGCAGCGCGAGGAGCGACCAAATGGCTCTTCCGAAAAGTTCCTGGCAACGAGATTTCTCTCGGTTCCCTCCCCTCCTTCCCTCCGTGCTCTTTGCCACCGAGTCGTACCCCTCCCTCCACCTCCACCTTCGTCTCTACCTCAAACTCCACCTTCCTCTTACGTAGACGCGCGTCCTCGTACACCAACTTCTTGGTAGATGCCAGACAAGTCCAAGTGCGAAGCGGGTACGGTGGCAAAATAATTACCGTTAATTGAAATCTTAGTGGCGCTCGTCCAAGGCGCGCGAGATGCTTCTACGACGCGAGCTACTGGTCGGCTTAATGGAACTACAAATTGTTGCATAACTTTGACCGAAGCTATACTCCACTCCTCTCGTACCCCCGCCTCCCCCCCCGACGTATCAACCCGGAAAGTATTTAGCTCCCATACCTAGGCGAGTTCGAAAGAATGGAGAGCGTGCGATCCTTAAGAGACCTCGGCGATCCCTTTTTTCCACCGATGTGTTTGGTCCATTCAGAGGGACAAAAAACTGGCGTTGTCCGATAGGTAATCAACAACAGCGAAGAAATTTCAGGTGGAATTCCACACGCGGGCGTTTGAGGCGAAATCGAAGTTCCTTCTCGGACGTACGTAACCAGGGATCGAGTGGGAGGCGGAGGATTGACGTGTAATTGTCGTGGGAACGTCATCTTCGGGAGGATTAATTTTTCCCCCCCGGCGTAAGAGAAGGCCGCGTTTCACCGCGCGAACCAACGCCGCCGCCGCCGCCGCCGCCGTACCGCGATCGTTCGAGCGGACGCCGCGGCGTCGTCGAGGCCTTCGACGCCGCGGGTATGCAGAGGTACGATCCGATCGGCGGTCCTCCTTTCGTCCCACTTCGCGTTGCAAGGATACCGTCCGACCGAGCGACCGGTCGCCGGACTTTCTATCGCGGCTCGCGGTCTACGCGCAAAAGGAAAAACTAATTTTCACGCAATCCTCACGATGCGACTACACACGACTCCCGTATGGTAGCCGGCTATACCCACTGCCAAGTTTCCTAACAGTAATCGCTATTAGGTATAGGTACGAGAGATCCTGCAGCACGTAACTATACATCCAACGCACGGAGTCCTGTTTCACGTGGTCCAGGAAAAAAAAGACACACGCGTCGCTCGTTTTCTCCATGTTAATTTAAACGATGCGTAAAAATAATCCACGCGTTAACGACGCGAGTGTAAGGGGAAGAGAGAGAGAGGGAGGGGGAGGGTCCGGCGTTAAATTAAAGGGACGTGTAAAGCTTCATTCCGTTGTACGAGAGTCGACGGTGGTTTGCATGTATCGTCGGTCGTAAAAACCGGCGAGCTCGGATCTCTGACCGCGAACGGTGACACCGCTGATGCGGTTGGCTTGTTTTTAGCCGTACATATATTTGTGTACAAGTATACGTATACGTGTGAATTTTTTTTGCTTTCATTTTCGTTCGCGGAAGAAGCGTTGGAAACACCGACGTTAACAATAGGCAATAATTGAAGACATCGCACGTCCGTCGTTTGTCCCCGGGAAGAAAACTACCGGGTGACGCGTAAAGCGCGTGCACGAATTCGGGCGACCGAGTCGTTGAGAAGACGCGGGAGGTACTTGTCCCCGTGAAAGTATATAACGGGGTACGCCGAATTCATCCGTCACGCCGCCGTGAACTGCAACGGCTGATATACCTCCCGAACCCCGTAAACGAGTCGATTGATCATCGCAATCGCTAATTGTTTTACCACGATAACTCGAATAATCCGTCTTTTACAGACGTTACAGAGATACCGCGGATTATATACCGCGCAGTTATCTTTTGCGATCAAGTTGGCGGTTTTCGAAGGCATCGTTCCCCCCTCTCCCTCCAATTTCTATTCCCATTTCCATTGCCGTTCCCGCTCCCCCATTCCCAGCTCTTCTCTTTTTTCTCCCCTATCATTTGCGCCACGACGCCGCAGCGAATTACCGCCTAACGAAATTGGTTCGTTATCGTAAAGGCATCGCCACCCGAGAGGAGGAGGTGGGGGTTGACTTCGACACGTATATTCGCCGATCTTCGAATACCGAGGTTCACGCGCGCGCACACACACAGTCGGCGTTTCTTCTTTTCGTCGCTGCATTCGACGACCGGCGAATAAATCGATTATTCGCATCTTCGCTATCCAATTATTCATTTTGTACACCACTCGTCGTCGTCGAAAAATTCTCGATTTCTCTCGACGACGACGACGATTTACAACGAAATTCCCACACTCCGCAGACCCTGGGGCGTAATCTCTGATACCGCGTCCGTCCACGTGGATGTGGAATACATCTAGTAGATGGGGAAACTCTCGCGATCGTTCCGCTCCGACGTGAGACGAGCTACACGCTCGCTCACGGCGAAAAACCAGTCCGAGCATATTTTTTCACCCGAGGGTCTACGGCGGCGAGGTGTTCCGGGTTTTCGGGCCGCCCTTCGTACGTCTCCGCAGAAAGGGTCGCCCGGACCCCCGTAGGCTTTTCTATCCTAGGCGTCCCCACGGTACAGTTTCCGGTAAATAGGATCGATATAAGGCGTCGCAACGGCGACGCGATATAAACGCAACGTACACACCGTTGTGAGACCCACACGAAGAGCGAGCGATTATTCCGGTCAACATTTCGTCACGTCGACCTGAAACCTATGCGTCATTACACCGAAAACCCCCAAGTTTTTATCTAATCCGACGCCAGCAGCCGAAAATATCGTATATACATACGTTATGTACCAACGTTATCGACGCGACAAAAAATTATTGAATAGTTCTTACGACCGTCGAGTTGACGCTAAATGACGATGAATGAAAAATAATTCTCGTTCGATTTCGCGGGGGGGAACGGGAAATGTGGGAGAAGAGAGAAAAAAAAACAACAACAAAGAAGCAGAATATCGCGGTACCGCCGTCCGCATTCGTCCACACCGAGCTTTATTTTCTCCGTAATAACGGAGTTTCGTTCATTTTGACCTGCATTTCTTCTCCCCTTCGGGATGGGACTGCACGGAGTTCCTTCAGTCTTTGCCTTGCCCTCGGGCACCCTCCGCAATTTTCACCCATATACCGTACACATATATACGTGCGATATATATGTGCGCGCGCGCACACGCGTAACGGGTATATACCGCAGTGGGGTAGGACATGGCTGTGAAGAATGTTTGACACGTAGAAGCACTGAGACAAGCGCAGCTCCTAGCTCGCGCGGAAACCGAGTCGCGAGTTATACCGGCGATTTCTCATATCTGTGCGAGGATCTCGAAGAGTTTCTCGGATCTAAGAATTCATCGCGTTGTACCCGTTCGATCGAATATCTCGTTACGTAGATAGGCCGAATACACGCGAACGGTAAGGTCGCCGCTCGTCAATGAGACTCAGGTACACTCGGGTATACCTGTACTAATTGCGTTACCTGACATTTACCCGAGCGTTAACTACGCTCCCGTACGACTCGACGCGGTACATCTGATGATAATTACCACCGCTTTGCGACCGCCAACATGTCTTCAAGTTTACATGTATGTGGGTCAGGCGCGAGAGTTAATGATATTCATCGGGAATATAATAAATCTATTCCTCTCTGTGTATATCGCCCACCCCACAGCGTTTTATCCGTAAAGTAATATTGACGAAGCCATATGAGCAAACATCAGTTCTTCGCCGACGTCCGTAGCAGGGGTAGGGCGAGTAGAGAATCGAAACGAAAAGGTGGGGGGGGGGGTGAGACGAAACGGAGATAGAGAGAGAAATTTGGGCCGCAACCCTCGGTGGACGGGGTTACAAGTCTGCCCGTGAAACGGTGGACGTAACGCACTCGGTCGTATTATTTTTCTCGGCGTCGAGGGGGAAAAAAAGTCGGGCGACAATGTCAACATATCTAGTCTATAACGGGGAACACGGTAACCCGATGACCGCACGGTTTTCCCAGCTCATCCGCAAATAGGTGGTGGTATCCTGAATCGAGATTTCGAGCATCGCGGAGCCAGAGAAGATCGGCGCTCGCTTCGGTCGTTGTGTTTTTCGTACCTATCGCACGTGTGTTTCTGCGGCGTAATTTCTCTCAGTTGATGACGATGACGAGAGTCGGTACGGCGCGGCGTTTCTTTGAAAACCTGTGCCAAGGTGCGACGTCGGGCTTTTGAATTTATCTGACTCTCGTAGCCCGACGACGTCGGACGCCCGACTTCTTCATATTCAAGCTTTTGTCGACGCACGGACTCAACGCCGATGACTCGGTTCCCGTTCCCCTCCCGATACTCGACAGGTCAGGATAGGAGCGACCCTCTCTCGTTTGTCAGAGGGTATCTTTCTTTTTTTTTCTTTCCTTTCCAACGTTCCCCACTGTAAACGCTTCTAATTATATTCCTTTGTTCGAGTCCAACGCACCTTTTCCTCTCCCGTTTCGTTCGTTTCCACGTCGCCGTCGCCGTCGTCGTCGTCGTCTCTTTCTCGACTTCTTTCTCTCTCGTCATCGCGACCTCTCCTTAGCGCAGCGCTTGGCGCTCGTCCAAATCGTTCAATTGCTTGTTAAATTAAATCTCAAATTAGTTAAATTTCCTGCCACCCCCGCCCACGTTTCTAGCCCCCCACCCTCTCCCCCCCATCCCCCGCCCATCGGCGATAGAATCTCGTTAATTCTCTCAGTCCATACTCAATGGAAGTCGGCGTCGATCGCGACCACCTGCCCCGATGGCTTTACCGTGCGCGGCGGTCGCCATGTAAAATTGAACGGCGGTTGGATTTGTTTTACGAGTGGGTGGTAATGTTTGCCCCTCTTCCAAATTATCGTATCATAACATTCGTAGAGCAGAGGGATGGATATTCGAATTGAAATCAAATGACGAACGAATCGATAGAAGTTCATTGAGTTTTTGCCCCGACGGTATATTCCCTGCGTTGATATATATATATATATATATATATTCGGAATGATCACACGCGCTTCGGGATCATCGGGTTATCTTCATCTCCCCTCGTATATATACACATCTCTTTCCCCATCGACCTCCGCAGCTCGCATCTCCCGCGCGCACGTATATTATATATTCTCTCCCTACTCTATATTTTCCCCTATTTCTCGGTCCCCTTCTTCCCAAGTGTGTTACTTCGGCCCTTGGCCCGGCAACGTCGTAGTCGTAGTCGCGAGAAAACCGGCGAAGCCAAGAACCAGATCGAGTAGGCGTACGTCCCGCTCTCACGTAGGTCGTGTAAGCTGTGCAAGAGTTTGCGAAAGGCGGGCTGCGGGCGACTCAGCGTTCTTCCGAGTGTGGGACGATGACACATGCCCGAAGCCCCAGATCTTTGTCCGTCCTTTGTCCCCGCACCGTTTCTTATCCTTCGGCAAAGCTCGACTGAATGGACACTGCGCCATCGTCGGTGCGTCGATTCATTTTCACGGAAAACGAACGAGCGAACGAGCAAACTTCAAAACGAAAAAAAATAAACAATTTCATCACCCGCAATATCGAGGGGAAATTGGAACGCTCCGCGTCATTCATATCGCGGATTCGTAAACCGTTTTTCCCCGTTACAAATCTTCGAGGGTTAGAAGCCGGTTACGAGCACGAACTAAAACAGTTCGCGCTCTATTCTCCCCGAACTCTTTAGCTTCCGGAAGATAAACTCCTATAAAAATCTAACCTCGACGCTTCGAGGGTCCACCCCTCGTTTCTGCATCCGGGGATGCAACCCCTCCGACGAGAGGAAGTAGTTTTCGTTCCTTCCCCGCAACTCTCTCTCTCTCTCTCTCTCTCCTTTTTCATTTTTCCTTTTTCCTTTTTATTTTTTCATCTCGTATATACCTCGTCGGCGAGCGACGTTCGCCATCCGATGGCCGCGGCGAACGCGGTGCGGGGCGTCGGGTGTAAAAAACGAAGGTAGCGACGGAGGTCGGAGTAGGTGGGGTCGGGGCGAGGGAAGAAGCGATGGGAAACGTGAGGGGACGGCCCCAGCCCCAGACGCTGACGCTCCGAAACCAGTAAAAGTTTAAGCCTTCCTCGTAACTCGTCGCCGGTTACGCTTCCGCGAGACTGATCATCTCCTGCAAACTGCCCGTGATCTTGCCTTTATGCGGCACTTACTCGGAGGCCCGGTTCGCGTACAACGGTACACCTCCAAGTTTCCCGGATTCGCCGGTTTCCCCTACCTCGGAACCGGCTGGATTCCTCAGCGTCTTCGGAACGCGGGCAACGGTTTTGATCCGATCGGGCGCTTGTTCCTTTCCGTCGCTACTCGGAGTTTGAAATTTTCGTAAACAAGTAGAACGAACGCTAGGTGTCCAAAGGGCTGGGGCGACGCGGGACTGGGTAATGAGATTTATACTCTGTACCAACTTTGACTCGCTAGGGGCCAAAGTGTCTTGTATATTTTTGTCTTGGCTCCGATGGCGCGACGCTTTCGCGTACATCTGTACGCGTTTAACGAAACGGGAGCTTTTACCGTTTTCGAAATACACCTCGACTTATAGGTGACACGCGGTCATTCGAAGGTATATCGAGCTTCCGCGACTCGCGTCACATTCGACGCGCCGTAGATCGTACGGTCCGTCCGAGTAGATTCGTGTGCACCTACGGAGGTGGAGTTACGCGTATACATCTATATAGGGTAACGAGCGACTTGACGCAACTAATTTTTTCTACCTCATTGGAATCTCCGAGTTGCTAAGTGAGAGCGCCCCGTAGTCGAGCATCAACGTCGCGGTGCCTGGTGCCTGTTAGGAATAAGCTCTTAATTCCTTGTAGGGTTCTTGACTCCCACTTCTACCCTCTTTCTCTCTCTCTCTCGCTCTCTCGCTCTCTCTCTCATGATCTCTCTCGGAGCTCGCCTCGGTCCTCACTCCTTAAACTCTCCTTCAGTGTTTTGCTCTTACACAAAAGCCGCCGTGGGCTGTATGCCTGTACAGCTGTACCCAGCGATAGCTACGAACGGAGCGACTTCGGGGCGAGGAATCGAAAAGCTCCCGTACCCCGATTCTCGCGCTTCTTCATCCGCCGTCGAACCTCGATGTTTTCGCCCTTGGAAATAACTCCGATCACCATCCAACATTTGCCATTATCCGGGGACGACTCGTACCCTCGTCAATCCTCGCAGCGCACCTGGCCGATCGAACTACCCTCCTTGTTCGGAACACGAGCGGCTCGTTTCCATCGCTAGTTCAATACCGTATCTTCTCTATAGAACGTAAGTAAGGCGAAGCGGAGTAGCGCGTGTATCGACCTTAGCTGTAGAGAGCGGTATTCGTAAGTGTGGTGGATGTGTGAGGGCGTTAGTCTGTGTGTCGGTAGATTCTCTGTGCTTTTGTATGTGCGTGGGTGTGAGTTGAGTAGACGCCAGTTGGGGCCGGAACGGGTAGGGTGAGGTGGGTGACGTTGGCAGGAGAACGACGACGAGACGCCGCAGAGGCGAAGGCGCGGTACGTACCGTACATACACAGGGAACGGGGCCCGGCGACTGTGCGAGTCGACTTCGGTCTCGTCGCGGTCTCCGAGAGAAACGAAAAAAGGAGAGAGAAAAAAAAACAAAAAAAAAAGATTCCCTCCCGGGGTGAAGGGCTGCGATAGGGGGGCGGGGGGGGGGGGAGGGGGGGGAGGAAACGGCGCGGAGAGAACCAAAGAGAAGAGAAGAGAAGAGAAGAGGAACGTTCCAGGGGGGGGGGGGGGGGGTGGAGGTGGGGGCGTGACAACCGTACCGAGTTGTGTTCCGGTTACCAGGGGCGTCGCGGTAGCGCGCGGCGAAGAAGGACTGAGGAGTACTGCCGCAGCGATTGCGGCAAGAATCTTCAGAGGCGAACCGTTAGAGCGCCCTCGGAGTTGCGGAGGAAAACTGCCGAGGTGGAACACGATTCCACGGGATGTACGCGTTGTGTGGAACCTTAGCGTGGACGTGTTTCGCACGGTATTTACGCAACCGAAACTCGCCACCTGACGATCCGCGGTCACCCGCGCGCCTTTTCCTAATAATCGCCGCGCTTCGCTGTAACGGAACCCTATCTCGATTCCATCGATCTCTCATAATCCATTAATCGGAGGATCGATCAACCGTCGGCTCGTAACGGAATCCCGCGAGTCTCTCTCCCGACGATATACGCGATACAACGGACTCGCGTGTAAAAGCTTGTATTCAAATCTGATCGCCATTTTTTCTACGGGATCCCGAGGACGATGCTAGGATGTTTTTCGAAAACGAAAGTTGCCAGAGTAGAACAATAAATGCGGGTAATTTTGTTCCGAAAGAAAAACAAAAAACAAAGGGACGCCATGGTACACACGGTTGGCATCGACGTTCGTCGAGATTTTCCGAAGAGGTTTTGCCAGCTGACGTGCAAGTTGAAGCCTCTTCACGAGGCGGTGAAGCGCGAACGACAGATAAGCTCGCGTAAAAATGAAAAATAATAAAAATCTACAAAATAATAATAACAACATAGAAAAAAAAGCGAACCTCTAGCGGGTTGCCACGTGTTCGCTGATACTGATAATCCGGGTATATCGCTCCGCTCTGTAATTGAACCGATCTCACCCAAAGCAATTACGAATCATATTCGTCGGCATCAGGGACTACGGCGATAGTGGATTCTCGAACGATCGGTCGGAGGTGATGAAGAAAAAATGAAGAACCGAGGGAAGATGCAGATTATAGCCGCGTAATTGAGTTATTAGCTGTAGAAAGTATACGTATATATGTACTCGAAACCGTCGGTGTTCGTAGTCCCCGGTATGGCTTGAGTTTCAGCAAAATCCGTACAATAGAAGAAATGGAAAGTCGGGAATTGGAGTTCGTCCAAAAAGGCGAGAAGAGGAAAACGGGAGCGGTCGTCGCGGAGGAGGACAGGCGGTGGGGAGTCGTCGAATACCTCGGGGAGATGCGGTGGGAGTATAGACATCGTGTGTTCAAGCGGGTGCGAAACAAATTGAACGGTTAGGAATGCGAAGAATGCATCGGCATCGGCTTAAACTATGTGCAGCCTTCGACCGTCGTTTTTCTAACGACGAACGTCACGACGATCCCGCGAACACCGGTATATATGAACGCGTAGTACATACGGGATTGTATACACCCCTATTTACACGTATACATAATACAAGTGTCTCCTCCGCCTCAACGGGGTACACCGAAGAAAGGGGGTGGACAATATCAGCTGATTGGCGAACAGCCAAGCTACTCTATCCGATTTCATTGCGATCCCTCCCTCCGTTCTCTTTTCTCATCCTCGTTCTCTCCGCTGTTCTTTCGCATTGCTAAATTATCATGTTGCTCGGTATGAAAATGATCGAAACCGTATCAGTTTGCGGCGATTCAACAGCCGGAGATTTTTCTCTCGCCACGAGGTGTCCCCGCTAATCGTCGCTCGTCAAGTTCCCGCAGTCAAAATCCTCCCCCGGTTCCGTTTCTTCTCTCCCCGCAGAAGCGGGGCAACGCTTATATAGGAATAGAAATGGTTTGAAAATTGTTAGAGACACGTCACGTGTGTTTTAACGACCCTTCTACCCCTATGCGAAAGGTTCAGTTTTGGACGCGGGGCGGACCCGAACGGAGCAGCGGACCGAACGTCGGTACAAAAGGCTTAATTGAAAAAACCCAGGGGAACAGACCGGCTACAAAAAGCGACCGAGAAGTACACGCCGGCAGCGAGGGTGCCAGAGATGAGAAAAAGGGTGAGGGAAAGAAAGGGGCGTCGTGTCTTGGTTGTCGCAAACGTGTTCAAGAAACATCGTGTCGAACGTGTATCTTCTCGCTACGCCTTACGCGATCATCACATTTATGTACACTCTATAGTTTTCCACCGTTCTTGGGATAAAAATTGCCCATCGCGCCTCGAGCATGAAAATATTTCAAACAGATATCCTTCCAGGATTCCTTTCGCCCATCTCATTACGTAACTCGACGCAAATATATATATAAGTATATATATAAATTGTGCACAGAGGCCATTATCTACCTTACAGTTAGTCCGCGCTTGAAAATTGTACGTGACGCCAGGTACGTAGTTATACGTATATCGCGTAGCTTACGTCGGTATGTGCGTACCTACTTCGGGTGGTGTTCGACGGCGGCATGTGTATATACGTGGAACGAACACGCGGTTTTACAGCCCCGGCAGATTGACACCACTCCTCCTCCGTATGTGTACCTACCGTTGTACCGGCACGAAAACAAAGGCATCGGATCGTCGGGGTAGATGGTACGCTCTGATTAAACCACGGGTCTCTCTAACAGTTCCTCCGTACGTGGTGTACAACATCAAGAGACTACTCCGGCAGTCTCGCGCCAATATATATATATACACACAACGTACCCACATCTGTAGGAGAGACCTACCTCGATCTAAGATGACGGTCTTCTTGCGGTGCGTCTACGTCATCGCCGAGTATAATATTCCCCGTCTCCTATTCTCATTCGTCGTCGTCGTTGCCTGACGCCGTGAGCCGCGAGCCGACCGGATTCTCGTGGAATAGCCAAGGGCGACCGAACTCGCGCGCTCTGTCCGGCTCTACGAGGAGTCGAAGAGGTATACGAGGGCCCCCGCATTCTGCGCCCCTCTGGGAAGGACCCCTCTCCCCAAAGGGGGGAACCGCGGAGGTGAAAAAAAAAAAAGAAAGAAACAATAGAAAAAAGTACGAGAGGTTGTTTTTTTGTGATCCTATTTTTCTTTTTGCAAAGGGGGGGTTCGGCTTCGGTCACCCCCTCCGCGACACGCTTGTCGAGGATTCTTTTTCCAACCCTCGAACGTAGGACGTCCAACGGTACATACACGCGGTGACGAGAAAGCCGATGCTCGTAAAGGGTCGTAATAATTCTTCGTTTATTAATCGCGAGGAAAGAGAGACCGGTTACCTATTTTCCTCTCTTTCGCCCGATCATAGCTGTGTTCAGGGCTCGGCTGGAGCCCCCGCTCTCTCGGATCGCCTTATCCAAGTTGGTTTTTGCGTTCGCTACGAGAAAACGAGATACATAGAACCCGGGGGAGAGGAACGAGTTTATCCGTTCGTTGGCCTGGTGCAACGACGTGTGTACCGAGGAACAGGAGGAACCCCGGGAACGGTGCGAGGAACGCGGGAGGCGGCGAGGGAGCGGCGAATAGGAGGAGGAAAGTGGGAGCTTGCACGGCGTAGAGAGAGAGAGAGAGAGAGAGAGAGAGAGAGAGGGGCCACATGTGTTCGCCACGTCTAGCGTCTTACGACCCCCCTCAGCCTCGTCCTCGTCCCAACGTTCTCCTCCGTAGCTCCCCCGAACCACCCCCCGATCTCTCGTCTCCTCTTCCCGCACCTCGAACGGGCGACGCGAAGTAACCTCGCGTTGCCCTCGCCTCGCCTCGCCTCGCCTCGCTCGCGCACACGCGCACTATCGTACACGTGACGGGCATAATGGACCGCGCGTCGGTTGCACACGGCAGAGAGGATCCAGTGAAACACGGACGGAGCGAACGTCGGACGGTTGGCCGGACGGACGAACGAACGAACGAACGTCCAGACGTGTATATACGGGCGAGCGGACGGACGAATGGGAGACTGTTACACCCAATTGTCCCTCGTTGCGAAGGGGTCAACTAAGGTAGTCGGGTAGCCAGATACGGCAGACACCACCATCGCCGTATCCAGAGCCCGCGTACAATACTCTGCGGGATCCTACATGTTCTCATGTACCCCGTGTTCCCAGAATAAAGGGACCTTTCGCGGCATAGCTGGGGTCGGCCGGGCATCGACTTCCCGGAAGTTGCCCGTGTGGGCGCCCCCTTGGACTGCCGTTGAGGCTGCTTTGATTTGGCGCCGCCCGCGGACCGCGATGTATATACATACATACATATACATCTACTTACGTACATATAAGATCTAAATAAGGAGAAAAGGTGGAAGGGTAAATTAAGATTACAACTCACGATATACAAGCGGAGAGAGAGTGACCTGCACTCGAAGACTCGAGGCGGCAACGTCCATCTCCATCGCCCTTCGTTGCGTCGAACCTTTTTTTTTTTTTTTCGTTCCTCTCTTCGTTCCTCTCTTCGTTTCTCGTTCCTTTTTTTTGTTTTCTCTCTCTCTTTCTCATCTCTTCTTGTGTTGCACACGTGTACGACCCTAGCCACCTATAGCGAGAATCGGGTTCCCAGATACTACAAAATCCCCTCTCCTTCTTTCGGCCCCGCTGCATCCCTTCGGCTATACCTCACCCTCGCCCTTGGTCCCTTGTGTCTCGGTAAAAAAAAAAAAAAGAATGAAAAAAGACCCCATGTGTTCGGTGGCGAGAGATTCTACCTACGGCACGATATGGTTTGGGGTCATGATTCGATCGAGGAGTCGAGAGATACGATCATTATGATAATGCTACCATAGATGTCGTATATACATATATATATATATATACATGTATATCGCTTGTTGACGTACGTAAGTTGGTATATAATGACAATATTTCATCGGTATAAATTAAACAACAACATCTGGGGTGTTATTATTAGATAATGCGTACACGCCGTTATCGCGACACGTTGGTACGTCCGTATAACATGCACCCCCGAAAAGAAACTGGGAATGAAACGAGACACAGTAAATAGGAGTTGGCAATATTGACGGTTCGTAATATGCGAGATAAAGTTAAAACGCTATTCTATACCTACTGGTGCTCCGTAAGGTCGGGTCAAAGTAAACTTGACTTTTAGACTCTGCCTGCTCCAGATGAAAACTTGGATCGGATTGTTCAACGAATCGATGACAATTATCCGCGAATAATATCGCGTTGCACGTTATGAGCATTGGAATATACCGGTTGGAGTACGTTTTACGGGTGCATTTTAAGTACCGTTAACCCAATTCCGATCAGCTATTCACGGGTTACGCGGACCGTGAATCATTCGAAAAGTATAACAATATATATTCGATTGGTATTTTCCGAAGAGCTGCACTGTCGAGGAGAATACCTTTGCGTGTACCTCTACTCCACACTGCACCGGTATACGGTTACAGGTACACTGTTTTTCAGCGACGCAACAGAAAAAAAAACAAAAAACAAATTGCACCGAACGCGTCGATGAATTCAACTCGCGGAAAATAACGTCGAAAATTTCCCTTCGACGGACATTTTAGCGTATCTACGTCGTACGGTCCGCGAGGCGTACCCGCGGTGATATGAGTCAGTGAAGGTTTCTCTCCCCCACAATCAGCGAGCAGGACGCTTGTTTGTCGGTGAGTCTGTAATCATTTCTTCGTTAAGAATCCAGTCAAAGCCGGAGCTAACAAATAAGCGACGCGAAGGCCGCTTCGTCCCCGACGCTGCGACGCGACGCGACGTACGCGTCCATCTCGATTTTCCCAAGATTGTTCGAACGAAATAATTTCGTGCTTTTTATCGTTCACCTACGAGGTGCAATAGAAAAAAAAGAGCGCGGTATTCGTATATGTTATTTTCACCGAAGCTACGGCCCCCGGGACTTTCCCCATCCTCGTTTATCGTCTCTCGTCGTCCCCTGCCGTAGCCGCAGGCGCTGATTGGCCGAGGAACGGTCAGCTACTGGAGGAGTTGAACTTTAACCCCAACAACTCGTTCGCCTTTATCGCCTCGATTGTTGTGTGTCGGTCCGCGCTGGTCCTCTCCGTCTCTTTCTCAGCTGTCTCGTCGTCTCCGTCTTCATCTCGCTCTTTTTCTCTCGTAAAGTTTATCTCTTTTTTTCTCCCTCTCTCTCTTCCTCTCTCTCACTTTTTCTCTCTCGGCGGCGTAGAGGAGACCGTGTAACGCCGCACCACCCCCTGCTTCAGCACCAGTACGTACAACGCGCGTCACGGTGGGAGCGGAATTCTTTGCTGAGCGACAAACAATTGCCGCCAAGTGGCTTAATTGCTGCCAACTAAACAAATGTTCTCCGTTTCTCCCCCTGGTGTCTCCCCTTACCACCTTCTTTTCTCCCGTAACCCCGTACAGCGATGCTTCGTGCTCGCCGCACCACCGCCACCGCACCTATACATACACTACTATTTAATTCCGTTTCCTAATTCACTTGACTTTTCCCTGATGTATTTTTCCCCCTTTTGTATACCACCCCGACGTCTTCTCTATTTCTCTCCTTTCTTTCGAATTCTTTTTCCAAAATCGTTATTCAAAGCATTAGCGCAGGTTACACCTCGACGACTCGCGGGATGTCGCGGTTGGGAGGTTTTTCCCCCCCGTCCGACGTCGTAGATCCGTACCAGAAATTTGACACTCCTCCGTCGCTTCGCCGCTTCCTTTTTTCGTTCGAATATCTATCGCGCGCACGACTGATAAAGAACGGGCGTAACGTTGTTGCGATCGAGGAAGCCAAGGATGAAGAGCGTCCGATTGTGTTACGGTGATTTGTAGGTGTGCGATGATGGGCCGGGGCTGCGGAGCGGTGCGCGGAACGGAACGCACGGAGCGCGTGTACCGAGAGATTCTCGCTTATCATGTGCCTTCCGGCGGACGTGGGGTTGCTGATGCCGCTGCCTCTCCTCGCTGCGTAGGTGAGAGTCGGAGTCGAGCGTCGAGCGTCGCTCGTTCCGTGCACATGAATTCTTATCGTGGTGACCAGGTCGCGCGCACACGGTTTACATGAACGTACGTTATGTTATAATGACGTCGGTAAAGTCTGGTCATTCAACGCCCTAAAGTCCAAAGAGCTGCCTGCAGCTGTGCAGGAGAAGCGCATTGTGGCGCGGCGGCGGCGGCGGCACTAGGCATTGGCGCGCGGCGGTACGTGAATATGAATTATAATTCCTTCGGGCGATGTGCTGGCTGTACAATGCGAGCGCGTGCACGTTTGTGCGTCTGCGATAAATCATTCGTACCTACGGTACGCGTATCAGTGCGCCGGCGAATGGCGTAACGTGTAGCGGAATTAAGAGGTGAAGAAAAATTGTAGAACGGGGAAACGCGCGCTGCCCAGGTAAAAAGTCATTGGCGGCGCAGCGTTGCTACACGTCGTTTTCACTGACCTACGATTAGGCGCTTCATAGATCTATAAGCGCGTGTACGAAAAAAGTTTAAGACGCGATACAATTCGGTCGGGTTCGAAATATTCCATTAGGCTAATTACAGAACTTTGCTCACGGCGCCATTAGCGTAATTACTTTGTTATAGGAGGCAGCGTTGATACAACACCGAGAATATATCACGTGATATTAAATTCTGGGGTGAGGAGTAAAAGAAAAGAAAAAAAAAAAAACCAAGCGTTGCAAGAAAAATAAAATATGAAAAAGGATGAAAAATTCTTCGAATAACATTTTCTACCGGCGCGACGACGCGCGGGCTCGGTCTCGATAACGGATTTCGCAGCGAAGGGGGTTTCGCAACTGCAACGACGACGGTGCCGATGACGGGGGGATGTCGCGTTCATCCCGAGCTGGTTAAATTTCATTCTGTGTACACGTATACCCCTGGGTAGGGAATTCACCCAATAAATTCCACCGGTTATTAAACAGATTCTGAGTTTTCTCCGCACTGCTTGCGATGGCTTGTTCAAGATCGCGAATACACCGCCGGCTTTATCGTAAGGGACGACGTAAAACGATAAAAGCGGAACACCGACGAATTCTCATCCCTCCGTGAAAAAACGTCGAATTTTAAGCGAGCGAGAGGTATATTTTTTACAAAATCAAATTCTATTTTTCAAACTCTGCCGAAATAATGTAATATCGATTTACTGACCACGGCGTGCAGCGAGTCGGTAATATTAGGTGTATGTAACGTACGTCGTGTACACGTAGGAGCGTTAACGTTCACGTTATTACGTGTATATCCTCGTACCTACGTTATACACAAACCCATCGGAGTACCAGTCGACCTTCTCGGGTTGCAACACGAGACCTGACACAGATACAAAACTGCGCCCGTCCGCCGTGAGACCGCAACTTACGCGCTCACGTTATGAAACCATCTGGTTCCAGTCATTCGTTCGAACGAGACACCCGTTACTCGTTACATACCTACCCGTCCGACTCCTCGACGATTGATAGAAACGAAGTTAATCGCAGTTTCTTGCCCGTCGATTTCATTTTTCCCCCCCCCTTTTTTTTTTTTTTTTCTCCTCTCGTTCTCATCTCTACCGATCGACGGTCATTACTCACCACCGAAGTATACCGGAGATAGACGGTTGAACGCTAAGAAGTAAAAAGGACGCTCGCGAGTCATTCGATCATCAACCTCCTCAAAGCTCGTCGATACGAAATTCGATCGATGTTTCGTCGCAGTTTTTTAATGAAATTTTCATTTTTCTGCTTGCAGGAGAATATTTCCACCCCAGAGCCATCGGACATCTCCGAGGATGACCATTACTCGAGTGAGTAAATATTTGAGTCGCTTTTTCCACCGGCGGTGAGGTACTTAGAATTAATATTTTAAGGTGGCTTTGCATTTTCATAGGTACATATATATATATATATATATGTACATATGTATACGTGTATATCGCAACGCGTAACCGCTTAAACATGTACGATCATACGGCTCTCGAGCTCCGAACAGTCTCGCGGTTGTTCGACATCGTATGTCGTTAATTTTATTATTTTTCTTTAATTCTTATATTCCTGCGATCGCCGTTTGACTGACTTGCGGTCGGTTTATATACTCTATGAAATTATCATCGGTCGCAACCTGTCACTCATTTTATCACCCTCAGTATATTAATCCTTTGCTCACAATTATATTTTACACACTCGCACACGCGGCATGACCGGTCATCATCGTTCATCACACATGAAAACTCGAACAATAAAATACCGTATCGATTGTCTCCGCAGCTTCATTCATTCACTCATATATCCTCTATTAACGATCCAACGCTGCTCAATTCATCGAATGAATTTTCATTAGTAAAAATCAGAGACCCGTTTAATTCAATTCAACGCCTTTTTTAAACGCCCGTCCTGCAGTACACGTTATGACACGAGGTCGTATTACGTCGTTGGATACGGTGAATGATTTCGGACCTCGCAGGTGCCGCAATGATTTTGCAAAATCTCAAAACAATTAACTTCATCGAATCCGCGCGGATGCGAGATGAAAAAGTGATGAAAAATAGTCGAGATATAGTTTTGGCTAAATATTTTTGATCGACAACCGCGAGAAACAGCAAACGATTAAAATCTGCCTGCAGAATTTCAATGAGCTTGCCTGCATCCAAAAAAAAAAAAAAAAAAAATTATCGAAAAAGCTTAAAGTACAAATCGTAAAATTAGTTTAACCGTAAGTTGGTAACGCTCGGAATTATCTCCAACTGGAAGTCTTTACTCGTACGAAATTTTACTACACATTCCATCACAGCGCCGTACAGTTCAGTCATCGGCGATTTAAAATTTAAACCCGATTAAACCTCATCGATAATTTTCGAAGCGAACGTCGCTCTCTATAATTCGATCGGATTCGATTCGATTCACTTTATTCGTAATTTTTAGCACAGTTTAATAAAGTATTTTCCGAATCAATATATGACCTTTGAATTTCTCATGCGAACGAACGAAGTGCTTTCACAAGTTTCCTCCTTACTTATGCATGCTAATAAAGTTGTGTTAACATATATATATATGATCGTACGAGCAAGGACTTCCCATTATTGTGATTGGGGTTAGATCGTAAACTTTTTGTGAACACATTGGAAGCAAAAAGACAGATGATGATAAAAAAAAAAAAACAAAAAAAAAAAACAAAAAAGGAAAAAGGAAAAAAACCAATTGGCACTTTTAATTTCGGCAGGCGCGCTCATGAAAGACGCGGACAAGCTGAAGCTGATGCTGCTCGCGTGGAATTATAATCTCCAACAACAGGCGCAGGCACAGGCACAGGCGGCAACGGCTGCTCTCTCGCCAAATAATTCTTCAACAACGACTGCCTCGACAATTGGCTGTCCCACAACAGTCACCAGCCAATCGGTCATATCCACGGCAAACAACACGATTAACAACTCCACACTTACAGGTAACACGCATTAATTCTCCGGCAATCGTTTTAATTTGTTCGCTAATAGAAGAAGAAGAAGAAAAAAAATCAATCAATAAAATCAATCAATAAATGAAAGTGAATCGTGCTTTTCTTTGGTTTTTTTTTTTTTGTTTCTTCTCTCTCATTTCATTCACTAAACCACAATGTCACCTGCGTTGTTCGCCCGACTCCCCCGTACAACCCCCGTTCGATGAGTTTATCGTTTCATTTTTCCCCCTTCCCTTTTCATTTGACTTTTATTTCGCATAATTTCTCTGGCGAGGAAATCGTTAAGGGTCCGCAGATTTCAGGGGTCTCAGGTTTATAGCACCAAGTTTGCATCCGCGCTGCGTAGGTAACAAGAGTTTCAGCGTACATAGCTATACCGTTTAATGCCACTCGTCACGAACTTGGCGCATGTGTCTTTTTTTTTCTCCCTCCGTCTCTTATTTTTCTTTCTTCTACTCATTCGTTCTATTCCAGCGGTCTCTGCGCGTCCCTTCGTCCTTCCATCCCGCTTCGCTTTTTAACTCCCTACTAGATCGTGCGATGCGGAAAAGTCAGATCGTGCGGTTGATGCGTTAAAGTTACTTCGCGAGGAACGGGGGGCCGACGGAAGGGCAGGGCAGGGGGGAAGCGGAGGGGGAGGAAAAGCACCCATGCGAACGTAGCTCGACGTTCGGGATATCATGCGAACGGTACTTCTCGACGCGTTGGGTTGCGACTTTGAGTGAAGAAAAAATAAAGTAAAAAAAAAAAAAGAAAAAGAAAAAGAAAAAAAAAAATAGCAGCAGCCATCCTACGAAGTCGGGAGGAGGAGAGAAATGTGAGTCACGGACGCGAACAGATTCGACGCACCTTCGAAAGCTACGCCGGTAAAACCATCGGATGAATTGTCAGCTGTGACCCAGCAGTCATTCGTTTGCCCCCTCGCTCGTTTCATGCATTATGTATCTCGACGTTCCTCGGGTGTATCGTATCGGTGTAGGTATCACGTATCCATCATGTACGCTCAGACGCCAAGTGGTGGAATGAAATCACACCGACCTGTGTAACGGCCGTTTCGCGAGCCTCCGGCTTTTGCGGTCTACCCGCGACCCGACGTTTCCTCCTCCTCTTCTTCTTCTTCTTCTTCTTCTTTTTTTTTTTTTGTTTTTTTCACGCACACATCTCCGCTAAATTACGAACTAACTTATAACCGAGCTCCGTACGATTAGCCGCGTACGCGTCACCTGTTCGTTTTAAACGATCTCTTGCGTTCTTCTCCGTTTCGACGAACGGATAGACGTAGAGACTCGAATCAGACGATACTCGCGTCCGTGAAATTAATCCCTACGATATCGCCGCTATTGCATTACATACACGACAATGGAGGCGCGTGTAACTACTGTGGAATTTGTATTCGAAGCGAACGAGACGAAATACATAGCTATCCGGAGATGAAGACATCGGGTAGCCGCCTTTTTGTACCGTACGTATTGCAGTCTCGCGAGGTGCGGGTGATCGAGGGGGGGGAGGGAGGGAGGGAGGGGTTGTATCGTGTTGCGTGCATCATTTCAGGTCGAGCTTGCCCCCGCTGAGAGAGAGCGAGAGAAAGAGATGATCGCGGGGACTGGAATTGGCACAACCGGCTTTTCTAGCCGGCTTCGCTGTGTTCTTTAGCTTTGGAACGGAGCACCGTCCGGTCCCGGTCCTCTTTGCGCTCGCCCACCGCGCGCAACGGCACCGTGATTACCCGGCCGCCGCCACGTAGCGCATCGGGACGTCGCTGACGTACAGCTGGATATTCGACGTTCGGAAACAACATCGTCGCGTTCGCGTATCAACTCCCACCGTAGTCGTGTCGTACGTAGGCAGTAGTTATTGCGAGCGATCGAATTTCAACGTTTTCGAAACGTCGCTCGTACCACGACGTTTTCCACTCGCAACTTTCGTTCGGCTACACCCGCGGTAGAGATAGAGCAGATATACGCGCTACCGGTGGTGCGATAACTTTTGCGGGAACCGCCGTTAATTAAGCTTAGCTCCCGCTAACTGAGCTGATCCCGCGTAAGGTAGAGGGGACCGTCCGCACGCCGCGGAAGAGTCGCTCGCGCTAGTTGGGAATTATCCTCGCGGCCGCTTTTACGGAGAACGGGGGAATTTTACGCGGCCGCGCGTGTATATCGGCGGGATGGCTCTGCGTGCCGAGCCGTTATCGAGACAAAGTTACGCAAACAAGAATATTAGCCTTGGTAGTCGGCGCCGCGTCGCGCGAATTTGCGATCCTCTTGGAACAGGTTATTCCTGTGCACATCCCGCGTCGGAGCCCCCGCCGAGGAGAATCTCGTTCGTACCGCACATAGTTTTTTCTCCGTTTCATTTTCTTTTTATTTTTTTCTGTTTTTTTTATTTGCTGTTTTTTTTTGCCTCGTTTTTATCCTCCGACTCTCCTTCTTTTTTTCATCTACCGACGCGTTAACGGAACGCGGGTCCCCTCGCTCCCCCAAGAGGCGAAGCGAGGCGAAACGAGGAACGAAGTAGGCGACCGGGCAGGTATCCTCGTTAGGGTCCCTCGCGGCCATCTCCCCCATCTCCTCTCTACGTTCTCCTTACCGCGGTAGATCCCTCGTCCTGTTTTGCGCAGATATTTCTCCGCTCTATCCCCCATCGGCGACTGCGAGCCTCTAGCGGTCCGGATAATACGACCGCGCAGCTCTCTCGTTCGTCCTGGTAGAAGTAGAAGGACCGAACGACTTGAGTTTCAGAAGGGGAAAGAGGCTCGCCTCCCCCTGGGCTCTCGGCGCTGCCACACAGCTACGGGGATCAGGCTACGCGAGTTCCTCATTAATTTGATGGGAAACCCGTCCGCTGGAGATACATTGCGCAGGGAGGAATACGGAAATAACCTGAAGCTCCGCGCGCTGGATCTCTCACCGTCTTGTTTCCTCTCTCTCGATATTTCTCTTTCCCTCCTTTCTTTCGCCGCTACACCCAGCTTCTCTTCGACTCCGGTTTACGTATGGTAGAGCCAAGAAGTGCGTTCGAGCGATTATATTTTCACCAGTCGACGTGCGATTACACGTCTTTATACGCCCGCGATATCATATTCGTTCGAATTATGTCCAATTAGCGGGCTAGATTTTGTCGGAAAACAGAAATTATCCGTCGCTGTACGATTCGGGCGAACAAGTTCTTTGAAATTTTCATTTGCCTCGGGAACCTGCGTCGTCCGCTTCGTTGCGGGGATGCAATCTTGACCCGGCTGGTTTTACGATCGTTGAAATGTGTAGGAAGACCGAGCCGCGGCGTGACGAGAATAGGAGGGCTAGGATAGGATAGGATGGTGAAAGGGCACCGGGAGGGGTCGACTCGGTTGCGAAACGATCCGATCCGTAGAGATCGCCGCAGCAATCCTCCTCCGAGCGTGTGCTACGACTCGCTTCGAACTCTCGGGTGACTCCTAAGCGCCGACTGTTCCTTAATCAATTGCGTCACGCAAGGCAATCGACCATTAAGATTGTTGTTATTATCACGTGTATAAATATCTGCCACGCGTGGCCGCGCAATCGTCGGCCGTGTGCGACGGTGCGTTGGCGTCGTCTCGCCGTCGATCCGGGTGCAACTCTAAGGGACTTCGGTCGCCGGATGATAGAGAAAAAAAAAAACAACAGGCGATTCGGCCGAAAAACTTCGTCTTTTGGTCGGTTGGCTCGGCTTGATCCAGAGACGGAGTTATCGAGTCAAAGAAAAATCTCGAGATCTCTCGGTTGATTTGCGGATGAAAAATAAATTTTCGAAAATCACTCGAGAGTTTTAATAGCGGTACAGAGTTTCCCACGACGTAATGCAGCGAATCTGTAAAAGGCTCCGTTCGCCAGAGGTCGTACCACGCGACACACATCAATGCAACGTATTGAAATATCGAATAAAATGAAATAAATAACAACAAATCCGACCTTCGATTCGCAATGGCACCGGTTTGTCGTCGTACCGATTGCAACTGGTGAACACGTGCAAATATTGCAGAAATCGATTCGCCTGACCTAAGCATCGGAACAGTTGGTCTAACTTTGTCGCAATCCTGACCGTGGTATTCAACGTTTGTTTCCAGATTCGCGAAACGGCGGATGCAGCGAGCTCGGAGAACTGGGCTCGGGGAACGTACCGAGCCTGGGATCGGTCGCCGGTGTCGGTAGCGAGGACATGGCCTCTCTCTGGGCATCTTACGCGATGGGTCTCAAGAAGACACCGCCGCCAGCCCCGTCCGCGACTCCGTCACGCATGGATCGTGACCGGGAATCGAGTCCAGCTGGCGGCGAGGGTACCGGAAGCGCTCACGACGAAACGAGCAGCAGTGGAAACAAAGAGGATGAGGACGACGACGACGAAGATGCCGACGAGAGGTTGGACCCCAGACACCACGATCCGGAACGTCTCAAAGCGTTCAACGTGAGTATAATACGAAGCGCATAAATTCTCGATGCGAAAGAGTGTAGGTGCGGTCTACGTGCACCTATGAGACGGTTCGCCGTTCTCCAGAATAGTGTCGGAGCCCCCGTATACGGCCCTGCGTCGCGCATTGGGTCACCGTTTTGCCCGGGGGAAGTCCTTCGGCGCTGTCCCCTTTTAATAAATTTCAGTATAATTCATGTCCCGAGTTAATCCGTCGCGAGGGACGTTGACGCAAGTCGCAGGGCCGCGTACCTCGCCGGACTCTACGATCCGAGGACGAGAGACTCCGCGCAGAAACGCTTCGGAGAACGTATATTTTTACCGTATCTTTTTCCTCTTTTTTTTTTTTTTGTTTTCCATCTTTTTTATTCCTCACTCTCCCCCCTCTCCCGTATCGCGTTCGTCGTTCGTAACGGCTGCTTCTTAATTAATTACAATTAGTTTAATAGACCCCTTATGCCAACCTCCGCCCCCCCCCCCCCCCCTCCCCCGCCCCTGCCCCGTTTTGCTTTCCTTTTCTCTTCTCCCTCTCCCTCTCTCTCTCTCTTTCTCCTTCGCCTCTTCTCCCTCCTGTCTGCTTAATTCTTAATTCCTTAAGCACCGTGCAGGCTAACTTCCACTTGTTCATCGTTGCTTTATTCTTCTCCTGGCAGATGTTCGTGCGACTCTTTGTCGACGAGAACCTGGACCGCATCGTGCCGATATCCAAGCAACCGAAGGAAAAAATTCAGGCCATAATTGACAGCTGCACCAGACAATTTCCCGAATTCGCTGAGAGAGCGCGCAAGAGGATCAGGACGTACCTGAAAAGCTGTAGGCGCAACAAACGCGGGCGGGAGGGTGCGCCCTGGGACGCGGTGAGTCCTTTTAAATTTCCCCCTTAACCTTTTACAGCATATTAATTTTCATCTCCGAGTGTCATCGCGCCGCGGGGGGTATTCAGACCCTTCGATTCTTTTCGTCGCGCAACGCGTTTAACTTCGTAATAGTCCCCAACAGATTTTTTTCTCTCTCCCTTTATTCTTCTTCTTCTTCTTCTTCTTCTTCTTCCTCCTCTTGTTCGCGCCCCTCTTCCCAACCCCCACCCCGTACTAGTTCGGCCACTCGATATTTTCTCCTCTCACGATTCCCTCCTCCCTTCTTCGACTATAGCGATGTTCACAACTGCCGCGGTATAAAGTTGGTCAAGTGCAACGCAAGAGCATCCGCATGTCGAGGTGTCGTTCGTTCGATTCTTTGCATCTATACCGATAGTGTAACATACGTATGCGTGTATTTTACCACGTGGCGTAACGCCTCCTACCGCCGCGTGTCCGGCTGTACGTACGAACGACGTTACGGTTCTTTAACCGAGAACCGACATCAGTCGCTCGTTTTACTCATAATTAATTAGCATAGTTTGAAGATTGTTTATTCAAATCGTAGGCTCGGCCGACACCAGCGCATCTGACTTCGGTCCAGGCGGAACAAATCTTGGCTACCGCCTGCGAGAACGAGAGCGACAACGCAAAGCGGATGAGAGTCGGATTGGAGCCAGTTTCTCAACCCATGCCAACGCTGCCCGCAGCAACGGTAAGTCCACAAACGTTACGCGCTCCACGGTAGCGCCGCGGAATTATTATATATACCTACCGCATCAACGCCCATCAATTTCCGGGTCGTTTGCTAATTGGGTAGATTTCAACTACCAGATTAGAAATGACGAACGCCCTTCGGATACGAATCTACCGAACAATTTGTCGGCCGTTAACCGTACGCCGGTAAAATAATACTTTCGGACGTATCGACGAAGTAGAGAGATTCCTCCCAACCCCTCCGCCTTCGAACGGATCCAACGAATAAAGAGAAAAATTAGTATCAAGGTTGAATTGCGGAACGATCGATTCACCGACACCAACAAGTGGTAAGATAACCGAGTCAAAGATATCGACGCGAGAGAAAGAGAGGATGTCGATCAGGGGTGCTAAATTTCTAGAAAAAACACTTCGATTGTCTTCCCAGAAGCCAATAACCCAAAGCCGGCTAATCTCGTTAATTGATTAAAAAAACACGGGGATGGGACGTCCCCGGCAGCTTGGCAAATGCGGGGGGGTCGCTGTGACGAGAATTAACGGAGCGGGGTGAGGTTAACGAGCTAGATATCGTCGGACGTAAGTGGCGCGCATATTACGCGATATACCGAGCAGAAAGTTCTTTTCAACTCGTTTCGAGTGAAAAATGTGCGTACATAAATCGGGAGTAAGTTAGCTAGGATTGATAATAGGTAGTGGACGAGTTACAGCGATAACCCTGAGGTCGCCGCACCTCTCTTACCGTTAAAGCTTCGTCCACATCGAAACTACCAGTTTTACTTGTTCAAAACTCGCTTCTCGGCACGTGCCAAACGTATCTCGACCGTTTGCTATCATGCGCGTCTTTCTTCTCTCGCAATGAGATAAGAATTATTATAATTAACGAGTCTCGGGTACAGCCTCGACCGTACATAATAATATGTAAGCTCGCTCGTACGTAATCGAGACGAGCTTTGCGGTAGGTGGAGGAGGCGGCACATCCACCCGTATATCGCGGATTAACGTACGCGCCGTTCGATTATGCGGACGCGATGACAATCGACGATTTTCCCGCGTCGGCCTTCGATCGCGGAAGTCCAATTTTCGTGGCGAAACATCATTTTTCGTACTCGTGTACGTCGGTAGCGGTGGCGATCGTCGAAGTATAGACGCGTTTCACCCTAGACCGGGAGCGGAGCTATCTACTTTGAAAATCCCTCTGAGAAGGCCGCGATAACCCGGCTGACCCAAACGTAACCCATTAAAAAGATCTCCCTACGCAGTCGAAGCGGCTATCTCCCGTGGCACCTATATAATTGACGTCAACACACACTGCCTGCCTTTCATAAAAACACCTCCTTGCATCCGCTCCAAGATTTTATCCCCCCACTTACCACCCGCACTCCTCCGGCCTCCCCCTTGTCCTCCGCTCTCCCCTGTCTCCCTGGATCCTCTTTTTCCCCCCTACGGTCTGCTCTGAATTCTCGATAGTCTTACTCACGCTTCGGCTCTACACGGTTACACATCTGGTACCGCGCCGGCGGCGAAGCGCTAAAATAAAAACAACAAAACAAAAAGGAAACAACAAAAAGCAAAACAAAAATCCCCTCCCCGAAAGCGAGAAAACAAAAAAGAAAAAAGAAAAAGGAGGGAAAAAATAAAAAACAAAAAAAAAAAACAAAAAAAAAATTAAACTAGGAAAGAAAAAACAGGCAAACTTCAGCCGCTCTTGCTTCGGGTCTCTTCTGTATCTACGGTGCTCGTCTTCGTCCTCATCGTCGTCGCGACGCCTTGAGCGTTTTGTCGCCTTACGACGTCCGCGTCGGCTTCGCGCTTGCGGGAACAACTGATATTACACGTTGTTCTATTCCTCTTTTTTTATCATTCAACCTCCATAATTCACGGGGTACGAGAAACTAAGGATTATAACAATCGCGATTTTCAAACGTGCTGCGGAGTTTAATTATTTCGAACGATGGACAAGTGATCGATAAACTGTCGTATATGTATATTTCTTTTATATGAGAAATTTCAGTGAACGATACGGGAGTTTTAGTTTGTTTTTTGGTATACCCAAGCGTGTTCGCGGTGTCATTTCGTACACACGATTCAACATGAGAAAGAAGAATCTCAGGGTAATTCACAAGCAAGTCTACGAACATGCGCAGATTCAACAGGTACCTCATCACACTCTCTTAAAGCGTCTTAATTATATATTATCAAATATTATTATCACCGTTGTTTTATTTCTTATTATTCATTTCAACCGTTTCATCGTCCCACCTGTATCAAATACTAACTCTGCGCGCATGCACGTGCTCCGCAAAACTTCCATAATACAATATTATACGTGGACACACAGCGACCAGAGTCGCAAACACGAACTGATAATTATCATTTATAGGCAGAAAACGAACGCGTCGAATTATAACTGGTTACAGTTGTTTTTTCGTTCGAACGAGCGCTAGAATGTAACCAATTGAACCGAATGCGAATAAAAATCTGATACGGTTGGTCCTGGCGCCGAAAGTGTCGGGCGAGCTTTGCATCGCCGATTGATAACGGATTGCTCACAGAGCTTTTTTTTTCGTTCGGTGTTGGCCTCGTTAGGAATATATTAGGTGGCGTTGGTACTCGACGAAAATGATTAGATCCGTTCGGCGTAGGAATTAAGAAAGAAAACTCGTATATTGCGTTGTTTTCACTGGATACAACATTTTTCAAGTTTTTTCTCTTATCCTTAATTTCATGGTCGCGCTTTTGTTTTTACTTTTTGAATATTTTTCGAAAGTCTAAATCGTGTCAAGCTAATCGTTGTACGTGTACACGGTTGCGCGAACACGTGCTGGATAGATTAAAGTTCTGACTCCGGAAAATATTTTCTATCTACCAGGCGAGATGATGACTTACGTAGGGGAGGGGACGGGGCGGGGGGGTTTCACGTGTAAAATCTAGTCACACCATGTGCTGATGTGGATGTGTTTCGCGTAAGCGTGTGTAGCTGAGAGACGTATAGGAACCTTCCGAGAATTTCATTTACCCGCCATCATAAATACCCCCCGACTGACCTTTTTATAATCGCGTGTTTCAGCAAACGGACGTACGCGCCAGTCTGGACCATTTTTCGAGCACGCCCGTCAAGTCGCTACCAGGAAAACGAGAAGACACGCCACCTGCACCGTTGACGTCCTTGGCGCCATTGACGAGTCTAGCCAACCTACCGAACAGCACCATCGCTTCGACACCGTTGTCTCTTACCCCGGCATCGAAGCTACTTACACCTACCGACAACAAGGGGCTCATGAGGTGAGTTTCCGAGGCGATCTTATTTTTTTCTCTCTTTTCGCGTCGAATGTCGTCGCGCGAAACGACGGAGACGATGATCACCGGGAAATCGGAAAAATTCGTCACGTCTGATCATTGATTACGATTTTCAGCCAAGCAACGATAGTCAGTTCGTCGGTGGTGAACGGAGTAGCCAGTGGAGGAGCTCCTACGGCTATGTACAGGCCAAATTTCAGTCAGGCCTTCCAACGCGCGGGGCCAACAACGGTCCCACCAACCCTCTCCGCCGGTCTATACCCTACGCAGAGTTTCACCTCCGGGCTGCTCAGCAACGGTACACAAAGTAATACTGATTATTGGTGTCTTTTTTCTTATAGAATTTAATTGGCATTCATTAATTTCGTTTTTCTATTTTTTTCTCTTCTTGTTGTCTATCAATATTACCTTTGTTCCGATTCGATAGTAAAAAATTAAATTTTGCATCCAGTCATCATTCTTTCAATTTTTGTGTTGAAAATCGCACGATTTTTGAGTTTGGTTCGATATACTTCGTACCACGCCCGAACCTCCTTCAATTGTGATGTTCACCTCGATAAGAACTGTACACGCTGTTTTACGCTGTACGTCGGTCTAATCAGGATTTTTTATTTTCTATTTTCAGGGCCGACAGATCTGAGTATGAAGAACACGAAACCCTTGCTTAGTCACAAATTGAACGCGACGGAAATGACGGCGGTGAGACAGCTGATAACTGGATATCGAGAATCAGCCGCCTTTCTTCTAAGATCTGCGGATGAATTGGAACAACTTTTGCTCCAGCAGCCGTAGAACTATACGATCTATACAGCGTCGATGCGACAGCTAGGTTTTTTGTCACAACAACCCTAATTATTATTAAACCGAAACCACAGCAGCTACCGCTGTGTGCTACGCGGCAGCTGGAGGAAAACACAGAAAACAAAAAACATTGAGTTAGCGGTGATAAACTTTGATCGTGAAAACTTCCTCTGGAATTTATTTCATGGGGTGCAGGCTGACGTTTTCGCACAATCGCGTAGCCTCGGATTTAACGATTACGATCAGCGGAATTGCGACGGATAAAATCCGAAAATATTGTTGAAAAATTCGCCGATGATTGTGCGTTATACCGATCGCAGCCAAACGAATAACAAACAAAAGCACGTGACACGATCGACCATCCCCTCAATTATCGCTTGCGCCCTCGAAGAACGGACACTTTATTACTAGAACGTGAGAAACTAATGTAATACCTAATATCTATCTCATTTTCATTTCGTTTCTCGTTTGTCAACAATTTCATTAACAACTCTCGAATGATTCCATATTCAACGAGTTATTCTACAGATGAATAACGTAACGAACGAGTTGAAGCCGAAAATGAGACGTTGAATTAAGCTCTCAGAGTCCCAAACCAGTCGGTAAAATATATTATTTTCAACTATTAGCCACCCCTCGATAGAGGTGGTTGTTGAAACACGAATCTCATCGATCTCAGAACAATACGCGACGTTCATTTTCACAAATTTATACGCATCGGGCGCCGTTACGGTGGCCGTCCTCACAAAACCTCTTCGAATTATCGTTTCGCGTCGAGGGCAGAGGGCATCTGCGGTCAAGTTGGAAACGGTCACGTCGATGTACGCGAAGTGACTAAACTGAGTATAAGGATTGAAACCATTGTTGGTGAGGTTTGTGAATAGCATCCCGCTAAAATATGATTGTGTTATCGACCAAAACTGCCCCCTGTGCTCTTCGCGGTTGGCAACCAGAACTCTTTGAATGCACATGCCTAATACGTTCGCGATAAACAAAATAAAAAATATAAAATAATTATGAGAATTTGTCTGCATCGAGAAGAGTTTTTTAGAATATAATTATTATTATATTGTTGTAAATTTGTTTACATGCATATAGCGTCTAAGGAATTATTATTATTATTATATAACGACGATTTACTAAAACAAATTTAAAAGAAAAAAAAAATATATATATATATATATATGCATATATATATAAACCTAAAAAGAAAAGAGTTCCGCGTAAGCTATAGGAGTTATAATATTGCAAATGATATTATTGAAATATATTATATAGTATGAAATCGCAAGAATTATTGATGAATTACTAATGATTTATTATTATTAAAATTACTATTATTACGATTATTATGATTATTATGATTACTATTATTATTATTATCATTAACAATTGATTAAGAAAACTTTAAAAAACAGGGTGTATATAAAAAAAAAAAAAAAAGAAAAAAGAATTATGAATATTTACTTAATTAATAAGTTAAGAAAGATAAATCATACAAAATTATTAAGGTTCGAAAGTACTAGTATTTTTCAAACGAGTCTAAAAAGTTATACGATCGGCACAAAACATTGAACGAACTAATAATATAGATATACAAAACGAGTAAGAAAATAAAAATAAAATAAAATAAATTAAAACAATAATCGATTTTCTCAACGGTGTCGCGAAGATCGAGAAAATCTGTTTTAAGTACAAATTCTTATCGATAATTACAGCTGGGCTCGCGCTAATAAAATCGCGAGATAAAATTCAAAGAGTCGAGAAAAAAAATGACAAATAATTGATAACGACGGCTTGAAAAAGAAATAACGAAAACTGGATCTCCGCGACGCAATGGATATCTCATCCATGTCTTTCAGTTACGTGTGTATATCGTACACATATATTTGCAAAAAGAAATAACACATAATATGTGTGTGAAATAGCGCTATGCGTAAATTACGCACCGGGCGCGATAATAGTACATAAAAAGAAAAGAAAGATGTTAAAAAGAAATATGAAAAATACAAGCTGCAGGCTAAAATAACGTAATATTTCAAGTTTAAAAGAACTCCAATGTTTTTGAGTCACATTGTATATAGCGTAAATTACTGTATGATAAGGTAGAATATTATTTTATAGATTTCGCAGTGGCACAATGTGTAAACTGCACCGTCTTGGCGTGACAAAATGCTGCTACCATTGTTAGAAACTAGACTCGATTGCTCGATAAAACATAATTCGGGAATACATACTTGCGATGCGTGATAGATTACGAGGTGGTAGCATTGTGTCATGATTTGATCGTGTAGGGTCTCCAATGTAGCATCACCAAGTTACCAAAGAATACTAATATATAGAGTAGATCGTCAAGTGGCACAGTACAGCATCACGAATCTTTAGATTGATCGGATTCCTGACGATTTTGACACGTGAGAAAAAAAGCTAAGTTTATTATTTACGTTTCTCTCGTAAACGTAATGACGATAAATGGTGCTCCCACAGATAAAAAAGGTATGAAATAAAATATAGAAACCCATGCTCCCGCGTATCGGGCAATCACCCCTTGCTGTCCCACTTGCAATATATATAAAAAAAAAGAATTCAAACAAATACGAAGGAACAAAACAAAAGTAAAATTAACATCGACCTACACTGGGATTCGTTTCATAAAAATGTACATTAGTTTTAAATGTCGTTTTGTAAATAAGTTATATCTTAAAGTATATTGAATTAATAATTAAGTTGCTTATGAAATGATGATAAGAAAAAAAAATACATATAAATATATATACACATATATATTTAAAATAATGAAAATTAATTGGCCACGGAGAACGTACATTCCATCTCGGAAAGGAAAGACAATATTTCCAAAAAAAAAGTAAAAAAAAAAAAAAAATGATAAATATTTGAAAAATAACTTTTGTTTCGTTTTGAGGCATTCAAAGAGTAAAATTTTTATTTTGTTGTTTGTTTTTCGATGAAAAAAAGAAATCAGAATTTTTTTTAAACATACCTGAGGACCGAATCGTTTTCATGCATCGATGCATCGCCGGAACTTGTTTCGTTGATTATGTCTCCATCTTCCGACTCTCATCACCTGCGAAAAAAATGATATAGAATTAACAGTGTTTGGTTTTCGGGTACGTTGGTGAATTAATATGAAATTGAACGTTCCATATTTTAGTTTTTATTTAACGTTAAACATATTTTCATCTAGTATTAATTGGCTCGCTTAAGCGAATTGAGTGGGCTTCGAATTATTCTGTTGATCATATTCGCTAATCTCACTCGAGCAATTTTCCGATCGAAGGATCCAATCGACCCATCGATTAGTTGAGGGACGATATTTGCGCGAAGTTAAAAAATTCACTACCGATACGTGAAATACGCTGTTACCATTTCTTATATAGGTTTGCCCATTTTCCTCCAAAGTTATAACAAAACTTCCCGTAATTCAAGGTCCACTCGAGCGCAGATTTACTTATCTCACGTATTTTATGTGAGAAAGTTTTTTCTACATAAATATAAAACAAAATCAGAAGTGCATTTTTCACGTGAGCTGTATCGTAAAGCTTTTTCTCAAGTTTACTAAATAGCCATGACTAGTAATACCTAATTAAGTATAACAAATATGGTAAAGAGTGTTACGCGGCATTTTTATGTACGTAATATCGAAACGATTTCGGTCATAGCGTATAATCCAATACCGATCTATTTTCGATGCGATTTTTTTTCTCTTTTTTCCTCCCCCTCCTTCAAATTGTCTCGTACCGCTCGTTATAGTATTTGCGTATGAATAATAATTGCGAATTGATGTATATTGATAAAGAAATTAAAAGAAAAATGAAAAAAAAAAAGAACAGAACATAATAAAATAAAATAATAACGTAAAAATAAAAATAAAATAAAAATTGTATTTGTTCCTGAGAAATAATAATAATAATAATAATAATAATAATAATAATAATAATAATAATAATAATAATAATAATAATAATAATAATAATAATAATAATGGTAATGATAATTTGATGGTACGTTATATAAATAACATTATAATATTATGATTATATTATTATAGAGTTGGTACGGTCTTTGATGATGCCTTGCCTGTAAATGTAACAAAACGTTGAATGAAAAACAAAGAAAACAAAAAAAAAACTCTTACTACCTTGTAAATGTTTTACCAAATATAATCGACTATTCAACTTATAAATTGAACTCTCATCATTCCATAGACCTGTCGCAGCGGAAAAATCCGCACGATTCCTCGACACCGTTCAATTTATAATCTGGTATGATTCGAGATTGCGACATATACGAGTCACTCGAACGTTTCAATTAATCAATTGTATTCGTCAGAGTGCAACAGGTACAGGTAAGTATTTACATCTGTTGCAATGCGGTGCTATACATATTATATTTCAACTCGACTGACGCACAGCGTCGATTTATTTTCCACGCCGCGTTTGCCGTTCGAATTGGATTGCCAAGACGGAATGCGACTTATTCTACTGTTCGGCTGACATGTTGCGTTCCATTTTGCTATTTTTTGTTGGTATTTTTTTTTTTCGCGAATTCCAACATCGGCAGCTCACCTATGAATGATTGGGTATACGATTTTGAATAAAAAACGACTCGGACGGACCTATAGCAACGGTCGCGGCTATCTCCAGGTCGGAGTGTCGGTTGAAAATACAACTAATTTCTGTCGTTATTCGAGAGCGTTTTTATTACATGTGCAGGGGGGGGGGGGGGGGGGTATACTATTCCGGCTATCAAAAGTTGAAGCTCATCTCTGATATTAAATTAGTAGCATAAAGATAATCGCGGAGTACTTGTTACCGTCCAGGGCAATTGGAGTCGTGATCACTACCCTCGGAAAATAACAAATAATGAGAGCTGCTGCCGGTGATGCCGATGCCGATGCCGATGCCGATGCCGATGCCGTTTCAGCTCCAGCTGTAGTAGGAAAGGGAGTTCTGATTGGTTTCATTTCCTTGCGATTAGAATCGCCGATCGTGCAGATTAGGAGTTCGGATACACATCCCATAGACTCAATTACAGGAAGATTAAGACGTACATCATGCGGGTATGGTATTATCCTATGATACGTACGAAACAGCTGCGGGACATTTTGCGAATAAAATTCTTTGAAATATATTTCGGAGCTATTAGAAGAGGCATAGAGCGATGATCTATGCGTGTGGGCGGGCAATCTCGAGGTCTTAAATACCTGCGTCGATTTTAATACGTGGGGATTATAACTCAATTTAGTCTGACGATTATCACGCGTACAAATTGCCTAAATCTTGACAATTAGCACCTCCATCGTTTGATCTCAGGTTACTCGCAATTAGCCGGCCGGGTCGTTCCCACGTAATTAGTTATTAGCATACCCGTTCTGCGACTAGGTGGAACACAAGGAGGAGCGTATGATACATCGATTATTTGATTTCGAAACTATTTTGCGAACCAATTGGCATCGCATGTCTGGATCATTCGTTGTTTTCGGAATTTCAGTTTCGAAGAGAAAAAAGAGGGCAACGAAGATTAATGACTTTCAAAGATTGTTCTTCCTCCAGGAAGGATTTCTCGATTTTTAGTGGGATCGTGAAATCGTTAATTAGGGTGGAAAAGTTGTCACTCTATTGTGTTGACATACGAATCGGTTGGAGAGAGAGATACGGAGATCCAGATGTTAGTTTCCTGGATCCTCGGTCGAGAAATAAATTCCAAACGTGTTCGAAGTCGGATCGGCTAACAAATCAATGTATAGGTATGTGTGGAGTGTATTACCTGAGTGAAAACGGTAAATGTTTTCTATGTATGGAAATTGTATAGCTGTATTCGAGTATATGCACTTGGGAACAGTGTAACTTCGCTAATGGCCGATTTGCGACTGTCAGCTTGTCAGGTTCCCCGGAGCACTGAGCTAGAGATCTTATTGTACTTGCGAAAATAGCGGTGCGACCGACTCTCCGTTGCGGGGCGCTGTCGAACATTTGCCGTTGATCTTTGACACTTGACCGTTGTATTCGAACATTCGAATCCCATGAGGAACGAATCACTTCACTCCCATTATTAAACTCGGCGCAAATTCTCAGAAATCTTTGCTTCTTTCGCATTATTTATCCCGATAACTACGTCTATTTACCCCTCTACGAAACGGGGATACGGGAAACGTAGCGAAAGAAGCGGAATTGTGCATAATATTTTTTCTTTTTTCTTCAATGCGGCTAATGTCGGGGTTCTGGGGCACTCGGTAATACACGTGGTACCGTAACGTGGCGAACACGTGAACGTAAACGCAAAACATCCCGGATCAAAAACAATAGAAAGTCAAATGAGGTCCTTGCGCGATACAATTCCGATATCATTGCGAAATGAAACCAGTTCCCAAATAAAAAAACGTCAATGATCACGGAGCCGTGTGTTTTCTTCACATCGCATGGTCGCAAAGGTTTACGTGTACGATATTCCATTAGATAAATGCGGAAGAAAAAATTAACGAGAAATTGTTACGGTACGGCGAGAAGAAATATTTCCTTGAGATTTCCTTCCCTTGTCGATTTTTTGTATCCCTTTTTTTTTCTCCTATAGGCAGCCGATATCCACACGCATTGGATTTACCACTCCTCGTAATGTTTTACGTTATTTCTTAGCATTTCGGTGCAGAGGAGGGACTCCGGCGTACTTTATTCTGCCCAAGGACATACCCCAGCTACCGCCGGCAGCGACCGACAGCTTCGATGCAGAGTTGCAAGATCGTGGCGTACCTATATTCGTATGATGGCGTATCATAAATATTTACGACGGTAATACACAGTCCGTAGTTACCCCGACTACGATGTGTACACGTATATCGAGTCATTCGATTATGTGTGCACGAAATAAACTGCGCACGTAAAAAAATGCGGATTTATATCCGCGGGTCCGGGACGCGGTACGCAAGGCGCAATGAAAATCATTTATGCGTACGCGCGTGTTTGAGCCGATACGAGGGCCGTTTTGTTCAAATTTCAAATACAAGGAGAGAAATTAGGTGTTTGCGTTCGCGGTCATTTGGAGGGGAGAAAAAGATCGCAGGCAAAATATGTAATTCCGAAGTAGAAAAAGGCGATAACTACTTCATTCGCGCTTCGCGGAACGAGTTCGGTGTCTACGGAGTGCGCGGCGTGGTCGTAGGGAGTTCCTCCGAAAGTCGTAAAACATTTCCTCTCGTCGTTCCGTTCCTCCGTTCACCCGATGACGGAGGTTTACGAGGGACTTTGCATTTGAATGGTCGTTGCAGGGGCGACCGGCGAAGTGCAGAGTGCGCCTCACGGAGACACCGAGAAACGAAATGACGGAGCCACGCCACCAAGGGTTCCTATAATAAATGTCTTTGTGGTGATAATTCCTTTCTTGCTTCAACGTCGACTTCAACGGGGATTATTTCTTGCATATTCGCATTCCATCGGTCTGGGAATCTCGACCCTTCGATCGATCCGCAAAGTCTGCCCTTCGATTTAAAATCGATCGAAAATGCTGCCCAAGGAAAAGTTTGAGATTTTTCTCGATACGAAGTTTTGCTCCGCGAACTATATCCAAACGCGCGGGTATGCTTAACGGGTGTACGTATGCGTCGGGGAAGCCCCTTCGGGCGAGAGTCATATTACGAGGTGAGTTTTTGAGGCTGCAGATCGCGGACCTTATACGTATACTCGCGAGTTCGGGAGCCGAGGAATCTTAGACTTTGCATTTTAATACCACGTGATCACTATAATCATACCCTTTGCGCTAAGCTCACCTGAATTTCAGAGGCCAGGAGCTCGACCGCACGCTTAAAACTAAACACTCATGAATTATCCTTTCACGATGCATGCGTGAAATTCGAAGTCGGTGTACGGCTTGCAGGGTCCGACGAAGAACGAGAAAAAAGAACGAGTCGATGTAAAAGTGGCAGGAATGAGATATTTTTTGCTAATTTTTTGTCCGATCAAAATGACCCGGTTGTGGAAGGGCGAGAAAACAAAGAAAAAATGGTACAGGGGGGAGCTGGAATATGGAGAATCCATTACAAAGGCCAATCAGCGTATATCACGTTAACCGAACGCGATGCTCTTCGTTAAATCTTGCTTCATGCTTTATTACCTTCCACGTGCATGGATCCCCTCGTTTTTCTTCGCCGCGAATACTGCACCGCGGTGGAGATATTCTTCGCAAATCTATCGAGTCTGGCGCCTCCGATGCTTGTTAACACGACGGAATGTCTGAATCAGATCTAAGACGCGATCGAGATCGCGTAACGATATCGCCGCGCAACAACCGTCGATTTTTGATCATTTTATGAATAATTCTTCGTTCGGATTTATCGCGATTCAGCACGAATTGCGAACTGTGTAACGCATCTCTCCGTCGGCTCGATAAAACTGATGAAAATATTACCACAATTACGGCAATTTCTCAAATTGACATGTTCGCAGTGGTTTAACGAACCATTTCCGTTACCGCCCCGGCTTGTCCGGACCTACAGCAACGCGAAGGTCGGCCTACCATTGCTCGAATCTGTATACCGATTGTGAGATGACCGATCGGTAATTTTAGAGAGTTTCGCATCGCGTGTCCTGGCGCACACGGGGTACTTTGTACAACGAAAAAAAGTCCACGCGAACGGCACGACTACCAATCTTTTACCACTTCTTGCGTTATTTCCCCCCCCCCCCCCCCCCCCCCCCCCCCGTTACTTTCATATAAAGTATAACTTCGAGGAAAGAAGGATATACCTCCGTTTGAGAATCGATTAGAAGAGTAGAAGTTTGATTTTTTCGAGGGTAGGTATTGTGAGCTTTTTTTCCACGGTATGCCGATCCCCCATCTTTACCTTTCATTTATTTCCGTTCAACGATCTTGGCGTGGCAGTAATGATTCTCGGGTTATTTGCAGGCACCGCGAAGCAACCGACTTCCACAGGATTTACTTCTGGTACGGCTACCAAGGATCGGTCGGGATAATTCTTGCAATTGAAGATTTTACTGCAAATGTACATATAGTGAATAGCTCTTATGTACCTCATCCGAAAATTACACCAATATTTATACTAATTAGTTTCTGCTAGCTAAAGACAGCGACTGGATGGACAAATCTGGTGAATTCCCTGTTATATAATATCATCTAAATTTTTTCTACACAAATTGTACGAGTACTTCTTTATATGGCACTGAACCCGCAACGTACGTGAACATTATAAATAAGGTCGTAGGCTATGGTATAAAGTTTCCCGTTGAGCAAACATTTTCGACAGAACACGAATAGAACCTCGGGTCGTAGGTTCGCATAATTTCTGCGTGCGTTACACGCACAAGTGAGGGACACGCGTGTTCGTAACTTGCCTATATTTGCCTGGCGAACGGGGTACCTTATGGGATACGGGGAGGGCAGACATATGTACGTACACGTATTATATGTGTATACGTCTGCTGCGTATATACGTTCATTAAACTTGAGTAAAGAGGGAAATATAAGAGTGACTTAATTAGAGGCGTAATCTTGGAGAGTATTAGTTTGACGTGGTTGGCGTAGTAGCGGAGTACAGCTGTCTAATTGTGAGCACTTTCACACTCGTCTACCGTAAAGAATCGTATTGCCAGAAGGGTATATTTTATACCAAGTATATCTGTATGTAGCGTAAAGTAATAATATAACTTGAGGGAAATAATTTGCGTACGCTTTATTAGTCAAGTTTAATTGCAAATTTAACCGAGGACGCATTTGGTATAATACACTGACTTGTATAACGTAAAATGAATTGCTTCACCATTTCCTGATTCCCGACTGGGATTTGCTTCGTATGTATCATAAAGAATGGGAGTAAAAAAAAAAAACGTTTTAGTATTTAAACGAAGTAGTAAATAATTGCCTCTATATATATATATATATATACCATACACCGTACTCTGATTTTCGACGGGATTCGAAACCTATATAACCGCGCTTGAGACTCAAAGAAAACAAAAAACACAAAAAGAAAAAAAAAAAAAAAAATCAAATCATGCAGCAGGAAATGCTGATACACCGTGTAACTATACATGTAATTTGCCAAAACGGATCGGTTGTCTGATTTTTTGTTAATCATATTTAAAAATGCCGTGGGGAATTTTTATGAAGCTGCAGTTGATGTAACATACGTACGTACGTTAATGACAGGTTTTATGGTTGCGTTCGGTCAACGCGGGCGTCGCACGGAATCATTAGCGAACGTGTACCACATGTACAGTGCTAAACGTATTGTATTATACATCTTTGCGGGACTTTATTTCGCAATAAACTTCACAGTGGAGCAGCTCCCCTTTTTACAGGTAGTTTTAAGTTAAATTTCGCAACGAATATAATCTCAAAGTCCACATACAGTTTATCCGTGGAATTTTCCCTCACCGGTATATACCTACCTGTGTCGTCCATAAGCTCTGCGGCGGACCACCCTTATCGTCGTATCGCGAACGACCTATTCGAAGGTCGCAGTCGTATGGGAAATAAAAGGAAACACGGTCCGGACACATTACTTAATAATATCGATAATAATTACTGATCGATGTCGATATAATTCACCGGGTAATTGACTCGATGTTGTGAATTAAAACGGTGATTATTTTCGTATTCGAGGCTCGCAGAGATATCCACCCGTAAATACACAGTAGATACCATACGCTGCTAAAAGTCAATCACGGCCGTCTGGTTGTAATTCATTATAGGTATAGGAATGATGAATGTGTTCCGCAAAGAAATCGGCCATAGCGTCGGCGAGTTCCAGATTCCATCCGCGACCATATATTCGTACGTTACCGCAACATCGTTCGCTTATTCGCCGGCGAATTATTATTTAGTCTAACTGCGGCTGATCCGTTCCACTACCGTTTGGCTCTACCTACCGGTTCTCGGTGTACTCCGATTGTACGTACGTAAGTGCATGCGATATGAGGCAGCGCACAACGTGAGCGAATTCTTCTGCAGCCGGAGCGGGCAGGAAGCGGAGCCATCCGCAGATTTCCCGTACGTCGTACGACCGAAGATTGTTGATTACCTTTGTGCTCAAAGCTGCATCGTGAGCAATCAATCGATTCTCACAGGAGCCCTGCACCGCGTACGTACCACGGAATGCGAGGCACTCGAAATATTCCCATCGATATCCGCTGCGCCGCAACCCGATGTATCGCAGATTGTGCATCAGTTGAATTATTATGCGAACTTCGCGAAAAGTACGACACGTCTCAACGTAACACACTGCGCCCGGATGAAAAAAATCAAAAATAAAAATCAAAAAAAAAAAAAAAAAAACCAAGATCCAATTCCGAGAAGTAGGGATTCGAACGAACAAATTAAGGTACAGGAATGATCCCCGAGAATTGCACTGACCCGATGACTTCTCATGCAATTCACGCTCTAATGCAAATGTTTCACCGCATCGGGATACATTACGCGATAATATCTTGTGTGGATATTTTCTAGTTGAAAAACGGCAAAAGTTTTGCGAGAACTCGATTTCCGTACGAGTTACTTACGTAATCATTTTCTCCGGATCCCCGCCGCCGCCGCGGAGAGGCCGAGACCGATCGGATTAATTGTTGGCGGAGTGAAAATATCATCGAATTCATACATTTCTGTATATCCCGCGCATATGCGGCATCTGATCCCAGCAGCGACCCGTGAGTCGAATGATATGTGAGAGTAGAAATGAGACTAACGATGCGACGGTGGATTCGTATACCTTGTGTATACATATATATCTGTACCAGCAGCATTGAGAAACGCGTGAGCATTTCGAAAGTGTTGTGAAATTTGAGCTTCCCTCCGAACTTCTGAACCTCCAGGTGTTCCGAATCAACGTTATACCCGGAGCGGGTCGGCGGCATAGACCTTTCCATAAATCAGCGCGGCGGTATTTTGAGAATATTCGCGAGGTAATAAAATTAAAAGGTATATAAACGGCTGGAACAGTTGATATAAAAACAAGAGGAGTGCAAAGTTAATTTTGGAGGGGCTAAGTGAACGGCCCGGTTTGATGGACGAGGCGTTTTTTTCCTCCTCCGTCTTTTTTATCATACCGCAGGAGGTTCCGAATTCGGTCCGATGAGGGATATATGAAATTAAGCCGACGCGTGACGCGTCAAAGACAAGATGCAACGCTCATAAACTCGAGTCCAGAGGGCAACACGCTCTGCTCATTATCCTCCGCAGTCTTCCTAACTGTAAAATGCATCCACCCCGCCCAAGGGGCCCCCGGGATCGCGGCACCGCGCGGGTGAGGCTCTTCGACGTTACCTCTGCGTGTACGTTATGTACGTACGTAACGTTACGTACGTACGTAGTATAGACGGCGGAGAACCGAGGCGAACGTAGAACTCACGTGCAACCGTGCTCCGTAAATAAACATATAACCTGAAGCACATTGCCGACTATATCCATCGCTGCGGCCGAGTCCCATGAACCAAGCGATGTTCGGACGCCGTGTGGATGCTCCATTGCTTTTCCCGTTGTGTGTTGCCCGTTGTTACTCCCGAGTCGCTTCGCTCGGCGGTAGTCCGCCGAGCTCGGATTCTTCATTTTCTTCGTCTTATGTCTTAGCTTTTTCTTTCGTTTTCTTCATCTCCTTCTTCGTCCACTTCCACTTTTTTAGTTCATTTGTTTTTTTTTTTTTTTACCTGTCTTCTTCGATTCCTTTTTCTCGTCGTTTCCTAGGCAACGTCCGAGGTATCGGCACTAAGTGATGCTATTAGTAGGCTGAGATTTTTTACGACCTTCGGTCCGTGTACAGCGTTGGTCAGCTGATCGATGACTCCAAGAGGTAAAAGGTGGCAGGTAATAGGTAGAAGATAAGTTTTACTTTTTTTTAATCTTATTAGACAACATCTCGTCCAGATCATCCTCCGGTCGTACCGCGTATCGGCGATCTCCGCGAATGACGGATGCAACGAAATAAGAATCATAAGTAGATGTCATTTTTATACGGCACGGACGACCGACGGTACCATTTAAAGGATGAATAAAACACACGGACCGTAGAGATTTTATCGCTTCGGAATCGTCCAGACGACTTACTAGCGCGCGTATCAAGTTCGTTCGATGAAAACCGAAGCCACGGTGTAGTTTCGATGTCGCGTGCACGACGCCTTAGTGGTACGGTGTACGAGAGACGCATTTTATGAGAGGAGGATATTTTTTTCTCAAAAAATGGCTGAAATTTTCGAAATACACAAATCTGCGCAAAAGTGGAATACCGACGTTGAGAAAATCGTTGCATCTCTGTCAGCGGCATAATGTACCTGCCTGTTAAGAAGAGCAAATGTGTCAGGAGCGACCCTGACCAGATCAATCACTGCCAGTCGTAGGAAATTTACCGCAAGTATACATGGCGTACCAAGTAGAGTACCGAGCCACGCGAAGCATCGGGTATAACCACAACCTTGAGTGCACGCCGTTCCGCCGTCGGACGTCCCAGCATTTCTCAAACGAGACAGACAAATGTCCTCGGAATTGAAGAAACTGACCTAACAAATGATCAGGTGATGCTGACGCTCGCCGTAATCCATACGACGGTGCAACTAATATGAGAGTGCAACGCGAAATTCCGAACGGATTCAAACTCAAAGCGGGTCGAGAACGTCATTTTTCGATGCCAATATCTCCTTTCTGTTTTCAGACAATTTATATATATACCGAACACCTGCGAGATCCGTTGAATGGATCAGGAAGTGTTGTACCGCGAGTCTCCTGCGGATGACGAATCGTCCGAGGGTCTATTAATTTCTGCGCGGATCACAAAGGATGGACACATGTATGATGCGCTAGTTTGTGCATTTTTTTGGTGGCTAAAACATCGGGAGTATACGTTTGCGCGTTGGACTGCAAGCTGATGCAAGATTTCCGAACCAATTTTTCAACGAACCGCGGGGTGTCGTGACGAATTCGCTATTCTACCTAGTTTTCAGTTTCTATTCGTTGTATGTGACCCAGTCGCATGCCTCGGTGTAACAATTATGTGAATTTGTATCGCGCCGACTAAAAGGAATGATATTATGATAATCACTCTTAGCGTAACTATGATGTGTAAGAACTCAACGTACGATTCGACAATCGTTGCGTAACTGGTAAAAAGACAATGACTTCTTTATTCATCCGACGTACACTGTGTATACTTACGCGCGGGTCAATCTCACGATTAAACAACAATGAATTACGAAATGTTGACTGTGCGGTAATCTCGCAATTTTATTATCGTCGACTGCAACAACGTTTCCGCGTGAGAATCAACGCCGCCGCATTCTTTTTTCGCCTCTGGTTTGACGTATTTCACATATCTACGGAATGTCGAGACCGTTTCGTTTCGCTACAGATAGCAGGTTCGTTGCACATGTTCATTTCTTACTCGAAATATTGATTGGGGTAGAACTGGTCGCACAACCATTTGGATTCACTCGTCGAAAGTGGATCAGGCAGTTTGGATCATGTCTCCGGACGAGTCGATATACTCGCGCTTTCAGGTGGCTTACAATTGCGAGCTTTTGTTTGACTGCACTCAGCCGATGGAGTGCGAGGAAATGTGCAATCTGCGGTACATTGAGAAAATTGCTCGGGGGCAGTCAAAAGTATCGTTTTACTCGGGGTACGGACTGTCGGCTGACACGCCAGAGTTGTCCGACACCGGTTATTAACGCGAGAGCTATTGAAAAATTTGACGAGTCTTCCGATACGACGGACAATATCTCACTTTCGATCGGTTTTTTCTTCGAGCAGTATTTCATTCGCGGTAAAAAAACCGAACGACGATGGTCGAGCACAAGATGGTGAAAACGTTCGCGATTGCCGTTCTTATCGCGAGTTTCGCACCGGGCTTCCGAGCTACGAGGGAAGACATTTTGAGAAACATCGAAAGGGAAGGAAAAGATTCGAAATTTCGAGCAACGGTGAGCCCGCCGTTCTCCGACGTTCGTAAAATAGTTCCAGTTAATCGTAGATACGCGTAATTCTTGCAGGCAGATGTTGCGCGGCGGTGCATCATTCAAAAGGATGTCAAACCGTTGATCGTGACCCCGAGATCGCCCGACATCTTGTTGAGATATCTTCACCGTCTGGAGAAAACGAGCATCACGTCGATAGCAGCATCGAAATTAGCTGCCGACGATTCGTACGCCAAAGCTATGCAGACCAGTATGGCAACCTACCTAGACGAGCGTCGCTTTCGATTCTCCTGGAAATCTCAAGGTGCGTTACTGGTCGCCGTAGCGGTGACGCATCTGGAAGACCAGCTGAACAGGCTGAAGAATACTCGTTGGTGGAACTCGAAGTCGCGATTTTTATTGATCAATCAGTACTCCGCTCCCGGCGAGGACTGCACCAACGCCTATGATTTTTTGTCACTCGCCTGGAAGCACGGTTTACTGTCGACGATATTCATGTGCAAGGAACAGGATAACACCCCAGCGGTATACTCTTACAATCCTTTCGGTAGCACCGCTCCTCAGCCTTGGGTCATGGTTCGCGAAGTAAAAGGACTGCAAGGACACCCGTGGAATTTGTTCAAAATAGAAAAATTCGACGGTAAGTAGCCACAAGTCATTCGTCGATTATTGTCAATCATCGGTCGACGATCGTGATCCATTTTCTGAGTCCGGATCGTTACGTCGTGTTTCCAGGTCGCCGTATCGCGTGCAGAAAAGTATACTTTGATAAAACCAAATCTCTCGGCGGTTACCCAATTTTTGTGAGCGGCAACGAGATTCCGCCTTTGCTGTCAATCAGAACCGACGAAACAAATATGGCCGCTAGGTATTCCGGTGAGGATGGATGGCTCATGATAACGATTTGGAGTTTCCTGAACGCCTCGATGGTCGATGTTGGTACAGGAAACAATGGTGATAATACTATCGCGGGCTGGATCGGCCAAAACGGGACTTTTTACGGAAACATGATAGACATCGCTTCGGGAAAGCTTGACATTGCGTTGAACAGTATGATTCTCGGGCCGATATGGAAAGTGACAACGACGTACCCGCACACGTCGCTGAACGTTTGCTTCGTAACCAAAGATCGCGGATACGTTCCATGGCTGATCGCGCTATCGATGGTCTTCGATGTGTGGACCTTGGCGTGCGGTGTGTTTGTCATTTTCATGGGAGTGATAATATTCGGTTACTTCGACAGGCGTCGTTATTCGCTCGCGTTGTTGAACATGCTGCGAGTAAGTTACAATTCGGCGTACCTCAGACCTCCTCCGAGGATTCCATTGAGGATAATTTTGTTCTTCGTATTATTGGTACCCCTGATATTCAACTCGACTATACAAGGGAAAATACTCTCTCTCATCAAGAATCCGTTGCGTAGCCAGAATATCGAGGATATCAGGGACTTGCCCGCAGAGTACGTCGTACAAGGTCCGGTCATTTTCAAAGAATACTCCGGCACGGTGATCGGCGACGGAGATCGCTTCGTTACGTCTACTCTGGAGGAATGCTTGGGAGACATATACCGGGACAAACATACCGCTTGTACCCACTATTGTCAAACTCTCGTGGTGAGAGCTTTACACATGAAAAGGCTCCATCTCGCTTCGGTGAGGAGTCCGGATTTCATCAGCAGATTTGTCGCAAAGCCGGACTGGTCGTTGATCGAAAGATTCGACACCCTTCTGCTGAGATTGGTGGAATCCGGCTGCGTACTCTTCTACGGCGAGAAGAGCCTGTACGACAACGTCAAATCTGTCCTGCCCATGATACGAAGCGAATCCAACGATGCGTTTACTGTGACGGACATCGATCTCGACGATATTCACTACGTTTTCTGGCTGATTGGAATCGGTTGGATCCTCGCAATCCTCGCATTCGTAATAGAATTACTCGTCCACCGTAAAAAAGTCGTACGAGTGTCAAACCCACGGATAATTCCCGCCGCTAAAAATTCACGTACGTCGAATTTAATAAATCCCGCGAACTTCACCAGATGAAAAGGAATTCGACTGTACAGGATTACGGTCTACGTGGGCCACTTCACGTGTTATGGTATATCGCATGGCTTAATGTGCGATTGAATTCGCAGTCCTCGGACTACATTATATTGTACGTTTTCGCACCTTCGTAGGTATGTACGCAAAGAGAGTATAAATATATAAGCACCCGTGTAGTCTCCGTTGAAACTGCAACGGTTTGTCGTTGTTGTTTTTTCTTTTATCTTATAAACCTCATCCACCGTGTCCCAGATTGCTAATTATGCAGAGTGAAGCGAGAAAAAAATAACTGTCTCACACGTGGTTCGACATGCGATACACGCTGACCATGTACGTATTCGTTGTTCGGGCGATCGATTTTACTAACGCGGAATGCTGTTCGGTCATAGATGACGGGGTGTATAATTTCTGCCCTCGTTTCGCCAACGATCATTCGCCGGTGGTAAGCAGAAGATATATTTTTATCGAAAGATCTCGACGGTCACACGCGTCGAAAGTTTTTCTCAGCGTACTCCTTTTCTTACGGGGCAGCGAATACATCATCGCTAAACTATGCACCGAGGAGGTCGGACTCGGACAGTGACTTTGATAAGTGGTACGCTTGACCCTTGCATGAAATTGTTAGCTCGCCATCTGCATCAAGTATTATCTCGTTCGGTACACCGGGTGTAGAATATGGAGCTCTTATAGACGGGGTAACGGCTGCCCACTTAGCCAGGGTAACAACCGTGTGGTTTTCAACGACCTAGGCACCGGTATCGAGGGGTTTCGTACGAGCTCGCAAACGCGGAGGAGAAGAGGACACCGGTTGGTGACCTTTACGCTACGAACTACTTCGTTCCATTTACAAAGGCGCGACTCGAACGTGCGAAGCATGACCCGTTCTCCTCCCATTGCATCGTCATTTTATTTTTTTCCTCCAGAGAAATTTTATACGGAACGAATAATATCGTGTGCGCACTGACCGCTGTCACGCCGTTATACGGTCGCAATGCGAAAATTATCACTCACGTGTCGAACGAAATTCGTTTCTCAGTCCCTCGTATCGCGAAGGTAGCGGTCGGATTTTTGGTGGTGCGAATTTCTGAGCAATTCGCCGAGACCGTTGGCCGGTATTCGACGGATCGGGTGTGGGCTGAGGTGGTCGGTACTGGGCGGGAGCGTTCGCTTAGCGGAGGTGGAGAACGAGGCGCTGCAGCTCCTAGCTTCGCAGGTTTTCCTAGTCATGATGTATCGCGGCTGCATGCGCAGATGCCACGATGCCTCGAATACCTGAGTACTAAGTACTCATTTCAAGGATGAATTACAATAAAGGTCAGCGCATGGAGCAATCCAATTACAGCCTTGTATGATTTTTATTCTCTTGACAGAATCATTATCATTTTTATCGATCGCTAATGAACTTCGAACACGTTTCGAAGCGCGCGATTCAACTGCGGATGCGTACGTACATCTACACGTGAAATCAATTTTTCCAATCTACAGATTGAAATCTCACGAGGTAATTGTACTTTTTAATTGCCTCGCGAGGATATTCTCCGACGACTTTTTCCTTACCCCTTTTTTTCTTTTTTTTTCTTTTTCACCAGAATCGATTTCATCTACATTCGAAAAGTAACGTTTAATTTTCAGGAAGCCGGAGAATATCTTCGATTGGGGTTAATTTCGACCGAATATTCTCCGACGAGGTGGGAATGTGTACGAAACGGTACCGAAACGTCGTAAACCTTGAGAAATAACGAGACTCGCGTGCGATTATTGAAGATCGCGAGGTAACGCGACGAACGTGACAAGGTAGTGGTGTCGGGGAAAAACCTTTTGCAACGGGACACCGGGACTGGGAGACTCCATTCTCAGTATCCTCGACGTCGGGATGAAGATGTCTCTCCGCGTATAGGACTAAGTGTGGGTAATTTGTTGGACTGGCTAGACTGTTTGTTTTGCCGGTTACTCCATCGAGGCATCTGGCCATCCTATACCAGACTCTCCTCGTTGTCGGTTCCACGGCGCGGGACAGAAGATCCCTTCGAATGTAAGAAAATCCGAGATCATGGCGTGTAAGTAACCGGTTCTTTAGGCGACGCCGCGATCTGCTCTCGGAATTGCGCTCGGATGTACAGTGGGGGCTTCCTTTCATCTCGCCTGGGTAAAAAGCAGCCCGGTAGTAATAAAGATTTTGCAATTAAAATGATCAGCACCATTCGCGCCCCAGATACGCGCACTCGGTATCCGTCTTTTCGGCAGTGTCTTTCGAAGTATCTTTCGTCGGCGAACGGGGATAGAAAACCGTCCGCGTCGACCGGATCAACGCGAGCGCGCGCGGTATCTCTCGAATGATGGAATAGACCATTTCCATGGTACCGTGCAACAAGTGCGGAGCCCTTGTTCCAATTAGCGGAAACACGCGGTACGCATTAGTGCTGTTTATTGCGAAGCACGTGTTCTACTTTGGAGAATGACGTTAGTGGTAAATCACCTCGTTCATCTCGCGAGTTGTAAGGAGCGTCGTCGGGGAGACCTTATTTCTAAACGAGCTCGGTAGGTTGTAAAGTTTAAAGTGGTGTTTTTCCAACCATTCGTTCTGAGGAGAACCTGAAAAAGAGACGCGAAGTTCTTCGTCTTTTATTCCGCGCGGCGAAAAACTTGGGGCGGGGGGGTGTGCATTTCCAGAGGTGCGGGCCGTCGACTTTATTATACCCGAAGAACCGACCACGAGTGGTCGAGCATGTTGCACGCACGAAGCGGTATAGGAAACCGCTCACGGTATTCCAAGCATGACACCTTCACCCGGGAGGAAGTCACCTCGGCGATCTTCGAGGCATCAGCATCTCCGTCGCCCGCTGCATCTTCTTTCGAAACCCGCCGCAGCCTCCCGCTCTTTACTGTTTGCCGAGTCGCCAGATTCTATACGACTGCTTCCCACGTGCAAAACCCGCTGGTATCAGTGAGTAGGTGTACGAGGTGTGTACGCGTATCGGTGCAACAGGACAATCTCCGCGCTGATATCAGTCGCGTCCGCGTCGGTATCGCAGAGATCCTTCCGTACACGTCTCAGCAATAAGAACATTCTAATCCGACTTCTATAGCGGTACAAAGCGAGCGTTAATTACATTGATTGATTTAAGCATCGTCGTGGGGGATTCGAGAGTCTCGAAGAGTCTGGATGCCTCACCCTATGCCGCGCAAAGCCACCGCTATCGCGAACCCCCTGACGCTGCGTCGGATGTACGCCTAACGAATATCTGCCGTAAAGGAACTCAGCGGACCGATCGCCGGTTTTTTTTTTTTTTTTAGACCGGCCACGTCGATGCCCGCTCGGTCTAAGATCACGTGCAACCGGCGTTCGATCGAGTCTCAAGGTAGAACACGAGCTCGACGTTCAACCTACGATTTAATTACTATTTTATTCAGCTACAATTGGGACGATTTCTAGGCAAAGTATTAACCGAGAATTCTGCAGTCCCATTTACCAAATCGGTAAATCGGATACTCGCGTTCTCCTAACTCTGTGAGTGAGATAATACGATCGCGAACGAATCCATGCATCGTCAACATTCCATCAATTTTCCACCAGCAACCGGATCAAGTCCTTACGACTCGACCGGTCTCCGATCGATCCATGACACGTCGACGCTGTCCACAACGTTGAAACTGCTGTGTCACAATTCGTTAAATTGGTAGCCAATAAGACGTGTATTGCATAATACATCGTCGGGCCAAATAATTTCGGCGAGATCAATACCCGAGTCTTTGAACTACCGGCACAGCTGGATCGGGCGAATCATATTGGTATGAGAATCTGTCGAAGGAATTGATATACGTCTACGAGTCGTTGATGTAACGAAAAAGGTCGAAGCATCGCCACCTTTGCCGGGATGTTGGATGTGCTTTGAAAAATTCAATTCCATGGGGATGCTCGTGTAACGTAGCCGAAGACTATACCGACATGCGCCACGACTCTGATACCGTTAGTTTACTCTTCGATTGTTTCAGCTAACCAGCTGCGGTGTCACGTGTTCCGACCAGGTAGATACTTCATCAAAAAATTGACGTTCGCGCTCGTGCTGTGCGTTAGAATTCGACATTAATCACCATCGAACATTATCCGATATACAACGTTCATCGATTCTACACGAGCGTAAGTCCCTCTACGGTCCTTGTGATTTCGGCACAATTGAAACTGATCGATTGGGCTTACGGAACGGATATATTTAATCCCGCTAATATATACGGTATCAATTCGGATGGTAATACCACACATCAAGTTCAAAAGGTGAACTTGGAAGGGTAGAACCGTCATCGCTGTTTCGTTATATGGATGATACACATGGGGCATTCTCACGTCGAACGGGACGCTTTTTTGCAAAACATTTTGTGGACTCGATGAAACCTTTTCGACGACTCGAGGGTCTCAGAAATTTACAGTTAGATCAATTGAGCATCCAGATTCGGATTCCTGAGATCAGAATTCAACGGAACACCCTAAGAACTCCGATGAAAAAAATTTTGATTTTTGACCCCAAAATTGAAAAAACTCCAAGGGGTACCCCTTTGGATTTTTTCGATTTTTTGGCCGAAAATGAAGTATTTTTAAAATCGATTGCAGGACACTTTTCTAACGTATTTTGACCTCAGGAACACGAATCCGTTGCTCAAATTGAGCTACGAATTTTTCCCATTGAGTTATCTCGATTTTTCTGCTCCAAAAAGTGAAAAATTGGCGATAACTCGATCATTTTGATAGATAGACCAATTTGGCTTCCGGATTCGGATTCCTGAGGTCGAAATACACAAGAATAGCGTAAAAAATAAAATATTTTTTTTTGACCCAAAATCGAGAAAAATCTAAGGGGTACCCCTTTGGATTTTTTCGATTTTTGGGCCAAAAATGAAGTATTTTTAAAATCGATTGCAGGACACTTTTCTAACGTATTTTGACCTCAGGAACACGAATCCGTTGCTCAAATTGAGCTACGAATTTTTCCCATTGAGTTATCTCGATTTTTCTGCTCCAAAAAGTGAAAAATTGGCGATAACTCGATCAATTGTCTAGATAGATCAATTTAACTTATGAATTCGGATTCCTGAGATCCAAATACATTAAAATACCATATAAAATAGAATATTTTTTTTTGACCCAAAATCGACAAAATTTCAAGGGGTACCCCTTTGGATATTTTCGATTTTTGGGCCAAAAATGAAGTATTTTTAAAATCGATCGAATGACACTTTTCTAACGTATTTTGACCTCAGAAACACGAATCTGTCAAGTAAATGGAGCCAGAAAAAAATTTCATCGAGATATCCTTAATTTTTTACTCGGACGATGGTTTCTGAGGCCCTTCAAACGTCGATACTGTTTCAAGTTCAAAAATCTTTGGTAAAAAATGGCTCGTTCGATGTGGAATACCCCACATACAGGTGTACACCCGCGTGTACGTACGAACTGCAGCGTTGGCTGACTGCGGTCAACTGAGAGTGAGGATACAATTGTGGTTATTAACTTAGAAAATAGGCTGTATTTCCGTAGAACAAGTATTATTATCTCCTGCTTCAAATTATCGTTGGTATAATACCAGACGCTCGTAAAGATATACCTCCTTATAATACGGCTGCGGGGTGGGGAATATTCAAATAAAGAATATCCATAACTAGCGTCAAAGGGCGTGTCCCGGCAACTTCAACGAGTTTATAATACGTGCTACGGTCGTGGTACATCCGAGTTCTGGTCACTTGCGAAAAAAAAAACGTGACGGGGCATCGCCGAGTTTCGCCTACCAATTCGTCAAATTTATCAGAAACCGTCCGAATTTCTAACGAGGCACAGAGTACGCCGCCGGTGAATAGAAGAAAAATTCTCCCTCCACCTCTTTCACATTTATCAAAGCGGACGATCGCGTATTTTATAAATATTTCCAAGTTTATTGCGATATGCCTACGAACGTGAACCCAGAATCGTAGTCACGGACAGACAGAGATCAAGTACGATATCGTACGGCCGTCTGGTTACCAGACACGCGGAGCACGCGGAACAACTCCGGTCTCATGTCTCCCCGTTTTGTCGGTGGTATATATGTAAGGTACTTTGTTCCGCTCGGTCGTTATTTCTGAAGGTATATAGTTATGGTGCCGGAGTCAGAGACAACCGATTACGTTACAGTACTGCACGGGGGATCAAGAGCATATCGGCATAATTAATACATCGTAAATAGTTGACGTCAAAATATACAGCAATATACCTGTTCAACGTAGCTGTGGTAATACAAAGCTCGGTACAACTTTCTCGAGACTCGCGGGCTTCTGCGATACAATTAATTTTCAAACTATTACAATTCCGCGTGGTTAACGGGGAATTTATTACCCCCTCGTCGAGAGGATCCGCAGCGTAGCTTTCGGTGCGCAGCGAAAATGTCCACCGTAGCTTCCGTACGCCGTCCGGTAGTCTTAATTGGTCGATCGATCAAACTCCGTCGAAATGCACAGTTGTCGAAAACACAGCTTCCGACTTACTCGGTCACAACGGTCTACTCGGTCAACCCGATTTGTCGGACTCACGCAAGCGAGCTGAGGTGACACCTGGGAATGCGAACGGTGGCCCCCGGTAATCGATATGCGGCATCTTAAAACGCCGATCAAAATACTCGAGCAAAAGGAAAAGCTGCCCGATTATTGTCCGGCCGAGTCACCCCGTTACGTAATCGGAGTAAGATAGAATCGCTGTAATACGGCTAGAAATAATATTCCGTAGGGGGTTTTTTTTTTTTTATCGACGTATTAATCATACGTAATCGGTGCATTGTTACCGAATTCCTTTTCGCCGATTACTCGGAAAGGGGTGTACGTCGACTCGGGGTCAAATGTGCTCGACCTTTGCGAAGTGAGATCGCGGCGCGCGGTCCGACGGAATTAACGAAGCTTCGACGAGCCGCGTCGAAGAGAAAAGAAAAGAGCGATCGAGAACGCTGAAATGGTAATCGATAAAGAACGAGCGAAAAGTCCGCGCGGTCCATGGCCGGAGAAGTAACGCTAACGCGACCGAAACGATGCACTTGACTCGCTTCGGGTTACTCGACGGTCCAAACATGGCGGACGCGGAGAGAAATTCATTCGGAGTTAAATATTTATGAACGCCTAAAGGGGGCGAGGTAGCGATCCTATTTTATTATCGGCGAACACGCACTTTTGAATTATAAACGCTCTACGAGCCGATGATTTCTTTTTCCCCCGAGCTTTCGAACTCCGATTATTTTCCCTCGAGACCGCAGGCCGCGGGAGGAGGTGTAGAAATTTCGTTTCGGCGAAGAGGGAGGTGAAAATTATCCGGAATACAAGGCGGCGAACGACCGCAACGACCGCCGCCCGGTCAGTACCGACGACGGTCGAAACAAAGGAAGAGGAATCTTTGTGGAGACTGTATAATTACCCACCCACAGACGGTGCAATTGTTCCCTAAGGTCTGAGGACGCCGGGATATTCAAAGTAGTCGACATTTTGAATGCAACTGCGCCGCAGCTCCGTTCCCGAGATGCAAATTTTCCTGACGTCGGATGCCGAAGAATAAAGAACTGCGGCGTTTAAACGTTCTTTGAAAAAAATCAATTCAACACTTTTTCATTCCCGTACACATTGTTTTTCATCCGATATAATGGAATTACGACAACTTGTCCCGATGAATTATCATTACCCCGTCAACATTTTTCAACTATTATTCATTCCACTCGCGTTACGCGCAACGTTGAAAAAATATCGGATCGCTCGAGAGTAAGGGCATCGACGGGGGCCGCGAAAAACCTCGTCGATTGGCTACCGAAGATATTGCAAAAGTCACCGCGCCGTATTGAGATTTTACGAGATGCAGCATATTGTTACGTACTTACAATACGAAGGTTCGCATAACTATACATATACATCTTAGGTAGTTTGCTGCTGGGCGTTTGTCGTGTCCTCGTTTTTATCGTCTCTTTATCCTTTTTTTTTTTTTCCCCCGCTGTTCTCTTCTCTCGCAGAATGCGATTATATCTCAATACAGCCGCTGATGAAAATCAGTTCGTAATTCTGATCGATTATTATCCAAGGCCAGAAAATGTTTCTCTCTCTTTATCGATCCGTCGGATTGCACGTCGCCATTTATTCGATTTTTTTTTTTTTTTTTTTTTACAATCCTTACATAACAATCGTACAAGTTTACACGCGCAACGAACAGTCTGGAACGTGAGTTATTCGAAGAGATCAAAAAAGAATTCATGAAATCTCCATCGAAGTCGAACTGCTGCATCGAACAATATCGAACAGATCGCAACCGGTGCAAAAAAGATTTTCGTCTCGGTATGAAAATAGAAACGAATAAATCGACGAATAAAATCGTCACTCTCCGGAATCGATTTCGATTACTCTTCGGTATCGTGACCGGCAACGATAACGTAATTTTACTTCGGATCCGCCGATCCAAGGAAGGTAATAAGACAACGCGCGATAGTTACCGCACGATCGGGGCTCCGGGTGATCGTCGCCCACGCGTCGTTCGATCATCGTGGATCGGAAAAGGCTTCGAAAAAGTTCTGCGTCTGCTCAAGGCCATTTCTCTGTCTTTCATCCTCCAATCAGGCTTAGTTGAGAGACCGTTGATAAGATCACCGATCGAGATACTCTCATTGTTTCCATTCGCTTAGCGAGGAAACCAGCCGCGAACGTTATTAATATACTCCCACGTGATGAGATGGGCACCCACTGCGTGATGCGGGAACTCGATCGGTGAGTACGAGCGGCGCGGTAGCGAGGTGAGTTTTTTTTTTTTTTTTTTTCTCTCTTTTTCTCTTCTAAAAATAGTAGGTTAGAATTTAATTGGGATCGGGCGGAATCATCGTCGGTAGCAATTAATGAAGCCCGCTAATGACCGGCCTTAGCAACGCGGAAGTTGGACAAATCGTTCATATTATCTGTATATTTCATGTCGTTCTATCACGTATACGTTACAATATTGCTCACGCTTCATATACACCTTCGCACGTAGCGGAAGACATGGGTGGTTCGAACGTAACGCGCGTCGTACGTTACACCTGAGCGTCAATAATTTACGCGCGTGATCGGAAATACGGGAACGCCTAGGAAGGTCGATTCCTCCGTCGATATATTCCTCGCCCAATTCCCGATTACTTTTTTCAATAACGAGTTGAATGTTTTTTTTTTTTTTTTTTTTTTTTTGGGGGGTAAAAATGAACTCGTAACGGCTTCGCAGGGGTCACTTGGCCGGTGCAGCTCGCACGCGGCCATATTTAATTATTTGGATGATTTGATCTTCGGCCCAGGAAGACGTACGAGAGCGCGCGCGATCACGAATTCTCGAGTTTGAATTCTGGGTACCGATGAATCTTCAGCGATGTTCGACGCAGCGTATTCCGCGTTCACGCTCGATTATGGTAAATATTGAAATTCTACGCGTTGCTGGAATCGCACGCTCGGACCTCCATATTATATATACACCTTCCTATGTATGTTTCTAGTCGCTCGGGACTCCACTCGGGATCACTGTACTGTTATACATACTTGTACGTGAACACTCCAACTTCATGCCGATGCCCATGCTTTCACGAACCACACGCGTTCCGCGCCAACGTAAAAATCGGCAGCCGTATTTTTCATTTACCCAAATAATTGCATTTCGATTGAAATCTTTACGATATTCAAGAAGGTCGACGTCGTTTTACCATCGTTCGGTACTTTAGGGTGAAAAAAAAAAAGAAAAAATCGAGGCGATATTTATATAAATTAGATTCTCGTGCAATTAGCTGTAAAACTGAAGACGCGACCTAACACTTTACTCGCTAGTGTGTACGAGATGAGTTAAAACAGTGCCGTGGGTTATTCAGGACTTACGAAGAGCGTGTACCAAAGAAACTGTGGTTTTGTACACCATATGTCGTTCTCTTCTGCAGCGACAGGTGCTGCGCCACTTCGATAATAAGCGATCGTAACGTGTGCGGCCTACAGAAGCTCGACTCGCGTCATCAAACTGCGTTGGATATTCGCAGGGTGGTTGTTCTTATCGTACGTTTGAGCTGAAATATATGTGTCGAGAATCCGAAGAATCACGTCTTCGAGGGTTGACGAGATCCGGTCACCCTCCACCGCATGGTGAACAAAAAAAGGCCGGTGACAATTCGCCGGAGAACCCGTTGGATTTGCTAATTTAAACCTGATACGTCCGGGAAATCGCGCCTGAATTTTCAAGCTCAAAGGATCACCGGGCGCGGGGGCACGTATAGACGGGGACGTGAGGTATTCGTTAATCAGTGGTATCCTCGAATGGTCGAGCTGTCCCCGTAATGGCCAATAATTAACGGAGACGCGCAAGAATAGAATTAATGTCAGTAATTGACGAGCGGTGCATATTGTTACCGGGTCGTTGATTACACCTCGCCGAGTGCCAGGGATACCTACCCCGAGCGTAGAGGCCGCGGTGATGAAATGTGTCATTATATCAGAGCTTAGCATTTCGACGCGGTGCGTCAGGTCAGGGACCGGTGCGCTTCGTTTGAGTATCCAACAGCTGCTGCTGCTGCTTGCCGCTGCTGATGCTGATGCTGTTGGAGCTCGCGAGGCTGCACCGCGCCGCGAGGCGCCGTACCAGTTCGGATCGACTTATCTGATAATCCGTCACTGAATCCCGGTCCGACTCCAACGGTGCCTCTACCGCATCCTTAGAAGATGTGCCGACCTTTGTACCTCTCTTTAGTTTCGCAGCGAGCCGGGTAAGTCCATGTTTTGCCAATTTTATCGTCAGGAGATGACGACGCGTCGAGTGAACCTTTCGTAGTCACGGTGCGCGTCTTCGAATACTCAAAAATATTTTGCATTTGCGATAAAAACCGACCGACTGGTTCCGCGCGTCGGGATACCGCGATTCGCGGTATTTCGGGTGAGGAGATCGACTTTGGTTTTTCCAAAATCTAACAGATTCCGACCGATCGAGAAACGGTCGTTCTTATCGGAAGAACTTGGCGAGTTTTCTCTGACTCCCCTCGTAGCGACGGCGGAGATTTTGTGACCAAGGTGAACGGGCGGATCGGACGTAATGGATATTTAAATACAAATTTGGGCAAGTCCTTGCGGCGCGGGTTCGCGCTATACCTCGCGAAAGTACCCGAGTAGTACCTTTTATACGTGGGGCAGGTAAACACGTAATGCGTACACACGTGTCTACCTGAACATCACGCTTTAGTTGGGTTCGCAAGATGAAAGTGGGGGGCAGAGGTAGTAGTCACGGTGACTCGCGTCCTCTAAGCTCAGTCGCACAATCTCGTCCCGGGCGTCGAGGCGCCCGACGTCGCGGTACAACACGCGCTTTCCGAATCGGGAAAGATTTTTTGACGAAAAAAAAAAACAAAAAATAAGAAGATTAACAATACTAAAAATTAAAATTCATCGATACCGAGCTCCTGTGTTTACGTGATTAATTGTCGCCGAACGAGTCATTTGAAAATTGTGTTCCTAATAGTCGTAACATGTATTTTAAATGATCGTTAATGAGGCTTGTGTATAATCGAATTCTATACGGAGTTTCGTACTTTTTAACAAAACGCAGAAAAATACGTGATCTGTGGGCTCAGTAAAAGGAAGTCCCCCGTCGTAATTCATTGGTGATCGGTTATTATTTTTCTCCCATTTTGAAAATGGACCAAATCTTCGATCGTGGGGTTTGCGAATTTTGTTAGCCACCAGTTGTAAAGTTTGTACGTTGAACGATAGCTGTTGTAAAATAGTGAATAATTATTGAACATTTTTATGAATAACCAACGTCGCAGCGAATAGCTTTTCAATACTATTTTCAAGGATGTGAGAGATATCGAGGTAACGTTAAAATTTTATTAACTAGAATTGTGCGTGACAACGCGAGGCGCGGTATTACCGGTGTAACGGATCGCCGTGGACTGTAAATACTTGACGTTTTTAATTAGGTTTGCTCGGAACGGTTATACTCTTAACATGGCCAAGTTTTCATTCGGATAATTGACGGGTGATGCCGATTTATTGCGTCAGAAAGGTTCGTGCTTGGGCAGCTCGGGGCTGACAGCTACGCTCGTAAAAATATTTACGGCTTTCCGTAAATGTCGATACAAGGAAAACCGTATTTAACTATTTACCCACCACTTCAATCGTAACTTCTCTTTTATAGTTGCAAATAGTCACGTACGTTATAACATCTAATAATACCCACTTCGAACTTACCCCCCGCCCCGAAATGAAAAGCTCCGAATGAACTGTTCCGTTCGGCGCGAGATTCGAAAATTCTGCTACCCCCTCTTCTCATCGGAGATGGAACGGAAGCTTTTTTCACGTTACCGGCAGTTCGCAGCCTCATCGACCGAGTAACTGTTGTTCGCTGTTCTTTTACTTCAAATCGAGAAAGGACCAAAAAATTGTTTGCAAATTGTTGGAGGCTTTTTATAAGGTACATCATAGAGCGTATATGTCGGGGAGAGATTTCGAAAAGCACCTCTTGACGACGGATCAAGTTTTTACTTAATTTCCGAGCAATTTGAATAAAGATAATAGCGGTACACCGGTGTTCGTACCTGAATATTTCCCCTCTTTTTCACGTAACGCTTGTAACCTACGTCTTTTCTTGTTCCCGTGGAATTTTCTACGGGCCTCGTTGTCGTGGCTTACGGGGAGTTTTTTTTTGCTCCACTGAAGGAGTTTAAATTATAGGTGTACGCGGAAAGTGAGTTCTTAGTTCTTTAAGGTCCGAAGCCCCCGCGGGCAGGTCCAAGTGGGTGATAAAAAGTAGACGTTGGGACCGCGGTCGGGTTATCATAGCGTGAACTACCCAGCTGACGTAGCCCGCAGTAGGTTGATTTTTACGCATCGCCCTTTTTCTCGACCAACTTGAATATCCCACATTTTCGACCCTTTTTTTTTTTTCTTTTTCTTTTTCTTTTCTTTCGGAAATACCATTCTCGAATATCACGAAGATTCGTTCGCGATCAGATTTTCCTGCTGCGAAGATTAGATACCGAGTTTTTTGCCTTGCTTAAATTCCGCGATGAGATGTACTCAATTTTTAGCGAATCTGCAGGATGTCCAGGGGTTTCCCCGAAGCCCGATACGATTGCGTAAATGTTGGTCCGAGTGTTTGGTTTTCTTCGAACGGAGCTGCAGCGGTTATTCACCGAGCGATTTAATTCAGTTGTTGAATGCAGGTAAAACTTCGGAATACCGTTGACGCGAAGAATACAAAACAGTTGATCGATTGTGAGGAGGATTTGATAAAATTGAAATGAGGTAGAACGAGGTAACGTCTCGCTTTCCAGCGGAGAATCGTCTTTCTCAACGGACAGCTGCCAAGGGGTGATTTTCACGATTGAAAAGAAGACTCGAAGACCTGAATACTTGAATACACACCCGTATTGAATTTCATATTTTTCATCGGGTCCGTATACTCTGCGGAGTGAAAGCTCGAACGGGTACGTTCGAATTGAAAAACTTGGTGCGGTAACTTTTGTTACGCGTAATCGGTTCCACGATTTTCTCATTGTCAGTTATTCGGAAAACAGCGTCGTCTAGTTTTCGGGGCAAAGATGTTTCGGAAATCTGTGCGCAGGTAGATCGGCGTTGTGCAACAGAAAATTAAATGGTAATTAATAAATTAGGTAACGTTACTCGCGCTGGGCTACCGCCAGAGGCGGCGAACTAGGTGAACCCGACTATACACAGTCGGAGAAAGTAATTACGGCGGGTGCGAAATGATTAATGATATAAAATTGTTGTTCCAATTTCCTTGCCCAAAATTATTATTTGGGACTCTGGCCACCGTCAGGCACCGCGGATCCCGTAAATATGTTCGTAGGATATTAAAATCATTCTCATAACTGTGCAGTTAATACGAGCGATAACGTCGTGTGATTCGTTCGATAAAATCTAACAAATGAAAGCGGCCAATCGAGCAAGAGTATTGATTTCAAGCGTGACGATGTTACACAACCTTTGCATACACGTAGATTCCAGACCAGTCATGGACAGCGTTTTATTTTATTTTTTTTTCTCTTTTTTCTTCCATAGAAAACTATCAAACCTTGAAGACTGACGTACGGGTGTCCGTGCAGCCGTGTAAAATTTTTACGATATAACGCCTGCGAACAACAGTTTTAAAATTAAAATGAAATTACCGCGTTACCTTCCCGTCTATATGTATAGTTTCCACGCACGCACGCTCCCGCGATAAGAAAAACCGTTGATCTAGTTAGAAAGAACATTTTCATCGGTAAATTAGTTTTTTTCCAACGTATATACGTATAATACGTAACTACCGATCGGAGTAATACCAAAAAACTGCGTTGTTACACCGATTCTTTGCGATCCGAAATAACCAATTAGCGTCTCGACGCAACGAACGTTCATAAAAATGTTCATCGACGTACAGAAAAAAATGAAGAGATTAATTTAACGCAGTGTGGACGAGAGTTGATCCGATAAGCGAGAGAGAGAGAGAGAGAGAGAGAGATGTCGTCGAGTGGGGAGTTTTCAACCCTTTCGAGCGGCGAGGCAACGGGAACCGGCGAGGATTCGCTTCCGAGCTCGAGGGAAGCCACCGCCGAAGTCGTGGGTTCCGGCGGGGGTTACGTTACACTTCGCGAATTTCTCGACCGATTCTCACTGCCGAGAGTCGTCAGGATCGAAGGGGCCGGGGGCAGACCGATCCTCCTTTACAAACAGCAGCAACGCTCCCTCCGAGTGACCGCGACCCTACTGATGCACCGTTATCGTCATGACGTCAAAGTTGGCCCGGAAATCGTCATTCCCGAGGGATATCCAGGTGAGTTTTTTTTTGTTTTTTTCCCATTCTAATTGCCTTTTTTATTTTTTCTCAATCACAAATATGATCGTACCATCCGTTTTCGAAAGGGTCCTCTCACAAAAAATTTTCGGGGAACCGTTTCACTCCGGAATTCATCGACTCGATGTAATATTAAAGCGAAAAAAAAAAAGAAAGGAAGATGAGAAGGAAGCAAAAAAGTTTGGAGAAAAACAGACTATACGTACGATTATTACGAGGTGTTGGACTATGGTAATTTCTCTTTGAAGGCTAGTCGATTCGTTTTGACAAGAAATTAGCGACGGTCCGTTCCTCCGTGTATAGAGCTACCCTATCTGCATTGAACGGAAGCCGATCCGCCGACTATCAAAGCTCCGGCACTAAAAGTAACTGTATACAACAAATAGGCCGCGTTCGCGTTGTGCGGGTAAATCCGAGACAGTCGGAGATGAATAGAGCTGTCGCGATGAAAAAAACTAATACCGTAGAAGGACAATTTATTAACGGTTTATTCGCTACCGATTCAAACTATCGACTGTACGCGCGCAGCTGTTTTAACAACCGTAAGAATCGGGTGTACACACATCGACACATTGCGTAAGCATTGTTATAATACACACCCGTCGGTTTAGTTTTTCTTTTTTTTTTTTTTTTCATTTTTAGTTTCTTTTTTAGATCAAACTCAAGATTAACTCTCTACCAAATAATAATTACAAAGGATAACCTTTGGGCAACGTACGGAAGACCGGCAGGTGTTTCGTTTAAAATCCGCTGCCGATCTCGAAAATCCGATCGCGCCGCGATTCGCTACGTCGATGAGTTTTTGCATACGAAACGTCGAGGCTCGCGCACAAGTACACTACAGAGTCCTAAGTATCTCTCGTTCGAGATGAATACCCCGTTGTAGCGGACAACCGGTAGATTAGACGTAGGTATACGGCACGGATTTAACCCGAGTCAACGGGACGAAAGTAGCTGCGGATGGACGTACAAAAGGATGTGGGAGTCGCGGCGAAGGTTTGTATAATGAAATACGGAACGATCACGAGGAATGAACAAACGGATATAAACGAACGATTATACGTGTGTATACCGGTATAACGAATACGACGTAGGTATACGCGTAAGTTGTACGTACGTACGTACGTACGTACGATAGGGGCGACAACGTATGTACGTACGTACGTACGTGCCGCGTTTTATACGTTTACTAGCGAGGGAAAGGAGCACCGCGCGATCCCGATCAACGGATAGGAAACATCGATTACAATGATTTACGTCCACCTTCCGCGTTTCGACGGACTCGTACGCGCCTCCCGCAAGAATTATATCTGAGATTCGAGATCGTCCGTGGTTCCGGAACGCGACCTTCCCCCAAGTATCGTCGACCGTTTCTCCGATGTCGCCCACGCACTCGAACCGATTTTAATCGTTCCTACGAGTATCGCGGCGACGCGACGCGACGTTGCGGGGTGTACACCGGGGGATATACCGCGATAACGTACGTACGTACGTACGTGTAGCGGGAATTCTAGCGTGACCAGAAGATGTTGGAGAAGCTGAGTTCACGGGGGGGCGCGTTCGCCGGTTCGTGGCCATCGCTACTATATCCGCGGGTGAGTTACGAAGAAAACGCCCATATAGCGGACGGGCGTGTTATCTATAAATAGGGAAGGAAAGTATGAGGTAACGTGAGCGAGCGTGTCATGAATTATAATTTAATATCGGGAACGAGCATTGTCGACTTCCATATGTTGATATAGTGAATATTCACAAGCTGCAACCACCGCTCACCGACGTACCTACTTCTATATCTTCCCTCGGCGATCCGCTGTTCAGTCGTGTGGAAGTACGTGGTAGGTGGTCAGTGACGTATGGGTAAAGGATAAGGGGATAAGCCATCATATTAGCATCGCGTTTACACTCACCGTTGCCCGCGAACAACGTAAAACTTACATAGGTGAGCGCTGGCGGACGGACGAAACGACCCCGCTCTCTACCGCGAGCGCACGGAGTCCCCTGTATCCGACTATTTACGGGTGAACGGGTGAATGAAAATGAATGAAATATAAATCAACGGCAGCGCGATGGTGGGCGGTCGAATTAATTGAAATCATTTCCATATTTCTATAAATAACGTTGCGAAACGATGGCTTTCTCGCGCACTTTACCGACTACGGGGAACGTTACATTATTGTTATTATTATTATGCGAACGTTCGCACGTAGAAAATATATACCTGCGACTGCGACGGGATATTATCGGACGAATGTGTTCGCGTGATGAATATTGCGATGGTTAATTTTATGAAGAAGAAAAGAAAAAAAAAGAAAAAAAAAAGAAGAAAAATCTCACCACCGTTTCAGAGAGATCAACGACTCAACGCGAGCGTGGACAAATGGGCGCGAAACGCTCGTACCGGCAACTGTATGGTATATACGACCTACGACAACAAATTTCTCCTCGTAAAGTATATATGTAACGTATACACACGTACGCCGGTATACCGGAGAACACGAAGCCAAGTTCTCTGACCTTAGTCACAATTTCTTACAAACACTTTCCACGAACGTTGAAAACTGATTTACTCCACTCAGCCGGGTTTACATAGCGCGCTGCACCCGAGCTAAACGTTATCGCTTGCGATCCCCTAGTATTTTTTTAGTCGGAGCTGGGGCTCGTATCTGTGATGTGCCTTCAACTTTATGTTTGTACTCAGACAGACCTGGCCGAGTCCGCCGTTCATTTTTCAATTTTTTTTGGTTTACTCATTTCTTCCGCTCCGCTTTTTGGATCCTTTAACAGCCGGATAGATCGACGTTACGGACGAACGATAGCGATCGGATTGCAGCGCGGTATTTACGGAGGCAAATTACGTCGGATGAATTTAATACACCGCTAATTCTTCACCTCCGTCCGACCCGGGATACTTTCGACTAATTTGTTGACTCTCCGACGCGGCGGAACCCCCGGTACTTCGCCGTAACCGCGATCCGCGAGTTGGCATTATGAAAGCGATTTCCCTCCTTGGGCTGATTTCACGTCAGACCGGTCACCGGGCGTGACGTACGGTGGAACAGATAGGCCAGTTTGCCACGTACTTATCCAAGTTCACGTGTAACAGAAGTTTGCCCGAGGCGAACGGAGCGCACCGCGTACCTTGTAGGAATATATGCTATACTATACACGTACACCGTCTATCCCGAGTTCTACGCCGTTCCAGGGGGTTTGCTTTAACGACGGCACGCACATCCTTACGTCAAATGGTCCGGACAGTATTCGCCTCTAAGGCAGCTGTCGTCTCGTCTTTCGCATCGCGGCTGAGAACTTGACTGTAATTCTCCGCTAATTCAATTCGCTGAATTTGCGTGAGGAGCGAGATATATCGCGAAAAATTATTCACGTATACACGCGATTAATGGCGATACCAATTTAATCAAACGATCCGAAGAGGCGGTACCGGATCTCGCGAACTCCCTTCGATTCTGGGGCGAAAATCGACTTTTCATTATATCGCGGTATTTCTCACGACTGAATTTTACCTTTTTTTCCCAGGGATAGGATTACCCTGGCGTAGTATGCGACCGATGCGAGAGCGTGTCGAGAATGGATAGAGCTTGTAAGACCGGCGCGATCGACGATGTACAAGTCGGGCGCGCGTTACAAGTCGGGCGGGGGTGAAAGAGGCGGCGGCGGCGGCGGCGGAGAGTCGAGCCAAGGTTCATCCATGGGTGAAAACGACTATTGACTCCGCTGCGGAAGCAGCTTCGCTGCTATCCTCCTATGCATAAACCGTTGATTTACAACCAGAAACGTACGGCTGAGAGTAGGTTAGCCCTTCTGTTACGCGCCTCCCCCACAACGGCTACTTATACCGCGTACCCGCTGCGAACACCCTGCCGCATACCTCGCGCGCTGCCACGTAGAGCTAGGGAATCGGGTAATGCATATACATATATTTCGCGTGTGCGCGACGCGAGATGGTAACGTGAAGCGCGATGCTTAAAATAACGTCGAACGCGCTCGAGCGCGAGCAACGGCGGGAGCGCGGGAGCAGCCGACGTAGGATTCGCATATAAATCCTGGGCTGGTTCGCCGCACTGTCTGCTCGTAAGAAGCGCGGAGAGCGCAGGTAACCCGGGAGGCGCGCGAAATCGAAAGTCTCACCGCCGCACCGGACTTTTACGACGTGGCGCGTCGCTAGGAAAAAGGACGCGCGAAGGTACGGCATACCCGACGCAACGAGCGAGCCGAGTTTGAGTTACGATCGAAACCTCCGCGGCTCTCCGCAATTTCACCTGTATTCGGAGTCGTTTTGCATCTGTACCGAGGTACCCGCGTACCCTTTACCATAACATCGACGATTCGACGTTCCGATGCCCGACGATAGCCTACGGAGCGAACGTTTCTCGCCCCGTTGCGCAATTTCGCTGCGAACACGGCTCCGGTCTGTAACTCAGGATTCGGTTCCAGTCTAGGATTACCCGCGCCGATCCGATTCGTAAAACCACCGAACCGACCGGCCAGCTGTTCGATAATAATTGGCTGAGATCACTACCGGCGAAATTTCTAGTCCCGCCGCGTTGGAAGAGGAAGCCTGAAACCGAAAAATGCTGTTCTGAGAAAAAAATGAAAAAGAAAATTCTCGCTTTCGGTTTCGAGTGCTTAATTCGGTCGAGAGCCGAATTTCAATTATAACTAGGTGTAGAAATATGTACGTATGGTTACTTTCCGTTGCCGAGCGAATCCGTTCGGCGTCTCGTCGCCGCCGAAGTCGGAGGTATCGGATGGCGTGCGGACGCTATTCTTGGCGTAAGATCGACCGATCGATCTCCGTTTATCTCGGTATCTAGTCAACCCGAGTAGCGGATAAATTCTTGAAAAGTTGCAACAGTTAATTGCGCCGCGCCGACTACACGCCTCGTTATAGGTGCCACGTTCGTGCTAATGCAGAAATAACTCGTAAGACAAAGTGTAATAATAATAACAACAACCGCGAACCGACCGACCGACCAACCACCAACTGCGGGAGAAGTGCAGGCGGTACGGAGCGGTATAATAACAGCAACGATATCTGCTGCAGGTAGTGGATACTACTTCGGAAGGAGCGGGAAGCTGCAGAGGGGAGGGGAGCGGAGAGGACGCGGAGCGGATATCTCGGCACGGCGAACCCTTGAGCATTTTAAGCCGTTTAAGAATCCGCCTTTACCACGAGCTGGCAGAATCTGCCAGGCAGACGTCACATATTAAATTACATTCTTAACCAGCCTCGCTAATATATTAAGTCAGTGTGTTGATTAAATGCAGCCGGTTTCGTCGCACAATAAGAGTATCACGCCGCTACGCTACGTTACGGCGCTACGGCGGTGGGCACATCCGACCTGCCCCAACCCCCATGCTAATTATTCTAGGCTGCGCGAGCAATTTGTCCGCACGATAACGTATATTTAATAGGAGATGGCTTATGCCCCCCAGGTATTTACATCTGTTGCGAATACGCCCGAGAAAATAATGGATACACGTATACAGTATGCCCCTCGCCTATCCGTGTAGTTATGCTCGACGTCGAGTACATCCCATGGTACAACCAGCGAGACCGTGTTCCCTCGAACGGGGAACTCGAATAATCCCCGCATTACACCGCGCTCTCTTTTTTTTTTTTTTCTCCCCTCCTTTTATCACTGATATGTTTATTTATTTTTTCTTTTTCATTCTATCTACTACAGTTGTGCGCACAGCAAGTTATAGTTTTCCGTGTTTGAAATGCCGAATCGACGATTTTTTTCAGATTTTTTTCTCACTTCTAATCGGGAAGCTTTCGACGACGATGTAACAGCTCGGAATACGGAATCGCCACGATTCCGTCGTTATTGTTATTGCATAACCTTAGCCGCACCTTTTACGTTCCACGACACGATAATTTATTTACCGAGTTCTGCAGAGCTGGAGCTGGAGAGGTATAATACGAGTTTGCATTGTAACGCGTCAGACTATCGAGACCGAGAAGCCGCGCAAAAAGTCATCCGAATGCAGGTCTCTCGTATACTCCTTCTTGAGTTTTCAACTCTATCGGTTTTCAGCGGAAAAACCCTCCAGACGTTAGGAAAATTGGCGAAATATCGGACGGAGGTCGAAGAATGAAAGATACGACCGTACGCTGCAAAGGCTCATTGTTTGTCGCAGCTATTTGCTACGATCGATGATGTAAGAATATATCCTAGCAAATTGAGGAACGGGAGACAATGGTTGACCTACAGACAAAGGAGATCTCCGCTCTGGCGCTCACGTCCGCAAGGACAACAACTTCTTTCGTCTACGCGGCAGAAGAAGAGACGGAGTAGCGGCCCCGAGTATCTCCATCGAACGTGGTAGAGGATCGCCGAGGATCGTGTAAAAAGTGCTTCTGCCAGAGGAATACTTGGAACTAGACTACACGGCGATCGAACGAATACAGTCGAGAGCCGGCCTAGCGACTCGAAATGTAGAAGATCACATCGACCTCGAACTTGATCTTTTATTTTTCTTATCTCGTTGTATACGAAGATTGCGTCCACTTGCTCGATCGAAACTGATCGACCTTCGTTATAACCATCGTTCGATTCGTCCCTCCGTATAACCACCGCTAATTATTAGTTCCACCGGGCAATCTCGAGGATCGATTCGATTCGGGAGTCCGTTAATCCTCTCGACATCGACGTCGTTCGACGGAGACGAAATAAACGTCGACGTTTCACGGTATTATACCCGCCCGATTGTCATCGAACCTTGATTCGGAAGAAATCTTCTGACGCCCGTGTGTGGAAACGTGACTCGGATGGCACGTGTGGCGCTCTGATAAGGTCCTTGACTGTGATAATCCTGAAAAAAGAAAAGAAGAAACGAAGAACAAGAAAAAAGAAAAAAAAAATCGATCAATCCACCAAGTTGGGCAACTTCAATTTACTTTGGTCACGCCCTGTGTCATGGCGCAGGGAGTGGTTATGGTAATTCGTGCATTACATTCGTCGATCGTGACTCGTGTAAAGGTATACATATATGTATATACCTGCCTATGTAGGCATATTACCTACACGTTCGGTGTCTACGTTCCCGACATTCTCACATCTTTTTATCTACGCGTTTCCATCGGCTTACCCTGACACACAAAGTCCACAAGGAGTTTTTAATCGACAAAAAGAGTCATCTCGATTTTTCATCGCAATTCTCTCGAAATCTGCTCTTATCTCCAACGGCTTCCGGTTTCGGTGTGTTCGCTAATTATCTTTTTCGGCGGATCGGTTATTTGCGTGACGGAGGTCATACGCGCTCAATAAACGGGCTGTCCCAGTTTAGCGATGTCAGGGCTACCTCGAACATGTTGTCTCCTATCGAACTTGTATCAATGACTAACGCTTGATTTCAACCTGTCGGAACTGTGGTCCGAAAGAATCACGAGCTAGTCGAATTATGCGAAGCGCGTCGCCGATGACTTAATAAAATTACGAACCACTCGTATGCGGAGAATAACGACTTCCGCTCCATCCCGAAAATGGTAACAATTTTCCGGGCGTGTGCGCTAACCGCATGGAGTATCGTCAAGGTTGTTCGAAGTCCTCAATTCACGTCCGTTAGGCACGCGCCGCAAGGACCGCGTGAACACGATCCACGGCAACGGTAGCGGACCAACGGTGTAACGCGTCGGCTCACCTAGCGGCAAGTCGTCGCTTCCGGTTCTACTTCTCTCCACGGGCAACGTGTGTGTCTCGCGTACGGACCCACAACGCGAAGAAGTAACGTTACTTCTTCGCTCTCGACTCTCGACTCTGGCTTGTAAGCCGAGTGTATATAATCTACGCACTGTTTACCGCTTGTGCTTCGAACGATCCGCACCAAAAATGTGCACTCTCGCAAGGCCGAGGGTTTGTTTGCGAAGAAACGAGTCTCGGAGCTTCGTACCGCGCTCTGTTTGCTTTTCGAGAAAACCATACGGTCGGGCGTCATTTAATGGCACGAAGTTCCCTCGGGCTTCTAAGACAGCCTCTATTCGCCATGCGAAACCGTGTGCTGTACCGAGGCACAATCCTTTTATCTGTGCTCACGGCAGGGAGGAAGGAGTCTACCGAGTCTATCATTGCTTCAGAAAATTCGAGTGGTTCGGTAGACGTATACATACATACAGATATATAGATATATATATATGTATGTACAAGTCTGGAATATCGAGGAGCCGCGGAATAAGTACTTGAGAAAGGTATCCAGCGGGAACGCTTAAGTATATAGAATACCGCGGGGATCTCGAGGATCCGCGTGCTGTTCCTCCGCCGTATATACGTACCTACCCGCAGTGGTATAATCGAAATGTAAATGCGAACGAACGCTACGGAGCACGTCGTGCTCGTGGGCATCGTATTCGTAATCGTTGGGAGTCGGTTCGCCGAGAGTTACCAGGGTGGACGAACGACGGCCTCTTGAGGACAAAAAAAAAAAAACGGCGCCGGCCGGAGTATCCTGTTTAGATTGAAACCGAACGGGTCCCCCGTGGTCGAGGGGAACGGAAGAGTGGGTACGTCCGGATCGGCGGCCGACCGGCGAGGGAAACGGGGGGGGGGGGGTCCGAGGTACCGGAGGAGGTTCTTCCTTCGAGATCGGCCGAGGGCGGCGGCATTGTTCGTGCGTAACCACCGCGCTGCGGCCGGATCGCTTTCTAAGAAATGCCTGCCTGCACTCGAGGCTCCGGGCGAACGGCGACAGAGTCACGAGAATCCAGGAGACTCCCGAGAGGAGGAAAGTCTTCCACGCTTTAATGCCGCTCCTCGGAATCCCGGATCATGTGGTCCACGAGGCGAAACGGAGCTGAAATTTTAGATCCCCGAACGCGATCGATCCCTCTCGAAACGCGTGGGGGATATTTTTCTTCCCCCTTTTCTTTTTTTTTTTTTTTTTTCATTCCCTCTCGTACGCCCGAACGACGCAAGTTGTGGCACTCGGGCGTACCAATTACGGGGAACCCAACCCAAACTCCGTCGGGAGCGGCTTCGGAAGAGCGGTGTAAAGTCCCCCCCGAGTTGGGAGCGAGGCGGCGAAGGCGTTGCGCCGTGAGTTGCGAGAACGAAGACCGATCGATCGGCTTACCCGGAAGAAATGGAAAGTGGCGCAACGAGAGGCGGAGAAGGCACAAGGTCATTCCGTAAGTCTCGCGAGCTGGCTCCGGGCTGCACGAGGGAGAAAGTATATTTAGCGTGTACAACGACGTTCGGTTACCGCCGCCTCGATAAAAATCTTTACCTCGTAACGACCGATCACAACGTTATGTCACGGGCAAACGCCGTACAGCCTCGCGGGGCAGCTATTCGTTCGTGGAGCGTCAAAACAGCCCACGATCGCCTCCGCACGAACTGCACCGCGTATCTCTACTCGTTACGTTCGCGAAAGAAAGAAGCGGCCCGTTACGGTAAATTTTCAGGTCGGCACCGGTGACCTCGTGGCAACGAATGTTGGATCCTCGCTTTTTGGTCGACGCTCCTCAAACTGGATCTAAGCCGTTTGGAGACCGTTCGAAAGCGGAAACTTTCGTTGGACCGTCTATCGTTGGGATTCACGTCTCGGTACGCGCGGCGTAAAATCGAAGTTCGACGATCTTTGGTAGCGCGTTATTGCGAGACACCCACGCAACCTGGGTACGCACAATGCACTCCCCGCTCTCACAAGGTGACGCGAGAGGTTAACTAGGAAGTCGGGGTGTGCGTGCGAACGTGCGTTACGCAACTGAAAAGTTCGCCGCGCACCCCTGTCACGTAACGCGTCGAAGTCCTTGACTGGGAAAACGTAGATGTATGTAGCTTTAGCGCTGAATCTCTCGGACCGTAAGCGATGATGTCTGGTATTTTTTCAAGCGTCAATGCCGAGAGCTTTTGTTCAAGTGGAAACGATCGCTCGAGACTGAGATGTGAGAGGCTTTCAAGATACGGCTCGCGTGACACAGGTAAACGCCTCGGCTGCAATCTTGACACCGCAATTAGTCCGGTTCAAGCGGCGACGTTGACAAATGACACTGCATCTTTGCAGCGTGCACTTCGCACCAGACAACGAGAGCTACAACACCACCTTATGACTAGACAATAAAACATGGAGCGAAACGAGACCTCTTATAAAAACAGAGGAGGAGCTCGGATCTGATTGTCATTGCGCCGCTTGCGCTCGATTCTATTTCTACGTTTGGCAGCCATCTTTTAGTTCACGCTCCGCATCGTCGCGACCTTCTCTTCTTTAAACTATCGTGTGAAATGTCAGGCTTTCTAACCCCCAAAGAAAACCTTGACCTCATCGCCAAGGTCAGGGAAAGAAACGTGCTTTGGGACCCCGCTCACGTGCATTACAAAAATCGTACTATACGCGACAGCACCTGGTCGGACATAGCCGTCGCCTTGAACCAATCAGGTACCCCGGCGATTCGCAAATAAATTTTCAGATTCACCTGCACATATATGGGTATTTAAGTGCCGATAGAGTCAACGACTTACTCTCTTTCAGCGGAAGTAATGAGAAACAATTGGAACAGCATCCGCAGATCACACGCCAGAGAGCTTTCATTGAGAAAAAAATTTCGACGTACGTCCGGTTGTCGGTATTACCGAAATTTGGAGTTTCTAAGGCGCGACGGAGCGTGGGCAAGACCACAACGGAGATCAACTCGAAGATGCGTCGTCTCGTCCGTCATACGATTAGAGGAAGATGCCGTAAAAAATTCTCATTGGATCGACGCGTTTCGGCCGTCCACGTATCCCGGTGATACGTCCTTGGATTCTTTGTCGGTAAAGTCTACCAGTTCTTCGCTTCTCTGTGGTGGGAATTCCATGCAGGAAACTGGGAAAAACTATTCCGCATCGACGTCATCTCCCGAATTGCGAGCCCCCATCCGGCTGGGAGAAAACGTCACGCCGTGTAAAATTCTTAACTCTTTGTCAGAGTTCACGTTGAGACGTTCTACCAGAGGTCAAACTGTGGATTCTGATTCGCGACGCGATGCGAAGTTTTCCTCGATTTCGGCAACGAATATAAACGAAAATGGATCTTGGAAAGGTTGCTTTTCAAGACGTACGAGGAAAAGGAGTACCCGAACTACATTGAAAATGACGGCCGTGTCTCCGCCTAGAAAACGATCCGCTGCATCAAAATTGGCTCCTCCAAAAACTATGAAGGACGAAGAACTTCGTGGTCTCAATTTTTGTCGCACGAATTCTAATCCAGAAAAACTGAACCCTCCGAATCCTGTTTCGGAAGAACGGGCTGCCCCGGACTTGAGAGAAATTTTAGAAGTCGACGACTCCGACGGTGAAAATTCGCCATCCGAAATACATTCCGTTTTCGAACTAATCGAGTTTGCCAAGCGAAAATTGCTGCTCTTGTTTTCCGATATCGGAATTGTTGGCAAAGAGCGCGTAGGGTTTTTGAAAACAGGAGTCTATTTTTCTGGTGCGAACAACGGCAATTCGGAAGCATTTCCTACATTGAGCATAAATGAGAAAAATCAGGAACGTCACGTGAAGGAAATTTCTCGAGATGAAAGAATTTCAATTTGTGCGAATATACTAAAAAATTACTTCCAAGGAAATTGCGGTAATAAGCATTGCGTTGATTCGGCTAATTGTAAGTCTTCCCCCTCGAAAGAAATTATTGCAGATCAAGGATCGGCAGACGCCGTATTCAGCGAGAATGTCTATTCGGACCTACGCAAAAGGGCACGGAATTTGAACGAAATTACAACGGAATCTGCTCCGCATGAAAAATCTCGAACTCTTGGGGATCTCCGGTCAATCAGTGACAGAAAAGTGCGTTGTGTTTCAGTAAAGAATCGCGAAGCAGATAACGATAACGAAGTCATATTTTTACCACGTGAAGATCCTGAGGTTGAAATTCTGGAAATCCGCGAAATAAAAAGACCGACAACAAACTCTATGAACGACCCCCTTCACCTTGACGAAGATTATCATTTTCTACTGTCCTTGTACCAGCAGATGACGCGTTTGCCGCCGTCCAAACGAATCAGGATGCGAATCAAGATACAAGCTATGCTTCACGACGAGTTGTACTCGAGAACCGTATTCGGCGACGTTTGAACCTTACTGGGAGCCTTCTTTTTTTTGTAAGAATTTTATTTTGTAGTCTCAATTAAACGCGTTCCGCGTCTAAGCGTGTACCTTCCGTTTATTTATTCATTTATGTATTCTTTTTCACCGCTTCTACTCGTCTGTTTAAATTTATTTAACTTTTTTTTTTTTTTTTTTTCTCTACAACTGTCGCGCGGCGGTCGAACCACTTTCCATTAAAATTAGGTCAATGGCTTCAGTCTCTGGAGTATTGCGTGCGTTTCCTTTGGCACAAATGCACGGGCATGCCCATTCCTCCTAGAAAGGCATACGTTATACGACAAGTTGAGGCACACGTTCGCGTCGCCCTGCTCCCGATACTCACGTACACCAGCCTAGAATCCGCCTTTTAACTGGTTTCGTACTACGAATATCTGACATTTCCATTCGAACGGTTTAATGTTATGTGACTTGCCGCATCGTAAAATTCCAAGGTTGTTCCGCTTGCCCCTAGGCGAAATGTTTTTTTTTTTTTTCCATTCTCATACTGAATCAAAATTAACATACGAAATCGCTTTTCATACCATAATCGCAAGTAGCTTAAATCGCTCGGAGACAAATAGAGTAAGAGGAAGATAGGAAAAGAGCGAGAGAGAGAGAGACTAGTTACGATCTTACGCAATAAGCGTATACTACCGAACAGTGGGCAGCGCTCAACGTGATCCCGATCTTCCAAGTGGGAGCTTATGAAAGAAATTGTTTTACCCACAACCGACGATCATCTAACGAGGTGGTCAAACCTACCAGGAATCTCCTTGCGATATAAACCGATCGCGATCGATCCTCGCGAACCACCGCCATCCCATTTTCACTGTTGCTTCGACCTATACACAGTACGGAACACGCGCACCTGCGGCATGCCGAAGCTCTTCAAAAATGCTTAAATAAAATCCACCGATCAGAATTTCGCAACCGCAACGATGCACGGTACAACCGTGTCGCAAAGTTCGCCTGCGATTTTCCACCTTACAATTCCAATCGCGAACCGATCGATCGTCGTCGCGACGTCGCCTGATTCCATTCGCGACGATTCACTTTTCAAGTTCATCGCCGGAATCGCCGGGTTACCGATCGACCCGGAAAAATTTATTCATCTTCGCGCGGTTCGCCTTCGGTCAAAAAAAAAAAAAAAACAAACGTACGTACGTACACCGGGCTCGTGTCCTCTTACCCTCGCGTATGTGTATATGTATACGTACGTACGCCATGTAATAAGCCGGCTGCAACGATTTCCCAACGAGAAAGTGAACGAAGGAATTTAGTCTCACCGCCAATCGCCCTGACCTCCGCAGCTCCGCCGCGTACCCCAGCTCGCGCTCTGTTGTAATGGACACATGATCGTTCTCCGAAAGGAATCATTTAACAAGCTTATATCGCCGGAGGTTTTGTAATTCGGTGCCTCGTCCACCGATACGCGTACCGTACGTACGTACGTACAGAGAAACTCCCGTAGAGCCGGTGGATGTGTGTTACATAGGATACAGCTGTCCGTAAATTCCGTCGAAAGTAAGACCTGCACCACGCGTACGCATATCGGGATATACGATAGGTGTGTGTGTGTGTGTGTGTATACTTCCTGGCTGCGCCTCTGCGTCTTCCGTTTCCAATTTTCTAACGGCTCTTACCGGCGTCTTCAAGCTTCGTTCAAAAGTCAAACACACTCTTACCGCTAGCGTGGTTAGTTATCCAGCGTGTCTTCTTCTCGGCCACGCCGTACATACTTAATCGCATATTAATGGCAAACTGTAACGGTAACTGTATTTCACCGGTAGGCAGTTCGCGTGGATGCAACGATGTACGTACATACATAGGTATATATATATACAGTATAGTTACGCGTACCCACCCTAGGTGATTATCGAGACGTACGGAACGCCTAGTTGTATGCGATGTATAACCTTCTGGTTGCACGGGCAATCGATACCGTGGCCCCAATGGATCGCGATACCATTACACCATTTTCCGGTTTTACTTCGGATGTTTTCGAAGCTCTCGGATGGAAGGATTGAGGTGGATATTCTCGCGTCGAATTGCTCATAATATCCCCATTTCGGGTAGCCGGTGCGAGTCCGGTCGGTGCGGCGGCTTCTTTCGCAATAATTACAATCGCAAATTTGGCATCGCGAAGTTACATAGCTGACCGTGGTTGATTTACATTTACAAAGACCGCTGTTACAATACACGGTATATTGTAAGAAAGTGTGATTTATTTTCGTCCATTTACCGGTTAATCTTAAAACACCGAAGGTTACGCCACGAACATCCAGACCGCGATGAATATGATCGTGACTACATATTTTTCGATTTTTTTTTTTCACTCCTTTTAACTCGCATGTAACAGAGGTGTATGTTTCCATATAACCGTACGCGATCATGGCTCGTAAATGCGTTTTTATTTATACCCACGGTAAACCATATATTAAATTGTATCTATTGCATACCTACCTCGCGCTCGGGTATAGAGCTGCGTACACGAGCATTCGGATTCGTATACATATATATGTACATACATATCGAGACGAAGTTGTTATCAATTTCATTTCGTCACTCGCCACTACATTACAAAGAAACTGATTAATGGCATCGTTCGCATCGACATTTACAAGCGAATTAAATTTCGATCCGTTGCCGATCTCCCGATATATTTTCATCGGTTTATTATATTTCTATTGCATAATACATAAAAGTTGAGAAACGGGTTAGCTCGGTATGCTCCTAAACGGCAGCTTTCGGCGGGTATATCGGATCGCAATATCTATAGTTCTTTATTGCTCTACGCAAAGTTCATTATATTATTCCTTATAATTATATGACCGGTATTTTTTCTAAAACTTTTTGAGGAACTCATTAGAGCGGGACGAGGCGTTAATAACGTCGTAAATCATTAGATTAATACATACCGCTTTTTGAGTTGATTCCCATCGACCGTTTTTAGTTTTTCTTTTGTTTTTCGAGTTTTTTTTTTTTTTTTTTGTTTTTTTTTTGCTTCTCCATCTTCTCAGCTCTCACGGTGGATTACCGAACACGATCCCGCGACGGCCAACCGTGTCTCGTTCGCCGATAATGCGACCACGTGTTTGAAAAATCGAGTTTCGTTCGTCCGATCGTCGTGACCGCTGGAGGCTAATTGTTTTCTACCACCTTAAACATGACTAAACGCTTCTCACTCGTCACGGATGATCGACGTAACAATATAAATTGCGTAACGTCACTACGAGTGAAAATATTTTATTAACAACCGTACAATATGGTGGCGTTCCGCGGATCGTTAAGACCTGCACCCTCGTCCGTCAAATCCTCGTCGTAGGCATTTCGAATCTGCGGCGATTTCTCCTCAACCGGAATGACTCGTCGATCCTCGAGATCCGCTTTACGATCGTTTCGACTAGTTCGATTACAATACGAACTTCGTAACCGACCAGTTCCGACGACCGCGATCTCCGCTTATTTGTGCCGCGAGAGTGAATCGGGGAGTCGATCCCGCGGAACAGTTTGACGAGCAGCGAAAGTTTTCAACCATTGTGACAAGCTCACGGTTACGGGTAAGTAAGAGCGGAGTCGAGCAAATGAAGTCGTAAAAACACGGTGAATTGCCTCCGCACGTTTCTCGATAGCGCGAAACTTCCGAGGCAAAAATTCCGTTTACGTGTACCGCGAGCGGGTCTAATTCATGCGAGTTTCATTTCTCGCTCATTTAGATTCTAGCGTATACGAAGAAGCAAAAAAAGTATGAGAACCGTACGAGAAGCAGCAAAACAGACGTTAAAAATACCGTGTAGTTCGAACGGCCTACGGGCTGCTTTTCAAGGAGCAAAAAATTACTTATGAAAACTTTATTTCCGTCTTCAGAAGATACGGTATGGACATATATAAAGGCGTGATTCATTGTAAATTTATGGAAAACCTTCACGCCGAAACTGAGGTTGGCCAAACAAACTCACAGTCGACTCTAAATTATCTCGGCTGCCCGTTCGCCGGTAAATATTCATATAGATATACATACGTGTATTCGTGGATGTAACTCGTCCTGTACTACCGAAGTGATAACAAGGAGCGAGAAGTTGCAGCGCGTACTTGTCCGGTCTGTCGTCGTTAATTTACACGGGGGAACGATTAAGACCCCCGTTAACTAACTTATTAGATGACTTACAATTAACCAATTACAAGGCAACACCGTTACGTAAGCCCATTGCTCCTAGGGATCCACGCGTCTATCTTACATTATACGTATACGTGTGTACGCTACACTTACCACGGGGTATTATAACCGCCGCGTGGCGTGCATTTAGTCGTTGTAAAATCGGTTTCGCGCTACCGCCGCACCGTAGGTGTGTCGGACGCGGATATGTGCGGCGCGTCCGAGAGAGAGAGAACCCCGAGTAATAGCCGGTAGTCGACGAGCAAAACCGGGGAGTATTACTTAATGACCCAGATTCAGGTATCTCATTGTGTTAACGTGATTGAAAAGTCGGTTGCCTCGAGCCTCCTCGAGTCTATTTGGTCGCGAGCCGTTGACTCGATGTCTACACGCGTAACGTTATACGGTATACGTATACCTACCTCCGGTCGATCGTACACCTTCGATTCGTGTGTATTCATGCATCGGACGTATTACATGCGGACGTAACACCCGATATCGCGCGCGTATAAGCTGCGAGGCGAAAACCTATGGCTTATATGTATATTACGTGCGCGACTATCTCGCGACTATACGTAAGGTGCGCCAAGCGGGGCAGACAATCGGCGATGACATGCACCGCTCACGGAATAGCCCGTGAAAAAACGTACCCCCCGCGCACCGGATAAATTATGCGTACGAACGTCCGAATCAACGATCGATCAATCTCGCGGGATAGGTGGTTTCTCTCTCTATTTTCTTTTTTCTTTGATTCCACCGTCTCTTTTTGTCTGACATTTTTTTTTTTTTGTTCCACAACGATGCCCTACCGATTTGAATATATATATATATACATAGTTTTCTCCGCGCGCCAAAAAGACTGGTCGACGTTAATGGGTTCTTCCACCTGGACAGAAATCCCATTCGAGACGGTAATCTGCATTTTGATCTAGCGATCGTACGTCGCCTACGCTGATCACGGTTTTTTCTCTCTCTCTTTCTTATTTGACGCGTGGGTGTTTTGTAATCTCGTTTCGAGATACGGCGAACAAGATTTCGGCGACGCGCCGGATCGATCTCGGATCTCCCAAGAGCTTGAACTTGATTTTGACGCCGCCAGCTCGGGAATTGATAATTTCGCTAATGCGGCGAAACTCGCGTACGGCGGCACCGCGCCCGCATCGCGGATACTTTCGACCACCGTCGGTATATGTATAATACGGGGCTGTACCGGGTCGTATATACGCGGTGTATCGTTTAAAGCCTTCCAGCGTATACAACGAGTCGTAAAAATAAATGATAGCAAAGTTCGAGCCTCGTAAAAGTTACTTGCCGAGCTATAAACACCGAGATTGTATAAAGTTTATAACAGCTTGTTAGCGACAGCGTAAAAATTGACCGTTGCGGATTTGCTCCACCGCTTGCAAGAGCTTCTCCGATGTTCGCTCTATCGTCCGACTGTACGGCTCTCTTTTCCGACCCTATATATATACCTATACGCTACGCTACGTACGACCGCGTACATGTGTATACATTTCTATCTTTGAATAAGAACCCCGCTGTTGGTCGACCTCGAGCAATTAAATTAATTGCCAACTACCACCGTAAAAGTCACGCCCATTTTCTTACCCACGGGATAGATAACCCAATCCTCCCGGGTGACATCGAGGCGCACCGCTACAACCCCGCTCATCCCCCTGTCCCGAGGGTTCGGAAATTATGGGACAGCGCCTGTACCGCGCGACTTGGATTTCCATGCTTATGCGAATTATACTCGTGTATCGGCACAGTTTCTACGTGCGCTTTTTGCGGCACAAATTGCAAGTTGATTGGCTGCCCATATAACCACCAATATTTGAAACACTCGGTTGGCGCTCGCAATTAAGCTGGAATTGATTAGCGACTGTGCGCGCCACTGAGTCAAAGCTATTTATTTCAGCGGGATCGTGTGTGTAGGTATACCGTACATACGGTTTCGTTATCTTCGACAATTATCACGAGCCAATAAGGGTAAATGGTTCACGAAGGTGGAGATATTTGCGTTTGCTGTTTTTCTAATTCGATTCTATTTTTGTTTTTCATTTTTTTTTTCTTTCTCTCTCCATCCATTTCGCAACACCGCACCGGTAGAATTTCCCAACGGTTATGGCAACCCTCGTTTGAATATATGGTGCAGCTGGGCACGAAATGCTAAAACGTAATCCGACATGCACTCGACATCGATTCGACCAACTATAGCGATACGGAGTCCGCACGGTTTCTTGTGCAAGCCAATTAGAAATTCCCCAAGTTTTCGTACCTCAGCAACGCCTCGGGCGCGTTTACCTTGGCTCCGAAAGACTCCTCTCTAATCTTCTCATTCGTAATTCGATCGATGCAATTTTCCAGATTTTTCAATGAAAATCCACAATGGTCCAATTTATCGCACATGATTCCGATTTTCCAAAAAATTCGCAATTCATTTCCGATCCGCGTTACAAATCAATCCAAGATGGCCGAAGATAGGGTTTGAACCGCAAGTCCGCTTCGCTAATCGGTCCCTCGAAGTTATATCTTATACGTATGCCCCCCCTGTAAATATACTAATACCAAATAGCAAATAGGAATGACAAGAAACGGATGTGTACCTTCGATTGTAAATTACGTCGCGATTATCTTGACCTGTTCTGTCTCAGTTGTGGTACGTTGGTAGTAAATTTCTTATTTAAATTACCCAGGGTACGAGATCTTGTGTATAATGTACGCCGGTGGTATAGGTATACCTACATTTATACCATACCGTCGTACAATAACCTTTGCATTCAGTTTTAACAGCAGTCCTAAGGAATCTGAGAATTTTATCGGAAACGACCGGTACAACGCGCGCAAAACCCGTACATACGTACTTTACACGCATTATACGACGATCGTTTTTTTTTATTTTTTTCATTCATTGCCTCTGTTACAGGGTGGTTTTCAGTCGTATCGGCGAGCAGTGGAACCGGAAGTGCGAGAGTATACAGGAGAGTGGGTGCTCTGGTGCGCGCCGGTGTTCCGGCTTTTCTTTTGGCTAAACCTCTCCGAGCTTACACCCTCACGCACTCGAAAATGGGTGAGTGATTGATTGATTGTTTTTTGAAATCGTGAAGTGACACGTATTTTTGTGCTTTATTCCGTGTCTGGTCAATCCGCCCTGCCCACTCGAATTCATGCTTGAGATCTGTAGGTACCCGGTCGCGCTTATAAGGTGGTCGGTGCACAATTTCTACGAAGTGACTCACGCGTTAAACCGTCGCTACGAGTATACGTATGTGCGTGTATCTGTGCGTAATTCTTTATTTCACGAACGACAGTTAGACGCAATTTTAGATACCATTGTGAAAAGTTCATAGCTCTGGTAAACCCGGGAACTAACTCGTTAAACTTCTATTCAAAGTTTGATCGACGACCGTGGCGTACGCGTAACGGTTACCGGCGACACCTTTGCCTCGCGTCTCTTGTGCCGAGGTGTCCGCTATCGGGTACTATAAGTCTATTGAAATGTGACTTAACACCGGCTTCGCACCGGCATCACCTTCGTTCCATCGATTGTGCTCTCGATTGGGTGAAGATTTTTTTCCTCTCGGCGTCGAATGTAACCGCCTACCTGTATCTCCGAAATACAATAGGGTACGCGATCGATTTTACGGAATTTTTTTTACCACCTGTAATACAATTTTCTCGAGGAATAGAAAATGCGTTCGGTATTACGAGGACGAAGCCGAAGAAGCGAGCGGTAATGTATTCCGCTCGAAGCTCTCCGCGCGCCGTGTTCTTATTTTATCTTTAACGGCTTGCGTTTACGAGTTAACGCAGCAACATCGTCAAAGATTCCCGTCTTCCAGGATCCGCGCGCTTCGAGAGTCCCGAGGGAACGGGTAGGATCGGGTCCTCGACTGTCACATCAATCGCGTACTTTGTTGCGACCGCAAACCGTAATCGGGAAAGGGCGAAGAGGGTTTGTCGTCCTGTACGAGAAATAATAAAAGGAAAAAAAAAAAAATAAAAGAAACGTGGAAGGAAACACCTACGCGGTGAGCTCGGAATGTACGTTTGCCGAGAATCGCGGCGCGGGGATTGACTCGTAAATGAGTGAGGTGTGAACGAAAATTCAACGTTCTCGAGAATTATGATAATCAATCATTTGGTGTCTTTATTTTCGAATCGCATCACGATTCGTCCGGACCGTAGGGGCCGGCCGCGGGTGTCGCTGCACCCCTGCAGCAACCGCTGCGGCGGTATACTTATCGAGCACAACGCACGTAGGAAAATATTGTGCGAGGAGAATGCGCGTTGCGCCTTATTCGCCACACGGCGATTCCGTCACGCGCGGAAGACAATCCCGAGGCTGGAGTTGGCGGTAGGCAATTCGTCGTTGTACGTAGGTACCTCGTAGCACCGCGGATGTTCGCCGTGACACGAAAGTCGATGCAGAGGCCCCCGCGCGACTTAATAGCTGTCGCGAAAGCTGGACTTCATAGAACCGCCTATCGAGCGCGTACATCAAAGGCCAATGACACCTGGGCTCGGGGATGAGGGGTATCACGCCTATCGAGGACGCGGTTATTTTTAATTGAAAATCTCTTGGAATCGCGATTCCATAGTGGAATCTAGATCTCCACGGCGATACGAACGGCGTTTCATCTCTTTCACTTTCAATGAATAATAAAATGAACAAGAGATATGTATATACGCTCATTTGTGCGCGTATATGGTAGCAAAGACACGCGGAGCGCGAAGGATGGCTTGAATTTCACTTAATTGGCATTCCAGAAAGAGTCCCTGAAGATGAATGATTCTCGGCTCGAGGCTTTCGATCGTCTGGGATATACGCCGTCTCGTTCGCCGATGCGTCTACACACGCACACACGTGTATACGTATATTCAGGTAGCGCCTTTTTGTATAAATACGTCATTTCGCTACGCTCGAAGCGTACGTACGTACGTAAAACGCGCACGCTATTCAAACGCTTGATCGCGTCGTTCAGATATTTGTGGCGAGATATTCAAATGGGACAGCCCGCATGATTAATAAGCGACTGCCTATCCGCGTGTCGCGTAAGGATACCTCGAGTTTCTACTACGTACTCGACTACCGAACTTGAACGAACAAACCTCTTCCACCGAGATCCCTATCTTTCGACTATCTTTTACCGAGGGATATTTGCATCCGAACGGCACCTCGGCACCGGCTGAATACCGATGTGACCACCGGCGACACGGGGCGGATTCCTTTGGCCTTTTTAACCCCTCTTAACCCCGGCGATATTCTCCATTCACAGAAAACGGTAACCTCAGGGCCCACTACACGAAAACCACGGTTCGCGCTGGCGAGGTTCTCCGATTGGCTGCGGTATTTCAGGACACCCGACGCGCCCCCATATCGACGGGGGTGTCCGGAGTGATCGGCAACATGCCCGAGGGAAAGAGTTCCAGGTCATCGGAGAGGGATCAGTACGCTCAATGCCTGGATTCTCACGGTCACGAATTGTTCGCACCTCTGTCTGCCAGGGGGGAATTTTACGCCACCTGTCAAAGTGGAAACCTGGACACGGGTAGCGACGCGGTATTGTACAGGGTTCACCAGCTGGCCAGGAGAGACCTCCCTCTCAAGGTAACGTAACGGAACTCGACGTACTTCGCGAGCGTCGAAAATTCCGAAGGGGACGGGGAAAAAAAAAATGTTTTTTTTTTTTTTTGCGTTATTTTTTCTTATCGGTCCCGCGGTGCAGGTTCGCCTCGTAGCCGGACCCCTGCCGATTCCTCTTCCCCGCGATTACACGGGACTCATGCAGCTGGAAGAAGCGACCAGAGGGCCGATTGTCCTGGGCTGCGCCGTTCCTCTGATGCCCGAGAGGCCGCTGCCGGGATCTACGATCCCGGAACTCTTGGAACTCGTCGCTACGGGCCCTACGGCACCTCGTGTCAAAAGAGCCAGACTGGGATGCCCCTCGGAGGCCAGACTTCTGGCCTCGCCGAAGATGCAGCGACTCTTATCAGCCTGCAGGTAAGAACCTTATCGAATCCGCCGCTCGAGGATAGACAGGGGGGAATAACGGGCTCGTCGTTACCCCCGAGGCTATTAACGTTCGGGTCGTTTGACGCGCGTGCGTCCGTTTGTTCGCAGGAGAGCCCTGGACCAGAGAGCGACCGAGCCGAGGGTGGCCCCGCCGAAGCCCGTGGCGACTAACCTGGAGCTGAAGGAGCTTCATCTGAAGGAGATAAAATCGAAGCCGGAGACGAAACCGATCCTCCAAAGCCTTAAGGAAGGTCTGGAACACATCAAGAAGACGACCATCAGGGATCGCAGCCAAACGCGACACAACAGCAACGGCGGCAACGGTTTCTTGGAGAGGATTTCGAGGATAGCGCACGGCGGGAGGAGCAGAAACCCCGCGAAAAAGTCGGCGTCTTTCACGTTCGCTGTGAGACCGGAAATCGGCATGAGGTCGCCCGAGAGATACGCGAGTCTGGAGTCAGAGGCGCATTCCTTGGTACCGGGAGCCGCTTTGAACAGACAACAGGTCCAGAGATCGGTGTCGACCAGTGTACTGGAAGTGCAAAACCATCCGGACCTCGATCCCCCCTATTCGAGAGTCAGGGACAGCCTCACCCCTCTGCCGCCCACTCCGCCGCCGAAAGCGGAGGAAATTTATGCGGAAATATGCGAGCCGACCGGAAGCGTTATCCACGACACGCCCAAGGAGAAGCACCCGCCACCCGGTAGAAAAGGGACCAAGGAGAGGGACACGGGTTACGTGAAGCTCGCCTCGCATTCCGCGATCTCCGATACATCCGGAAGCACGGAGGACGAAGAGGGGATTTACAACACGGTGTGTTGAGGGCCCGAGGGGTGAGAAATTCTTTGTTATGACGAAACTGAAGTGTTTTAGCGCCAAAAAAACGTTCGCACTACGAAGGGAATCGTTGACGAGATGTTCCCGTGCGGTGAGTGACGCCGAACGGGTTGACGAAAATTTTTCGACTCGAGCGGCGCGAGGGGGTGTCGGGGTATCGGGCGACGATGAGACGAGCCGCGGTGCGTTACGGGACAGATAAGTAATCGAATGAAATCGTTGGCACTGTGAAACGCCCCGTTAATTGGGCACGACTAACTAACGGCGCATAGGAGTGCCGTGTTCGCCGGTTGTCCGAGAACTACTCCACGCAATGCGTGCACGTATAATTACGCCTGGATATATCAGAGCGCACGTACGTACCTCTGCCGAGATTGTGTGTGCGTGTGGAACGAGATTACGGTCCCACGGCTGAATTGATTTCTGCCTCCCCGCCTGGATGTGTATCGAAGATTTGTACACGGATAGCTGCGCGGTGTGTCTTGTAGGTTTATCAACCTAGCGGCCGTAGTAGATTTTTTCTAAATTCAACTACCGCGTTGAACCGGGCTCAGAAATCATTTTTTCCTTTACCCTTCTTTTTTTTTTTTTGTTTTTTTTTGTTTTTTTCGACTACATCGTACGGGACGGGACGGCTTTCGTTGTGTTTAAAACTGTTCTGCTCAAATTTTTCTACACGTATACAATGATAATGTGCATACAACGTATATATGTATCTGTATGTGATTGATACGATTATGTAATCATCCTGAACATGAGCACGTTTATTAATATCCATGAGCGAATTGATTTCGAGTAAATAACGTTGCGAGTCAGCGGTGAACCTTTGGAGAGATCGAATCTATTCGAAACTAACAGTGGGACGACGTGCGATCTGCCGAAGTATGGATAAATTCGTACGATACAAGAAGAGAGAGAAGAAAAAGAAAATAAGAAGAGAAAAAAAAACTAACAAAAAAAAACGAATCGATAAATAAAAATGCCTCCGGGTTACTCGAGGTAGTAAATGTTAATTTTTAATTCAGGTATACATCGCTAGTAACAGCAATAAATTTGCAATATCATCCGCTCTGGTGCACTTCATGATTAACACTGTTCTAACCCTTTTCATCTTAGAATTTGTAATATTTGTATATTATGTATATTCAAGACAGAGTTGTGAAATAAAATCATTTCGTCCTTATAACGGATCGAACTATACTCGCTGCGATATTTTTCAATTCGTCGATCGATCCGTCGGCTGCTACGGTAAGTGCAATGAAATTAATTTATTTAAAAAATTCGACATCGTACCCCCAATTCGATCGCATATTCCAGTCGATGGGATGACGCGACGGCATTTATTTGTGCGCTATCAACATCGCGTGCAAAGTAAATCTAGATAAGGATTCAAGCTGAGTAGCTCAATTTTAACTTCGGTAAGCGAGTCTCAATTACTCGCGAGTACCACAGGTGGCCTGTACCCCCCTGGCAGCCGTTGGTGTAGAATTTGTGACTCGCGGTTTCCTTGGCAGAGAACTTCTTCGTACGTTCGTATGCATATATTACAGGTGTACAAGCACAAAAGATTCATGGTCGTTCGGATTGCGCGGAGTAACACGTTACGCGTTTCGGATTTCACTTTTATCTCGAGAGATCTTGAGGTTCCGAGCGCGGTCGGAAACTAATTTTTTCATAAATATCACCGCCCAAGATGGGAGATCCTCGTCGTCGGATTCGGTATATCCTTATTGAGAAAAGGTTCGAACCATCGAAGATTTTTAACAACCAAATTAGTCGGGCTCATTCATCATCCGTCGGTGTGGTATGAGTTGACTCAATTAAAATCAACTTGGTGATCAAATTATTATCATTACTACGCTATCAAAACGCGCTTTATTTGAAATAAACGAAATACGCAGCGGTACACGTTTCGAGCGTTAACGCGTTGGAAAGTGAGCGGCTCGAATTGTTTTATATTTTACAATTAGCTCGATGTGATTTAACAAGACTGTTGTCCGGCCGGTGTTCAAGATCGTAAACTCCGGGTAAATGCCGACACGTGACGTTAATTTGATGAAAGCTAATCTGGACGTGTTCTTAACTTGTTTCATTACGTACTCCGCACTTTTGTATTACACGTACGTGTCGAGCAGGAATTTGAAGAGAAAAAAAAAAGAGAACGCGGTGTACGAGCCACCCGGAGTATAGCCTCGACGCGACGTACAACGAACCGAAGACGATCTCCGGTAGAAAAAAGAAAGGCCGAAAAGAAAAACGAAAAATCGGGAGATCGCAATAACGCATTACCTTTAACCGATGTCATTGAAAATTATCGCTTCGCTCCTATGGTACGACGCACGAGTCGAATATATACGCGCTGTAACATGGGATCCGAGTTTTCTCTCGTTATTTCGTCACCGTGAAATTGCACACACCGCATTAAAAGCATCTTACGGCGTGAGTTTTACCGCCGGTGATTCACCCGGAGTATATAACGATAATCTGAACAGTGCGCGCGCCCGCTGTTAAAACACGCTCACTCCTTTTGTCCCCGATATTATGGAAGCTTTATATATATATATTTTATGGGGAAAAGTAAACGAGACGACGGTCAAACGGTTATACCGAACGCACGGTAGTCCATACGTAATATTTTAAGCGTGGGCATACCGTCGTTTACGATTCTCATTAAATCTGCAACTGGTCCATTCCGAGTAATAATCACGTTACGTTAATCACGCACGTGAATACGTACGTAACGTTCTCTCTCATTCCTTGCCTCGCGAATAAACGGGTTGCACTCGGAAGACTCCATGGGTAGTAATTGCTCGTCGCTTTAAGCTCGAAGATATTCCTGCTACGAATCCCGTGCCTCACGTGAGCAAACTTCATTGTTTTTCGACGGTCTATTTTTTCGAAGAAAGGTTGTGTACACCCGTATCAACTGTACAGTATGCGACGACACCGCACGTTTCCATCGTTACCGCGGTCCGGTCGAGCTTTCACAACTCGATGTGCGTGTAACTCAATTTCAAAACTACGCGCTTACAAAAAGAACGTGAAACGTGATATCGTTCTCGTAAAATTTGTAACGACGCAACGCCGTTACACGCACTGAATTCTGAACATCGGATCTATTCAACGTATATCGCGTTCGATCGGTCGCCGCAGCGTCTGCTGTGCCAACTTTTTCTTTTCTCCGGTGACCTGGTCTAATTTTTTTCTTTTTTTCATTCGTCTTTTGTGACAATGACCTAGAACTTTCTTCGGGAGACGGGGCGCGGGAGCGATACCCGCGCCGATCCATCCGCATAAATCACTTGACCGGTCCGCAACGACGTGAACTTTTTCTCTTACCGATTCAATTTCACTTTTCATAAAACGAAGCTAATGGATACGATAGACTGCGGAGCAGACGGTTCGATCCCTCATGTTGAATCGCAAATAAGAAGAACGGGAAGAAAATAAAAGCCGGCGATCTCCCGATTTATAATACGCTCCCTTTACGTACGAGACGAAGAGCGGGTATTCTTTCGGTCGGTATAAGGCCTCCTCTACGGCGTCCCGCAATCGCTCTTCGGACTCGGAGAAGCGGCAGCAACCTGCGTATAATAACTCGCTGATCTGTTAACGTGTCCAGCCGGTGATCCGGCAGCGCGGGTGCATATTTCAAGATCGGCATGCGTGGCGGTTTCATGGCCGTCGAGTTGCCTTGCGGTCGTGTAACTCAACTTTACAACGTTAATGCGACGGCGGCGGCGGGGGGGGGAGGGGGGGGGGAGGGGAGAGTATCATATTTCGCAGCTCGCTTCGGTGATCGACGACTCTTGTTTTAATATGCAAATTAAAATGCAAATAATTTTCCCTTGAGGGCCGCCGATCAACCCAGTGCCAAAGGCTGTTCGCCGATACTCTCGGTATCTGGGGTTGCGGCGCGAGATAGCCCCCGTCCCCTCCCTCCGGGTTCTTTGTTCATTTTTTTCATTTCTCGGAACCGACGAATTAGCGGGCATCGCGATTCGGGTTCTCCAAACGCTCGCAGCTCCGCGGAGAATACATATTGATTAGGAATTGCGAAATTCTCGCGATCGCCGGCTGCCCCGGCCAAATTATACCGGCGAACGGAATTTTATCATATTCTCGGGACTCGAAACGACCCGCTTATTCATCAAGAAAACGAGAAATCAATCTACTGGGAATCGGACGGTCGCCGAAACGGTATTCACGTATTTTCCTATACCGAATCAAATTTACGGAATTTTTATTACGGCGAGATTTCTGGCTACGAGTCTTCGAAGAACAACTACATCATTGACGGAGCGATCTCGAATGCTAATTAGTCCTAGGAACGTTCGTCGACAACTGCTTCTTATCCTCAAAATTGTAAACCCTTTTTTTCTTTCCCCATTTCTTCTCCGTCGGAGAAAAATTCGTTTCTCTCCCGTTACAACGTTCGATTGAAATTCTCGGCGGCTGCTCGTAATAGGTCTAAGTAAGCGTGATTTAATTCACGGCGCACGATCTCCTGACCCTTCGTCCGTTTACGCGGAGAGAATGAAGCCTTGTTCCATACCTTATTTCCATCCTCCTTCATCTCCGCGACGAGATCCTTATCTCCCGGAATCAAGACTCCTCGTCGCCGGAGCCTCCCTCTCGGTCTCTCGATCATTGACTCTGTCACGTGTAACTCCTGTACCAATGACTGGTTACAGGGGGACTACTCGGAGTAAACGCGTACGACTATTCATATTGGCTAGAAAATTTTCTTTATACGTACGTTGGTACTTTACGAGCGCCCGTGGTTATACGAGCAAAACACCGGATGCATACCTGCCTCTGAATACGTGCGTACCTCGTTGTCGGTGTAAAGATAAATAAATGCTGCGCGTATCGGTACATATGTACGAACGGATACGTACGCGTACACTTGCATACATAGATATGGCGATCAAAGTCACCGGATCATTACTTTCTCTTGTCCCGGCGTATATCTGGGCTATGTCTGCTATGCGGGTACCGATACCATCAGCTGAGTCGACACGACTGTTCTTACCAACGAAACGACAAACTAGATTACTGTGACACACACTCATGACCGCGGCTAGCCCGCATTACATTCAATCTGCAGCGTATTGTAAGCGCGTACCTATAACGATATACAAGCGGAAAATATATACGCAAGATAAGTGCGGCGTGTGCATACCGTTTTGTTGGCGTTCATTCAGACGGACGTTAAAATATAAACTATTATTTATACACACCTAAATCAAAACTGTCACTTTTCCATGTACCGAACCCACTCCGGCGATTCGACGTACGAAACGGGACGGTCGGATCGGCGTTTGTATATATGTATATCAATTATTTGACAGCTGGACGCCGACGGAACTGGCGTTGTAAAACGCTTCGCGGACGTTTAGAATCGTGTAACGATAAGATTGAATAAATTTTTGAATTTTTATAGATACGTATCGAGGCGAAGAATGGAGATCCGAAAACGCGTCTCCTGTCTATCGTCGTTTCAACGACCCTGTTACGTTGTTAATGTACGTTAAATTCGGAATTGTTGGAATAAAAGGGAGCGAAAGATCTTCTTTTTTTTTCTACTCGGTCTAACCGTGGAACGCAGCCTCGAGTTTATTCGGAATATACGTGCGATCAATAGAGACGTTCTCGGTGGCGAGACTCAGGGACGCGTCAGTCGGTTTATTCAATTCCGATGAGAACATCTTATATCAATGAGATATAAAATCTCGACGCTTAAGAATATCCACACGAACAATAAACGAACATCATCCCAGATTTTTTGTCACCGTAAGGTAACGCAACACCGTCACCAGATGTTTGAAGCTTTGTATATAGGATCTTTTTTTTTTTTGATAATATCTTCCTCCGGTGTTGGATTTTTGTTATAATCTCTGGGCGCTCCGGGGCTCCCCTTTCTTCGAATGTTATTAAAAACGAGAAAAAGGAATAATGAATAAACCGAGAAAAAAAAAAATATATATATATATTATCCCGTATGGATTTATAATACCGGAGGCTACCGGGTTGTTAAATCCGCCGTTGCTTCGAGTAATATAATATAGATAGACCCGAAGAAACAGAGAAAAAAAAGAAGAATACAAATAAAAGAATTTTTTTTTATTTGATATACCGGAGTTAGCGGATCGCTTATACGGGAGTATATCGGAGGGAATTGAAGAGAGAGAGAGAGAAAGACTGGAAAAAAATCTCACGCTTTAATGGGATAATAACACGGTAGCGAAAAGAAACGAATTATGAGAATAGATATACAGCGTTGTCCGCTACCGTAAAAATGCTTGAAATCAATGAACGATTGAAATATCGCTAATCAATCATCTCTACGATATACATAAGTTAAACATTCTGAACGAGCTCTGAAAAATAAAATAAAAAATAAATAAATCCACACCCGCGATCGGTGAAGCTCCGTTACATCGGGTGTCCATCGAATCGATATCCGTCGCATATAATGTCAAACGGTTCGATTCGTTGGCGAAAATCATCCGATTCGGTCTCGTCCAGCTGCAGCGGCGTATCTCCGTTCGCGCGAGTTACATCGAATGAATCATCTTCGCGCGGTATACGGTACGCACGTACGCGCGTATATCGTCGATATGTATACGACGTGGTGTAACCGCGTAAGAATCCGCGAGCGGTGACTCGACGAATATCGCGATATATGCCGTAAAGGTGAAAACCTCCGTACGGTCGCGATATTGCGTGTCTCTCCCCGGGGTCGCGGGGTCCGGGAGGGAAAAGGTACGACGGCTGCTGGACGACGGAGGTGCAGGGGCGGCGTAGCGCGGAATGCTCGCAGCGGACCGCGAATGGTGCCGGTGCCGGTACAACGGGTTTGCCTTTTACAGTCCTCGCGGCACACCGGCAGCGACTGGTCCATTCCACCTATAAAGAGGGAGCTTTGCATCTTCGCCTAAGTAACTAAGAAAGTGAAGAGCGAAGGGCCGAACGACCGGCGAACGCGATCCGCTCCCCCCGTCCGCTGCACCGTGTTTCCATTTGTATTCAGGCGTCGTTGACGTCGCGAGGCGTCGCGAGGCGCTCGCCGGAATCGTTGAACCGGTATGAAGAGACGGCCGGCCGCATCGGGGTCGAGGAAATGAAAAGCCTAGGAGCGATGCCTATCATCCGCCGTACTTTCTTCGCTGGGGGAAAAAAAAACTCGATCTCGGATCCGATTCCCGCGGCATTTTTGTTTCACGCCGCGCTAACGCCGAACTGGGACTTTCTTAGAAAAAACGGAGTATACATAAATTCTGAATTTATATCGATATAATGACGATCCGTAGAGATTTATCGCGATCCTCTACCGTTTAACGCAAATTACACACGTGTGTACGCGGATCAGACCCGCAGCCCCGCGGTTCATGATTTTTTTTTTAGTATTTTTACTTTTTTCAAATTATTAACGTCGGACCATTTTTTTTTTGTTTTTTTTCCCACCGATTCGATTGGCCAAATTGGATTCCTGGTATAAGATCGCGCAATTACCTATACGGGATGCGAACCGTCGTGTATATTTTCCCGTCAGTATAATAATTGATTCATCATTTCACATGAGCGACCTACTTCGACGTATGCATGGCGGCGTCCCTCGCGGTACCTATACTTTCAGTGAAATTATCTAAAGCTAAAAGATGCGGGTCGCGTTTTCTGAAATCACCTTTCGTCCGCGTTATCTGTACGGACTAACAATGAGCGTGGGGCAGGTTGAATTTCACCTGAAAAAAAATCGTTCATATTTTTCGACTACGTTGAAAATGTGTATCGGAGACCTGGCTCCGTGTCGCGGTCCTCGAGGAATAAAATCTTCCGTCGAGGTCGGAGAAAAAAATCGGTAGAAAAAACGAAGATGAAAATCAATGACGCTACACCTCGCGGTCGGACGTAGAAAACGATGTGGATCGGGCGTATAAGGAATTAGCCCGTAATGCGCAAGTGGGTAGAGATTATTAGCTATACCCAGTATACACACATATGTGTTCCAATAATACGCGCTGATCGAGACCATTTTATACCACGTATTTCCAGGGGGCAATCGCCTCGCGATCCAAGTACGAACGTACCGTACGTTACGCTACAGTCGTACGTGCATCTGGCAAAGATCGTCCAAGAGGTTTGCCCGTAATTTCACCCATTAGCACGATCTGACTTGCAGTTCTATATCTTGGGGAGTAACAGGAACCGGAAGAATCCAACGCCGTGATCCGTTAAAATTTGAAAATTGTTCTCCTAATTTCGTTGGGCCGTATGAAACTTGGACGCGAAGTTAACTCGAGGAGAAATTTCGGAGGGATAGAAGCGCCGAAAAGTCGTCGATTATTTGGCGTGTCAATTGGTAGCGCACACGTTGCGAAAGGAATTCTGGACATCGTCGAAGAGATATAATACGTAATTCCACGGAGAGTACGTCGACCGGTTCGGTTCGGTCCGTTCGCATAAGTTTAACTTTCCGGGATCAGAGGATAGTGACTCGGTTTCTTTCTTTCCTGTTAGTCCGGGCCGCGGTCGGGAGCCGAAACTCCTCTCGAGAATTATCTCGATAAATCTTTCGACCGTCGTCGTCCCGTATACACTCCGTTCTGCAGGGGCATCGCGCACGTGAAACTGCTTAGGCGCGCGTCTTGTTAAAACTCGATTTAATATTCTCGTTTCTTGTTCATTTTTCTACTTTTATTTTTTTTTTTTCCCCCCCGATCCTTTATACCGAAACCGAGGAGAGGACGGTAACCCGTCGAGGCCCCTGAGTCGCGACGGTGTTACGTGGGCGCTAAAACATCACCCTGTGGTCCGCCCGTGTAGGTATATTGTGCCCCCTCGCTCCCGGGGGGACCATTCAACTTCGGTCGGTGAAAATCCGCTCGCAAATCCTTTCGGGGTGCGGGCCAAGAATCTCGCGGATCGTTAGAGGTATTGTGAAGTGGTCATTGCGCCCACGTTCGCCAATCTCGACAACTGGTTACTCCGGCCGGTCCTCGTTGCCGCGGGTACCGCCGCCGGTCCTCTTCTTAAAATCCCCGCCCGGAGGCTGCGGAGTAGCCGGTAGCGAGCCGCACACGCTCGCCTCTCTCCTTTTTATCCTCTCATCTCCTTCCAGGAGAACAACGACTCGGTTGTACGGCCCAAACGTCTGCGGACGGACGTTCGCTTCGAGAGCTCCTTTTCCGAATCAATTCGAGCGTAATAACTGGCGATCGGTTGCGGCGAATGCGCACATTGGATTTCCGCAAAGGGGAACGTTCGATCACGTTCGAGTTTTTGGAAAACGGTCTCTTTTTTTTTTTTCGATTCCGAAAACCGACCGAGGCTAGGAATTCGGGAATCCGAGTCGAGGTGGAAATTTTTTTCGTTCGATCGACGATCGACGCTTGGACGGCTTCGCGGTCGGGTTGAGTCTCTCGCTTATTCAGCGGGCTCTCATCTCGCCAAATAAGGTTGCTCACCCCATCCAGTCTCGGGAGAACCCTGCAGCGAGGAGGCGATTGTGCGCTTTCGTTTAGACGCTGGCTCGTTTGTTACTTTGTTCGCCGTGGTTTGGCTGTACTCGTTATCTGAATCGGCGAATCTTACACACCCGATCGCGAGAGGCTCGCCTGGAGGGCGAAGGGATCGGTGGAGAGGGTGCGCGAAGGGGAGAGGAGAGGAGGGAGATGGTAAGAGAGAGAAAGAGAGAGAGACACCGATCGAGATGGTGGTTCGTTTACGGAACGTAAAATTAGGCTGGAAGCAATAAACTGCATGCCTGAAATCTAAATGTTAATCTCGGGTTCAGGTAGAGTTACAAAATACCCGTAGATCGAACCCTGCCTTCGCAAGATAAACCCGAATCCTTTCAATAATATACCCGTACCGGATCATCTAAGCACACTGCACCGCGAATTTACAAAAGAGGAAAGAGAAAAAAAAAAATGAAAAAATAAAAAAACAAAAAAGAACCACAAGGAATAACATACCAGCCACTTACATCATCGAGATAAATAATTCCCGTATCACCGTATAACCGCGAGTAGCTGCCATACAGGTGAAAAAGAAAGTCATTCAGACATTACAGTCGACGCCGCGCCATGTTCGCGCAGACACAATGCATCGGTGACTAGTTTCTGCAGATATTCGAACTGCCACACCTGGAAAATAAGAGTTCAATTAGATGCAGTTCGAAGTATCGCGTACATTTTTGTGTTTTTTTCTTTCTTTCTTTCTTTCTTTCTTTCTTTCTTTTACAATTCCCCTCGCAGTTTCTCCCATTTCTACGAGAGTCGAGGGTGAAACAATTTAATTCGAACGTGACGATGGGAACGAGACAAATAAGTTCGGGAAGCTCCGAGTCGCTGTAACAAAATCGAGCTCGCTCTACCGCGATTTCTTCTTCGCATTCGGTAGCTCAAATTCCACGCGGTTCACGCCGCAAAGGCACGCGCGCTTACATAGCGGTTATACTCGACAAACACGTGGGTTGCTCGGTGCCATTGTTTGGTTGAGAACGTTGACAACGGCGACTCTCCGTACAGCGGCTACCGTTCGCCATTGTGTAAAAAATTCATCCCATTACCTTTACCGGAACAGTTTTACAATACGCGCGTAGTCGTGTGCGCTCGTCCTGCTCTAAAAATGCGTCTCTCGCGCGCTTTTGTCTCGGATTAAAATCGATTAACTTCGATCACATCCTCGATTATTTCATCCCCATCTCCCCACCTGCATCTTCGAAATCTGTACGGATTGGCGACGAAGAGTTGGATTTTTCTTTCGCCGCGGTCGCGAAATACACCTGGGATTTGGTCATCGGCTGGGAATTGCAAAAAAATTTTTCAACGTACGAGATTACGTACGGTGCGGAGTTCGGAGTAACGTTGCGTCACGTGCGCGCGGGTGAGATTGTTCGGAGCTTGCGGCAGCATCGCGTATATACTATACCATATACCGGTGCGCGGCTAAATCAGCGCCCCCGACGAACGCTCTTGCATCGCAATGGGCAGCGAGCGGTGATCGGCGATCGGGGATCGCCGCGCAGCTGGGTCTCGTGTGTGTTACGCGAATACGTGCGATTCGCTCGCAATAATTGAGACTTACGACGAGACTGACTAGTCGCCGATTCCTTCCGTTAGATCGTCGCGACTGTGACCGTCGAACCGGATTTTTTTACTCGCTGTGCAATGAGAAGAGAACAGAAATATATGAGAATAAAAAAAATTTGAATTCGCCAATTTCGGCGGAACTAACTACTCCTTCGTTACACGTGTGCACCGCGCTTCCGCGGGGATCCAGGAGTTCGCAGAATCGTAACAAAGTCGCGAAACGAAGAGACGAACCCGCGGCGCGTACGTACCTGTCTCAAAAAAAGTTTCTTCGCAATGCTCGTCAATGGAGAGAGACGGAAAAAAAATTTTTATACATCGTACGACTTGACCGGACTGAAAATAAAAACTTCTGATCGAACACGTTGTATAGCTATAGATATATTTGTACTATGGGAACGTCCTGTCCGGAGTTTCCTTCGGGCGTGATTGCATAACAGAATGTAGATATATTCTCCGATCTATCGAATGTCCGCGCATAGATCTCGACGTTATTACAGTTATGGGTCAATTCAAACGTCGGACAAACATCCGAGTGTACGTAGCGAATGCCTGTCTATTCACGGCGAGTTTAGCGGTAACTTCGTCAACAATGACCCGCGAATACGCGTACGTGGTGCTAGTTATCCCACATGATCGGCATCATTTCAATTAGGTTCATTGACGAGTAATTTATTACAGCTAATTTGCAACGACCGTTCGATTCATATCCGTGAATTACTGATCTCGTACGATTTAAAGGTACTCGTTTGATTTCATTGGTCGTTTGAATACATTTCACACGAATGGTTGGGAGTTTTTTTTATCAATCCACACGATTGTAATTGCAATTTGAATTTTAGGAATCACTGAAGCGTCGGATCGGCGTCAATTAAATTAAGTTGGGAATAAATCCCATCAAGATACCCTTGATTTTTTACATTTCAGAGGAAGAAGTTAGCGATAACTCGATCAATTTTATAGATAGATCGATTTAGCTTGCGGATTCGGATTCCCGAGATCGAAATACATGAAATTAGCATAGAAAACCCAATTTCAAAAAATATCGATTTTTGACCCCAAAATTGAAAAAACTCCAAGGGGTACCCCTTTGAATTTTTTCGATTTTTGGGCCAAAAATGAAGTATTTTTAAAATTAATCAAATGACACTTTTCTGACGTATTTTGACCTCAGGAACACGAATCCGTTGGTCAAATTAAGCTACGAATTTTTCCCAACGAGATATCTCAATTTTTCTGCTCCAAAAAGCGAAAAATTGGCGATAACTCGTTAAATTTTACAGATAGATCAATTTAACTTGTGAATTTGAATTTCTGAGGTAAAAATACATAAGAATAGCATATAAAATAAATTTTTTTTTTTCGACCTAAAATCGCGAAAAATCCAAGGGGTACCCCTTGGAAAATTTTCAAATTTTGGACAAATTTTTTTATTTTTTAAAATTGATCCAATGACACTTTTTAGATGTATTTTGACCTCAGGAACATGAATCCGTTGGTCAAATTGAGCTACGAATTTTTCCCATCGAGATATCCTTGATTTTCCGCTTTTTGGATGGATACAGGGGCTGTAACTCGATCAACTCTTAGAACAAGAATACGCTAACTGCTGAGAAATTTCCGCATCTGTTCATGCTAATTATTATTAAGTTCATTACAGATGCATATCGAATTCGCTGTTTAAATCGCTTCGCAGTTTTTTGTCAGACTTCCTAATATTGCATTATAGTATCCATTGACCCTTCCCACCTTATTTTTTGGTCTCAAAACGGACAAAAAAAAAAAAAGACAACGACTCATTCAATCTTTCGCGAGGAAGGCTTCAAATGAATCGAACCATTTTTCACGCTTGGGTGTGCACAGTATTGGAAATGAAAAAAAAATTCATTCCCATCCACCGCTCCAGTCCGGAGTAAGTGTAACAAGTTCTCGACCGCACCGTATACGATATTATAATATATGAACTGAGAATGAAACAAAGCTAAAAAGGAATAAATGTTGTCGTTTTTTCTAACGCAGGATGTACACATTCATTAAGTGTTTTTTTTTTTTTTTTACTACTCTTCCGAACACGTAACCACCTCAGCGGCGGCTGTCCACGATCCGTCTTTCGTTATATTGACGCCGGTGTTTTAAAAACTAATTTTCGAGCGAAGCTAGTAATAGTTGGCAGACACGCGACAGGACGGATCGCGAGTAGCGACAGCCGAACGTTCCTCGAGTTCCTCGTATCATCTCCGCGGTCCCTGGCTTGCACGGGTCCCGCGATTCTGGCTCCGGCTTCGGGATGCATACCTAAGTATATTCGGTTCGAGACGGGCACAGAGAGTCAGTCGGTCGATGGGTGCGGACTTCGCTGACCACGACGGAGGCGGCAGCCTTGACAGCGCGGTCATCGAACCACGAACAGTTCGACCCTACTCGCTCCACGGCGACTCCCTAAGGCAGAGGTTCGTTCGCCGGTCGAAAGCACGGACTATCCGCGGGGACTTTTGAGAGAGAAAAGAAATCGAACGGGCGAAAATTAACCGAAGGAAAAAGAGGTGCGCGAAGCACAGGTGCTAGATTATATCCTCGCGACTTCTCGCGTGGAAAGTGACGCGCGGACTACGGGCTACCGCGACATGAAATGTCTCTTTACTCCACGCATTCGTATACATGTACGTACGTACGTGTTACGGAAAGCCCCGTGGACGTACGTACCCTAAGTATATGGTAATAACAGCGTGAATATTTTTCGCAAAGTTGAAATCCTTATATTTAACCGCGCGCTATAAGGATAAATTCGCTGCAGTTACAGATATTTTAGAACGAGGTGTGCGTATCGTGAAGGGGTTTTCTCCGCGGTGTACAGATGAGTGTGTTATAGCGTGATGGTTACCATAGGTAATCGCACGTTTGGCACACATCTACCTAGATGTATAGGTAACTATAGAGTAGCGTATCGCAAAGTCGAGTAAAAAATTTAATTGAATTCTCCATATAACTATTTTTAACGACGTTTCGAGGATGGGAATGTGTACGGGTACGCGTGTACCTACCGGCTGGTTGCCGTTCCGTATAAAAAGAATAAGTAAAAAAAAGGAAAAAGAAAGATGGGCGTCCTTTCAGCAAACCTGATCGCCGTCCGCGCGACCGACGCTCCTTCTCTATAGGTATAGGCACTGTACCGAGAACAGTTAAATAATTCAATACAATCGACGTGTCTAATTAATTTTCTTCTGCTGCACTGTACACACGGAGAGATATAGGCGAGCGGTATGAGCGTGTGTGTAGGAAGACAACGCGAGCGTGAATATCTGTTGGTGCAACGGAGGCGAGCCGCGGGTTCGCTAGAATTTTGATGGGCGTTTGTTATCCGGGTGAGTCCCGATCCCTCGGACCGGCTACATCCCTTTCGCCGACACAGACGTTAATTGCCGCGGGAACGGTTCGGGCCTGAAAAAAAAAAAAATTTTGATAAATCGCTTTGTTAACTCGACATATATTCGCGATGGTAATTTTGAAGCGCGAGACCCACCTACTTCGGAATGATAGGGTTGCCACCCGGGTCAAAATATAATAACCCCTTTCGATTTTCTTTAATTGAGAAGCCGACTGCAGTTCCTGCGCGATAGCGTCCACTCGAATTCTCGGATCTATAGTTTCTCTGGCTTTCACTTGTGTCTGTAAAGCGGTCGAAAAAAGGATATTCAAAACTGACAATGAACCCCGAAAAAGTGGTCTCCTTTTTTTTTCGAAAGAGAAACATCCAGGACTTTCACGTTTTTTTCCCTTTTTCCTCAAGATCCACTTGACCTTTCGAACCGGTAGGAAAAGAGAAAGATTCTTCCGAAAGTAGACGAAAGTTTGAAGAAACAGAAAAAAAAAAAAAAGAAACGACGGTAATCGCAGCGACCGAGAAAAACACGAAGTGAATCCGTAAAGTGTTTTATCAGATGAGAAAGAGCGGGACCGGTGGTGAGCGTACGTCGGTCGGTGCGTCCGACGCGTACGCCTCGTTCGACTGCAGGGTTGGGTCGCAAGGAGCCACGGAGAAGAGAGAGCTTTGTGTTCGAGAGATACGGCGGTGCCGCGTTGAGTCCTGGATCTCATATAAGGTGGAAAAGCTGCACCGTCGAAACGCCTCGAGTAGGCGGTGACGCCTGATCTTATCCGAGGATGTGAGAGGCCTTTTTTCGCTTCGGAGAATCTTTCGGAGAATACGAAATATCGGCCGCGAAACCAGATATCGGAGAGCGCGCGCGGTGTCTTTGGAATCAACCCCCCTCGTCCACCTGCGAACGATATCCCGCGGAATTCGGAGCGAAAAATATTCGGCTATACGTCGAAGGATCTGCGATATCGGGTCGATGGAAAATTTCAGGAAATCGTACGGTGAAGAGAAAATAAGTAGGATGTTTATTCGGGAGATAAGGTGTGCGGAGATATGTAAAAAGGGACGTTGGAAAGTGAGCCCCGCTGCAGAGAGAGGCGAGGAGGTATTTATCTCGTTGTGAATATCGTTCGAATTCTTGGCTTCGGTTTCTCGGTGGTATCGACCGCGTTGCAACAAAATGTATACGAGGGAATAGCCGGCAGGATGTCTAAAAATACCGATATGGCTATGTTTAATTCAACGAAGTACCTTGCAGATTGTATTGCTGTTGAGTCCACCGGCTCGTACCAGCCCTGACGCAGCGTTGGAGGCTCGAGGTGTTGACCACTCGAGGTGAACGGACATGCCAAAGAGAGAAAATCGAATGGGAAAAGAATAGGGGCCTAGGGTAGTTCGCCTCCGATATCCCATCATTCCCTTGTCTCTACGGTCGAAAACGCCATTACACCGCGTTTCGTTATCTGAAATCCGCATTTTCGATCGTTTATTGCTTAGAATTGTGTAAAACGTCATCTGGCTTCGCTAGGATCGCGTTATCGCTTTATCGCCTCGTCAAACCACTTCGCGTTATCTCTCGCGCGCGCATGTTCCAACCGTCTAGCGTTATGGAAAATAATAACGTAAATACGATATTCAAACGTGTCGAGCGTAATATCACAATTTCGCTCCACTTTTTCAGCTTTCTTCGGAAACGACTGCACAAAATCTCCGTCTCTTTATGGATTGTGAATTGAAAAATTTCACAAAACTTATTCCGATCGATTCCACGATCCACCCCAAATTGATATCGCAGAGGGTGTCAGAAGTCCTCCAAGATTCCCCAGCGCGCTGACCTTGGCGTCATTGAGTCGAAGGCGTACGGGAGCGTAGAACTTTTACCCGTTCGATACTTGGAAGGGCCATTCATCAGGGCGATCATATTGGGAGTAGCCGGACGCAGGGCGTCGTACCTGTACGGTGCGGCGATGCACCTGCAGCCCCTAGAGGTGCGAATCAGTTTATGGTTGCTCCAGACGACCTTCGGCATAAATTTCATATTCGTTATAGTCCCGGCCAATCAGAACGCCTACGATCGGAGCGGCTCGTTCGATCGAAAAGCTTCATTTTCGACCGTATAATGCCGAGTAATAACGATTAACTGCGATCCTTGAGAGGTAACAAGATAATAATCTGAATCTTTTTCTTCATCTCTTCCTTTTCTCTTACAACGACGGCCAAAGGTTCCAGGGGAATCTACTAGGCATATTCCGAGGTACCTATACTATTATGGTCACGGGTGCAAGTGTCCGTGACTTTTATTGGGCCGTTACGCCTACGGAGCTTACGGGTACGCTATTCAATGATGGAAGGTCGATTCGCGGCGGTTATCCTTCATTTTTTTTTTACAAGTTTACTAAAAGCGAAGAACTCGCGAGCGAATCGAAATTTTAACCAAGCACGTCGCGAATACGACGAAAATCACAATTACTCGAAATAAGACATCATTTTCGATTCTCGGAGAATTTCGGTCCGACATTCGCCCAGCTGCACGGGACGTTACGTCGAAAGTATATCACGGGGAGTGTTGCCCGGACAAACCGATCGTTTTTCTAAAAACCATTTGAAAATTTATCGCATTTTAAGTGGGCTTCCATTGTGAGCCACCTGGGTGTACTCTCCCCTAATAGCGGTAATCATCGCCGTCGTTAAGAGGCCGGTCAGAAACTCGTACTCGTCCATATTCAACCTCCGCCGGATAATCCGAAAAGATCTCGCTATAGATTAAACCTTTATTGCTCTTAATAATTCTCCATCCCGTCCTCGCGACCGTCGTTTCCTTCTCTTACGGCGATTATACCTCTGCGGTAAATCGACTACTTTGATTCTAATCCCGGCGATGATCCGACGAGCTGCTGGGACAGTCGAAAATAATATTCGGAGGATATCTACGAAGTCGACGACAGGCGAGACACACACGCGAAGGAACGAACGCTCGTCCTCTAATTATAATATCGTTTTAATTAGCCGCCATTTTGTAAACTCCGATTACATCTCAGGGACGAAGCGACGCGACGCTGCGCGTTCCTCTTTCGCCGATTCACAGTAGCTCCGCGGCGATACACAATTCTTGTAAACTTATAGTAGTATGAAAAGAGAAATTTGCTAGGCAAGGCCACCGATGCCGCCCGCAGGGCTAAGTCATTACCGCCGCTGGAATATAAAGTTATTACAGAGTGTACTGTGTAAGTATATAATAAGCTGCGGTTTACATCCATACAAAATTGTAATTGGTACAACGGCAGCGCGCGTATAGCGGAGCCCTAGAGGAAGGGAAGTGAGGACGGGGAGGTAGGGAGACTCGGTGCGATGACAAATGGCGAATTTATGATCGGAATCGGCTGAAATAAAATACAAAAAGAGGACAAAGGATGCTAGTCCTCGGACGCGGCAATTACGGAAATTTTTATAAAACCGATTTACGGCGAGCCATTATACATACCCACGGGACGGAGGGAATAATTTTTCTGATAATTTATCGCCGATTCTATTTTCTTCGTCTTATTTATACGACGCGCGGTTATAATACCGCGGTATAAGAAATACATCACGGTGGCGGCTACCGCCGCATCTTCGCACGAGACATTGATTAATTAATTCAACTATTTATTGCTTAATATGGAAGTTTAATCGGCGCTGTTGATCGCTGAATCGAGCTACGTTTGGTCTCGCGAGAGATGAAAAAGAAAAGAAAAAAAAAAGAACAAAAAAAACAAAAGAAAATTCACGGCCTCAAATTTTCTCCGAACATTAATAACCGCCCGCTTCGTTTTACACGAGTCGAATATCACCCTGAGGAAAACTAAATGCAAACCGGTCGCGGACTAGCTTGTGTTTGAACTTATGCCATTGATATAAAATGTCGGGACGCTTACGTACGTACGTACGTACGTGTACACGATCTTACGAAGGGTGTACGGAGGGTAGAGTAAATAAGATCTCATGGCAAAGAAACACGAGATGCGAATGAGCGAGTACAACCAATCATAAAACAGTGAAAGCCTATCATTTTTGTTGTTATCTTATCTCACTTAGCCATTTAATTCAGCGGTGGTACGGCGGTAACTCCGAGCGGAGAGGGTCTCTCTATACGAGGATCTTTATCGCGGCAAGTGTTTATCAAAGTCATAATTCGAGAGAGTCAAGTACACCGCACGTCCGTGTACGCGTACCTATTCACGAGGGTATAAAAGCGGTCAACTGGGGTTAACGTCTGCAGACGTCGTTTCGTTATATTCCCGCTTTTATACATACACACGTATAATACCTTCGGCCGTGTTAAAAATGACGTGGAATTATTCCCGTATATCCGCACGTATCGAATATGGCGGCTGACAAAGTCAGAAAGCATCACAAGCAAAATGTACGTGGTATAGATTCGTGTGTATGTATGTATGTATGCATGTATACGGCGTAAGTAATTAACTTTTTCAATTAGCTACAGTGTTCTTATCCCTCGTCGGATTGTAGTCGCTCGAAGACGCGGTGGTACAGCCGAGAATATCACGTGGCAGGAGAGTCGAGTAGCCGGAGTAGAGGCGAGGCGAGATGCCCCGCGTCTTTTCTACCTGGAGATATCTAACCGACTCGAGGAGGAGGAGGAGGATCTCGGCGCGGGGACTCGCCGCTCGGCGGACCTGAATCGGAGGATGTAATCAATTGGACTTTTTTGCCTTAACCCGGCTTCGGTTTACAGTAACGCATCAGCTGCTAACGGAGCATCATTTTATAACGTGTCATGCGTGAGAACGTGATCAGGACACGTCGCTCCGAATGTCAGACGAACGTGACTCTCGAGAGCTTGCGGAGTCCGGGTGTGTCCTTACATAATCTGAACAATTCGAGAACGCTCTTCGGCGGACGTGCGATTCGCGTTCAAGTTCGAACCTCTTGTCGTTTTCCCCGCGAAGGAAAGAAGAAGAAAAAACAACCAACGTGAACAAATTTTTAGAAAAAACGCTATTCACGGCGAAATATAAATATCAAGTAGTCGAGCGAACGGCGTTCGATTTATCGTAGATGTTCGTTCGGCGATACCGGCGAACTTACGGAGCGAAGCTCCGAGCTCTGCGGATTTCACCCCGCGGTGGGGGACTGTCTGTATGTCGCGTCGGTTTGTCGAAGGGCGTCGTACGTATTACAGCCGGGGCAAATGGACGTCGGAATCGCACTCCGTTAAGAAATACGCCGGTGCTGCGAGCTTCCAGAAAGAAGCAAACGACGCCAACTTGATTTACAGTTCCACTTTCTATCGTGGCGCCCGATCGATCTATCGTTTATAATAAACCAATAAGCCTTTAACGGACCGAGACCTACTTCGCGTTGCGTGTGCAGCCCTCTTGTACCACCGCGTGTCTCTGTGCATACACGTATATCGCGAGCGGATTATATCCGCGAAAAGATTGCGTGCCGATTGCGTCGATTATACGTACGCAACGTATAACCACCTCTATGTGCGTAACGATGTACGAGTATAAGGCGGAGGTGTTACCCGGAGGTTGATTGCGTCGCGATCCGCGATCCACCGGGATCGCTCGATTCCTACGCAGTTTCCATCTACAGTTGTTGGTCTTCGGGAAAAATAATTCGGGACCAGCCGGGAGGTATACCTTTCCGCTCTTGGTATTCCTGCCTAATATCCGACCTAGCCTTACCTGAATGACAATGTCGGTCCAACCCCCGCCGGAATCGTAATGCCTTCGTTACTCGGCTGTTCGTATTTTATTAAAAAAAAAAAAAAGACGAGATTTCTTATGCTCTTTTCAAATCTTTTTTTATCGCCTCGTGGATCACCGTTTCTTTCATATTCCATTCGTGCGCAACGATCCTCGGGCATGTAGAAATCGTGACTAAATTTGAAGATAGAAAAAAAAATTAAGGATTTGAAGAAAGCAACGGTTGTGTCGCATAGTTTTACTCCCGACATCGGTAAATCACCGGACGACCGTCATTTCGATTTTATAATCAAACTTTCGGTCTGACCTCGTTTCGTTAATTTTTATTCAACGGAGAGCACGACTCCCCCGCCCTTGATGTGACCATAAGCGCCACGATTCGGTTTGTGCGGCTTCCCATTTCCGATAACGGTTGCTTCCGTCCAATATTCCTAGCGAGACTATCCTGGAAATTCCTTTCCTTTTCCCGGAATCGAAGACACACCACGATCACAGCTAGGACATGACGCACGTTCGAAGAAAACCTTCAACCGTAAACGCGCGTACGAACAGAACGCGGAAACGAATGTATGTTCGACATCGAGTTGGCGATTTCCTGCAAGCTCGAGTCATTCATAGATCGATAATAGAATCAATAGTAGTATAGGTACCGTACACCTGAATTACCTATCCTCTTTCCCAGCGGCGTAACTGGTCCTCGCGCGTACCGCAGCTCTTCGCACGGATCACAGAAAAAAAAAATAAATAAATAAAAGAGGAGGAAATAAAAAGTTCTACCTTTATGAGGATCAGCGGTACATGGCGTGCGGTATCGGGTTCTCAAGTACAAAGAGCGTCCCGCCGAGGCGTGCAGAATCCGTTGGCAATTTGCTTACATAATATGAGATACCGACTGTGCCTACCCATATTACCAATTCTTAATGCAGATATGGCATCCCGATTCGCTAAAGCGGGGGGGGGGGGGAGGACTCCCGCGAGTTGCGATATATGTGGCGCGGGGGGTGGGAGGGTTGCCTCGCGCCTCGCAGAGTCCCGACTTCTTCGGGAGATTCTCTCACGTTCTCTCGCCGAGGTGAAGTTGTCCTCTCCGCATGCGGTGCGGCGGCGTAACTATAACTATAGGTAGGTAGGTAGGTAGGTAGGTAGGGTAGCGTACGTACGTAGTGCGATTAATGCGACCACTTTCGTTGGTAGATGACGCAATTCCTCCGCTTCAGATGTGATTAAAATCCCTAATCTCTTCGGCTGAACGTCGTACACTTGTCATCTTGTGAGGGTATACAACAAGTTCGCGGGATGGGCCAAAGTTACACATACATATATATATATATATACATAGGTACCTACTTTTACTGGATCGCGGTGCGACTTATCACCGGATAAAATCGATCCCGTGCATCCGCGATCGTCGTATCGCTCGGAAGTTTGTCAAAGCCGAATCGAGCCCGTGGGCTTGAATATTCATGGCATAAATTCATCGACCTGAGAGTCGATGTTACGTATGTATGCGTGTAAGATTACACCAGCTGACACGTACGTAACTACCGAGGCTATAGTTGCAGCGGCGTTGCATCTAGACGAGATATTTCATGGAAGGACGCCCTATGGGCGTACATTATGCTTATAATGTATGTATAAATATGCCTGAATGTAGATGCAATAACACGAAGAGGAGCCTTTACTACTCTCTACGCTACTCCCGGTAAATGTCTAGGAAGTTGTTACGTCACCGAGTCGTAGGTCATCTCCATTATATTGGAATTTCGCTGTCGAGGTTAGTGCCAAGGTGCGCGCATGTCTCGAGCCGACAATGGTTGTTCACCTCTGTACCGTGCAAAAAGAGTAGAAGAAGAAGGAAAAAAAAAAAAAGATATCCAAACTTTTTTCTTTCCGATTGAAAAACGAAAAGAAGAAAAAGAAAAAAAAAACAGCGAATATCTCAACGACGAGTTGCAAGCGTCCTCCGCGTGTACAATAATTAATAACAAACGGTCACGCTCGCCCGAACAACGAACCTGCCGCTAGCTCATCAGTCGCTAGCGTTTGTCGAGGACGTTAATTTAGCGACAAAAAGTCCGCAGAGTCTCCGGATAAACGACGGGACCATTACAATCGCGTGTTCGGCGATAAATCGCCGCTAAATGTTTATATACATTTTTCTAATAATTTAATCCTGAGCCATTTTTATAATTAACATATTCCGTCTCTCGTCCGGCTTCTGGATCCGCGAGACGTACGTACGTACGATGTACTGTACGATGAACTTTATATAGCGCGATGCGGATCGCGTTTGTGCACCGTAATGAAAAAAAAAGGCAATACATTCTACAATATGTATATCAGTTTTTGTGAAAAAATCCGTGTAATTTTACGATTGCACTTTCACCCCGCGGATTCCATTACACAGCCGCGTCGGAGCTCAGGGTCGTCGTAATTTCTGAATATGTTACACATGTAGGCATAGGTGAATGGGCATCGTGCGGGATCATTAAACGCGAATGAAATTGTACATCGCCGCTGATATTGTAAAGTAATCCCTTCGGATAGCCGGGTAGGCGAACTTTTCCAGCTGCACGGGTATATTGTATATTAATTTTTTCTAATCTACGGTAGAATTACCATTGACCCGGAGCGATTACGGGGATCGAACGACCTCCGAAGGCGGATGACTCGGTGGCGCATGTCGACATAGATTATAAGCGCACAAAGGTAGATGCGTGCGTATAGGTGTACGGTCGCGTTACAAGTAACGCGGTAAACTTTCCCCGCATATGTTACAGACGTACGCGGTGCACACACGGTGTATATCGCATCTTTGGCGCGTAAGGCAGCGCGCGTTGCGTCGCCATTATCTATACATCGATAAAGTTTTGCCGCGTTGCTCAGAAAATACGGAGAGAAGGAAAGAGGCAATCGTATAATGGAGGAAAATAGCACCGTCGGACGGTGAGGTTGAGCCCGGATCAGCGCGACCCGACCATAAAGCCACCCACGGCGAACAATATTTCAGTTCGGTAGCAAAAGTAACGCGCGAACGAAACCGGCTCCCAACAACAAACCGGGCTGCAGGAACGACCGAGTGGCGAAGCAATGGCGGAGCGGAGTGCTCGCCTCCAATTATCAGATTGACCGCCTCTCGCCGGGTTATATTGTACACCGATAAAAACGCATTCCCAAATATTTGTTAATTTATTTAGTTTCTCTGTCTTTTTCCCTTTGTACGGAGAAGAAAAAAAAATTATCAGCGGTGTATCGCGACGCACGAGCCTCCGGTGGATGCTCTTACGACTTCAAAGGGGGTTGGGGGGGCGGCTCGCGTCGCGGAACAGATATATAATTATTACGGGATGAAGAAAAATGTTAATAAAAAAATGGGGAAAAAAGGGCTCACGCTGACGCGCAGCGTCTAACCGATTCCGGTGGGTTTGGCTGGCGTCCGTTGCGGCTTTTATGCACAATAATATTTCAAAGCGTGGCTGCTCCTATTAATAAGTCATACCGCCGTGACGCCGCGGCATTGTGTCCACCGCATTGTGGGCCGCTTGCGGTCGCCTCGGCGTAATCCAGTTCCACATCCTAACCCATAAAACTAAGGGATTAAGCTGATTTACACCGACAAATAGTGCAGCCTTATGAAATCGTTACATTATCGCTTGTGCCGCCGCCCGCGCCGGCGAGCTTACAGGCAGCTGCGTACAGGTATAATATCGAATATGCAATCGCTGCATCCGGTGGTGGCGAGGCGAACGATAATCCATTCCTCGGCGTGTTAAAAATCTTCAAAATTCGACCTCGACCGGATTGCCGACGCTTGTCAGATAATTAAACTCGCATCTGCTTATATACATACATACGTATACGTACAGCGTACATTTTATTGCTCAACGGCGGATATAACATCCTTATGGAATTCGGGTGTACCTTGAACCCCGCGATGTTATTTTATTTTTATTTTTTTCGTCGTTCTCCCTCTCGACAATGAGATAACATTTCTATATCGAAATCGAACGGATTCGTCGTTTTCCCGATGCAGCTGCGGTCGGGTCCGCTAGCGTAGCGCGAAGCTGAGTGAGCCAGAGGGAAAAGGAGAGGCGAGGCGAAGCTTCGCGTCACTTTGCTCAACTGTGCAACACACGTCCGACTGCGACTTGAGTAACCAGAGGGGACCCGGTGCCACCCGGTGCCCGGAGTCCAGCAGAGCCCGGTAGTTCGACGACCCAGAGCGTTCAAGGTTGTTCCGTGGCTCATCTAAATATATCGGGCTGAACCGCGAGTCTCCGACCGATCCGCTCGCAAAAACCGGAGCCGCCGATTTCCACCGGGTTCGGTTGTCGACCGACTCTCGCATTGTGCCGTAATCGAAACAATTACGTATCTCATTTAATCGCGGGGCTATTACAGGATGGAAAAATATCCGCGGATCGATCCGACGGATCGGATTGATTGAAATATTCGCGCACGACGATCGATCGATCGCTATCGTCTACCATACGGTCGCCCGTTATCTTCGATTTCCCTTCGCGACGATCTTGTGACCGTTTCCGCCCACGGAGCAGTCGATCACCCACCGAACTTCGTCGTGTCCGCGAAACTGAATTTTCATCTATTCGCAATTACGTGCTTTCGGTGTGCGAAGAACTCTCGAAATTTACCAGGCGTACAACGGCCGATGTCCGGCGCACGAATGTGCGAATAAAAAAAAAAAAAAAAAAATGTAATTCCGCCCACACATCCGCGGACCAACGACAACTGCACCGTATACGTACAGCCGAACCACATAGGTATGTATATATATAAGATCGCTAAAATTTATCGACTGGCTGACCGCCCAACGCGTAGGGGCACGTGCTTCGCGAGTAACGCGAAGTAAATCTATCGTTGGACATACCCAGGAGACATTGTACGTACCACCTATCTGTCAGGTGCTGTAACACACCGAGCGAACTTACCGGCGTTCTCTCTCGTATGTACCTACCCAACTGCAGCTGCACACGAGTGCGCGGTGCGCAATTGTACCGTGTACGCGTACGTGTATAATAAGTACGTACGTACGTATATACCTCTACACGTAGAACCTTAGCCCGCGCTAACGCGTTAAATACGACAACTGTACAACTATCATGCGGCGAAGAATTGCCCGGATAGATATATTTCCTGCACGTGTTGTCCCGGCTTTACGAACGTACGTACGTACGTCGAGTACCCCGCGGTACGATCTATACGTACGCATATACTTACTCTCGTATATTCTGGTTTTCTATCCCACAGTCGTCAGAATCCTACGGGTTTACTGCCAACGCCACCTTAATCCAAAGCCTCCGCGGTTCGTACGTAAGTCTTTCCGCAATCGAATGAGATAATAGTTTCATTTTTTTTTTTCTTTTTTTTTCAGAGTACGACTCCCGCGATCGAATTTCCCGTTAAGGAGCCCTCGGTGCGAAATTTTGATCGACGAGTGTATTTCGCCGTACGTAACGTACGTTCTCTCGAAGCATATCTCGTCGCAGATGTGATTCGTCTCACTTTGGAACTCGATGCTTTTACCGGCGAAGTTTCATTCGGTCTATTATTCACAGTTCGAAGCAAATAGTACGGTAGAAAAGTTTGTGTACCTACGGAGAACGCGGCGGATGTCTTATTGTTTTTGCTTTATTTTTCATTAATTATAGTCAACTAATTAGTCGACCGACGAACCAATTTCACCATAGCCCGAGTTACCGGTGGAATGGAAGAATCTCTTAATCAAGTTGAGGTAATTACTCAAGCAGCGACTGCCTAAATTAGCTACAACTCGACTCGAGTGACCCGAGGTCGAGGTGAGAGTTTTCGTAACCCAGCCTCCGTTCACTGTTCACTCTCCCAAAAATTCTGTGATTCTGAAGCAATGAAAAAAAAAAAAGGTGAATAATTTTTTGGCCGCAATAAGAAACATGAACGGAGACGTGAAAATTTCGCCTCTCAGCACTCGACCCCTGTCAACGACACTTTTTCTTTCTTCTCCGTCTTCTCGTCGGGTTTGAAAATGGGTAGGTGCATATCGTCTCGCAACGGGGTGTGGCGTATTACGTGTTGCAGAAGACTGGGGATGTGCCAACATTGCTCGTAGAAGATGTATAAACACTTGATATTGTGTTCGCGTGAATACGTGTTACGTAGTTTACACATTGTACCACGTGTATAACGTAATATAGTTACAGCGGTGCTGCAGTGTTTGAAAATAGGCGGTGAAGTGTTCGCATTCGCACGACCAAAAGTTCCCATGTTACGTATTATACACGTGTGATACAAATCTGTTTCTTTGAGGAGAGAGAAAAAACCAAAAAAAAAAAAAATATAATAAAATAAAATAAAATAACGAAGAAGAAAAGAATAACTTTTGCCGCGCGAGTTGAATCGGCATTGTATAATCTTCTTTGGAGCAGCTGTTCTTGGCATAACTTCGTGAGATTTTCTTACGAAATAGTTCGTTGCGGAGAGATGACCGAGACGGTAAACTATGAGAGTCCGTTTGCGATGGAGGATAGAGAAAAAAAAATTCCAAGACTCAAGAATCGTCTCGAAGATTACGCTCAGCTGCTCGGGGGAAGGAACTCCGCGAGGGCGAGACGCGCGTTCTTTATCCATCGTTCGTGTAACCAATGGGGTGGGTGAAAAGCTCCGTGATTCTAAAAATAACGCCCCCGCAAAACGCGAGTAATTCCAATTCGGTCCGTTCGAACATTGGCGTTATTTTATTTCAAGTACACATTACATTTCGAATACGATTGTTCATCGCGATCGGAGATTCGTTGTACATGAGAAACCTTTGCGTAATATCCGCGAATAGTTCTGCTCCAAGTTTATACGGAGACAGAGAGAGGTAGGCAGTAATTTTGTTTAATAACGGACGAGTGTATACGGGATGGTAAATTTGAGGTAGATGTGGCCAGAGCCAAGGCCCGTCCTTGCCTAATTACAAACTTTGTTAATGGGTTGAGAGCGTCGTAAGAAGGCCCCGTTTCGCCGCGATCATGCGAACGAAATCGTGTGGTGTCCGTGCAGGTACACGTGGGTATACCTCGGACGTTGCACAACGCCGTAGAACTCCGCGTATCGCAGAGTCGGTGGTGGCACAGGTACACGTACTCCGGAACCGTACGATATCGGAGTACGTAAATTCGACCAATTGCAGAAATCGCGCGACAAACTTACGACCGAATGGAGACGACGAGGAAGAAGAAGAAGAAGAAGAGGTTCGTTGTTCCGTAGCGGAGGAGTATATAAACGGAGAAACAGCGAGAGACCGAGATATACGAATGTCGAGAGAGTCGAGGGAAGATAAAAGAAAACCATAAGATTATCCGTAATGAAGTAGCTAATAGGCAATTACCCGGCATTAGGAATGCCTACTCTCTCGTGGTAAACACAGCTATTAAATCGCCCCGCCGCAGCACACGAATCGTGGATACGTTTCGCTAAACGAAGGAAACAAACCTTTTGACGCTCGCGATGATCATTTACATTTCCACCGTTACAACGCTGCGTTTTACGTCTGCTCCGATATGCAACGCTACGGATGTAACAATATTCATCGTCCGATGCACCGTGAGAGAGCCAAGTCCGAGCCAATTGAAATATCGCGGAGAAAAAAGAAAAGAGAGAAAAATGAGAGAAAAGAAAAAAAAAAATCCGAACAACAAAAGGAGAGCCTCGCGTCGAGCGAAGATCAACTTTCGGTATACGAGTTGGATACGGGAGCGATTAGCTCGCAGTTGGACAAATTACCATCGCTTGTTCCACTTCCCAGCGGTCGGGAGCGCGTTTCCGTCTCCAGCTAGCTAGCTAGCTTCGCGTAAAAGTGTTCACCTACTTTTTCGTGAAAAGCTCATTACCGGGGATTCGGAACGGAAGAACAAAACGATATTGCGGGACAGTTGGGACATGCGACAAACCCGAAGACGCGACGCGTGACGATCCGCTCGAACCGTCACACCTGACGTACCGCGAACGCTAGCCGCCGCGGTGACACGCGGTCGTCCGCAGGTAGCCGTTGTCGGACGTATTCATTCCGCTATCGGTGGCCCGCACCCTGTTCAAAATCTATTTTTGAACGCGAGAAATTCTTTTGTTCCGTCTCTCGTTCCCACGACGAGCTAATCAATCAATCAGCGATCGATAACCGCATTTACAGACACGCATTGTAGATTCACATGCGGCGCAAAGTATCGCGCGGCACGAAGGATGCCGAAGAATAGGATCTTCGCCCTGACGCAGCCTTGGGAGACGCACCGCGCGCTTTATCTCGTAGGACCTAATGGCTCGCGGGTACGTCGCGTATCTGTAGCGCTGGTGCTTCGTTTCCGAGGAAACTGAAGAGGGGAAAAAAATCGATGCGAGGACCTCGGAGACAAAGCTATCGCGTTTCGCTCGCCCCCGGTCTGGGGGGGAAGCAGGCGTTGCGCCGCGATACGCGGTATCGCTCCACACCGGTTGTGTGGACGTACCGGATTACCTCAGTTGTGGACAAAAGCTGATTTCAATATTGCCCAACGGAGCGAACGAAGCCCACGGGTGCCGATCGGTGTGGCCCCTGCGGAATGCCCACGCGCCGAACCAGTTTCGTTGCGGGTCTGCCCGCTCCGAGGAGGAGCGCGTTACGTTATACCGGTCGCGAACCGTCGGTTTCAACGATTAACGCTCGATGACGACGACGGTCGAAGATGACGCTGCCGTTCGCCGATGGAATTATTACATCGGCCGAAGGCGAGCGGGCTGCCTTTTTTTCAGATGCAAAGATCGGAGGGTAGATTCGCGTCCCGTTATTCTTATTAGTAGGTATATTACGTGTATGATAATGAGAAAAAAAAAAATAAATAAAATAAAAAATAGTCACGACGATAATCACAACGAACAATGATTTTGTCGGCGATGATGATTTGCGAAAGTGTTTTTTTTTTTTTCTCCTCTCTCTCTCCTCGAACCGCCGTACAAAAATGACGGGTCGATACAACGATAATAACCGGCCGTGAAATTTTTTTTTGCACATACGATTAATTTTTAACGAACACCGTTACGGCATCTCGCGCGTATATTTGATCATCGTTTGGCTCGCTGCAGTCATTGACTTCGAATCGGTGAAAACTACTTTTGAAACTGTACGGCAGTAAATACCAGGTTTTCGATGATCCAGGCCGGATCGTTCGACGTGTCGTGATTTCTATTGGTTTGATGGAAAGTAAGAAATTGACACAATCGGGCTAGTTGTTTTGTTTTTTTTTATTCTTTTTTATTCTTCTCTTCAATCGGTCGTTTGAAAGTTTCAAATAAATATGCAAAACTGGTTGTCGCGCGTCATGCCAGTCTCGTATTTAACTAACTACCGCAATTACGAGACGGTACGGGCGCCCTAGTTTTCGCTAGAGCATCCGGACATCGCGACTCGCGCACTCCCTGCAGTCGGCACGTTGCATCGGAATAAAAGACGAAGAGGACGATCGCACTGTCCCCGTCTACAAGACACTCGGCTATCTCGTCATTTATCATTCCACCAGACACTCCTTGAATGGTAATAAGCGGGCGTACGAGGAACTCGACGAACAACAGGCGCTGGCTAGAACCGGAAAAAAAAAAAAAAAATAATATAACCGGGGACTCCTGCGGCCCGCCGAGACTACCGGCTGTACAGGAACAGCGGTATCAATGACCACGCGAAACGCGGTCACACCAGATAAAACTCCTCGCCGGGTGCCATTTGTACTCCATCACCACCGCGCAATGGGCCGAGATACCGGAGTACTTTGAACCGGTGCAATAAAGTTGATTACGCTCGAGCGCGAACACGACTCGTACTAATTCATGCCTGATTAGGTGTGTGTGTGCGTAGTCGAGTTTTTATTCAGGACTACACGGGGCGATGATCATTTGTAATTCAAAATCGTCAACGCCAAATTATTCCACGGACGGTAGAATCGAGAGAGACAGAGAGAGAAATGAGATCGTTGAATTTGACCGGAAACCGAACGGTTTTATATTTTCACGATGTGTCGACGCGGCCGACGATCACGAGTAAAATTCAAAACAAGGAAATGAAATTCTATTTGGACTTTCACGTTCAGTGAAACTTTGACCTTGTTTTCATCCCCGGCCTTGTCATCGACTAACGAGATCATTGCGCGCTCGTATACGATGTCGTACGAACGCAGGCGTGCGTAGGAAATTTAATGGAATCTATGCGATTTCTTTCGGAATACGTAGACGCGGAGTTCGTTTCCACGAGAAAGGGCGATGCGACGTATACCAACGGAGTGAACGGATCCACGGCAGCAGGCAGCTGTACTTACCGCAAGGCATACAAATGATTGGAAGGTATAGATCGTGGGAAGGTGTTTTTTTTTTTTTTTTTTTCTTCGTTTTCCTTTATCAATGATCGCCTAAAAAATGAGGATACTGGTTTTAATTCAACGATTGTATCGCGCATACGTCGCGCGACCGAATAAGGAAGAGGGCATCTCTGATCCGATCGGTATAACTCGAACCCGGTAAGATCGCGTACGGTAATGGCCGTTGTCCTATTCCGCATCATTTCCTCAATAAACCTTGAAACTCCGTGCGGCAGCACGTCTGAGATCTTTAAACAGTCCTCTCGTTTGAAATGCGCATCGGAAACGACGCAGGGGACATACCGATTACCTAACTTTCCCCAAATTTTTCATACCCGCGCACCGAGGAACCGCGATTACAATCCTCGGATAAAATGTTCGATCGAAATTCCGCGATTATTTTCACCCTTCGAAATATCATTCGGAACTAGATAACGAGGATTCGTATCCGCGGAGAGGTGTGCGTGAAAAGTTTTTAGCCACTAGCCTTGAACGGAGTACGGGGCTACGTCAATGAAAACGACTATTACGTAAAGGGGTGGACTAACTGGTAGCAGGGAGTCAGCTGTACCGGTTGTCTTTTCGCGAAACTGGAAACGTCACGCGAACACCAGACGTCGTGACCACCTCCAGCCGGCATCTTCGTTGGTTGGTGTATCTTCCAACGGCGGCAACAGTGTAGGTAACAGTACCATTCGGTGCGATGGTATAAATCTCGGGGTGCGGGCAAATTGTCCGGAGTCCAGATAGCCAGAAGGAGTGCTTCGCAAGCCTCCGGAGAGTTGGCGACCGAGGAAACGATAGAACGGTGGAAAGATGGAAAGATGGGAGGACGAAACCGTGCAGGAAACCTAGGCAGGGGGGGGGGGGGGGGGGGGGTCGGGGGAGACGAACGTGGCGTAGGTATAACAGGCTAACAGGAAATGTTGTACGGTGAACGCGCGAGGACCGGCGGGACGGCTCGCAAGCGGCTTGTATATCTGTATCTAGCCACCGCGAGATGAACTCCCCGGATGAACGTATATGGAGTTCTGTAATTGTCTCCATAGGCGCCGTAGGTATTAGCCGAGGGAAACAAAGCCGGAGCGGAGTCACCTCTACCACCGGTTGTGTAAACACGACCGGACGGCTTGTCCTCCTCGACGTCTAGCGTATCCCCCCCCCCCGGTAAATTCACGAGAAAACCATGAATCCGGCCAACTAGCACTTCCCCCTTCGGGGATGCTCGATACCCGACGTTGTTTTCCCCGCATTCGAACTATCCAGCATTAGGTACCCCCGCGCATCCGTAATTTACTTCCGGCACCGCGCGTATCGTAAATCTCCACCTTCACCTACGCCCGTAAGAACATCTCCCGCCCCCCTTTGATGTTCGCCACCGACTCGTTCTCGTTCTATCCTTAAACGCTTCCCGAAGCCACGTTCGCCGTTCTCAAACTCATATCACGGGAAAAAGGATACGAACAATAATTTTCGAGGGATATATGATTCCGATATTCCGCATCGTCGGATGCCGAATAATTTCGGAGGAGTGTCGACGACCGGAGAAAATCGATCGTAACGATTCGAACGCAACTTTTCCCCCCCCTTGGAATTGACGATTTTCTTGCGAAGCGGATGATATAACTACGGAGTCAGTCAGCCACGCGCGTTTCACGGTCGAAACGCCGAGTCATTCGACCAACTTTACACGCTGCCCCGCGTTGGCATTGAGTAATTTAAATTCAAGCGATTGATAATTTCGTCATTTCAACTATCGCGATGATCTGCCGTATTCCCACCGTATCGAACGTCCGATCGCACACGTACCGTTGCATCGTTTCGATTCAATTTCGGTAAGTGAGATAATTTCAAGAACGGGCTCCGAACGACGAAAGAAAGCAGATAGAAGTTCGCGTCGGTCGAACGTGGCGCGATATCGAGGTCCCGAACGCGATGGACGTAATTTTGAACTCACCCGATCGTCGAGCTAACGACGAATCAACGTCACTGGGACAATACTCTGCATCTCGGACTCCCGGGAACTTAACGACGCTGCTGCTCCTGACCTTTGACCAGCGAAGAAAGAAAAAAGTAGATACACATTTCGAGGCGCCTCTAGAATGGTAACCGAGTGTTGGATTTTTTTTTTTTTTTTTTGAGTTTCTGAGGGCTCGAAAACTGGTCGAACATTGCCGATAATTTGGTGAAAGGGCCCAAGCGCTACCATACACGATGATCTTCTCACTGTGGCTATATACATATACATATTTTTGCTTCTAATTACAAGCGGAGAGATATTTCATCGTTAAATTATGGTGGAGATCTGACCCCGAGAAAAATTGTAGTGCCTATCATCCAGGTCTACCAGGAGTGTGATTTACCGACTGGATTTCTAGAGCTAACTAATCAGTCATGGAACGAGGTAGAGGAGGTAGGTATATAATTATTATCTAATGAACATATTAGAGCGGGATATCACGATAAGTGAAGCTAATAGTGTGTTTTTCTATACTCTTCCGTGGAGAAAATAAAAAGGAAAGAAAAGAAAAAAAAAAAAAGAAAAAAAGAAAAGAACGGAGGAAATAAGTACGGCGGTAACCGGAGTCTTAACAAATGGAAATTTCAACGCGTTAATCTCGCCACTACTGACGTTGATATCCGACTTTCATAAGACGGGAATCGACCTGCGGCGCGATTAGTTCCATTGATTATTTTTATCATACCTAGTAAAGTTCTTCTTCTTCGGCGGCGGCGGCGGCGGCGTATATACGCGCGGCTCTTTCGTAAAGTTCCGTTACCATCAACAACCGGTCGTTGCAGATATCGAGGTACCGATATTTCCGATGAGCCAATTCGTCAGGCCGTTCAGTTGGACGATAGATCGACAATACGCGACTCGGTATAACAAGCCCGGAGGAAAACCTTTAACCGAGGGCGAAAGGACGCTGGTATCCGCTTCGCGGAAATTGTATAACCGGAGCTCGACCGGTTTCTTAATACGAAATTACACTCCAATTAGAAGACAATTAGCGTGTATTGACTGGATCTCATCGACAAGTTCAACGGCCAACGATTAATCACAATTAATGTAAATTTCACGAACACGAAGCGCACGTACGACGACCACCGCCGCGCGTCGATGCGGGTATGAACGGTAATGAGACCGAATTGATGATGGACATTTTTTAAAATCGGTATTGAAACTATTTTGAAATATTAACTCACGTTTCTATACAACGTACGTACAATTATACATACGTATAGTGAACTAGCGCTGTTGGGTAATTTCTGTTGTGTGTATATGCACCTCTGTGCGAAGTTACGAGTCGTACAAAAGCAAGTTCGTTCGCACAGTGTGATTAAGAAGAGAATCTCAACTTTTCCGAGGGGGAGAGATCTTTCCAGCCGGGGAGTCGAAGGTGTTCGCCGCGCTAGTTTCGTTACGCTATGGGAAATGTGAAAGCGACGGTCTTCGGCGGAGGCGTTGGCGATCTCACGCACGTCCTTCGCCGGCTCCTCGGGTCTCTCTGCGCTGTTACTATTACGTGGCGAAGTGCAGATATCGTACGTACCGTACGTACCGTGTTGTATGTACTCTGGATGCCTCGGTACGCCTATATACGTAACTGAGCGTAACGAGGACCTGTTAAAGTGTTCACCGTGTTTACCGATACACGCGACGTACGAACACGTCTCCATTGTGTCACGAGGGGGTTATTAATTGCCAGGAAGGAATATTAATTAGAATTCTTACGACGGTACGAGCGAAACTTCTTACATTGTTGCGTCCACTTGCAAAACACACCGCAGCTGTTGTACACCCCGTGGTCCGAATAACGCCTCGGATGTGAAAATTCTCTCCGACTAAATTAACGATGAAAGAAAAGATTTTTTACTTATTGTTAGCGGTGTACGAAGTACACGTGTGAAATCGAAATCTGTGCGGCAACGCGAATAATTTTGTAAGAAATTATATCGTTCGACTCCATACCCGCAGACCAGAGGGGGGGACAATGATCTTCCGACACCGATCGTGCGTACATCTGGGGTAATCGTGTACATTTCTTTCACTTTTCGCGACCGCTGAGACTAATCGAGGGTAATTAAAGCGCGAAAGTAATTTCGGTATTTATTACCGCAGAGCCGTTGGGTTGAAAAGTGAAAATATGACGATGATCGACGATGAATGGATCGGTAAAAATGCATCGCGGAGATATCTGGCCCGGCGTTTCGTCCGAAAACCGTAGGATACAATGCTCTCGAGTTCTCGCGCACACCAATGGGTAGCATAGCCGAGTATAAATTACACGTCGGGGCACGTCGAGCTCCGGGATGTAACGGGACCGGGACCGGACCCGATCCTCTCTTAACCGTGACAGTGAAAAGAGAGAATTCCCGCGCGCACCCAGTCGATCGACTAGTAGTCGAGTCACCGGGTACTCGAGATTGCGGCAAGTTGCGTCAGCGTCTTATTGGTGGTACTGAGCGTATGACAGCGGTTCTATCAAAGAAGTTGTACACAGTGCGCACTTACAGGACCTGTTTCATACTTGTTTGCAAAGTTAGCGACTTACCCGAGAGGCTGTCGCACACCCCGCGAGTGAGGTTCGTGCGCAGCACGGGTAATCAGACACTACTGAACATCTTGTAGAGTTAGTTAGGTGCTAGGCGCTCCGTGCTTTGTGAGGTCCGTCGCGTTAATTAGCGATGCGAAACCGGGGTCTTTTTTTTTCTTTTTTTTCTTTTTTTTTTACTATCCCTATCCTGTAACGAACTTGACGCGCCGTAAACTCGCGTGGCGCGAAAGGTACCTCACATCCCCCGTCACATCCTCGAAGCTGCCGGGCAGTTTACGCGACGCTCGAAAGCAGCTGGACCCTCGGGACGTCCGACGTGTCCAAGCGTTTAAATACATATATGTATTCGGAGTTCGAAGGCATCGAACGACGCGGTGAGCCGGTGTACACAATGGCGTAACTTTGAGACAATAGAAGCCAATGTTTCCTCGACTATTACACAAGAGCCGATTGCGTGAGTCCCGCGTAAGCAGCGCGAGTAATTATATATGACTCTGCACAAGTAGCGAGTTATGTATATGGTACACGATGCGAGTATCGGAACACGAAATATCCATGGCTCCTCCGAGTTGGCTCGTTTTCTTCTTCGTTTTTCTTTCTTCCCCCCCCCCCCCCCCATCGCCCCGTCGATTTTTTCGTTCCTTCTTTTTTTCAGAAACTATTATACGCGACGCTCGTGAATTCCTCAAGTAATATGCGGAGGGTACGCGTACGTGGGTATAACGATAGGTACGGGTACAGGTACAGGTACACTGTATATGCAAATATTATGTGCGCAGTGCCGATGCATGTCCATTAGAATTGATCGACAACATTAATACAAGTTAATGCCGACATGCTTGGGACTTTGCTGCGTCCCTCGCGATCCGAGATCTCCGATCTCACGAATTCCATCCCAACATTTCGAACTGTCTCGTCTGCCTTGAGACGAGCTATCGGCAGGGATCAGCAACGGCTTCCGACAAGGCGGCCATCTTCTCCTTCTTCTTCTTCTTCTTCTTCTTCTTCTTCTTCTTCTTCTCTATACAGTCCGTCCCGCGAACGACGGTCTAACGACAACGCGACAACGGCAACTGCTTTGAAAACGACAACTTGTTGTACGTAGGGTATGCTACATACGTACGTACACAAGGCGAATGAGGACGGCGGTAATCCGGGAGAACGAATGATAACGAAGCGGCAATGACGAGAAAGTGATGAAGGAAGGAGTAAAAATAAAGAATTGAGAAAAAAAAAAAACGGAATCTTATGCGAGACAACCTTAATTAGCGAGATACTCGGGCAACGAGGATCTGCGGCCGCAGCAGCGTTGTTCCATCTCTTCAATTTAACGACAGAGGTGTACAGGTATCTATATATATATATATATATATATATATAGCGTGTGTATGGTATACACTCGGGGTAAGAAGAAAACCGGAGACAATAATTGGCGATGTTTTCTTTGAAAAAAATTACACTCTTCGTTGTGCAGAGGCGATAAAAGTTTCACGTTGTTCAGCGGTTCAGCGGGCTTTTGGGGAGAGCCATTAAAGTTAAGGATTGGTACGCCCACGGCAATCATAGTCATTAGGCGCTCGTATTACAATGCAAATGCCTGTTAAGCTTGGCCGGTATACGAGAGGGAGAAGAAACGAAGAACGCCCGCAGAGAGGGCTCGTATACCTCTTTTATCTTTCTGTCTTTCTCATCCGCCATATTTACTTCGTGTGCAGCATACGTGTGCAGTGAAATATACGAAAAGAAGAAGAAGAAGACGAAGAAGAAGAAGGCGGATAAAAAGAAAAAGGATTCGAGGAAAAAAGGAAGGAAAAAAGGAGGAGCACGAGGAGACTCGTCGTCGTTCGAGCGTTTTTATCAAGAGTCGTGTAACCGTTTTCAGTCAAAAGTGCTCGGCCGTTCGATCTTTGTACTTGCGTGTACAGGGTTATAATACTCGCGACCGTATCACTATGGATTTAGTTCCGTTGTGGATCGGATTTCGTGAGAGACTACACCACGTCCAAAGGACAAAAAAAAAAAAAAAAAAAAAACAACGTCTTCTCGATACCCCCGATGATTTTGCGACGAGTGACGGAGCAAAAATGAAAATAATACCAGCATGTGCGGGTCAAAGTTTTCCGAACCAAAGAAATCTTTTCGCGATTTTGGAAGGTCTCTCCTTTTTTACAAAAATCAGCGGGCCACCCTGTTTCAGCTCCAAAAAAAAAACCCCAATTTCAAAACCTCGTAACTTCTCGTAGCTTTGACTCAGAGAAAGTGCACCGGGTGGTTCGAAATTCTTAAACTTCAAAATTTTGAAGTTTGAAATTCAACTTCTCGTTAACACTTTCGTTTATCCCCTCGTCCTTCTCGAAGCTGAAATGAGTTTGTTCACGCCAGCCAGCAAATACTGGTTCGACTGCGCGTTAAAAATTATCCCCACTCCGTCGTCGCGTTTATTATAACCATGCGTGAGACAGGAGGACAGAGGATGAGCGGATACGGGATGAGAAAAAAAACGATCTTACGTCGACGCGACTCTCGTCAACAGCATCCGTATCCAGAGCGACTTGATATTTCATTTCATGAAATGTTTAATTTTCAGTCTTTCGGTTAGACACGTACAATAAGACGCAGGGGGAATAATTGATTCTATAAGTAAACCGTGAAATTAATAACGGAAGGAAACGTGAGTTGCGAGAGTTTTGTGAAAAAAAGATGACTCGAGAGCGAGACCGGAGCCGTTTTGAGGCTAATGGAGAGCGCAATAGCAGGAGATATCGTTTAGGTGAATCAATCATTACGTGTACCGTGATTCCTTTTAATCAAGGCTCGCTGCACTTTGCGAAATTTTTGCTCGCAGCCTGGATAATCACCGTTTCTATTTTAAAACCGAATGACGAGGAAAATTCCGCCCCGAACGAATCGAAAATAAAATTACAAGGGAAAAAAAAAACGAACGAACGAAAGAGAAAAAGGAGAAGAGAAGGAAAAAAATGACCACTGCGTCGGATGAAAAAAAACAAAAAAAAAAAAGGCAGCTAGCGATAATTAATATGATCCGCTGCAGGTGGTATGCGTTGAGATCGCGCGTATACGTACTCGGACGATATATGTAGGGACACGCATACGGAGAATAAAGTACGCGTTCACACGACGGTAACTCAGCGTACATACCGTCTTTATAATCCACAGATTACGGGCTTCTCGAGCTATAACTCACAGTGGGTAATAATATGGGTGTGCAGAAGGTACCGTGCAGATTGCAACAATTTATAAGAGCAAGGTATCAACAGGTAAAATCCATAATTCAAGGTGACAAACCTGAATAAACTCTAAGCCCACCTCTTCGAGCTCGCTACAGGTACGTACGTTGCGCGGTACATGGACTCCGTTACACGTGTAGGTATTTGTGTGTATAATACGTAGCGCGTACGGGTAATTCGTGACTAAGTCGATAGGCATGTGCGCGAGCGGTCAATTCGCGAGCGATTGTTATTCGCCGAACGATCGAACCGTTGCCAAAAGCGTAAATAGCGAGCCACGTTTTTTTTAAGCTCCTCGAGGCACAGGCCATTGTACGTACGCGTACCGCGGCTACGTGACGTCTCATTTTATGCAGCGATAATATTTGTTAATTTATTCCATACCGCAGGAGGATTCGTCGTCGTGTGGCAACGCGACGCGGCTGAAAGGAGAAGAGACTCGACTGCCGACCGCGTGTATCTAATGGCCGGCGACTGATACGTAACGCGATAAATAATGCGATCGGGGGGTCGTCGTCTGGCCGGGCTGTTGATCGGAAACTGGGCCGGTGGTAAACTAGAATGTGAGAAAATTGGCGGAATTCCAAAGCGTTCGGTTCGAGCAGTGCGCGCACACCGAGAACTGGATAAGACGATACTCGAGACGGGATGATTTAAATATTTATGAAATATGCAAAATAATTCGTGCAACGTTTCATTCCACGGTGTATCAAAGGTCGTTCGTCTATAGATGACGACACGGAGGGGTAATCGAGGGGAACTATGAATTCCGCGTATACACATCTTATTCACCTATTACGTTATACACGCGCCGCGATATCGTCATCCGTGTACCATACACTTTACCGTAATACCGGCGACGATCGGATTTCATACTTCTGCGTAACGCGGACAAGGAGCTACGTTAGCTATTCGAGTCGATGTTATTTTACCCGGGATGGGTATGACTGTACGAGTCGAGGAGTCGAGAGTGCTATGCTTGGATTTAGCTTACACGGGATTCCTTGTAAACGTACGATCAACGGTGAGTCATCGATAACATTTATTTACTTGCGATCATTCCGAGAAAAGCGAGGATTCCTGATCTGACCGAGTAGGCCGACGTTACGGCATACCTGACATCGAGCGAGTTGCACACGTGTTCGGTTTCGCGAATTCGCATCGTCGCCGTCCGCCAAGATTTCGTACGAGAAATTTTCCACCTTCTCGTCGGCCACCTCGGATGTCGTTCGTCTCTCGGAGGCAACGAAATTCTGCACAGGAACAAACGCGCGATCGCCACTTAACTTTGCCCTCGAGTAGCCATCTGCTAATTGTCACTTCGAACGTACATCGTGAATTTGAATTAGAAAACCCACGTGTTGCGTCGTACAAAGATTATGGTAACCATTCGGTTGGCACGACGATGTTAATTTTGAAAGAAGTCCGTCTGTATAATACGATAATGTATAATGTCTTGTATAAGGATTGAATCTAAATCTGCCGCGCGGTAGACCATGTTTTTATGATAATGTACAAAAGACGCGATCGTGCATTTAAATATTAAAAATTAGCATATTGATCGAATGCACTTTTTGCGACGATCGTTTTTGGTGGCAGGTGGTTCGCCGTCGTACGTTCAACGTCGACCGTCTCAGCGAATAAGACGAAAGAAAAAAGGTTTGACGGTATCCCGATAGAATTGAGGAATAAGATCGAAATTGACTCTTGTATATTCATGTTCGAGACTCTCTCTCTCTCTCTGTATTTCCCGCCCCTCCGATCGTCTCTCGTTATGGCGAAGTGCTCAAACAATGGCCTGTGGCCTTGTCGAACGCCTTCTCTGGAAAATGATTACCATAACTTATTTGAAACATCGCGACCGTCTTCAGAGTTCAAACGGAGGAGAAAACAAAAAATTATTTACCATCAGCTCTGTAGATATACGAGAACCCATTTTCTCGGTTTTATGAATTATTTTGTAATTACGCATCGCACACGCGGGATAAAGACCGCGCAATACTGCGTGCTCAGACCGGCATTATCTCGGTTTCTAGATTAAGTACGACATTCTTTAGCATCTGCATCGGCTGTCTGGCAGATATGCATCGGACTCCATATGCATCTATAGTACGCGACTGACAAGAGCCACTAAGAATCATTGGTCCATTTGATCAGACTTTAAAAATGCAAAGGGTAGATTCCAAAGACCCAACCCCTTCGTTCTTTCAGAAAGTCAAAATCCAACTAGATCAAGTATAAGGACGTTCGACCGAACTCGAAGCGATTTTTCGGTGTCGCGGCAGCGGCTAAACACCCCGTGGCTCTCGAATCTCGAGAGCAAGTTGGGGCTTACGGGGTGATCCGCGTGGTCGCCGGGCGGGCTGGTGCGGCGTACAGCCACTCTCATAATACAGACAGATATCGACGGAGCGTCCATAAGGCCCCGGAGCCAGGCGTACGAATACTCGTTTCCACGGAGCGTGTTGCGCACCGCGGCGAGATGGTGAATATTTTTCAAAAGCTCATCGGCGAGGCGTGGACAGATACCCGGAGGCTCGCACCGCTCCGTTCAAGGTAACTCTTTGTAAGCGGTCGATACAGGACGGATATTCGGCGGGAGGCGACTTAATCGTCGGACCCCTCGCGGAGGCCGGAGTCAAGGTCCGGACGAAGTGCCGCGGTGGTTGTGCACCGAGATCTCATTGGACTCGTTCTCGATACGGCGCGCGGTGGGTTCCAGGTGGGATTATCACCGATTGACAACGGGGGACGCCGGAATCCCGCTCCCAGTCTTCGGGGGGGTGAAAAATCATCGCGAAGCGAGGACTGCGACGAGCGACGAACAGCGGTCGCGCTGCCTACCGCTGACAATTTCCATTTGAATTTCTTGAAAAATTCCGTCTCTTAGACGCTGCCTCTTTCGCCATAAAGGCGAGAACACCAGACAACAATAAGATGAGAAGTGTTCGCTTAACGTGACGGTGGAGACGATAAAAAATACCAAGTACCTTGCAATTACATCTGGAGGCAAGCGAGGCCCACGAGTAGCGAAGGCGACGAGCCGCAATACCGCGTCTCGTCGTTCCGAGCAAACTACTAACTTTAGCCTCAGACGAAATCGCGTCTTCCCTCGCCGCCGCTCCGATAATCGCGCGCTCTCCCCGGTCGAAGTAGCCGTTTTCCACTCGTCGGGCGCTGACGTATCTCCGCAGCGCTAATCGGCATCCTCCACTTTATCCCGGCGAAGTTAAACAGACCCCGCGCGACGCGGACGCGCGGCGGATAAGATACGCGACGAAGTCGCGGGGAGAGACTTGATCCTCGCGGTGGGTCTCCCCGAGTTATTACCGCCATTGTTCGCACATTATTTGCTACTCTCTACCCACGCGTAAGGCCTACGTCTGGAGGATGGAGCGGCGGCGGCAGCAGCGGAGAGGAGCAACGTTTCAGCCTTCTACCTTCGGTTTACGCAATGTACAGCAAACGAACGTATACACGACTCGAGTCCGCCCGTATATATTCCGCATCCTGGAAAGCCGATAAAAGCCACGTTCTTCACCCGTAACTCTCGCTAGTTCCACTCTCTGCAGAAGTTGCAGACTTCCAACGCCCCCACGTTTCTCGTATAGGTTCGTCAGTCGCAAACTGCACCGTGTGCGCGGCTCGATCTGTTTCTGGCACTTTGCACACAACATCCGAACTAGTTCTTCCTGAACTTTTCCGAATCTAATTGACGAAGTTTCTAACTTTTCGAGGCGCTCCGTCGAAAAGCAGCGAATCGAACGTTCGGCAGTTTTCTACTTCGGAAACGACGTCGCGTGTCCATCGTTCGTTCGTAACTCTCGCTACTTGCGGAGAACTGAAAAGCTGAGCCAGCACCCCGTCGCGTTCAGCTTCGGTATCCATAAGCCATAGAATACCGCGGTCATTCCGCTCCTCCTCCTCCTCCTCCTAACAATTGGCAATGGTCAGGGAGACACGCGGTAATACGACGAAAAAGTAAAATCCTATCGGAGTATCGAGTGCCCTCGGCTCGGCGACGCCTTGTAATTAACACTCGCGCCTGATGGTAACGATCACAATGCGCGCACCGAGGATAGCTACGGTTTTCCCGAGTCTTTCCATCGGCCAGCCAATGGCTCGCATTACCCGGTTACATCCACAGCTGTAGCTCTGCCCGTTTTTCGTCGATCTCACCGAGCGGCGTCCGTTAGGCTCTGCGAGCGTCGTCTCTCGGCATCGCGTCGTACGCCGCCGCAAGTCCTGCAGGGAATACCGCTTAGACCCGTTCGGAACCCGCTCGCCGTACATTTTTCCTCTTGGTTCAGCGCTTGAACTCCGGTTAAGCGCCGTTAGAACGTAACAGAATTATTTAATGTCCAGCTGCCCGGCAGGGCTCAACTCCTCAAGCGAATATACACCGGTCGTCGTCCACTTCGCCTGGCCAAGCGATTCCTGGAAGATGAGGAACAAAAGGTGGTTCACCCCGCCAGGCGTCCTTGACGCCGTCCACACCGGGCGCAACGGCGACGGGAACTCGCTAATCGTAATCTCCGCGACTCTTTGTCCCTCCTTTGTCATTCGATGAGCGCGCTCCGCCCGCAATTCGGACCTCTGGATTTCGAACGGACGTACGCACGCACGTTATCGGCCTCCTACTCCTCTGCCGCTAAGAGCGATATCCTTCGAAGACTCGCGCGGCGCGTCAATCCGCGAACGCGACGTCGTTCCGAACGGACGAAAAAGGTTCGACGGTATAGCTGCCAATTAGGGCGCACGCCTCGCGCATTCTTATGCGATTTCGATGTATCGCGAGCGAATGTGCCAACGAGGCGGTTGTTGTAATTTTCCTGAGGACACACATATACGCGTAGCCCAGATGCATTATTTTATTCATTAGCACCGCTCGCTGTACGGGGTCAGTTATACGGAGGTAACGATGGTCGCCGAGATATCTTAATGAAGTTGAAATTTAGCGAACCGGTCTACTAGGTGTGTGTATATATATACATACATACGTGCGCTCGCACGTGTCTTGGTTCGTGAGTCGTTGTGCGGGGAATAGCTGGTTTCGTTGACGCGAAGAAATAAGAAGTCCTCGGTACACTGGACGCGGTACAAACCGAGTCCTCGCGATATTCCGTATTATAGTATAGCTGACAAAATGGGAACTATTCCTTGAACTAATAGGATTCCCACGGGAGATACCGATCGGTATCTACGGGTAGAATCCAACTGAGTTCTCACTCGGATGAAAATCTGCACGAACGTTGTGTATACGATGCGGAGTGTATACGTATATATATATATATATATATATATATATATATACATGTACACCTTTACGTAAACGTGTATACCTATACAGGTATTCACTGCGACGTTGCATCGGTACGAAGGACGGACATAACGAGTTGCAGGTTCGTTTTGCTTCTCCTTGATCTTGAGCAGAACCATGAACCCCGTACCATTTTCTCAGCTGCGGTAGCGGCTAGGCACACCCTGTGCCGCACGGCTCGAGCTGCGGTAATAATTGTTCGCGTATTTATACTATATATATATATATATATATATAAAATGGCGACCTCGTCCTTGCAGCTTCGAGCGTGAACGCAGCGCGCCTCTCCGATGCTGTTTCTGCAATTGGCTGCTCCTGATGATTCCGCCGACAATCCACTCGTCTGTTTCGCGATCCGCCAACGTGGGAATGCCGCGGTTTTGTTTAACGAAACTACTGCGACACTATCGCGCGTCCGACAAGGCCGCTAAAGCGCCTTCAACGATCTTACGTGCAGATTATTGTTTCGTAACGCGGCGCAATATTATACGGGGGGGGGTTACCCGTACAGCGGTCCCCCCGAGCTGGACTGATACACTCCACGTTATAAGCTTAATTTCCATTTTACAGGTATCTTCGTATATATAATACAACTATATCTCCTCGGTCTTCACTTTCCCTAACGAGTCCCGCGAATTTCATCTACCGAATACACAGTTCGCCGTACGAATGGCGAGCGATGTAAACTTACACATCGTGATAATTGAACGCTAAAGTGGACGTCCGATGCTCTTTCGCAGATATGATTAAAGCGTAACAGTATATATGGAAGATCATTAGCTACTCCTTTCTCTCACAATAAAGATTTTGCGGCAATTAAACTCGACTCTGAATTAACAACCATAAATATAACAACCGTAAATGGAATGGTCGCGAAATTACGTACGGATCATAATATCAATTAGGGAGGGAGAGAGAGAGAGAGAGAGAGAGAGAGATGTGTTCCGCGGCAGTTTGCAAAACTTCGCGGGCAAGTGTTACTTCTTTCGGTGGATTGCGTTTAACGAACAAGTACCAGGTTTCTCGACACCTGATCGACCTCCGTTGAAAAAGCTTAGCCACCGACTCCGATACCTCATAACACCGGTTCAATGATAAACCGTTACCTCCGCTCGCTAAGCCCGTAATTACCGATAATTAGGGCGCGATTCGTTCTAGCGAACGCTCGCTACTTGCGCCAAAACGCATGAAATATACATCTGAAAATTTGAATCGTTGCATGTGTACACCGGGTGATCGTCGACGCGTCGATATACGCCGGGCGTATCCGAATCGGAGGTGAGTCGCAAACCGCTTATCGCATGTAAAACACGTACCTCGCGTCGGACGAACGAGTAGGATGAGCATTCGAAACGAGAAACGAAACACAATAGGATAGCCTTACGAATAGGCATCGGCGTTGGCGATATTTTGCCCGTTTGGTGGGAGGGTAGAGCGAATCTGAGAGGCACAGAGGGGAGAGCCCCAAAGGCTGGAAGGCCTCCTCTTACACGCCACTCGCCTCATGACCGGCGTCAGTGACTTCGCGTCCACCGCCACGATCACATCTTCATCCAAAAGTACGACACACCCCGTCTACGTTTGACAGCTCGGCTCTCGCTCGTTTTTTTTTTCACTATTTATCGATTATTCAGTATCGTTGAGATTTCATTAGTTTTGGTGGATCGCCGAGGCAGATAACGGAGGGACTTTAGCATCTCCTTAGTTTCACGTGATTTCTCACTCGTTATCACTTTACAGTATCTCGTACTTTAAATCAACGGATATTAACGATCCTCAAGGGATATTTATTGCGGTATTTTAGGTATTTTCAAACTGAACTTTTAACTCAAACGGAGAACATAGCTGTGTTTCCTATAAGCATTCGATCACCCGTACTTTTAGAATCGTAACACTTTGGAATAGATACAAAGAAATTATCATTGTTCTTGTTTCGATCAAGACTCAACGTTCTTCTTTCTTTAAATTTTAGAGAAAAGACGCGATACCCTGAAAAAAGGAGGCTGATTAATTCGCGACTCGAATTCAACCGTATCGAAATCACCGAGGATATCTCAGGGTCGAAGGAGAGGAAATGCTTCTGAACGTGAAGGGTCATTCGAATGCCTACTTGTAGTGCCTCGACGGCAAGACGCATCGATCGCACAAATGATCCTGATTCATCGATCGATCACCCATGAATGGATCGTGAATCTTTCCCGGATGCAAATTATCCGGAAGAAACAGTTCGAGCATTTAGATAACTTCTCTTCATCGATGTCGACGTCGATTCGCTACAACAAAAATACCGAACTCGACTTGTGAGATGTGAGAACGAAGATGAATTTTGGAACCTCCGCGATATCCGGATCAAAGTGGTGCCCCTTATACATACAGTTCTGATTGTGTTCGGATTGTGTCAGTGTGAACGAGTCATCGATTCCCCCGTACGGGAATGAAAACTTGGCCTTCGGTGTTGGATAAAATTTATTTATTTTCCATTGGTCGTAATCTTCGCTGCGTACCGTTGCCTCCGGCAACAGATATCGTTCAGTGAATACAGATGACGACATAGTTGACTAGTCTCGACTCGAGCTGTCACAAGTTCGAAAGTGGAAATCATCGGTTGATCTCAGGTACTCCTCCTCGATCGGCGTGAAGTGGTGAACGGTCTGCGCGCGTGACTTCGGGCAAAATCTTCCGATTCCCAGGGATTGATTCGGATTCGCGGGCAAGAAACGGTGACGGTAAAACTGTTCGGTGTCTTTTCGGTGACGTAACCGAAGAAAGTGTCCGACGAACCTGTTTTCCCATTGTTCGGACGAGTCGTCGACGTTTCCGCACGGATAGCGAAACGTGCGTGCGAGCTACTCGCGAGGGATACCGTGACAAAATTTCTAAAACTCACCGAGGATCCGGCTACAATCGTGACAATTAAAAATCGTTTAGCGCGTTAACGGGCGAAAGGACGCGGCGCATGGTCATCTCTTCCGAGTCCGAGCGAACGTCACTACGCTCGTGAACTTGAGCGCGGCAGACGATGAAATCAAAGTACCCCGTGCTTTACTGAAGTGAAATGAAGCCGAGAAGGAACGAAATAACGATGTCCTCGAACAGCGAATTCTCGACGATTTCCAGCGGCGAGGGCACCTCGCTGCCAAAGTCATTGCCGAGCTCGCGGGAAGCAACGGCCGAAACGAACTCGGGTGGTTTTATGCCCCTGAGGGAATTTCTGGACAGATTCTCCCTGCCGAGGGTTGTGCGCCTGGAGGGCACCGGAGGCAGACCAGTTCTACTGTACAAGCAACAACCGAGATCACTCAGGGTCACGGCTACTTTACTGATGCATCGTTACCGACACGACGTCAAGTTAGGACCAGAAATCGTCATCCCCGAAGGCTATCCAGGTGAGTTTTGGCTAATCGTTTCTCGTAACCGTCTACACATATAACAAATTACTTTCCTGTTATCTCTTGCGCTCTACGGGTTTCCCAATCTGAGTCAATGAGGCGGTGAGAAAAACACATTTTCCCGAATGACTAATTTCAGCTATGGCTACACAAAAATTCTTCGTAATAAACGGCGTGATTCGCTTTCGAGAATATCCAGGGTGTCGCAATTCCGCGTTATTTCTGTTGATCGGATTCGGTTCGATTGAACGATCAACGGAGTCAAATCGCGGCGAGTTTTGCGTCGTTTGTCGAACGCCACGCCGTCGATGCGAATTGAATCGCTATATCGCTAATGGAAAATGTACGTTTCGCGGTGAACATCGTAAACCGAAGTACTCACTCGTGGCGTGTGCCACGTGGGCGCGTGCTATTAACACCTTCACCACTTAGCATCCCTGCATCTCGGTTGTACGTATATTGTGCGTCGCTGCGTAGTGTGCTCGGTAATTATGTATGCACGAGTATAAAATGCAAACGCGTGGACGCGGTACGCACATTACAATTAGTTTTATCGTATCTCTCGTACAAGTTATATTCGTTCGCACTGTTATTTCGTACGTACGTACGATCGCGGCTGCGCATGAAAGACACGAAAGCTCCGGTGTTCGCCTATCTGATGAAATCCCACCTAGATTTGAAAAATTCCGGAAACGCGAGCTGAAATTACGTTCCCAGCAAGCTAGCGCGATGCAATTGTGCCAACATTACGAAAGATATAATTGGTGGCAAAAAGTCGATCTCTGAATAATCACGTGTCTCTTGTTGATTTAAGGAGACAATGGATGGAAACATCCGGTGCGATGAAGGGGGTAAGAAAAATTTCTGCGTATTAAATAACGAGCGAGTCGCAGCTGTAACGTGTAATTTATCGGCTGCATACGGAGCCCTCGCGCTAACGTCTCACATTCTCATGACGTGAAATTATTAATTTTCTAAATCGCCGTCTTACGGCGTATTCAAAAATCTCACGCGAGAGTCGCAGTATCGCAAATATACTACGCACTCCGACCGTACCTATTGTTGGACGGATATAGACGGAAAATTATTGCCCAATGTTTGATAAACGTAGCAACGTTTGAAACGATCCGGTCTCACGCCTACTCTCCGTTCCGGATAAACCCGGGCCGAACGAATGAAACTACCACGAGAGACTGTGTAACGGTCGATGGTCGGGTGATATACGGTAATTTTTCCTCCATTTTTTTTCCACATTACCCTTGTTCCTTTTTCTGTACATTACGTAGTTGCCGATGCGAATGAGAAATAGAAGTGAAAAAAAAAGAAAAAAAAACTCGGCGGTATTCGATTCCGTCTCACCGTAAAAAGTAATCGTCGTCGCTTCGTAACCGCGATTAGAAACTGTCTTCCACATCCAGCGTTGAACTCTCCGCGCGGTGCCACGCGAATAAAGCCGATCGATTTCACGGTCGGATTAGATGCGTAGCGGAGAATTGAATGAACAATGGAGTGGACGGTACCGACTTTTTCCTTGACCTTCGGAAAGTGATTTTCGAGTCGTCCGAGCCCCACGGGACAAAGCCGATTCTAACGGTGCGGATATTCACGCAGGGGACGACCGGTGGAGGAGGGGGGGGGGGGGAAGGGGGGGAAACCCGACGTGGCGAATCGCAGAGTACATAGTAGCGGTTTATAGTAAATATACCCGTGTAAGATATCCCCCTTCGCGATGAATTACGTCGACAATTTCTTCTCGCGTGTTTTCTAAACGCGTAATAACACAGGAGAAGCGAACCTCCGCCGACACCGACACCGTCCGATCGATCGACCGACCGACCGATCGACCGATCGGCTACGTAACGGAGTTTATTGAGAAACAAACGAGCGGGGGCAGCCTAATAATCGCGCCAAGGGCATAGGGTCAACCGCGAACCCCGACCCCGAGATCGATCATCGATCCTTCAACGATTCCTCTTCTTCTTCTTCCTCTTCTTCTTCTTCTTTACAATGATCTTCGATTCGTCCGTGTTTATTCACGTACTCGCGCAGTAGGCAATCCCTCTCCGCCGCATTTATATGGCCGGTAATTGTATATTATCGAGCGCACTATGTTTGTAAAGCTCGATCACTCTGACCGCAGGAATGTCGGACTCGATGCAAACCGAGGATGTAATCGGCAATCAAGACTCTGCTCTGCATTCAACCGACGTTTCCGCCTCCGTATAAATACACGAATTCAGTTCGTAAAATTACTTACTATCGTACAGCCCGATCGAACTATAACTTGTAATAATTCCCTCGGTATCGTTTCGTATTTGCCCTGTGTATATATCTACCTACATATACCGCGTATGTATGTACGTAAAATGACGACTGTACAAACAACGGAGAACGGCGAGCGCACGAAATCGTCGCGTATACCATAAGCTGCTACGATAATATCGTGGGAGGCTAATTTTCAGAAAACTGACATTTATCGTAGACCGAAACAAAAAAAAAGGAGGTACGTACCTAGCTTCGCACTCGCGAGGCGCGTCGTGACTCAGAGCGTAGATATGAAGCGGAGAAATAAACGCGCGGTTGTATACGAACGAGATAGGCGAAAGAAGAAGCGGGAAAAATAGAAAGAGAGCGAGAGAGCGAGAGAGAGAGAGAGAGAGAGAGAGAGAGAGAGAGAGATCGTCTGGTGGAAGGTGAGTTGCGTCCGCTGTCCTGCGAGCGCCTATGATCTATGATCTACGTTCTACGATCTACGTCGGTGACGCGTGCCCGCCGAGATATCCTACCCGGTACAACGGTGAGTGGTACACATCCAACCGGTTGATTCAGAGAAGGTTCTGCCCGATGCCGCGCGGAAGGCGAAAGGCGAAAGGAAGAAGATCTTAATAGTTGGACTCTGCGCGTCGTCACTAGGGAATTCCGGATGTCCGTACGATCCGCGCGCGTTATGTATACCTTGCTGTATCGCACGTAGTTGTACACACCGCAACCTATTAGCGAGTCGGAGAGGCGCCCAGAGGTCGTCTCAGAGGTCAGATCGATGCGTGACCGTAACCGCGTACCTCCCTCCTATAATACGCGCGTATACTATACCCAACGTAACCATAAGGTATACATCGCCAGCGACTTGTATCTCGGGTGAAATATGGTTCTGGTTCGTGCATAGGAAGCATCCCCGTTCGATTTATGGGTACGACTATAACGCACGGTAAGTAAGCTGTTTCAATGTTACAGCCGATAATTGGAAATATGGTCGGAAGATAACGAAACACCCGATGCTCTACGCTTTAAAGGAAGATCGCAGCCAACGAACTTCTTCGACTTGGCTCTCTACGCCCGTTGTACAATCCCTCTATGTGAATAAAAAAATCTTGTACCAAAAACGAATGCAAGGGAGGAGATTTTCAATATTCAGATTATAATAACAATATTGTAGAGTTGATGATTTTGGCTTTCAGATTTGGATTCCTGAGCTGATTATATGTGAGATTACTCTTGAAGAACGAACAAACAATTCGATTTTTGGGCCAAAAGTAAAGTAGTTTAAAAATTGATTGTATTACACTTTTCTTACGTATTTTGATCTCAGGAATCCGAATCTGAAAGGAAAATTGATCCATCTCTAAAATTGACCGAGTTATCGCCAATTTTCACCTTTTTGGGGTCAAAAATAAAAAATTGATTTCTTAGTCTATATTAATGTAATTTGAGCTCAGGAATACGAATCCGAAAGAAAATTTGATCTATCTGCAAAAATGACCGAGTTATTCCCATTTTTTCGCATTTTTTACCATAAAAATGGAGATATCTCAAAGGGAAAAAATCGTAGCTCAATTTGGACAACGGATTCGTGTTCCTGAGGTCAAATTACATAAGAAAAGTGCCATACGATCAATTTTGAAAAATAAAAATTTTCGGTCAAAATTTGAGATTTTTCCAAGGGGTACCCCTTACGATTTTTTCAAATTTTGGCCAAAAATTTTTATTTTTCAAAATTGATCGTGTGGCACTTTTCTTATGTATTTTGACCTCAGGAACACGATGCCGTTGTCCAAATTGAGCTACGATTTTTTCCCTTCGAGATATCTCCATTTTTATGGTAAAAAATGCGAAAAAATGGGAATAACTCGGTCATTTTTGAAGATAGATCAATTTTTGTTTCGGATTCGGATTCCTGAGCTCAAATTACACTAGGATAGACTAAAAAATCAATTTTTCATTTTTGACCTCAAAAAGCTGAAAATTGGCGATAACTCGGTCAATTTCACAGATAGATCAATTTTTTTTCAGATTCGGATTTCTGAGGTCAAAATACATAAGAAAAGTGTAATACAATCAATTTCTTAACTACTTTACTTTTGGCCCAAAAATCGAATTGTTTGTTCGTTCTTCAAGAGTAATCTCACATATAATCGTCTCAGGAATCCAAATCTGAAAGCTTAAATCATCTACTCATGCAATCGATGAAGTAATCATCAATTATTCGCTGGTGGGAGCATAAAAATTATAAGACATATCGATTGGTTTTATAATAATATTTCCAAACCTGCTGAACGATTCGCATCTGCATCAGCCGTGTGGCAACAAATGAATTGACATCGAATTATAATTTCTGTTTCGAATCACCATGTTTTTCGTTTCCCTCCTACGATGAAAAGATGAAAGGACAAAGGACTATGATTTCGAGCAGGTTTCCATAAATATTGGAGAAAATTCTTTATGTGACTTCTCGTGTAACGGATGTCTGAGCTTTGTCCGATCGGAACGGTTGAATTATTCAAACGAACGTTACACCTGGACACATGTTACATGCGATACCAGAAATATCGTAGCTTCGGCTTAGACCGACTTACCAGGGGGGCTTAAGGCCCACGACTACACGGCGCGGGATTAACGACCTCGGTTGATGTTGAAACCTCGCTGAGATCCTTCAAATGAAAAGCAAGAAAATGCAAAATACGTCGGGCGAACCCCCCGGCTCGGTCAGACGACGTCGACTTCCGTTGACAGGTCTACAAGTCGATTAGGCATCGACTAATTACCGTGACGCAATAGCTCAATGATTAATACAAGTTCAATAACCCGTTTCATCTGGAGAGGAATTCGACCTGCAGCTAGAATTTGGACGATGAATGAAATCGTTTCCTGTTTACAACTAGCGAGCTCACATACTTGAATCAGACGCGCGTCGCGGTTGCGTGTAAAAAATAATTCAGAATTCCGTGACCCACTGCCTTTACGTCGAATGACTTAATTTAACGAGTCGAAGCCATCGAAATGGAAAGATGTCGTCTCAATCATCGAGAATACGTTCCTATTGGGTCGGACGCTTTGGAGCAAACGATATTTTACCGATCGACCAAAAATCCATGGAATACCATTTTCGCGTGCGATCTAATTTATTTTGAGTAGTATTTTGAAACGACCGAGTGGTCGTCGTCGATTTTTCGTTTTTTCGTCGACAAGGAAATTGAGACATTATCGATGGGTGGGAACATTTTTATCGTTCGTTCATCGATTTATTACATTAATTCGATAACGTTCAATTTCTCCGAACGAATAAAAGGTGAGGAGCGCGCGCGCGCGTTGTACCCTTGATTGGATCGTTGCCGAAGTCGTTTATATTATCTCACTATAGTTACACGTTCAACTTTTGCATATACGGCCCCGCGCACATCGTTACATACAAACGAACCGGTAGACCGTCGTACGTGCCGCAGTTAAATTGCAGCGATAAAGTGAAATTCCGTCGATTTATTGAATTCTAGCTACTCCAGCTCCGGAATAGAAGAGCGGAAAGGCGACTCGCCCCGATCCATTCGCACGAGTGTAGGTATACCCATACGCGAACGAGCGTATTGAGATCGCTTTTTTCTCATCGTATCAATATCGCGTGAATAACGATTCTCCAATCCGAGTATAATACCTGCATGGTTAGTTGACTACATAAAGCACGCGCGCCGGACTCAGAACAGCACTTTCACGGTTGACTTCGCACCGAACTAATATTATATTATATGGGTACCACAAGATATTGGTACTTCTATATAACAAGAATTACGCGACGTTCAGATCTCGGTAACCGATATAAATTCGCATTAATAACGTCGATAGTCGGAATTTTCTCTCTATTTCAGTCTACGAAATAAATAGAAAATTACGCTCTTCGGACTACCGCCGCTTCGTTGCTGAGAAATTTTCAAATACCCACTCGAACCCCATTTATCCTCCGCGGGGGACATTCCGTAACATTCGAAACGGGATTAATTTCTTTCATAGGGTCTCCCGTTCGAAGGCTATAAAGCAAACCCCGCACCTGGGCGCTGCGCCTCGGAGCTACCGAGCATCCCTCGCACCACCGGCCATCTGTCCTCCAGGTGACCCTTATACTTCGCCGGCGAGTCACCCGCACCGCTCTCGCCTCCTCGACCCCCATAAAAATCCCCGTCGGGATCTTTGGAGTCGTGACCGCGAATACCTCACGCGTATTACTTATTACGTCGGCCTTTACAACTGCTGCTGCTGCTGCTGCCGCTGCCGCTGCCGCTATTGTATAGTTTACGTGTTCAAACGTAACGTTCGTATGTATGCGCGGTGCGCCACGTGTGTTTCTTGCGAAGAGGCATAAATATAAGTGAAATCAATTTAGAAATTACCGCAATATAAGCGGGATACGTATACGCACAAGATATAGTCCCGCCGCAACGGTGTGCAGCACGAACGAGTATTTATTAAGGATAATGTAATTGTAATTGATTTGCTAGCACTTGTATCACCCCGCGTTCCCCGTTCACCGTTTTATAATTGCCGCTTGTCAATTAGCATATATGTAAATTGATATATAACACATGATCGTAGGCATCCCGAACCCCCCCCCCCCCCCCCTCTGTCAATTAAGTCGCTCGATCTCTTCTTACGGTAAATTTTTTAATTTCAACACACACACGCATCACCAGAGGCGCAGAATATCAATCGTTCGTTTTATTCCCGCCTTTCTACGCATTTCCCCAGCTGTTCGTTTACTACATATACGATACATCCTATACGTACAACCGCTTAGCCCTGCAGTGTCAATTTCACAACTGTACATCTATTCTGTACACACGTACCATACGTACCTCATCATAGCTGAGAAAGGAAAAGATGTATCGACCCTGCCAAGGTGTTCACCATTCCGTGAGCCTCCAGGTGTACGAGAGCCGCCGCTTCAGCATGGGGGTGACGAGAGAAAGGGGCGGCTAGAATTTACGAGCATCATCGGTTAGGAGGAAGAAAAAAAAAAAAATACAACAACAACAACAACAAACTGGCACGTGCTCAGGTAAAATTTCTGGGAGAAAAAACCGAGGAGTTTCAATGGGGGAAAATTTGAGACACCCGAAAATTTGAGGTGATTCTATAATAGCCTCTGTATTGGCCGACGGGCGCTCCGAATTTTCTAGACACATTTTCTAGTCTCATTAGATTTTAGACTCACGGTGCGAGGAACATCTGAAATATGGTGATCGCCTATTCGAGTTACGAGATATCCATATTAATAGCGTGTAATGGTATCCAGTTTGAGAGGACTCGTTTGTTACCATCGGTTAAAAATAATAAGTGCTAGCCAGAAAAAGTTTTTCGAGAGTTACAAGGTTACAAGTGAAATTATATTACCGGAACATGTTTTCGCCGCGGTCTATTTATCAAATTGTGCATACGTACGTACAGACGGGTATTTTTAGCTGTTAAATTTCATATGGAAAGAAAAAACGAAAGGGC